>NC_064644.1:606391576-607007956 GCF_023864345.2 Schistocerca serialis cubense | reverse complement strand
AGCCTGCCCCCGTTACCAGAGGGCATTGCCATTGTTCCCGTAGCTCCGCCGTCTGTCCGGCCCTGCTAGAAAACGTGACCACAACTGAACCACGTTTCGGCAAGCTACACCACTTCGTCGATATTTCTACTACGGATGTCCTTTAAAAATCGACATCGGCATGCAGCTATATGCTCCCTCTCCATCAATAGCTTATCGTCACAGAAAAGTTGGTAGTGAAAACCTAGGTTGTGTGAAACTGTGAACAAGGATGTGCTACTTCGAAAAGGACCTGATTCTTTAAGCTTGACCAGTAACTTCCTGATAGTTGGATGTTCCATCCTACGATAATAATCATAAGGATAACGACGAATCACACTCTCTGCAAACGAATCGATATTGGTAATCCGCCTATCCACAAGAACCTTTTTTTCCCCAGGGATGTTACGTTTCGATGGTTCTTCTGCTTCCTTTTCTTTTTTAAACAGTCCCTTCCCAATCTTCACAACAGTTGTTTTTGTTTATATTGAAAGCTGCAGCAGTTCTGTCGATTACTTTGTTAACGGAGAGCAGCGGGCCACCTTTAAGTTTTTCATTCTCAAAGTAGGCACATAACGTGCAAACCATTTCTCTCGACTTCCCTCGTACGGGAATCCCCCGGCCGAGAGAACGACGTCGAATTTTTGCTCTCTTAATTCCCGACGAACCTTCTGCTGACACCGTTGAGTTCCACGCAACGAATAACAGTAACATCGAATAAGAGTAACAACGAATAACAGTAACAACAAATAAAGGAACAACTCCTACAACCGTAAAAACAAACACACAGAAAGTCACATGGCGTAACGATCACACAGGACAGCAAGCTGACTGCAATTGAAGCTCACTGCAAACTGGGGGTGTAGTGGTGTGGTGTGAAGATTTGACAGCTTCGGGGGATTGCTGCAGCTGCAGGTAGCATAGCATTGGCGGTAAGTGGTCCGCGGCTGCTGCTGGGCCTGCCTCCCCCCCCCCCCCCCCACTCTACCATCTACCACTTCCGTCCTCGCTGCCAGTACCAAAGTAATTTTGGACAGGCTGTAGTGCCTACGGTAGCCTAGCGCCCGGGCTGTGTTTAGGCTGGCGCTCGCGCCAGACGAGCAGTTCACTCCGAGTGGGCCAGGCGCCGAATGTGGTCATGTTGCATCAGTCAGCGACCCACTTTGGAGCCGACAGAACGACGAAGCCAGGTTTCATGTCAGTGATCAGCTAGTGGAGTTGTAAGATTTCTAGTCTTTGTTTCTATACCGGATTTGACTGGGTTTTTTTAATACTGGAACTCTGAAAGTGAACTGTGCGTCTGGGACTTTAACTCGCGATGTGTCTAAGATTACAAACTTTTACTGTGGACTGTCCGGTCAGGACTTGAATTCTGGCTGCCATGGTGAAGTTTGCAATTACTAGTTAGTAATAATTTCTATTACTGTTTGTCTTCTTCCTTAAGGCCTTCAGTCGATATTGATGCTTATTAGTTCTTCCACACTGTTTCGTTCGGTACTGTTTATTCCTTATTCAAGAAGTAATTGTATTTGTCAAATGATTCATTCTTACGTTGTACTAAGACACCGTCAGAGAAGACTTATGCTCTCGCCTTAAATAAACTTTTCTCTACCAAATCTACGTGAACACTTCTTGTTCACTAAAAGAGGCCCATACATCACATAGATTTCGTTTATGTAGAATTATACAGAAATTGGGTAGAAAAGTGTAAAAGAGAATATCTCTTGATGTATAATAATCTTTGAAAACGATGAGACGAGAAAAGCATGTAACACCTCTGAAAACGAGGAGATGCTAAATACCTGTAACATGTGTGATAAATATTGTAAACAGCGAAAGAGTTCATTTCAAATGCAGTGCTTTCGGAAAGCACAGAACGAAGATGCTCAGGACTGCCAAGTTCCAAAACATTTCTTCTTACGAACCCAGCTAAGAAATACTGCAATCTACATTCACATACATACTCCACAAGCCACAATACCGTGCACGGTGGAGGCTGCCTTGACTACTTCCAGTCATCCCCTTTCTTGTTGCAATCAGAAATGGAGCGAGGGAAGAACCACTGTCTACATGTGACCTAAGAAACGATATATATTACACTATGAAATGAAAGAATGAAATTAGTAAATAAAAGAAATGCGCCCCAAGCCCGGATCGAACCCTCGACTTCCTGCATGCTAACCCAAAACTCAATCCACTGCACAACACGACTAATACGTGCTGACAGAGGTAACCGCCTTACATGTGGTTACAGTGTTGCCTGGTTGCCTCTCTTTAATGTCCTTTTTCTGCCGGATGTACTCGCCAGAGGAAATTGTGTGACAGACATATTTTTATCGCTGGCATGGGAGGAGTCGCACTGCGAAGTCCGAGTGCGCGAATTTCGCTTCACCCTCTATAAGAACAGAAGGGTCTGGTGTAGTTGTTAGATCGGTTGCCGCTGCTACAATGGCAGGTTCTCAAGATTTAAGTGAGTTTGAACGTCGTTTTATAGTCGGAGCACGAGCGATGGCGCACAGCGTCTCCGAGGTAGCGACGAAGTCGCGATTTTCCCGTACGACCATTTCACGACTGTACCGTGAATATTAGGAATCCGGTAAAACATCAAATCTCCGACATCGCTGTGGCCAGAAAACGGTCCTGCAAGAACGGGATCACCGACGACTGAAGAGAATCGTTCAACGTGACAGAAACGCAACCCTTCCGCAAATTGCTGCAGATTTCAATGCTGGTCCATCAAAAAGAGTCAGCGTGCGAACCATTCAAAGAAACATCATCGACATGAGTCTTCGGAGACCCACTCGTGTACCCTTGATGACTGCACGACACAAAGTTTTACCCCTCGCCTGGGCCCGTCGACACCGACATTGGACTGTTACTGACTGGAAAAATGTTGCCTCGTCGTACGAATCTCGTTTCAGATTGCATCGAGCGGATGGACGTGTACGGGTATGTAGACAACCTCATGAATCCGTGGACCCTGCATGTCGGCAGGGGACTGTTCAAGCCGGTGGAGGCTCTGTAACGGCGTGGGGCGTCTGCAGTTGGAGTGATATAGGACCCCTGATACGTTTAGATACGACTCTGACAGGTGACACACACGTATGCGTCCTGTCTGATCACCTGCATCCATTCATGTCCATTGTGCATTCCAACGGACTTGGGTAGTTCCAGAAGGAAAATGCGACACCCCACACGTCTAGGATTGTTACAGAGTGGCTCCTGCAGCACTCTTCTGAGTTTAAACACTTCTGCTGGGCACCAAACTCCCCAGACATGAACATTACTGAGTATACCTGGGATGCCTTGCAACGTGCTGTTCAGAAGAGACCTCGATCTCCAGCACTACTTCAGACATTAGTCGAGTCCACGCCACGTCATGTTGTGGCACTTGTGCGTGCTCGCGAGGTCCCTACACGATATTAGGCAAGTGAACCAGTTTCTTTGGCTCTTCAGTGTGTATATTCGTAGCACTAGGATCGTTTAGCAGTCTGTCGCAATTGCCGGTTCTCTATAGTCTTCCTCGAAAAGAATGAAGCCTTCACTACAAGTTTTCCATAATATTCGTGTGTAGATCATATCTAGCGGTAACAAATCTAGCCGCCTCTGAATTCCTTCAGTGTCTTTCCTTAAACCAACCTGGTGTTGCTTCCGAATACTCAAACAGTGTTCAATAACGGGTCGTGCGAATGTTTCTACGCTTCATCCTTTACAGATGAGCTACACTGTCTTAGAATCCTCTCAATAAATCAAAGGCGACCATTCGCCTTCCCTAAACCGAACTTACATGCTTGTATCATTTTATATCACTTTGCAACTTTACTTATAAATGTTTGAGCCGTGTCGCAGCTCGCGTTGGTGCTGTCGGTTGGTTGACATCGTGTAATAGAGATAGTGGTGTCTCGTTTTCTTCTTACGTTTACTGGCGCCACTACGTTTGCTAGCGTTGTCTGTCCACCAGTGGCAGCAGCAGCGCTTATCGATAACTAGTACGGTGGTAGTATCTTTGGAAGGATGTCAAGTGTTTTCCCGGGTTGGAGTGTGTCGGGGAGTTCAGCTGGGACGGAGCAGCAGTGAGGTGCGGCAGCGCACAGGGGCCGCTGGCCTCACGCAGGCAGGCGGCCACTGCCGGATCTGAGGGGCTGCAGCTGCGACGGCCGCAGCCGCCTTGTCCGCCGGACCCGACCCACCACGTCTGAGTTGAGTGAACACTAAGCCAGCAGTTAAACCTCCACTATTCTGAGATCACGCCGTTTGTTCGCGCGTTGCTGCTCACAGGGTCGCTGAGACAAGGAGCAACGTGTCGAGTGACTGGAGTTGGCGAAATTAATTAGCCGTCCTCCACTACTTATTATTTATCATTGAATTCCTTGTGATATTGTTGGTGAAGTTCAACCAGCGGTATTTTTGTGCCTAGTGGCCGCTAACGCCTCAGTTACCTGGCCTGGAGGTTAGCGTGTTTTCACGGCAGTGTACCTTTCCTCGCCTTGCCGCCGCTGTCCGGTAAGGCGAGTAGTTCGACAGACAGCCTCCTTGATTGTGGTTCGGATATTTTGTTTCTTTTGGACTACTTTGGACTACTTTGATTTGTTCCGCTTCTGGATGTTCTAGACACTGGATTCTGAAGACGCAGTGCTGTCCGACGGTTCCGCCTTGCCTGGGCTATTCCTTCGTTGTATTGGTTATCAGATGTTGGTAGATTTTCAAGAGTGTCGGTCTGCGTTTAAACAGTCACTAGTTTGAGTTGCTATTCGATTAACTGAATACAACTCTTGGCTGTCTGTCTCATCGTTTACGAAGTTGAGTGACTTTCCCAAGTCGATCCTTGGAACACTGTCTGAGGTCCACTCCTCTCTTGATTTGGTCAGATCGTGATGATTGTTTTTTTTAAATATTTTAATTTTGAATTATTACTGTTTGGGTCTTCAGCCGACAAAGAGTTTGAATTTCTTGTTAATAAAGCCTTCAGCTGTGAGTGTTACTTGCCTTAAGAAATTTTAGTTAGACAAAATATCAGAACACTGAAATGTTAATGATTGTTCCTCAAATATCTGTCGAAGAAGTTTAGTTGCTTCTCAAAAATTTGCTATCCAGGCCTTCAGCTGTCCAACTGTTTTTTGAGTTATTACTATTGGGCCTTCAGCCGACAAATAATATGAATTTCTGGTCAATAAGGCCTTCAGCCGTGAGTGCAACTTGCTTAAGATTTTTTTAAATTAGACAGTTGTCTTAACACACAAATTGAATAATTGTTCCTTATTTGCAACTGTTCCAAATAAAGTGTACGTGATTTAAAGAAAAAACTGAGCAACCAACGGTAACTGATTACGGCGCCGTCCACACCGACTCCTGCCTTTCCCTGAGTACCAGCCAGGTCTCGGTGTTTCATCGATGTGACTAAGTCAGTCGGCATAGTAGTGTTTCTGTTTCTCAACATTACTCGATTGTTTTCCCTATTCAGCTGCATTAATTTACGGTTTTCCAGATTAAGAGCAAGTTATCATTCATCACACCAAATAAAAACTCTAAGTCATCCTGCATCCTCCTAACCGCGCGGGATTAGCCGAGCGGTCTCAGGCACTGCAGTCATGGACTGTGCGGCTGATCCCGGTGGAGGTTCGAGTCCTCCTCGGGCATGGGTGTGTGTGTTCGTCCTTAGGATAATTTAGGTTAAGTAGTGTGTAAGCGTAGGGACTGATGACCTTAGCAGTTAAGTCCCATAAGATTTGACACACATTTGAACACCTTTTTGCATCCTCCTACAGCCACCTAAAGGCGACAGTGTACCTGACACTGTGGCGTTACCAGCAGACAGAGGCCGCTGCTTACTCGCACCGTATTAAGAGATCAGGAGCGCTCCTATCGCTCTCCCGTGACGATAACTTTCTCAGTCAAAGTGATAAATTTAAAACATTCTAAACATTGGAGCTGACACCTGGTGGAGCAAAGCCTCCGAAACGCGTTGTAAATAAAAAAATTAGAGTAGGGTTACCTAGTGTTTTTATTTACATTTAAAACATACGCTCACGGAAACGGCCTATTAAACAAGCGTGTATGTGTATATCTATAGATTTGGATCCACGAGAGTTGCTCACTGATAATTGTGTTAGTTTTCAGAGGTAACGGAAGGATGATCAACTTTCCACCTATGGGATACATCGTTATAATACGAACTTCTATCGACCGCCGGCAGCAACTACACTTTACTGAAATCAGCTGTTCTCTGTCTGTAATGTCTTTAGCATTGTTATACCACGATGCACGCGCAAGGTTTACTACGTACGATAATCACACCTTCTAACACCGCTTCTGGCCTTGATAATCACCTCAGTTTGGTGATGAAGAGAGGGCACATATTTATTTAGGTGTGCCATATTTGTGAAGCCAGACACTGATTAATTATTAAATGCCGCAGCACTACCAAACTGCGGGTTGCAGACTGATCCGTTCTCCTTGCTGTTCCAGATATTCCCAGACGTTTTCTATGGTGTTAAGTTTGGGGGATTTAGTACATGATTTGGTCACCGAGAATTGTGAAATAAACATTCGGAGAAACAGTCGTAAAAACTCGCACAACCACTTCCGGCCTCCACGCACTGCTGGTTTCACATACTCCCAGTCAGCTTCTGTCCAGTTTCCGTGACTGTTTCGCCCAATGCATACGAGCAAGAGACGATGGCAGCAATGACCTTCAGCGAGGTACACAATTTCAAATCTCCATTGCCTTCATTCCCTTCGCAGTATTCGGTCGGAAATCCGTTGCGATAGACCTGCATTAAATGAAAGCAACAATCACTGTCGGGTTTGAAACCAGCTTATCATTGACGAGGCGTGACACTTTGAAACACGTATGTAACGTAGCAGCGATGGTGAGGCATGATAAAATCTTTGACCAGAGAGCCTTTTATCGTGGTTAGTCTGCGCTTGACCGCGCGAGTGTTGCGAGCAGTTGTCGTGCAGTAGCAATAGGGCAGAGCAGTATGTCGGTAGCAGTACTCTAGTAGTCGTCGTGCAGTGTACTCCGTCGGTAGCAGTAGCTCAGTTCAGTTGCGTCCAGTAGTCGGTCTGTAGTCGTCGTGCGAGCAGTCTGTCAGTGGGCAGTCTGTGAGCAGTGCAGTATGTCGGTAGTAGCAGTCGAGGGCAGTTGTGTGTGAGGAGTCGGCGGGCGTCGACAGGGCATTCTGGTCAAGATACAGGACGAGGTAAATTATTTTTAAATGCGCTCAGCTAATAATGTAAATTAACTGTAACTAATTTGTGCAATAATCGCCCCAATAATAATTTTGATTTCAAAGCAATTTTTTTACAAAAAAACCATTTAATTGAACCAATGATTTCCTTACATTTCCCTTAAAGTAAAGTTTCAGTTAAATTAAAAAAAAAATATTATTTGCAATGCATTTCCTCCAAGCCGTCGCCAACAATAAGAGCAGAAACTTGACATGCAGTTATACTGAGGTAAGAAATTAATTCTGATTTTTGCACAGGGCCAAAGACCGATATTTCGGTTTAATTGAATTTTCATTGTCACTGAAGTTACATTAGCACTGAATTGTTTTTCATTATTTTCGTGACAGCTTATACACCAGAGTCAGATTGCGAATTTCACATTTTTATTGTCATTAAATTCAATTGCCAGGGAGGTTACGTTTGGCTCCCATTTATTATTTCTGTCTTTCGAAAATATTGTGGGGAGGTTACACTTGGCGACCCTGCCAGGATCGAATTTCGTTGAGAATCTTTTGAAAACCAGTCAGAGATCTGCTCTTATTTGCTTAGATATAATTAGGATTTGGCGCAACGCTTTTACTAATATTGTGACTTTCTTTCTACAGGTCAACGGCAATTCGTTGCTCTGTTGTCTTTGTGTGTTGCTTTTGCATTTGTGATTATTTGTTTTGTGAATAATTGTGACTATTGTGAAAATGCCGCGAAAGACTGTGAATAGTGTATCGCGAGGTATTACGAACGAAATTACCGACTTAAACAACGTGACTGATAATAATTGTGACACGCAGTGTAATGATGAAAATCCTGCATTCACCGACAATCAGTGCGTTCCAACCTCTAATGATGATTATTATCCTACTGATGAACAAACGAACTCAATTGTCTCCTCTGTTAATTTGACGACAATTGATGACGCGGGCGTTCTGTTGTAATGAGCGCTGGCCAGCTTAACACACCCGGTTTGGAAAATTCAAGTGATGAACAGTCAAATTTTTCTAATGAAAATGAACAGGATACACAAAGTACGACGGATTTATTTAATTCCGAAATAGTGACTGACTGTGTACATCCGACTGGCGGACCTTTTTGTAAATTACAGAATGACCAAATGGTCACACAAAACGAGACAATTCCAGATCGACCATTGAATAGCACAGAGAATAGAAATGCTAATTTTGAACCGGATCCAATTATGGCATTTTTGCTGCAAAATTTCAAACAGATTAATGAAAAATTTGATAAAAATTACAAACAACAGAGTGAAGATCTCAAACAACTTAGTGAACAGGTCAGACAACAGAATGAAAAATTAGATAACAATTCCAGACAGCTTAGTGAACAAATTAGAGCCGTTGCCGCGCAGTGCCATGACACTAAGGAACAGTTGCGCGTGGAAATTGAGGCTTGTTCAAAAAAAAGTAGCGAAGAAATTAGGTCTGTTGCTCAGGAATTAAGGGAAATGCAAACAGCTACAACAGAAACACTTAGAGCGGAAATTAGTACAGTCGCTAAACAATGCTCTGAAAAGGCTACACAATTACGCGACGATTTTAAAACAATGACAGCAGAACTTTCGCGCACAATGGATGAAAAGATAGACGCGAAATTCGAGCAACAGAACTCTCAAATTAACGAACGTCTTAATCACCATATACAAAACAGTGATACGCGTTTCCGCAAATTTATTCAGGATCAAAATAAAGTCAAACCTCAAGTCATGGAAACAATCACTGCACAAAGACAAGAAGACAAACGTAAAATGTTCGCGAAAGCGAAGACGTATGTAGATAATAATATTACTACAGTGTCCGACAAAATTAATACCATAGAACAGTTGAACGCGGAATTACGGGATGAAATTTCTGATCTTAAATCAAAAACAGATACACACACAGTAAATATTCAAACAGTGACAGACAGATTCGAACAATTAGAACTAACACAGGATTGCGATGTCATCAAAGGTGATGTTAAAAAACTGAGCGAAACTACACGTAAGTTGCAAAAACAGATTAATGCGTCCGATTCTAAAACCGGTGATCAGGCAAAAATACTGACTGAAAAATATGATGAATTAGCCAGTCGTATTGATGCTATTGAAAGTAATAATGATAATAAATCAGACGATACTGCACCGATTTCATTTAACCAAACACCTGAATTTCAAAATTTACAGCAGACAATTAATGAGATCGATTCGTCTAATAACACGTTGCGTAGAAAATTGTCGAGTTTACAACAAGAAGTAACAGAGATGAAAAACATTTCAGTTAATAACATACCACAACAGACGCCACTTTGCGAACATCTGTCAGACTCGCGCAACGCGTTTAATGTGAGCAATTTACAGAGTCTACACGAGTTAAAATCTGAAAAGCTACGCAACTTGAAATCCGAAATGACACAGACGAACAGATTCACACACAAACCTGAACGCGTTATCAAATTCAGTGACGAGAACACTGATTATAAGCAATTTGCATTTGTAAGAAAATGCAAGGAATTTAATAATGGCAGAACACAGATACACGATTTGCACTGTATACGACAATTTATTTTTGTACTTTCACCGCTATTACCTGTAATAGAGAAACTAGCTTTGAGCCTGAGGCGACAATTTGCTATTGTATTTTCATCAGCATTACCTATTACGCAGAAACTGGAATTAGCATGGATACAACTATTTGCTTTTGAATTTATACCGCTATTGCTTGCAACGCAAAAGTTAAAATTTATTTGCAGTGCGTAAAAGACCTCAGGGGATTCATTACGCTTTAATGAATATGTGCCGTAGCGTGCATAGGGCCCCGAGCTGTAGTAGTGCTATTTCATCTTTAGTTTTCTGCACTGCTGCCTTCTCTTCTACTATCCTTTATATCTATCAAAACTGCTCTTTAACTATTGCTCTTTGTAGAATTAAGAAACGATGTAATGAAAACCGGATATGACAAATTTTTACCGAAAGTGACAATTTTCATTAGGCACTTCAGAACTACCACGAGAATATTAATAACAGGTAAAAATCGTAATCATCAGTATGTGTAAAATCAACAGCAAACGCATTTTTTGGTAACAATAGACGTTTTTCACCACAACAGCATGAAAGTCAGCCGCTTAGCATACCTAACCAACAATGCAGTCTACAAGGTCAACCAAACTTTAATGTTTCGCCGCGTGCATGTATAGTCCCAGATCCAACAAATAGTAACGCACAGCAGCAAGGAAATAACTACGTATAGAAAACACAGTATTTGAATTCCTATCGCAATGCACCGTATAGAAGTGACTATCATGACCAACGTAAAAATAATGAGCACAATTTTCAGCGTACATTTAATAACAGTCGATCTTTTCAGCAGCAAGAACATCAGCAACAACACATTATCATTAATGATCCAGACAATAGGAGTCATCCATAGCGTAATACGTCAGGAAGAGTTAACAGAACAGTTCAAATAGTGGATATGCCACAGCATCCTCCCGTGAAATAAATAACAGCACGTACGATACAATTTGACCACGTACAGTACAGGTTGCATATTCCAGTAACGTAAGCAATAATTTAGACACGCAGAATCTTGTTCACGAAAATGTTATTAATTTTGATGCCATCCGACACACGTTTGCATTAAAGACAGAATCACGACGTACGTAGACGACATTCTTATTGCAGAAGCTAACTGGTCTGAACACAATCTGATTCTTGAACAACTGTTACAAACTTTTCGTGCACAAGGACTTACAGTTAATCTTAAGTAAATCGCACTTTGGCAAAACTTCTATAAAATTTCTTGGACACGTAATTTCAGCAGAAGGCATTGCATCAGATCCGGAAAAACTTCAAGCTCTACGTGACATTACTGTTCCTACAACGAAGAAGCAATTACGCAGTTTTTTGGGTTTAATTAATTTTTTTCGTAAATTTATTCATCACTCTGCTTTAGACACACCCAGATTATGCCAATTAACAGGTAAAAACAGTATTTGGTCTTGGGATAAGCAAGCACATTCTGAATTCATGAACCTGAAACATGCTCTGTTGAATGCACCACTTTTATCGCACCCAGATCTTACCAGAAATTTTTCCATTGCCACCGACAATTCTAACACGGCTTTAGGCGTACATATTTTCCAGGAAATTGAAGAAGATGGTTCTACAGTAATTAAAAACATCGCATCTGCAAGCCGCATTCTGTCACCTGCTGAGCGAAATTATTCTGTTACAGAACTTGAAACATTATGTGTTGTATGGGCTTTTACGAGATTTCGGCACTTTCTTTATGGCAGACATACCACCACACAGACCACAGAGCAATACAATTTTTACTTTCGGCTAAATTCACTCACGACAGATTAAGCAGATGGAAACTTTATTTACAAGAATTTAATTTTACAATAGTTCACATTCCCGGCACACAAAATGTTATAGCAGACGCACTATCGCGCTCCCTGAACAACAATCAGCAAGACGTAGCAACCAACTTCTGCAAAGCAAATTTCAGTGTCATGTACATTCAGCAAGTTGCATTTGAAAACTTTATTTCATCGTCATTACAGGACATAGCACTAGAACAAAATAAAGACAACGTGTGGAAAGAAATTAAACACCTGTGGCAAGATAAGAATAATGTTACGATTAGAAACCATTACACTGTACGCAATGACATTCTGTTTCGCCGCTCTCATCCTGACAGCAACAATTAGTTATTATGCATTCCTGACGAACTGGTTAACACATTAATCTGGTACACTCATTTAAGTTACGCACATTACGGAGCACGAAAATGTTTTCTTATACTGAGACAGAACTGTTATTTTACCAACATGGAGAAACGTATACGACGAGTTTTAGCGTCTTGTAAAATTTGCCAGAAAGCTAAATCAGACACCACTTCACATATTCCTCCTTTATATCCCATTGTACCTGTTAAATTAAGACATATGGCCGCAGTAGACATTTTTGATCCAATTCCGAGAACTAACAGAGGTTTTTGCTACATCTTTGTCGCTGTTGACCTCACTTCAAAATTTGTTACTTTCACTCCGTTACGCAAAGCTACTGCTAAAACTGTTTCGAAAGCATTTGTAAAACATTTTCTATTTCATGTAGGGCATGTGATGAAAGTAATTTCTGACAATGGATCACAATTTCGTTGTGGCGTATGGACACGCATGTTACGAGCTAGAAACATTTCTCCGATTTATATATCCAAGTACCATGCTTCTTCGAACCCTTGTGAACGGTTAATGAAAGAAATTGGTAAGCTGTGCCGAATATACTGCCACAAAAGACATATTGATTGGGATACACACATATTCTCATTCCAAGATGTAATTAATTCCATTCCAAATGAATCCACTATGCTATCTCCGTCTGTTATACTGAAAAACGTTGAAACACCGAACAAAATTAAAGAATTAGGAAACTTCCCTACCTGTCATCGACTAAGACACCACGAAATAATTGCCATTGCGCTGAACAACATCAAACGTGCCGCAGAGCGCCGGAGAAGACAGCAAAAACAGGTTTGTACACGCCACGACTTTCACGTTGGACAGAAGATATTAGTACGTACACACTATTTATCCAGCAGAATAAAAGGTAAGTGCAGTAAATTTGAACTTCTATACGCAGGTCCATATCGGATTCGCAGCATTCCTCATCCCAATGTTGTACACGTCGAAACTTTGAGAACCAGAAAATCGAAAGGCAACCACCATTGGTCAAATATTAAACCCTTTATTGAATGAAGACACTTTATGATTCGACACACTATGGTGCCATTTACTAATTTTTTTATGACCACTTATGCAATTATATTCACATGACTAATTACTGATGATTATCGTATTTTTTCTTGGCAAGTGCCCGGCAAGGTAAGATTAGCAGGTCGCTTTTCTTGTCGTTACGCATCAGACCGTGCACATTTTCCATTTTTTTTGTGTATGATTGTATTCCAGTTTTGTTTATATGCACTGTGAAATAGTTAAGATATAACACACACCAGTTGACTTTGACATTTTTTTTGCCCTATGATATCTCAACATCGTGACTGTTTTACATTTTTCTTTTTGCTGCTGCATTGTGATATTCTCTGTACATTTTGCCTCTGAACACTGTCAATGTCTTTGACATATTACGTTTTATGTCATGTTATGCTGTATGGTTAATTATGTCACCATAAACCAGTCATTATTTAGTGGGTATCTGATTTAAATGCAAGACATTAATCTTTGTTCATCAATTTCAGAAAGAAATGATGCGTGTAAGAAATAAATTCAACAGAAATGGGAATTTCACCTACGGAATAAACGAAAGAAGATGCAATAACTTTATGAGGAAGAGTAAATGGATCAGGATTAACAAGCATTAACAAGAATATACTATACTCATCGTAGAATAGCAGTCTTAACTAATTTTTTCTTTCAGAATACAAGGCGATTGATGCAGGCTGTCAGACAGAACTACACATCTTAGTTTTAGTGATGAAATATGCTAGAGATAAGGAATAGTTGTGTAATGAGTAATGAAGTGATTTTTTTTTTTGCAGATGATAATGAATGCTGATGAATAATGATGAAGGATATGCTGTTATGAATAATGAAGTTTTTCTTTATAGGTGATGATAATAATGAAGTTATGATAATATGGATAATGAAGTAATTGATAATGAAGTTTTTTCTTTACAGATGAGGATAATGTTGAAGTTATGTATTTATGCTATGTTGTTATTTAAGTATTTGTTGCAGTTTGCTTTGACAGCAGGTGTTATATTGCATAGTAGGATGATGGAAAGTTTTGGGAAGGACAGCTATGGAACACATTTTTATACACATTTCACTACCTGTTAATTCGAAGTTCACTACTTTTCAGCATAGTATGTGTTTCTTCTTTCAGGTCAATAATCCATTTTGTATTTTGTTTCAGGAGAAGCTTTTCATGATACTTACTAAACCTGTTACTTATTATACCTGTTCTAGTACTTGCATTTTTATTTTTTTTACCCATTTGTGTCTATCATTTATAAATGTGATCACATATACTGCCTTGTTACATAACCTTGCTACAGCTGACTCATGACGAATGACGTTACCTATCCTCATTTGCAGCAATAGGTCAAAAGCAAATAGTGTTATGCCTCAGCAATTAATTATCGATCCCAACACAATGCATTGCTAACAAAAAAAATGTATTACCAGTCCCACATAATGTCACTAGTTTATGATAATTCTGAATAATACTGATTAGCTCTGGATAGTATGTCACTTGAGTAATGACTTCTTAATGAGACAATATATATATATATATATATATATATATATATATATATATATATATATACATATAAAATAATGCTTTGTAACTGGCTAATAACTGCCACTGTTTATTGTAATGAGACTACTTATAATGCCCATGATTATTAATGCTATGACAGTAATTAACTGATTTTTAATAATGACTTCTTAATGATCTGAATAATACTGAATGATGAACAATGTTTTATTCTATTCAATACTTGCTGGCCACTGAGTGCCAATAATTAATGTCAGTAAATGAATTACATTATTAATTATGCCATTAATTAGCTCCTGTTTTCAATGATGATTTTTCATGTTCTATTACTGGCCACTGAGTGCCAATAATTAATGTCACTAAATGAATTATATAATAATTATGTCATCAATTAGCTCCTGTTTTCAATTATGACATTTCATGTTTTGGTCACTGGCCAATGAGTGCCAATAATTTGTATCACTCAATGTATTATGTTAATGCTAGGCCAATAATTGACTCTCCTTTTCAATGAAGAGTTCTGATGAACATCATTCTGTCATACTAAATATGCTTGGTAACTGGCCAAAGACTGCCACTGTTTATTGTAATACGATTAACCATGATGCCAATAATTTAATTTTATGAACATTATTCTGTAATACTAAATACATGGTACAGAAATGTTCAATAACTAGGCTATGAATACCGCAAACTACTACTGTAATTCTCAATATTATGTGACTTAATGTCCTTCACCTTATGAGCCAACTACCCTGAATTACTGCAATGTCGATTTTTCCTGTCCATCCTCATGATCATGGAGCACTATATTGGTTTTTGCACTAATTCTACGTTGGTGTGCCTTGTAAGAGCGTGGTGTTGACACGACATGCTGTCCACCACCGTGAGCGATGAAGACGTTATTATGGTCGCACTGTTTGGTGTACCTAGTGTACTGCCAAAATGAAAACGTGGAACATTACTACGACAGTTCAGTGTCTTGGCTACGCTGATAAATTCTGATGGGAAAAGAACTTCAAATTGTGTCACTTGGTGTTGTACTTCTGTGGAAAGATATGGACTTTCAGAACAGCTGTGTGCAATCTAAAGTGCTACAACCATGATGCAATCCTTCCCTTTCCTATCCTAATAGTGAAAATCATTTTTTGCTAACATCAATTATGTTCATGGGTTATACATTTTTTTCGATTCGCTGAACTCCAGTGCGAGTACACTTATGGCACTTGTCGACATGATTTTTTGCCATTATGTTTATTTGTTGTGAAAATGCTAAAGACATTTTTTCGATTTGTTCTGAAGTACAGTATATGTGCACTCTTGTCTTTTATATTGTATATACATTTTTATTTTAATGATATGTTCTGAACTACAGTGCATGTGCACTTATGTCATGTGTTAATATGTTTTCTACTGAACTTCAGTGCCTGTGCACTTTTCTCATTTTTCAATATGATTTGTACTCATTCTGTATACCTTTTATGATTTCCTGATATGTTCATTACTTCAGTGCATATGCACTTACGTCATTTGTTACTCATTGTATATACATTTCGTCATTTGCTGATATGTCCTCAACTGCAGTGCATGTGCACTCATGTCACTTGTCAACATGATTTTCTGCCATTCCGTTTATTTGTTCTGAAAATACTACAGAATTTTTTCAGTGCGTATGCACTCTGTTATCTGTCAAATAATTTGTATATACATTTTTCTGATTTGCTACTATGTTTTGTACTCACATTTTGTCTTTATCTGATATATTTTGTACTTGGTGCGTGTGCACCACATTTAATTTATGTACTACATTTGAATATTCTGTAAAGTGTAAAAAATTTCTTGCGATGGCAAGTCCAAATGACTCACCATCGCTGCCAAAGTTTTGCCCCCCCCCCCCCCCCCCCCGTGGAGGGTTATGAAACACGTATGTAACGTAGCAGCGATGGTGAGGCATGATAAAATCTTTGACCAGAGAGCCTTTTATCGTGGTTAGTCTGCGCTTGACCGCGCGAGTGTTGCGAGCAGTTGTCGTGCAGTAGCAATAGGGCAGAGCAGTATGTCGGTAGCAGTACTCTAGTAGTCGTCGTGCAGTGTACTCCGTCGGTAGCAGTAGCTCAGTTCAGTTGCGTCCAGTAGTCGGTCTGTAGTCGTCGTGCGAGCAGTCTGTCAGTGGGCAGTCTGTGAGCAGTGCAGTATGTCGGTAGTAGCAGTCGAGGGCAGTTGTGTGTGAGGAGTCGGCGGGCGTCGACAGGGCATTCTGGTCAAGATACAGGACGAGGTAAATTATTTTTAAATGCGCTCAGCTAATAATGTAAATTAACTGTAACTAATTTGTGCAATAATCGCCCCAATAATAATTTTGATTTCAAAGCAATTTTTTTACAAAAAAACCATTTAATTGAACCAATGATTTCCTTACATTTCCCTTAAAGTAAAGTTTCAGTTAAATTAAAAAAAAAATATTATTTGCAATGCATTTCCTCCAAGCCGTCGCCAACAATAAGAGCAGAAACTTGACATGCAGTTATACTGAGGTAAGAAATTAATTCTGATTTTTGCACAGGGCCAAAGACCGATATTTCGGTTTAATTGAATTTTCATTGTCACTGAAGTTACATTAGCACTGAATTGTTTTTCATTATTTTCGTGACAGCTTATACACCAGAGTCAGATTGCGAATTTCACATTTTTATTGTCATTAAATTCAATTGCCAGGGAGGTTACGTTTGGCTCCCATTTATTATTTCTGTCTTTCGAAAATATTGTGGGGAGGTTACAACTTGTAACGCAATCAAGCTAGTGATACAGTAACAATCCTACGGAACCAGAGTACATAGATACCTTCGTTTATATAAAAGTGAGTTCGTATAAAAACTTGTTATTCCATGCTTTTAATCCACATTATTAATTTTTCAAAGACTTACCAGCGATTCTTACTGCGGAAGTTGTAAACTCTTTGGTTTATAAACAACATTTATGTTTTCTTTGTTGCACATAACCTTGGTGAGAACGTAGATGCAAATGAACAGGCTTGAAGGGAAGTCGTTGTAAATGGAGACCAAGTGCTTTTGTGGAACTCCTAAAAGTAAAAGAATTTTGTGTTAATTGTTCAGAGTGTTGAATATTACTGAACATAATTATTTCATAATTCAGAAACTTTATTTCATTCAGTACTCTTTGGAAGCCACCTGAATATCACAATCCTTTCATCAGTTAATGTTTCTTCATATGAGAATGAGCCCGGTGACCAGCAGGCTGCTCCACAGTAGACAACGAGTCGAGTCCACCAATGTGATGATCAGCTAAGTAATAACTTAGAATTCTAGAAGTGGATGGGCAGCTTACTTCAGAACAATGATCAACGTTTGGTTTCAACACAGATAATTGAATACTTAGCATTGAATAGGCAAATCACACTTGTGTGCGTCGTCCAGGATAATAATATGGTACAAAGAAATGTTAATCAGAAATATTTTTCAGAAAAATTAAAAGTGAAAGGAAGCGGAATTTTATGGTGGATACAGAAGCAAATAGAATGCAGACGAAATGAAAGAACGACGAAGACTTGTGAACAATAGGACGGGAGAACAAAGAGGACTTAACGGACATACAGCAACGGAAGTGAAGTACCGTACATTATTCCAGCATTCATTTTAATCAACGTCTTGGAGAAAGGACAGCGACAAAAAAATTATTACTTATGACTCTCACTTCGCATGCGAAAAAACCTTTTGTTTACTCAAACACTGAAAATGATACTAAATAAAGAAAGAAGTAGTCCAGTTCAAGATATGTTCGACGATAATGATTCAGGATTAGGACTTGAAACTCCAGGTATGGAAGGTTCAACAGACTCAGTAAACAAGCCATCGTTAGAACAATAAATGAGACACAACAAAGACAGTAAATATTTTGGTTAAAAGTTATGACGATCTAGAAAAACAATTTCCTGTAATGATAGAAGCTGAAGAAATGAATTAAAATGTGCACCACAGTTGGGACTTGAAAGTGCGTTTCCTTTTTACTATGTAGATGTGCTAGCCATTACACCATTCTAGCAGTATAGCTAACACAGCTGCTTGGACTAACTATCCCGAGCCTTCCCTGGCAAACTGTTATGGTGGTGTAACAGCTAGCACATGCGCCGTGTAAGCTAGAGACGCGTTTCCAAGTCCTGCCGTCGCACAAATTTTAAGTAGTTCTTCAACTTCTATCATGATCGAAGATAAAGTTGTGATATATGCGTCTCAAGAAAAGTTTAATTCCATAATGGAATTAAATTTTTCTGTAATTTATGACAGGTTAAAAAAAGATTTAGGGAAACAAATTTCTGAAAGCTTAAATGAAGTAAAAAACGTGTTTGGGAATCAACTCCTGGTAGGTAATGAAGAATTTAGTTGTCAGGTAACTGCATTTAAAGATAAACTGAGAGGCCATTTTATAACTGTAAATTCAAAACTACACGACAGAGTCACAAATATTGGATCCAGTCTTCAGCTTGTTGATTAAAAAGTAACTGAACTTTTGGCTTTGCTGTGCCATGCTAAGACGAAATGTGCTGTGCTATAAATACTTAATGACTATTGGAGGTTAGTATTGTAGTTTGTATTGTACTATTACTGCCTGGTGATAGTAATTTCAACTTTGTCTGCCTGTGCTGAGAATATTTGACAATCTTATCTATTTTGTAGTTTATGTTAGGAAATATGTTACGTTTTTCTGACATGTCCTACACACTTAGCAATATAGTACATGTGCAAGTAATTTCACTGAACTGAAACTATGTATGAACTTGAGCTGCAAATTTTACTCTTACACAAAAGAAAAACTTTACTGAAAATGTTTTTATGTGTTAATTCAAGTAGTTTTTATCCTTATGAAAAGACAATTTAAAGGCTTACGTAAGTGTTTTAATTGTTTCTCTTTATACTGACATACTGTGCGAAATCTCACGAGGGCTTACGCTGTTGGTATGTGATGCGCAGTAGCAAGCACAGGGCTTCACCTATTTTAGCATTATTTCACTTTAGTTTCTGTGCTACATTCGTTCTTCTCCTCTCCTACTGATCTTTTGAAATTATCTTTCTTTGTCAATACTGTCATTCTTAGTTAATTAAGGATCCTTATGGTGACTTATCAGAGCTACGCTATATTATAGAGAGGACGGTAAGTAGCTACATGGTGTAGTGACTCTAGTACTAAACTTTTGCATGGAGAGTCGTGAGTTCAGAACTCACCTGGAGCGTACAACTTTAATTTCTGTATTCAATGCGAGTACATTCTAGAAGTATCTACAAATGTCAAATATCATTTTACTGGAACGTTCTGTAGCTCTATGTGTATACTGTACGAGTTCTGGCCGGAGGCAGTTCGCTATGCGCTCTTGTATGTGCAAGTGCTGAATAAACCTTCGTTAAATGAAGTTAGTGTTCGTCATTCATCTAATTACACCTTCTTCTACGTGACATTATTCTGGTGGAGGAGCTGGGTACTGGAACTTGAGATAGCGCACATTATCGATGACACAGTGGCTCCCATCAGGCCACGACAGAGCCGCCGTTTACGTGGCGAGAAACCCGAGTTCGAGCCGTATTTAACAGATCACAATCTATCGGAGACAGAAGAAGAAGAGGACGTTACGATGACAGCAACTGTGTGCCACCACATGAGACATCCTTCCGGGTTCTCTAGTGACGATGGCCAAGATCGGAACAAGTGGCTGAAGGTATATGAGCGTATAGCCAAATTTAACAAATGGGATGACACCGTGTGTTTGGCTAACGTGTTTTTCTACTTGGGGGGCACTGCCAAGCAATAGTATGAGAACAACGAGGAGAAGTTCACAAGCTGGGAAGTATTCCAGGCGGAACTGCGTAAGTATTTCGGCGTCACACAACAGACAGAAGTGCAGGCCTGCAGATAAATTAAAGTGCAGGGCACAGCGTCCAGGAGAAACTACACCATCCTACATTCAAGACGTCTTGGAGCTGTGTAAAACAGTGGATCTTAGAATGAAGGAGAAAGATAAGGTCGCACATCTCATGCTGGGTGTTGCTGAGGACCTGTACAAGCCTTACTCCTGAAGGAGGTCTTCACAGCAGACGACTTCATAAAATGGTGCCAGTATATCGGGACAATGCATCAAAAAAGAATTACGCGCAACAAGTTTGAGTTCAGAAGGCACTTGGATTGCACTGCGAGCAAAAAAATCGAGACGCTTCAAGAGGTCATAAGGGAGGAAGTGGAACAGACATTGAACCTCATCTCTCGTCCTTCATTTCCCTTTAAAACGGTGAAAAAGTCGAGACCCAGGCGGAGTTACGTTCCTACAATGCCGCATGAGGAATCTGTTTGGGCACCAAGGAAGACTGACGTCTGAAGGACCCAGGATAACCAACCAATATGTGGACGCCCGCGCCGGAAGACAGCAGACCGATCTTAGCCGACGCCAACTCTGGGACGACGAAGATGAACGAGAAGATGTGGGTGCAGGACGACGTAGGTCACCATCGCCGCCTAGCCGCTGGAGAGGACGCTCCCCAACACGCCGTTCAAGGTCTCATCGCCGTTTAGAAGCTCCAGCCGATCACCTTGGCGCCGCAACCTGGGAAACTAAAGGAGATGAGGCCGCCGAAGGGAAAAATACTCCGCCGTCGATCACTACAAAAATGATAGGAAATTACGTCGATATTCTCATGGATGGCTGAACAGCTCAAGTGTTTGTGGACTCTGGAGCATCATACTCAGTCATTTCGGAGAAGTACCGTCGCCAGTTGCAGAAATCCGTATTCGTCGACAACAAAACATCTCTGCTGAAGGTGACTAATGGGAAAAATGTAAAACATACAGGAAGATGTACCATTCCTGTGGGTATAAGTGGCCCTTAGAATTCATCGTCTTACAAGAGTGTAGTCATGATGTCATTCTCGAATGGAACTTTTTGAAAGCTTCTCAGGCAATTATAGACTGTGGTCGCTCGAAGATTATGCTAGACAAGATGAAATACTTTGGACAGGAAGAGGCGCACCCGAGTGTATGGAGACTATGTGTGCGCTAGAAAGGTAACTGTCACGTGCCATGCCATCCATCAACCCATGGATCTTGTAGTGGAATGTAAGAGATGCATACCACTGAAGAATAACCTGGTCATCGCAGCCTCTGTCGTCTCGTTTTAGAACGGATTCGGTGAATTGTGGATAGTTAACTGTCGCCGAGTAACGCAGATCCATCCAAGACGTATGTGCGTAGCAAACGCTGAGCCGTTAAATGAAGAACAGCTGAGCGTCATAGAAACCTCCCATGCCGAGTCTGTGGGCGAAATTAGCGCTACCACTACGAGACCAGATCTTCTAGCTCGACTATCATCAGATCTCATTATGGAACAACAGAAGAAGCTACTTGCCATTCTTCAAGAATTCTCTGACTGCTTCAATCTACACGTGAAGAGCAAACTAGACAAATCGACGATGAAGCACCGGATTAGCACTGGAGACGATCGACCAATAAGTCAGAGAGCATACCGTGTGTCAGCAACGGAACGTCGGATAATTCGCGACGAGGTAGAGAAAATGATGAAGAGTGACATCCTTCAGCCTTCACAGAGCCCATGGTCGTCACCAGTGGTCCTCGTCAGGAAGAAAGATGGCAGTTGGCACTTTTGTGTTGATTACAGGAAACTTAATGAGATAACTAAAAAGGACGTTTACCCTCTTCTACGAACTGACGATACACTAGATTGTCTGAAGAGGGCGAAGTTTTTCTCAACCATGGGCATGTCCTCGGGATACTGACAAACCGAAGTAGATGAGGCTGATCGTGAGAAAACTGCATTCTCAGCCCTGAGGGCCTGTATGAGTTTAAGGTGATGCCGTTTGGTTTGTGTAACGCACCAGCAACTTTTGAACGGATGATGAATAATCTTCTAAGGCACCTGAAGTGGACAATGTGTCTTTGTCATTTAGATGACATTATAGTATTCTCAGAGACATTTGATGAACATATAAAAAGACTGAGGCCGTTCTTAAGTGTCCCCAACAAAGTGGACTGAGACTTAATCCAAGAAAGTGTCTCTTTGGAGCAAAAGAAATCAAAGTACTTGGACACCTTGTGTCAAATGAAGGTGTGCGGCCAGACCCAGAAAAGGTGAGATCTATAACGGAATTTCCTATTCCTAAAAGTATTAGAGATGTGAGAAGCTTCCTCGGATTTTGTTCTTATTACCGTCGTTTTATCAAAGACTTTTGTATCAAAGCCAGGCCACTCCAAGAGTTGTTAAAAGCTGATGCTAAATTTAGCTGGGTTGGTGCTAAACAAGATTCTTTCGAAGTGCTGCGAAAAGCTCTGACGACTCACCCTGTACTTGGTCTGTATGATGAGAGAGCACCTTCAGAACTACACACAGATGCCAGCGGGTACGGGGACGGTGCAGTTCTGGTGCAAATTTCGGATGTAAAAGAGAAGTTATAGCCTATGCTTCTAAGACACTTACAAAAGCCGAGAGAAACTACTCAACTACAGAAAGAGAATGTCTTGCTGTGATCTGGGCCATGTGCAAATTTCGACAGTATCTCTATGGAAGGCCATTCACAGTTGTTACAGACCATCATTTACTTTGTTGGTTGACACGTCTTAAGGATCCAATAGGACGACTCGCCAGGTGGGCAATACGTCTTCAAGAGTATGTCATTACCATAGTGTACAAAAGTGGAAGAAAACACCAAGATCCCGACTGTCTCTAAAGAAACCCTGTGCAAGACCATCAAGACTTTGATGAAGATAGTGACTGTCTCGCTGCACTCCAGGATAACGCTGCTGAACAGAAGAAGGACGCCAAGATATCTCAGATTATGCTTGCCTTAAATCGGCTAGAGGGTGTGAAAGGACAATTTAAGGTAGTTAATGGATAACTTTTGCAAGAAAAGCTTTGATCCGTTTGGAAAGAGGTGGCTACCAGCGATTCCTAAGCACATTGACGTAGATGTTCTACAGAAATTCCATGACACACCTGAGGCCGGACATCCAGGATTTACCAGGTGCATTCAAGTTCTAAGGCCTCCGATTTTTTTTCTAATTAACTACTCACCCGAAATCGATGAAACTGGCGTTACTTCTCGACGTAATCGCCCTGCAGACGTACACATTTTTCACAACGCTGACGCCACGATTCCATGGCAGCGGCGAAGGCTTCTTTAGGAGTCTGTTTTGACCACTGGAAAATCGCTGAGGCAATAGCTGCACGGCTGGTGAATGTGCGGCCACGGAGAGTGTCTTTCATTGTTGGAAAAAGCCAAAAGTCACTAGGAGCCAGGTTAGGTGAGTAGGGAGCATGAGGAATCACTTCAAAGTTGTTATCACGAAGAAACTGTTGCGTAACGTTAGCTCGATGTGCGGGTGCGTTGTCTTGGTGAAACAGCACACGCGCAGCCTTTCCCGGACGTTTTTGTTGCAGTGCAGGAAGGAATTTGTTCTTCAAAACATTTTCGTAGGATATACCTGTTACCGTAGTGCCTTTTGGAACGCAACGGGTAAAGATTACGCCCTCGCTGTCCCAGAACATGGACACCATCATTTTTTCAGCACTGGCGGTTACCCGAAATTTTTTTGGTGGCGGTGAATCTGTGTGCTTCCATTGAGCTGACTGGCGCTGTGTTTCT
The DNA here is from genome assembly GCF_023864345.2 of Schistocerca serialis cubense. Lineage (NCBI taxonomy): Eukaryota > Metazoa > Arthropoda > Insecta > Orthoptera > Acrididae > Schistocerca > Schistocerca serialis. The sequence goes on along the minus strand of NC_064644.1, from coordinate 606,983,761 downwards.
GGATTGAAAAATGGCATCCACGTCTCATCCATTGTCACAACGGACGAAAAGAAAGTCCCATTCATGCTGTCGTTGCGTGTCAACATTGCTTAGCAACATGCCACACGGGCAGCCATGTGGTCATCCGTCAGCATTCGTGGCACGCACCTGGATGACACTTTTCGCATTTTCAGGTCGTCATACAGGATTGTGAGCACAGAACCCACAGAAATGCCAACTCTGGAGGCGATCTGTTCAACAGTCATTCGGCGATCCCCCAAAACAATTCTCTCCACTTTCTCGATCATGTCGTCAGACCGGCTTGTGCGAGCTCGAGGTTGTTTCGGTTTGTTGTCACGCGATGTTCTGCCTTCATTAAACTGTCGCACCCACGAACGCACTTTCGACACATCCATAACTCCATCACCACATGTCTCCTTCAACTGTCGATGAATTTAAATTGGTTTCACACCACGCAAATTCAGAAAACGAATGATTGCACGCTGTTCAAGAAAGGAAAACGTCGCCATTTTAAGTATTTAAAACAGCTGGCGGTAAAATTCCATCTGCCGTACGGTGCTGCCATCTCTGGGACGTATTGACAATGAACGCGGCCTCGTTTTAAAACAATGCGCATGTTTCTATCTCTTTCCAGTCCGGAGAAAAAAAATCGGAGGCCTTAGAACGTGAATGTACCTCGTATTAAGACATACGATAGAATCCGCAAGAGATTTTTCTGGCGACGTTTATTTAGGAGTGTCCGTCACTATGTGTCGCACTGTAAAGAGTGACAGAGGAGAAAGGAAGTTCCCCAGAAACCACCCGCTTGACTCATACCAATTCCACCAGCCGAAACGCCTTTGCATCGTGTTGGATGAGCCGTGGTAAAAATTACTGTTTTGAAGAGCGCGCGGCAGCGCGTAGTGTGAAGCAGTCGCCCTCGGTTTCTGGCGGTGGCGCCGCTGTGGCACTCACAGCTTTGGTGTCTCCCTCTGGTGGGAAAGGGGAAAGGTTGCCTGTTCACGTGCATTTAAGGGGCGCTATGAGCTCGCCAGGGAGGCAGTGTGTCAGTCGCCAGCTAAAGGAGAGTCTGGTCAGTTGGTCAGCAGGGTCAGTGTAGGGTAGTCAGTGTCTGTCTGTCGTCCGGAGTGCTAGTATGTGTTAGGCCGCCAGTCTGCTCGAGTTTGTTCAGGCAATGAGCATTGGCGGTTGGATCGATAGGTTGGTCGGTCGCGCACTGGGACACAAGATGACTTGTCCGTCTTGAGCGTCGGCGCATGTGAGGTCGCCACGTGAGTCCAGTGGGCCGCGCCGAGTAGCGAGGGTTAGTGGCTTCGCGGCCGACCCGAGAGCAACAGGAGCCAACCCACGACATCGGTCTGCCCGGTGCGAGCTGCGACGCCGTGAGACGGGAGATCGGCGCGCCTTCCTGCGTCCATTGAAGCGGCTGGCAGCGGACGGTTCGGGAGAGCGTTTTGGGGGTGCTGCGCCAGGTCTTCGCCAGACATCGCCGTTTATTAGCAGTTGAGTGATTCGTGATACGTTGTTTCATTTACTTGTTACATTCTACTTGTTTTCTTGGTCGGTCTCTCGTCCCCAGCTTGCTCGTCTGTCTCCCGTCCGCATTTGTTAGGCAGTTAGTGTCTGTTTGTCTGTCTGTCGGTCTGCCGTACGTTAATAGCTGCCTCTGTCATGTTCGTCGGATTTGGTGTTAACGAATTTATTGCTTAAGGTGTAAAGGCCGAATTCCTGAAATATCTTTTTATCTTGTCTATCATCTTGCGAGGTGGTATACGTGTAATGTAGAGCATGTTGGTACATTTTATGTAAAACTGCATTTCGTGGATGTTATTTAAATGGTCATTTTAGTATATAAAGTTGCCACCCTTCCACCGTAAGAGTTCTGTTAAAAGCAAGTTGCACTTTCCGTGGCAAATAATTTTTAATGTGAGTGTGTTGTACCATTTCCATCCCTCTTACAGGGTGCATAGTTTATGTGTTTGTGTGAGTTGTTAAAATTTTTAGTTTAAAGTAATCTGGTGTGTTGCAGATTTGCGCCAGTGTAGTCTTTCAGAGGTTGTTGTGAGCGGTCGTGACTACCGCCGTGTTAAAGGGGAGCGGCAAGGTTCTCAGCCCGAAAGCTCATACAATCAACAAAAAAAAATTGTTATTTCTGCCTCTGAATAAGTTGTAACTTGATATTTACAGGGTGCTTTCTAGTTATAAATTTAAATCTGTTTTTAAAAAAGGGGGGCTTTTAGGAATAAAATTTCCATTTATTGAGAAAAAATGTTTGTATTTATTTCATCAGTTACCCACTGGCAACTACTTCCACGCTCACATAGTGTGATTAAATGTGTCAATGTTCTTGATGAATCGCTAGTATATAAAGTAAATTCTTAAGAAAAGATTTTGAAAGTAAATTCATGGTTCATTGGGCTTGACCTCCTCTGACTATTTCCAAGTCTGCTAGTGGCAATAGATGGATTATTGTTTGCAGTGATTATCTGACACGCAATGCCATTACAAAAGCCGTGAAAACAGTCGGACCGTTCGAGGTAGCCAAATTCATCGTAGAAGACATTATATTAAAACACGGTGCCCCAAGGTCGTTAATTACGGATCGAAGGAGAGTTTTTCAATCGAATCTTGTGACAGAGATAAACCGTCGGTGCAAAATTACTCATCACATGACGACTGCCTACCATCCGCAAAATGACGGGTTTACTGAACGCCTTATAAGACCTTGGCCGACATGCTATGAATGTTGGTCAATGTTAAGCAGAGCAACTGGGATGAGGTGCTACCTTTCGAGACGTTTGCCTACAACACCGCCAAATAAGACACTACAGGATTTACGCCATTTTTCCTGGTGCATGGGCGTGAGGCGACTACGACGATGGACACTGTGTTTCCGTTACAGCCTGATGACGTGGAGGACGACTACATGGGCCAGATGTTAACCACAGCTGAGGAAGCTCGGCTGTTAGCTCGACTTCGCACGCTGCAGGCTCAAGGAAACGATCGCCGAAGGTATGACGCGACCCACCGCCAGGTTGTCTACCAGCCTGGTAACCTCGTTTGGATTCTCTGTCCGGAAGGTTGGTCTCTCTGACAACCTCCTCAGGCGCTACTTTGGACCTTATAAGGTTGTAAGACAGTTGTCTGATGCTACTTATGGAGTTGAAGAATTCGACCCCGACACAAGACGACGAAAGATCAGCGATACGATCCACGTTCTTCGAATGAAGCCCTATAAGGATCCTACAACCCAGGGTAAATTCGAAGCTCCAACGACAGGCAACAAGCGGAAAGGTGACGAAGAGCGTAGCGGCAAAAGAAGTTCTAAGGAGATCACCGCCAGGGCGAGAATCAGTCTTCTGGAGTCGGAGTATGCAGGACCGATGACTCGTTCCCGGACTAGGACGATGTAACACCGAGACGCTGTTCTCTTTAGGAGCGAGCAATGTCGTAGAAGACGCTGAGCAGCTTCGTGGTGTAGTGGCTATGATACTAAACTGTTGCATGGAGAGTCGTGAGTTCCAAACTCACCTGGACTGTACAGTTTTAATTTCTTTATTCGATCCGAGTACATTCTAGAAGTATCTACAAATGTCAAGTATTATTGTACTGGAATGTTCTGTAGCTGTACATATACTGTATGAGTTTTGGCCGGAGGCAGTTCGCTCCCACCTCTTGTATGTGCAAGTGCTGAATAAACCTTCGTAAAGTGAAGTTAGTATTCGTCTAATTACACCTTCTTCTACGTGAGTGTTACAAAAAGGTACGGCCAAACTTTGAGGAAACATTCCTCACACACAAATAAAGAAAAGATGTTATGTGGACATGTGTCCGGAAACGCTTAATTTCCATGTTAGAGCTCATTTTAGTTTCTTCCATCTACGCATGCACGATGGAGCTCCTGCACATTTCAGTCGAAGTGTTCGTACGCTTCTCTACAACAGATTGACTTTCATTTATGGGGGCATTTGAAAGCTCTTGTCTACACAAATGTAGAGACTCTTCGTGCTCGTATTGTGGACGGCTGTGATACAATACGCCATTCTCCAGGGCTGCATCAGCGCATCAGGGATTCCATGCGACGGAGGGTGGATGCACGTATCCTCGCTAACGGAGGACATTTTGAACATTTTCTGTAACAAAGTGAAGTCACGCTGGTACGTTCTGTTGCTGTGTGTTTCCATTCCATGATTAATGTGATTTGAAGAGAAGTAATAAAATGAGCTCTAACATGGAAAGTAAGCGTTTCCAGACACATGTCCACATAACATATTTTCTTTCTTTGTGTGTGAGGAATGTTTCCTGAAAGTTTGGCCGTACCTTTTTGTAACACCCTATATATATGATTAATGGAAAATCTCATATAAGATGTGAAACAAATACTAACAAAGAGATAGAGGGGCTGGCCAGTACTTACCTCAGCTCAGTACAGCCGATAGATACACATAAAACAGAACTGAAAATTTACGTTCCTGGCTTTCGGAACTTTGTTCCTTCTTCAGGGAGGAGAGAGGGGAAAAAAGGGGAAGAATGGAAAGTGGATTCAGTCACTCACAACCCAGGTTATGAAGCAACAGTGGAAAGGTAAACAGGGAGGGTAGCAAAGATGGAGGCATGGGTGACAGAGGGAAGCCAAAGATATTCTACTGTAAGTATTGTGCCAGCTTCAAACCAAAGAGGATGCATACAGAAGTAAAGAGGTATATAGTATTAAAATAAACACAACTATGTAGGATGAAAATATGCGTGAATGGCTAAAGAGGAAAGGAAAAGAGGAGAAGACTGAAGAGTAAATGGGAGTGAGGTTGGTTAATGTAGATTCAGTCCAGGGGGATGGCGGGATGAAAGGATGTGTTGGAGTGCAAGTTCCCATCTCCGCAGTTCCGAGGGACTGGTGTTGGGTAGGAGAAGCCAAATGGCACGTACGGTGTAGCAGGTTCCTAGGTCCCTAGAATTATGCTGGAGGGCATGCTCCGCTACTGGGTATTGGACATCTCCTAGGCGGACAGTTCCTCTGTGCCCGTTCATGCGCTCAGCCAGTTTAGTTATCGTCATATCATGTAAAAGGCTGTGCAGTGCAGGCATGTCAGGTGATAAATGACATGTGTTGTTTCACATGTGGCCCTGCCTTGAATTGTGTATGTTTTACCAGTAGCGGGGCTGGAGTAGGTGGTTGTGGGGGGATGCATGGGGCAGGTTTTGCAGAGGGGTCGGTTACAGGGGTAGGAACCGCTGGGTAGAGAAGGTAGTCTGGGAATATTGTAGGGTTTGACAAGGATGTTACGGAGGTTAGGGGGGGGGGGGGGCGACGAAAGGCAACTCTGGGTGGTGTGGGGAGAATATTGTCAAGGGATGATCTCATTTCACGGCTTGACTTGAGAAAGTCATATCCCTGGCGGAGTAATTTGTTGATGTATTCGAGGCCCGGATAATATTGGGTGACAAGGGGGATGATTCTGTGTGGTCTGGGGGTAGGAACATTGTTGTTGGACGGGGAGAAATGTATTGCTCGGGAGATCTGTTTGTGGACGAGGTCTGCAGAATAGTTGGGGGAGAGGAAAGCACTGGTCAGGTAATTGGTGTACTTGTTGAGGGATTCGTCACTGGAGTAGATACGTTTGCCACGAATACCTAGGCTGTAGGGAAAGGAGCGTTCGATGTGGAATGGATGGCAGCTATCAAAGTGAAGGTACTGTTGTTTGTTTGTGGGTTTGATGTGGACAGAGGTGTGGATGTGAGCTTCAACAAGATGAAGGTCAACATCCAGGAAGGTGGCTTGGGTTTTGGAGAAGGACCAGGTGAAATTCAGATTCGAAAAGGAGTTGAGGCTATGGAGGAAATTAAAGAGCGTTTCTTCACCATGAGTCCAGACCACAAAGATGTCATCTATAAACCTATACCAGACCAGGGAAGCAGCTGTTGGGTCTTCAGGAAAGCCTCTTCCATGCATCCCATGAAGAGGTTGGCATAGGATGGAGCCATCCCGGTTGCCATGGCCGTTCCCCAGATTTGCTTGTAGGTCTGGCCTTCAAAAGTGAAGTAATTATGGGTGAGAATGAAGTTGGTAAGTGTGATAAGGAGAGAGGTTTTTGGAAGATCTTCTGGTGGGCGTTGGGAGACTTTAGGACATGGTGTAAAAAAGATCTGAAGATGGTCATTACAGACTGAAACCGGTCATCGTCTAAAGAAATCATTTGTGATCAGAGACTGGAATAAAAAAGCGTTTTACAGTATTGGATCACTGTTTGTACACGCGATTATGTCGCAGTTGGTGCTACATAGTTGTGTTTATCTTAATACTATATACTTCTTTACTTCTGTATGCATCCTCTTTGGTTTGAAGCTGGCACATTACTTACAGTAGAATATCTTAGGCTTCCCTCTGACACCCATGCCTCCAACTTTGCTACCCTCCCTGTTTACCTTTCCCCTGTTGCTTCATAACCTGGGTTGTGAGTGACTGAATCCACTTTCCCTTCTTCCCCTTTTTTCCCCTCTCTCCTCCCTGAAGAAGGAACAAAGTTCCGAAAGCTAGGAACGTAAATTTTCGGTTCTGTTTTATGTGTATCTATCGGCTGTACTGAGCTGAGGTAAGTACTGGCCAGCCCCTCTATCTCTTTGTTAGTATTTGTTTAGTATATATATCATTATGAAATTATTCAGCTGAAGTAAAACACTAGTTGCGCAGCATGTTGAAAGACACATGCGCAACTTAGTGAAGTTTGGAATTTTATATCAGGAAGATTGTGGAGAAGGTTGAATGTACCATATTATGAACATTGATGATTATCTGCTCTATGAAAAATATTTGTTGATACCTGTGGTAACGAACAGTTGAACATCTGTACATGTTATGCAAAAAGTGAGATAACTGGATAGAACATACTGCAAGATTGGGTGTTTTGTGCTACATGATTATATTACTTTGATTTAGTTCTGTAAGGACAAATACACACTACCATGCTGCCACTGTCATGGTTCAAATGGCACTGAGCACTATGGGACTTAACATCTGTGGTCATCAGTCCCCTAGAACTTAGAACTACTTAAACCTAACTAACCTAAGGACATCACACACATCCATGCCCGAGGGAGGATTCGAACCTGCGACCGTAGCGATCACGCGGTTCCAGACTGAATCGCCTAGAACCGCACGGCGCCACTGTCACGGCTTGATGCACCTCTCTATGCTACGCATCCTGCGGAAGTCTCTCTATCTCCAAACAACTAGTGCAATCTACATCCTTCTGAATGTGCTTACTGTAGTCATCTCTTGGCCTCTGTACGACTTTTCCCCCCTCACACTTCCCTCCGGTATGATCGCTTGTTATTTAAGGATGTGTCCCCTCAACTAATTCTGTCTTTTAGTCATGTTGCACCAAAAATTTCTTGTATCCTCAATTCTATTCAGTGTCGTACCTCATCTAATGTTCGGAATTCTTCTGCAGCGCTACATTTCAAAAGCTTCTGTTTTGTTCTTGTCTCAACTGTTTATCGTCCATGTTTCTCATCCATACATGGCTACACTCCACACAAATACATTCAGAAATGACTTAGTAGCACCGAAGTCTATATTCGATGTTAACAAATTTATCTTCCTCAGAAACAATTTCCTGTCATTGTCAATCCAGATTTTAACATTTTTTGCCTGTACTTCGGCCATCATCGGTTATTTTGCTGTCAAAATAGCAAAACTCACCTTAATTCGACTACATGCCATTATTTTTATTTTGCTTTTGTTGATTTTCATCATATCTCCTCTTTTAAAGACACTGTCTTTCGTTCATTTGCTCTTTCAACTCTTGTGCTGTCTCTCTCTGAGCTACAATGTCATCGGCAAACCTTGAGCTTTTTCTTTCTTCTCCTTGAACTTAAGCCCCTGCTACAAATTTTTCTTTGGTTTCTTTGGCTGCTTACTTAATGTACAGATTGAATAAACATCGGGGAAGGGCTACATCCCTGTCTCACTCCTTTCTCAATCACTGCTTCCCTTTTATACCCCTCAATTCTTATAGCTGCTGTCGCTCCCGGTATTTTACCACTGCTGCCTTCATAATTTCAGAGGGAGTATTCCAGTCAACATCGATAAAAGCAACTGCTATAAACGTGAGTTTTCCTTTCCTTAACGATCTTCTGAGAGACGTCGTAGGGTCAGTATTGCCTCACGCGTTCCTAAATTTCTCGAGAACGCAAATTGATCTTCCTGGATGTCAGATTCTACGACTTCTTCAATTCCTGTTCTATAAAAAATTTGTGTTAGCATTTTGCAACCATGAGTTATTAAACTGATACTTCGGTGCTCTTCACACGTGTCGACATCTGATTTCTTTTGGAATTTGTTACAGAGCATTTTTTTGGAAGGGCTGGGGATAAGGAGGTAGGCGTAATACAACAGTTCTAAGCATAATTTTATTCTAATGACCTTCCAAACTTTTAAAAACATCAAATAATTGATTTAAAACAACGTCAAAAAAACTTTACAAAGAAGCTTTAATGCTGAATCTTGACCAAGAAGAACTTTACAACCAGAAGTGAATATAACACATGCACTCTCATTGTCAAAATCACTACAATTCCTCATTCGTATATTCTCGCTCAATGCAAGCTGTTAAAGAAACACATCTATCAGAATTTGTTTCTGGACGGGACACGAAAATAAGCATCTAATACAGTACATGTGAATGGCATGACAAGTTTCCGAACTCCACATTCCGCAGAGTTCTCTAAGCCACATAGAACACTCCGGTATTCAGACCCCTGGGCGACGGCCGTTCCAGTCACCACAACTCACTGTAAATCAAATAGTTAAGGATCGGTACTATCCCCGGTGTCACCGATACCGACCAAAGGCGTCTTCTGTCCGGAACACGTCGTGTAGCAGATCAAGTGACGCAGTCCGGGGCTTTGCTCCTGCGTCTCGCTCCCTGGTTGCAACCGTTCTCCACGTAGGGCGACACGCTGTAGAGCCGGCGCTGGAAGGCTACGCGCGGCATTCAGAGACTTCGGACATGTGTCGATGATACCATCGGCACGCAATTGGAATTATTTCGCCCGTCCGATACATCTTGAACTCCATATGGAATAGTTTTGTTATGGGTGACGCTCCCGAGGCTGTCAGTAATCAGTAACTCTGACGGAATGTCGTCTTCACCAGGGGCCTTGTTTCGACTGAAGTCTTTCAATTCTCTGTCGACTTCTTCTCGCAGTATCATGTCTCCTATCTTATCTACATCTACGTCCTCTTACCTTTCTATTACATTGCCTTAAAGTTCATCGCTCTCGTACAGACCTTCTATATATTCCTTCCACTTTTCAAACATCCCTGTTTTGCTTAGCACTGGTTTTGCATCTGTGCTCTTTATATTCATACAGCTGCTTCTCTTTTCTCCTAAGGTCTCTTTAATTTTCCTGCAGTCGGTATCTGTCTTTCTCCCAGTGAAACACGCTTCTAAATCCTTACTTCTGATACTGCTGACTAAGAGCTTAAGGAGAGCAAACACAGCAAACAGTTAAGGTCGTCAGTCTCTTAGTCACCCTGAGGGGAGAAGCACTGTACCCAGCCTGTCTGCATATGTAGTAATCTCCGTGTACAAGTGTGACAAAGTGTTGTAAATGTTTGCGTAGCGTGTATCTGAGGCGAACATCGGGAACCAGCCCGGTTTTCACCAAGGGGAATTGGGGAAATCGCCTGAAAACGACATCCAGTCTGCTTGGCACACCAATCCCTTGTCGTAAATCCTCCGTGCGGATTCGATTTGGTGCTGGCATATCTGTTCCAGAACTTGTCGCTTTAACACTCACGGCTAGCTGGATGGGTCTCTAATTCCTTATATTTTTTCTCTAGCCGTTCCTGGTTAGCCATTTGGTACTTCCTAACAGCCACATTTTTTAGACGTTTGTATCCCCTTTCGTCTCCATCATTTGTCTCATTCTCATATTTTCTTTTTTCGGCAATTAAATTCAGTACCTCCCGTGATGTCCAAGGATTTCTACTAGGCCTCTGCTGTCTTCACTATTTCATCTCTCAAAGCTACCCGTTCGTCTTTTACTTTATTCGTTTTCCCCGTTCCTTAAATCATTGGCTAATATTCTCTCTGAAAGTCTCAACAACTCTCGTTCTTTCAACTTATCCAGGTCCCATCTCATTCCTTTTTTGCCATTTCACAATTTTTTCAGTTTTAATCTACAGTTCATAAGTAATAAGTGGGGGTCAGTGTTCACATGCACCCCTGGAAATGTTTCAAAATTTACGTCTGTTTCCGAAATCTCTGTCTTACCATTATATAATCGGTCTCAAACTGTCTGGTCTCTTCCACGTATACTGCTTTCTTTCATGATTCTTAAGCCAAGTGCTAGTTATGATTAAATTCTGCTGCGTGCAAAATTCTACCAGGTGCCTTCCTCTTTCTTTCCTTTCTGCCCAGTCCATATTCACCTTCTATCCCCCTCCCCCCCTTCCTTTCCCTACAATCGAACTCCAGTCCCCCTTCACAATTAAATTTCCGTCTCCCTTAATCATAAGAATAATTTCTTTTATCCCATCATAAATTTCTTCAATCCTTTCATCATCTGCATAGCTAGTTGGCATATAAGCTTGTACAGTTGCGGTGGGTATGGACTTAGCGTCTGTGTTGGCTACGATAATGCGTTCACTATGCTGTTCATAATAGCTTACCTACCCTCCTGTTTTCTTGTTCGTTATTAAACCTATTTCTGCATTACCCCTATTTGATACTGTATTTATAACCCTGAATTCACCTTGCCAGAAATCCTGTTCCTTCTTCCACCAAACTCCACTAATTCCCACTATAACTAACTGCAACCTATCCATTTCACTTTTTCAGTTATATAACCTACTTGCCCGATTAAAGCATCTAACGCTGCGACCCGTAGAAAGCCAGTTTTGTTTCTCCTGATGACGACGTCCTCTGATTAGTCCCCGTGCAGAGATCCGAATAGGAGGCTATTTCACTCGATAGGATCCCATCATCACTTAAGAATACCGTAGAGTTTCATGCGCTCGGGAAAAATCATTTCTGCAGTTTCCCCTTTGATGCTAAAAGGCCAGATGAGTCAATCAACCAGACTGTTGCCCCTGCAACTACTGAAAAAGGCTGTTGCCCCTCTTCAGAAACAACAGGTTTGTCTGGCATCTCCATTGTGGTTGCACCTATGGGCTATCTATATCGCTAAGGCACCCAAGCCATCCCACCAACGGCAAGGTCCATGGTTCAGGGTACCACAACTTCGAATACGTTCAGAGAACTTAGGTTCGTGAATAACTAGTGGCTGCATACTTTCAATGAAAGTGCGTAGTTAAGGAGATTTATACTTTATTCCGTTCAGTATTTACTTATTTTAGTACCTTACTGCGTGCTCATACTACCTGTCATTACATTTACTTACATGATTTACACTTATTATTAGCTTTGTGAACTTGCTTAAAGTTTTCAAGGTTTGTCTTTCCTCACTGTTTGTAGGTAGCTTGTCTGCGACTTTTGGGAAAGAATTTTTAAAATGGAAACACTGATGGTAAATAGAGAATGTGTTCCATGAACGCCATCAGACTTATAGATTATGTATGAGATGTTAATTATTCACGCACAAATTTCTTATTATGTTTCCAGCCTGAACTAACGAATTTATTATTTCGTGATAATGTTTTCTGTTCAGTTTAATACGAAGTTGGGTTTAGTCACATAATAGCCACCGGCAGTAGATAACATTCCACTAGAATTACTGATAGCCTTGGGAGAGCCAACTCTGACAAAAATCTACAATCTGGTGAGCAAGAAGTATGACACAGGCGAATTACCCTCAGACTTCACGAAGAATATTATAATTCCAATCCTAAAGAAAGCAGATGTTGACAGATGTGAAAATTACAGAACTATCAGTTTAAAAAGCCGTGGCTGCAAAACACTAACACGAATTCTTTACAGACGGATGGAATAACTGGTAAAACCCGACCTCAGGATAGATCAGTTTGGATTCCGTAGAAATGTTGGAACACATGAGGCAATACTGACCCTTCAACTTATCTGAGAAGGTAGGTTAAGGAAAGGAAAACATACATTTCTAGTATTTATGGAGTTAGAGAAAGCTTTTGAGAATGTTGACTGGAATACTCTCAAATTCTGTAGGTGGCAGGGATCAAATACAGGGAACGAAAGGCTATTTACAATTTGTACAGAAACCAGATGGCAGTTACAAGAGTCGAGGGGCATGAAAGGGAAGCAGCGTTTGGGACGGGAGTGAGACAGGGCTGTAGCCTATCCCCGATGCTATTCAGTCTGTATATTGAGCAAGCAGTAAAGAAAACAAAAGAAAGATTTGGAGTAGGAATTAAAATCCATGGAGAATAAATAAAAACTTTGAGGTTTGCCGATGACATTGAAATTCTGTCGGAGACTGAATTAAATCGGGTGATACTGAGGGAATTAGATTAGGAAATGAGACACTTAAAGTAGTAGCTTAGTTTTGTTATTTGGGGAGCAAAATAACTCATGATGGTCGAAGTACAGAGGGTATAGAATGAAGACTGGCAATGGCAAGGAAAGCGTTTCTGAAGATGAGAAATTTGTTAACATCGAGTATAGACTTATCTGAAAGTATTTGTATGGAGTGTAACCATGTATGGAAGTGAAACATGGATGATAAATAGTTTGGACAAGAAAAGAATAGAAGCTTTCGAAATGTGGTGCTACAGAAGAATGCTGAAGATTATATGGTAGATCACATAACTAATGAGGAGGTACTGAATGGAATTGGGGAGAAGAGAAATTTGTGGCACAACTTGACTAGAAGAAGGGATCGGTTTGTAGGACATGTTCTGAGGCGTTAAGAGATCACCAATTTAGTATTGGAGGGTAGCGTGGAGGGTAAAAATCGTAGAGGAACCCCAAGCGATGAATACACTGAGCAAATTCAGAAGGGTGTAGGTTGCAGTATTTACTGGCAGATGAAGAAGCTTGCACAGTATACAGTGGCATGGAGAGCTGCATCAAACCAGTCTCTGGACTGAAGACCGCACCAACAACAACAGCATTATGATGAGCATTTTTAAACTGTGCTGATGGTAAATTATTTTACGAGAGACAGAAAGTATAGTTTCTACAGTAAGCATGTATACTCAGTTCAGCAACAAATAATAATTATAAAGAAAAGTAACAGAAGTTCTGTTAAAGTTGGTGAGAAAACATGTCCAAGTAATATTCTTTGAGAAGTTACTGATTCATATTAAAAAAGTGACTATAAAACAGAAAATGTTGTTTCAAGTAGTAATTCACGTAGAGTGAAAGTGGGATCTTTAAATTAAGTATGCTATAAATGGTTTTGTCATGATCGAGTTGAAGTAAAGATTAATGTGGTACAGAAAAGTAACATGTATGATATAGTGGATATTAACGTATTAATTTCATGTTCTTCATTGTTTGTGGGTGTAGTACAGTGTTGGGATTGTTACTGAATCACCGTGTTTTAGGGCTCTTGGAACAAGACAATGATAATAATTTTACTAATGTTATATGGAGGAAGCTTGTGAGAGATCAAAATATGAGTAGGAATTCGTAGTCATGAAATGAAGTATATTATATTCATTAAAATATGTACAGAGTAGGTACAGAGAATTATTCTTAAGTTTATGAATAAATAAATTTCTGGTTATTGATAAAATAAAATTTAGTGTGTTAACTGAGATTTAGGTATTTAGGTGGTACAGGAAGGTAAAACAACTGTAATGCATAGAAGAAATCTGATAGTTACGCTATGATAACATTGTAAGACACTGTACTGATGGGGACTAGTTGAAAAAACTCCTCCTAATATAATCTGTTGCTAATTTTATTAGTTAATATCCTAATACAACACAGAAAAAATTCTACCAAAAATAAATGATTAGAATGAAGAATGTTGCAAAATGTGGGGGAGGGTGGGGGAGGTTAATGTTCAGTTTGTTTCACATAAAAAATCCACATGTTCTGAATAAAAACACATATATGACTAGAAGTCAGATTCTTACTTGTTTTAGCATACTGACACGACTATTAATTTATCTTTTGGTATTCAAACAATTTATAACATCTTGTGTTGGTATTTTATTGCATATAGCCTATATGTTCACTTAAAGTTGTTTGATTGTTATCTGAATATACTACAGATCATCTAGATTCATACATGAAAAACATTTCGTATAGTTGTTGATGGTAATATTTATTTTGTTTCAGACTTAGTGTTAGACCATTGAGAAATATCATCTCACATTCTTTTTGCCATATTTGTGTATTAATTCATATATTTGCACTTCAGTTACTAGTTTACTATGTGTCTATTGCATTTTGTGTTAGATGAACCTGGTTCTGAGTGTTGGTGCCAAAAACATGTTCTAAGGCATGCGGAAGCTGACTCAGTGAAGTGAGCGACTGCTGATGTTATACTTGAACAGAGGGGCACTATAGTGGAGTGACAATAAGAAGACAGACAATGGAGTTAGCATTATGACTATAAGTAAAAGAGAAATTAGAACAACTAATTATAAGTAAAAGCCAAAGTACAAACCACTATATACGGTTCTGTAAAACATTTGTAATACTTAAATTTCGAAAATTTCATTATTTAGTCTGTACAGAATAAAAGAGAAAATTAATAATATGGGCATATCACGTTATGGGACTAACAGGTTTCTACCCGTAGATACATGAGTGGAATTCTTCGTTGAGGGGGGGGGGGGGAGGGGGGAAGTTATGTAATAATGCAATCAAGCCAATGACACAATAAAAATCTTACGAGATACCTATGGTTATACGTACAAAAATGACTCTGCGTGAAAATATGTTCACAAAAACTAGTATTTAATATTAATATACCCATATTCTACGTATCTGAATTAGTGTTGAAGCATTTTATTTAAAATTCTGAAAATTCATATTATCAATATTTTAGTATTGTTATTGTCAATGGAGTAAAATCTTTGGTTCATTTGCTACAGTTCTCTTCTTCTTCATGTGCAAAGTCTTGGCGGGGGTAGTTGTAAGTGGATATGTTTCGCTGAACGACATTGTAAATGGAGTTCAAGTGCTGTTGTAGAACTTCTGAAGGCAGGAGTATTTTTTATTAATGTTCAGAGTGTGAAAGAGTGTTGAATATAATTTTTTAAAAGTTCAGAAACTTTATCACTCAGTATTCTTTGGAAGCCACCTGAATGTGAGAATCCTTTCATCGGTTAACGTTTCTTCATGTGAGAATAGAGTCCCTGGCCAGTAAGATGCCCTACGAGACCTCCAGCGAGATAGTCAGCTAAGTAATAACTCAGAATTTCAGATGTGCATGCCCAGTTAGACGCAATTTACTTCAAAATAATGATCAAACTCTGGTTCGGAGACAAGCATTGAACATTAAGTATTTAAGAGACACATTACACACTCGTCTGTGGTCCCTGACACAGAGCATGTAATTTTACGAGCATGCTGTTACGTCGTGTCACATGGCTCTGAGCGGCACTCCATATTTTGTAGACACGTCGGACAGTTCATGTTGATACTCCAGTGTGCTGTACCAAATGATCAAAAATGTAAGACAGAGAACGTTAAGGCAATGAACGTCACAAAAAGCAGAAACATAGTAGACTACAGTATCAATGAGACACAAATGTCATCAGTTAATTCGCACACATATCTGGGTGTAATAATTAGTGAGGATACGAAAAGAAATGAGCGTATAGACTCAATCATTCACTGGTAAGATAACAGCAAAGTGCAGTCACTCTAGAAAGGAGACTAATTACGAAACACTTACGCGTCCCACGTTAGAACTTTGCTAAAGAGTGATGGGCCCATATCACGTGTGTCTAATAGAGGACGTTGAATATATTCCAAGAAGGATATCACGAGCGGTCACAGATCTGACTCGATGGAGAGCATCATGACGTAGCTTGAACACCTGCACTGGCAGACACTTGAAGATAAACGCAAACCGACCCGCGAAAGCCTACTGACAATGTTCGGAGAACCAGTATTAAGCGAAGAATGTAGGAATACATCAGGCGTTGCTCCCGTAAGGACCACGAAGAGAAGATTAGGATGATTACAGCCCCGCAGAGCCATTTCAACAGTCATTCTTCTCGCGCTCCAACCGCGAGCGGAATTGGAAGAAACCATAATATCTGGTACAATAGGAAGTGCCCTCTGCCATGCACTTGCAGAGTATGCATGTAGATATAGATCCACCCTCGCAGTTTCATCTTCACCACTCTTGTCATGATTACCGAACTGGCAGAGGCGCACATGTGAGGTAACCTATTTGATATGTAGTGAAGCGAGTTGTTGGCTTGACCTCAGTCACGAAAATTACTTGAATTCTCAGTCTAGTTCTGTAAAATAATGTATGATTAAAATATCACAACAGAGAGACAGACACAGTTAGCCATGTACTCTGCTTAACTCTTACTGGAATTGCACCGGCTGGTTTCATAAAAAAGGCATAAATGAAATTTAAAGAATAACGCTCACAGCATTAAATTAAAACAAGGAATAAATTTTATCATAAGTGGAAAATTCACACAAGGCGTATGCCAATAATGTTCAGAAGTTAGGTTAGTTTCTACTCGAACCGTGTTGCAATATTTTTGGGAGAGGCTTCGTTCGATGGTGTACGTGAAGTGACGTGTTCACGCGAAATCGTTTGGTTGTTTAGTGGTTGAGGTTCAAAGCATGCACTAAGGGATAGTAACGTTGCATTTCATTATTGCGGTTGCATAGATGTACGGAAGCAATGAGGAATGGTGACTTTGCGATATTTGGTTAGGATTTATTGTGTGACTCAGTGTGAGCCTCGTAATACAGTAAATTCCGGAAATCTCTTTGGATGCACTGAATCTGTAGTCTGCATTGAAGAGAGCGGTCGTCCTACGTAATAGTTATTTATTGAGAAACTATCGGAATTTTATTGAGAATTTACAGCTTTTCCCTTTTTCCTAAACGACAAATCAAGAACCATTCATTAGAGAACACGCTAATTCTATCTCTAAAAGAGATCATCGAGTGCTGTGTTTTGAGTTTTAAGCATTAGTGGTTCGCGGAAGTTGACGCCTTTGTTTGATTATTTAAAGTTCGTATAACTGAAAAATCGCGGTAACACTCAAGTTTTTTTTTAAACTTTTTTGTTACATTTCCACTTAGCGGGGCTTAAGAAGATAACGAGCACTGGTAAAGTAAAAGACTGACTTGTACCTGTGTAAGAATTAACTGCAGGAAATAAAGAATTATCTGTTTTAAACTGAATTTTATCCCCAAAATATTACAAGAAAAATATCCAAAAGTTTATTTCAAAGCAGACTAATATTTCGAATATATCTTTTCGTATCAAAGTAAATCCAAAAGCCACATTGGTAAAAGCAAAACTCAAAGAGACTAAAACTCTAAAGAGAAGGAGTAGTATTTTTCAGTGAATAACTAGCAACGAAAAGAAAGTTAATTAATCTTTATTTAGACAGGGAAAGTAATTTTACGTTTTATTGAAAAGTGATTAATTATAAATGAAAAGTTGTTCCATTTCATTAGGAAAGTTTGAGATTGACGAAATAGTTTATCACGATAAAATTTCAATAGATCAAGGATATTGTTGTAGCAAGGAGCTACTTATGGAGGATTGAAAACGAAAAATAAACAATATTAAATTATACCTTGCCTTGTGAACGTATTCTCCAACTGACGTAAAAGTTTATAACGCTCACACTGTGTGTATATACGATTATTCGTTGCAGCTTTAAAAGAGGAGCTACTAAAACATGCAGCGGATCTATGTGACATATTCATCAGTTACAGGAGGAAGCTGTCGTTTCTGGGGTCTAGTGAAGCAGGGGATACAACCCGTCGGCTTTGACCAATGACGTCATACATTACTCTTTCAGCCATAGATAACAAAACAGTTTTGTATTCCGGATAAGCGCTGTCATTGTACATTAAAATAATTGAATGTGATTTTAAAAGAGATCGCTACATATTGCTCAACATATTCTTCATGTGCATTTATTTAAGTAATTGGTCGTTTGCTATTCATTCGGTACTTAATTTCACTCTTAGTGATATTGAGGTAACTTGGACTATTAATTTCTTATTTTAGTACAATTTTTAGTATCTCATTTTCGTTTGTAGGTATGAATTTATCTGTTCCGATGAACCTAGATGATTTGAGAGAGGCTATGGGCATAGACAAGTTGGCCACGATTTGTTTTTTACAAGTGTGAGGTCTCGTCGTCGAGTATGTGTATCTCGTCGTTCTACTCACGACTTATTCGTATGGCGCTGCAGTAAAGACGGTACTGGCGGTCCACTAGGCGAGGGACGTGGTTCGAAAAATCTAATCTCGCCTTGAGAGACATTATGAAAATCATGTACTGTTGGTGTTTGAGATATCCTGTGTGGCTGTGTGTTCATGAATGTCGTGTGAGTAAGCGTACAGTTGCGGATTGGTACTCTTCTTGTAGGGAAGTTTGTGGGGAATACATGAAATATAGGGGCCGTTGGGAGGGGGGGGGGGGGGGGGGGGAGCGGGTGTTATGTTCGAAATTGACGAGTCGCATTTTGACAAAAGGAAGAAAGGAAGTACAACAAGGGGGAACCTCCGGTGGGTTTATGGGTTTGGGGGGGCTGTAGTTTCAGGTCAAGAGTGTGATGATGTAGTGTTTAAAGTAGTACCCAATCGAAGGAATGAAGTTTGTATTGGAACTACCTGCGTTCTAGCTCAAAGTACCGTTATAGAAGATGCGGCGATGACGTAATCCAAGATGGCGGATTTTGGAGGGAAGTTTGAATTTTGGCGGGAAAGCGCCACAACCCCCTTGCCCAGGAAAACGGTGGGAAGTTCAAATTCCAACATGATAATGTGTCACACCAAGAAAAATGGCGGGAAAAACGGACATGTCTTTATTACATAACCAGTTCCAAGTATGTGTGTTCACCACGAGCTCTAGAGCGCAACTGGCTTAGTTGATATCGTCGCCACCAGAGAGCGCCACCGTGACGTCATCCAAGATAGCGGATTTTGGCTGTAAGTTTGATTTTTGGCGGGAAGAAGGTCAATTGGGCTACCTCCACTCCACTAACCTAACCCCCCCCCCCCCCAGTAAATGACGCAAAGTTCAAATTCCAACATGATAATGCGTCACACCTAGCAAAATGGCGGGAAAAATGGACTTGTCATTATTATTTAACGAGTTTCAGGCAGGTGTGTTCTCCACTGCAGGTGGACTGCAACTGGCTTAGTTCTTATCGGTGCCAGCAGAGGGCGCTCCCCCGTCGTCAGGCGATGACGCAAGTACCGTCATTTAAGATGACTGCACCCATTGTATCCACCACGAGCTCCAGAGCTCAAGTGGCTTAGTTCATATCGTGACCACCAGAGGACGCTACCGTGACGTCACGTGATGGCACAAGATTGCCTGCTTTCTCTCGCGAGCGCGTTGTAACCGGACACGCGTCGCGTCACCGACCTGCGGGCGTCTGACCGCTTACATCACACACTCTCGACCGCACCTCCATATACGTGCTCCACATAGTCTTCTGTAAATATGCTAACTAAAGTAACACCCACATCGCGCTTCTAACCTATCAATTACCTAAGTACTTAATTGCATTTCAATGTTAGTCATATTAAATAATTCAATTTACAATTTCAATATTCATTGATCAAAGGAGAAGTTCCACATTTTCCCACTAACCGTGCGGTGTTCATTCATTACCTAGCACCCCTACCCCTAGAATGCTGCACACGTATTGGCCACGTGATTCGACTTCATATAGGTATGAAAAGGTGTTGACTATACTTTCAACTACCTAGTTTAAGTACTTTTCAAGGACCAGACCGCCACCTCTTCCTAGGAACCGGCGCAGAGTTTGAATTCTGGCAGTAAAGAAAGGTCACTTGCGCTTTCGCTACCAAACTAAGGAAATTGGGGGAGGGGGGGAGGAAGAAATAACAGTTGATCTAACCTCATCCACCTGTCCGCCACTTCCTCCTAGGATCCGGCGCCAAGTGTTAATTCTGCCAGTAAACAAAGCTCACTTGCGTTTTCGCTGCCAACATAAGAAAATTGTTGCAAACGGAGCTCACCACCACCACGAACCTAAGTCGCCAGACTGCCACCTCTTCCTAGAGGAGGGTGGTAAAAGGACTCAGCCCGCACTAGGCTGACGGAGAGAGGAAGGAGTATACTTTATTTATTTGGGAGCAATTTATTTATGGATGGAGTATATGTATCACAGAACACACGCTCTGTCATGCCCCACAGCATACAGACCTGCAAACTACTACATAACACAAGCTCTAGAGACGCTCTTGCTAACTGTAAACCGCCAAAAACAACACATTGCACAACCTACAGACATGCGAACCACTCATAAACAATGCAGAGCATTTACTTCCAGATAGCCAAACAACTAAATTACCAAAGAAATACCATGTAAAAGACTCTGCTTGCTGATCGTCAACTGTCGAAATTATACACCAGCCTTTATTTAAGCAATTAGAGGCAGCCCCACCACCAAGTGTATTCGCCACTGAGTCCACAGCACAACTGACTTCACCAGTTCATATCGATGCCACTAGAGGACGCTGTAGTGACGTCAGGTGATGACGCAAGTAGCGTAATCTAAGATGGCGCCACCTAGTGGGTTCACCTCGAGCTCCAGATCCGACATTTCGTAGCCGTCAGAGGACGTCACAGTGACACCAGCTGATGACGCACGTACAGTTATCCGTGATGGCGGCAAACTGAGTGTCCTCCACGAGCTCTAGTACTCAGCACCACCAGCAGGGCACGCTGTCGTCCGCTTCCTGACGCAAACCGAGATGGTTGGGGAAAATGGTGGCAAAACGACTCAGCCTGCTCTAGGCTGCTGGGGAGAGTAACGGTTGACAGCACTCTATTTATTTTGAAACAAATTATTTAACGATAGAGCATATCTATCACACTATCACAAAACACCCACCCAGATGTGCCTGGGGCCATCTCGCACTACTCACAGACACGCATCCAACTCGTAATTTCATTACACAATAGCAAACTGCTCCTAAATAACACAGCACATTGATGTGTAGACACGCTAAGTACTCGTAAACTGTCCAAATAGCGCATAGCACAGCCTACGGACCCGCTCGCAAAATAACCCTACAGACGCGCGCAAGCAGCCTCCGCCACACGCTGTCCACAGGATCGCGAAGTGGCGCGTTCGTCAGCTGTCAGACCACCCGCAGGCTGCCGCGGGCATGAGGCGGTCGCGTCCCTTTCGTACATCACTTCTCAGAACTTCCTGTCCAGACAGGTGTTCGCCCAGAGCGCACAGCCGCGAGCCGACGTCTGACTCGTGTCAAAGTCCCCCCTAACCGAACATACGAGCCGCGAAACGGCCGCGTCGCGACTCGCATCTAAAATTTTCACAATCTTACTCTTACGTCACATGGCTTTGTAAAAGATATCAGTCAAGTCCAGCTCTCCGTGATTTTATAGTGCCTCAGAATTAGTTAACGCGCGCTTTCTTGTTGTCTCAGCTTGTATGCATTCAAATTCTTGACCTAACAGAACCTATTTACCAAAATATGGCCGAATCCAGTCTTCCTCCCGGACATAACGTGATAGCCTTCCTGCTCGCAACATACGCAAATGTTCTCACCGCTCCTATATCCCACCACAATCAATAGAGCATTCTCATTAGCTCTTATCGAATTTACCAGTCGATTCCTAACGCCGTCGGTATCGAAGCACGATACAACTTTCCTTTCTGGGGGCTTTCTGTCGTTATTGATTGCTAAATTGCACAGACAGTTCCCTCAATCTATACACCCCCAACCTGTTCATTCTTTCTACAGACGCTACACTCAGTGGTAATGAACTATTTTACACCGATCACTATTTTGCACCAACAACTAAACGTCGCAAAGTTGTCTACAGATCATCAAATACAAACGACACTCACAAGAATATTGGAGCGTCAAACCGATCTCCAACCAGGGAATATATCACCTAGTACCGTCTTGATCTAGTAAACATGTATTTCATATCCCTCACCATACCAAATCATCCCCTTTACATCAGCGAACCGAAGTCACTCTCAGAACTGATGTTCAAAGACAGGCTCTTTTCCCCTTGGCACAAACGCGGTACTCTTTCCGCTTTCTTGCTCGCATTTCTACAGACATCTCCAGCCTCGTCGATTACAAGAACACCAGTATTTTCCCCATAGTATTATACAATTTTCACTGTACTTCTCGATATCAAGAACACCGCACTAGCCTCCCGATCACTAACGCAACATAATGCACAAGATACACACTGTAAATTATTTCTCCACAAACACCAAACTTTAGCGAGGTGCAGCGTGCTGTAAACCATCGACTACCTACAAACAAGTAGAGTAAACTGATATTCGCACTCTCGAATACCGAAGTCGGTCATCTAACAGATCCGAGATGATCATTATTCTCTACAAACCAACTGTGATCGTTCTCACGTCTAGACAACAGGCAAACGTGTGTCCAACATACCACAGTCCATATTCTCTCAACTAAATAAAGGCACCAAATGTGCAGAAGCAGTCGACCGAACAATTTACATGGGAGGAAATAACGCTCCACCGCAAACGCGTCATCCTCTCAAAGTTACACTTGATCACGAAAGTAACCCAGCACGTACTTAGTTCGCTCTTCGGTCGTCTAGAAGATGGTAAAGTTAACTATCATACATTCCTACACTCCAACAGGTCTCTGCATTCGGAAGACCTCCACCATTAACATGGGAACCCGAATCAATACCACCACAGATTTTGCATACACGGACACATTCCAGAAAACCACTCACATATATCTTCTATCATTATACTTACAATTAAATGTTACGATCGCGGTCTCAAATGAATGGTATTCGTCAATGACCGAAGTATCAGAAATACACTCTGTTGACCGCTGTGGCTCTGGAAATACCTGTAACGTCCTTACAACTGGACATACTCTTCCCTTCGCTATCACAGTACTCCAAGTCAAATTCATACACTCCCTACAACAGCACATAGACATTTCCTTTACACAAACAGATATACTTTATAAACCTGATGCTCAAATGTGAACATATCACACACCCAGCACTAATACTGAATGTAATATTACCTCTCAATAACTGGATGCATACGAAACCAAATAATACTGACCGAAAATCAACGATGCGTGTACATGTCTCTTACGTTCTTCCTGCGAGTCATACCACAGTGTCATAGACGCAATCGAGCACATGTTAAAGAGAAAATCCCGATCCCAGCAACTACTCTCACAAGCGCTCTTGGTTCTACAGGTGCGCCCAGGTATCCATGTTGAAACCTGTAACTGCTTTACGAATCGAGGTACCACATTACCTCTGAGTGAGGTGGTGTTTTCTGGACAACCGTGATCGTGGAAATGTGTGGATTAAGAGCGAACGATGCAACCTCGCGATGAACTCAATGAACTTTGAAAGTCATTCTGCTAAGGAACGTCGTATGCAGGCGCTATTTGCGACTACGTCACACCTCACGCAACTGCATAATTCATTAGTTTTTGCAACGCATTCTGTCTCGAGACCATATCAGACGTTCCGCGATATATCCGCTGAGTTATAGACAGTAGTAGTAGATGATGTGCTGATTGAGGTCCTAAGAAGAAAAATATACACTAACTTCCCAGAGCTCTAGCCTTACGCTATATATTAGAATTTACGTCCATTCAAACACATACTTGCATAGGCTCACACCCACAAGTCAATCATATTTCACACACGCTGATGTCTCTAAACGAGTCACCTTCCTCGAATCTGCCTCCTACACTAAAATTACAACCTCCTTTTAATCACACCCTACAAATCCTCCACTCGCACCCATTTCTACAGCTTTCCACAAGTGCTAGTTCCAATTTAAGTCGGAGAAAGACATATCCAATATATTCTGCAACCCTTCTAGAAGCAGATCGAGCTGAGTTACTGCAACAGGACGGTATTTTGAGCATCCGCTGGAAATGCGAGCAATGTGGTGCGTACCCAAACTAGATACAATCACTACAGATCCCCAACATGCTATCTTCGTTATTCTATACCCACCCCAATGTAGAAAAATTACGAAAAGCTCATCCTATTTACAAGCCACCTAGGCGTCCATGCGGTTGCAATGACGTATAGCTATGGTGGGACTCCAACAAGAAGAAAGACATTTCACAATACTTCCCCAGAATAGCGTAGCGTGCAGCCACCCCGGCATTCCTAACTGTTTACCGAGTCCGACACATCAAACCGCAGCTGCGTATGTGGAGACGATCGCCTATACTCTAAGCGAATTACCATATGAGACGCTCCCTCTACTCCTGTTTCAAACACTGTTTTCTAACACGCCTTTGTACATTGCCAAAGATGACCTTTACACTGACACTACCTATTCGAAAAGAACGACACACCTAACATTCACGAGATTTAGCTAAATATGTCAACTGGAGAGCAGGATACAAATGTTGTGTGTAGCTATATAGCTCCTCTAAAGAATGGGATACTATTGTCATTGCTGTGAGCAAAACTATAACTTTCAGTCGATACTATTAGCAACGAAGGCGAAAAGAAAAGAACTGTACCTCATAGTAAAGTAGGGGATACAAATTGTATATGTGTCGTCTTCTTGCCTCTTCGTGTAGTTTACCTGAGGTACAGATGGCAATGTAACGTACGTCTATTTCCACATTTTCGCTAGCAGTGTACAATATGTAGGTCAACGGAAGTATGGGATACAAATATTATGTACGTAACTCCTTCTGCCATCGGCAGAACTACTATCTACGTAAGAACAGACTATTAGTGGTAGCGGAGGCGAAAGAAACAACACATATAAATTTGTATCCCGTGCTTCAGTTCACCTATACAGTTCAACTGAACAAAAGGATATTAATGCTAACGAAAACGAGGAAATCGACGTACGCTAAACTTGTATCCCGTACTGCAGTTAACCAATACAGTTTGAATGAGGGTCGAGATACAACCGATATATATGTGACGTGAGGTATTCTATGCTACCAATATTTCTATCCACAGGTCGTGGTCGTGCGGTAGCGTTCTCGCTTCCCGCGCCCGGGTTCCCGGGTTCGATTCCCGGAGGGGTCTGGGATTTTCTCTGCCTCGTGATGACTGGGTGTTGTGTGATGTCCTTAGGTTAGTTAGGCTTAAGTAGTTCTAAGTTATAGGGGACTGATGACCATAGATGTTAAGTCCCATAGTGCTCATAGCCATTTGAACCAATTTCTATCCATTTTTTCCCCTTCATTTTCCACAGAAATAATACGATACAAACACGCGATATCTTGCCTTGATATACCGGGTGATCAAAAAGTCAGTATAAATTTGAAAACTGAATAAATCACGGAATAATGTAGATAGAGAGGTACAAATTGACACACATGCTTGGAATGACATGGGGTTTTATTAGAACCAAAAAAATACAAAAGTTCAAAAAATGTCCGACAGACGACTCTTCATCTGATCAGAATAGCAATAATTAGCATAACAAAGTAAGACAAAGCAAAGATGATGTTCTTTACAGGAAATGATCAATATGTCCACCACGAGGAATAATGTTGTGAACAGCACTGTAAAGCATGTCCGGAATTATGGTGAGGCATTGGCGTCGGATGTTGTCTTTCAGCATCCTTAGAGATGTCGGTCGATCACGATACACTTGCGACTTCAGGTAAGCCCAAAGCCAATAATCGCACAGACTGGGGTCTGGGACCTGGGTGGCCAGACATGACGAAAGTGGCGGCTGAGCACACGATCATCACCAAACGACGCTCGCAAGAGATCTTTCACGCGTCTAGCAATATGGGGTGGAGCGGCATCCTGCATAAACACCGTACGTTCCAGCAGGTGTTTCTCAGCCAGGCTGGGGATGATGAGATTCTGTAACATATCGGCGTACCTCTCACCCGTCACGGTAGCAGTTACAAAACCAGAATCACGCATTTCCTCGAAAAAAAAAAAGACCCGATAACGGTAGAGGTGGTAAATCCAACCCATACCGAGACTTTCTCGTCGTGCAATGGAGTTTCCACTACAGTTCTAGGATTTTCGGTAGCCCAAATTCTGCAGTTGTGGGCGTTGACAGACCCTCGGAGTGTGAAATGAGCTTCGTCGGTCCACAACACGTTACTCAACCAATCGTCATCTTCTGCCATCTTTTGAAACGCCCACACCGCAAATGCCCTCCGCTTCACTAAGTCGCCAGGTAACAGTTCACGATGCCGATGGATGTAGTACGGATAGCATCGGAGGGTACGCCTCAGTGCCAACCAAACAGTAGTGCATGGAATGCCGGTGCGACGTGCGACTGCACGAGCGCTAACTTCCCCGTGCATAGACGAACCCGCTGCAGTCTCCATTGCTTCCTGAACTGTTTCAGCAGCATTACGCCTTGTGCTCGGTCGGCCACTACGGGGTCAATCGTCTAAACAACCCGTGGCTACGAACTTCGAAATCATTCTCGCCACAGCTTGTAACGTACCCTCTCTGTTATGTTATTGTTGTTTTGTGTTATTGTAGTTGTAGAGATATGAAATTATTGTAGCGGTTTGCTTAGTCAGCCGTACTTCGGAATTTTTGACATTAAATGGAGCCTGAAACTTGTGTAATAAATACTTCGCGTGAAGTGCGATTTGCAGCATAAACAAAAATTAATTGTGGAGATGCAATCCACTGGATATTAACAGAACAGCTTTAGAACAATGCGCACTACTGACTAGACACATTCTGAGGGTACGCACATTCGCGTACGAGTGGTTGCGATCTGATGAGAAAGATCTATCCTAATTTTTTGTGTAAAATAATTACGTCGTAACACACTCGGAGATTGCGAACGTACAATCAGGGTAGAGGCACGTACTTTCTATCATTCCCCGTGGCCTGGGTAAAAGAATTGCAATTATTTAAATTTAAGAATATTTCTTTTTCTATCGGACTCCTATTTTTATACGAAAAGGAAGATTGCAGGTTCTGAATGCCTCGGCACAAACACATCGGAATTAATCTTAGCGGCCACCAAAGGAAAGTAGTGACCACAATCACGTACCTCTATTGTTGAGCAGCGCCGTCGTAAAGATCGTCGCCTCCATCTAAAATTCGCCTTCTCAAGTTAACAGAATCATTTGTACTCCATTGGTATGGGATTTAGGCTTGATCTTGACAGAAATTATAAAACACATTTTTCATCATTTAACACCTTCATTTAACACACACATAGACATGAAATTATACAGTACGTCTTTACGCCACCACATCAGAACAAAAAGTAGTTAATACTAGAAGTAATAAAAGAATCTCGAAATTAGTCCTGTGTCTATCAAGGATAAAACAGTTTTTCAGAGTATTCCTTTGGTATGACAATCGAACAAATTTTCTTCTTGTAACTTTGAGATTAAATTACAACATTTTTTAGTTCCTTTTCATCGCCCCCTTGGACGAATTGTCCGAAGAAATGTCAATTTTCCGGGCAATGAGCCCAAACACTTAACACTTGACTGTTATACACACGTATTGGGACTGCACTGTCAGTTTCTTTCTTCCCACATCTTCATTCTACAAACATGGTTTTGATGCCAGTTCTGACACATGACAATGAGGACAAAACATATACATTAGGATATACAGAACACACGTAAAACACACATAAACTTACATACTATACACACAAAATCTTTTACATTGTCTTTACATCGTATTTCACATAAAATCATCACATCTGGATAATTATACACAGAATTGTTACATACTCCTTTTACCTTCTTTCTCTTCATTTCTTTATTTTTTCTCTTCATTCTCTTTATTCTTTCTCTTCATTTCTTTATTTTTTATGTCGTACAGTATACAAAAAATTATTTTATTATCTCTTTGTGCATTGCATTATACAAGGATATTACATTGTTCTATACATAATATATCGCCGTATAAACAGCCTTATCGTTCGCATGTTGACAATAAAATTCATTTTTCATAAGTCTTTGTCTCTTGAGTAAAAAAATTTTACAGGAAAGTCACATATTTATTGGAGTGTACGGATCTAGGGTGTGGGGCTAGCAGAGGTGTCTGGGGCAGCAAGAGGCGTTAGTTCTTGCTTAGAGTTGCTTGTGCTTTCCACTGCTTCCCTCTTCTACACCAGGATCTGCTTAGTGACATCCTTTTCGTATTTTACTATTGTCTCGTCTTGGGTAATATAAGCATGTAACAAAAATTCACATGGATTAGTACTTAACACTTACATACATACATACATACATACATACATACATATATATATATATATATATATATATATATATATATATATATAAAAATCATAGCATAGGTGTTGTTCAAAGGTAACGTGGGACGTGAATCATGAGCTGTGGTAGTCAGACTTTATTTAGTGTGTCAGGGAACTGTTTTTCTACTTGTCTTGGCACTTTGTTGGGTGTCCATTTAAATGTAGATATTGCTTTGCATTTAAATTGTCCTCCTATGTGACGCCGTTAGCCAAAAACGCGTCAGATGCGCATAACTGCAGACGCAGCAACCAGTTTGATGGCGCGCTGCGCGCCGCTTGGAGCTCAGCAGTTGCGTGGGCTCACCGCCGTAAAGCGATGCCGCGCGTCCCGGTCCGTACTTTTTAGTGTCTCGTGCAGTGTTCGCAGAGTTTGCGAAAAACCAACCGCACTTGTTTCAACTTGCCGTACACCGTGGCTGCGGGAAGGGACCACTGGGTGCCTTCTAAGTTCACTGCACAAAAGGTAAGTACTGCACTTCACTATTTGGCTTGCAACGGCACACTGGCCTATATAGTACCCAAACACTCGTACCGTATCAGGCTTCCTCGATTCACTATATCTCTTTTACCTCGAAGAAAAAGGTTTGTGAAACGAAACGTATTTTCACTTGTCTATTTGCGTATAGCTCACAAGTCACTGACACTGAATAACTGATTGTCACTGGGTAAATATACACTGTCCTGTTCATTATCCAGTTCGTTCAGAAACCACCAGCTTGTCTTTTATGATAAATGCCCACGTTCGTGCTTCTATACGGAACTATGTCGGCGTACTTTTTGCTCACAACATTTTATTACATAAATTGGTAGGTGATTGTGTTCTCAGAGAGTACGTGCCTCTAATGCTACATTTCACGGTCGCGACACTGCCTGACATCTCATAGAGCATAGGAGATCACGCTTGAGAACAACAACACTTTCTAACTGTCGTGCTACTGATGCACTTATGTATTGAAGTGACAACACTAGGACATGAACGCACTATAAGTGCTTTTAGAAGTTGTCTCCAAATGAGACAAAATCTGTTCGTTTTCTACCCGCGAGTTACTATGTGGGGTGGATTCTTTCATCCTTTCGTCACCCAAGTTTGTAACAACGCATGGTACACACATCATAAATAAATAAATAATAATAAAAAATAAGAAATAAGAAAATACATACATAAATAAATCACTATACTTAAATTGCTAGGTAGTACAAACATCAGATTAATAATGAAGCTTGGCTGCTGTGCGCGACTGCCTCTAAAGTCTGTGCTTGCGTATATGGTTCTTCTTTGTGTTCATGTTTCTGTTACTTTTTCCTTCCATCAAATATCTTCTGCTCAGATTGGACAAAATATTATAAACATAGCAAAAAAATAAGTGTACTGCATCCCTCTAAAGTCAGCATACATCCTTAGTGTTTTCATACTGAAAAAATAGATTATTAAAATCCCCTGGCGTTACTTAGTGTCACGTAGGGTATTTCTCAGTGATCTTGGTAATGTTTTATTACGTCAATCGTCAGTCATAACGACATTAATGGAACTTAGTGGCTTTTCTCCGCCGATTGAAGTCTCGCAGTATCTCGCCGAGCGTCACCTGTAAATAATTGAGTTTGTTTCGGCGTTACCTCATTTTTTCGGCTAGTTGGTTTCCTGTAACTTATCTTGTACATACTCCTTTATTTTGTTATAAGAGACGGTGTTATGTTTACCTCAGTTAACATTCACAAATCGTACCTCAACATCGTACTTGCATTCAAACATGTATATAAAGTTGGAAAAAATTATCTGTATGGCAGTAAGATCACACAAGTTGTTATTCATGAATCCTAGCTTTAGGTGCACTTTCCTTAGATTAGGTTACTGTGCCTATGATATATAGTACGCTAAACTTTCATTAGCAGCTAGAAATAATATTTATAATTGCAGCGTACAAAAAAAATTAACATCATTTTTTTATGCGATACATTTATAGATAAAACCTCGTGGTGTGGATACGTCAAAAACATACAATACTTTCTCAGCAACCTATAGTGTACTTGCGTCACATATTTATCTTTTGTACCTTAGGGAGTCCAATATTTTTCTGTAACCTTACCCTGTACCGTATTGCTTTGAGACACAAATGGCATAAAAAAATAACTTACATCTATATTGTTCCGAGGTCTGTGCTAATTGTTCGCTCCAGATACCTCCGTTTATAAACTTAAAACTAAAATACCACTCTGACCAAACAAAAATATTCCGTCAAAGCTTAAAAGTACACTTCTTGTTAAACATCGCTAGTCACCAACTGACGTGTATGTCCTAGCTTACCTGTGCCTTGCGTCCACGTTCACTGACAAATGTAAACAATAATAGTGAAATGTTCTTATTCACTTAGCTGCTTTATCCTAATCGAGTTCGTTCTCTTTTTTTACAGTAACTTTTTTATACGTGTGCATTAATAGGTATGGCGTGTGATACTTAATTATAGTAGAATTTTCTTAAGTCTCTGTGTGCATACAGTCCTTTGATCTTGCCATTGTGAGGGTATGCTAGTAAATAACATTCGTCGTGCGGGCTATGTACAATTACGCACGGACCAGTATATTTTATTTGCCACTTAGCGTTTTTCTTAGCTAACAAGAAAGATTTCACATGAGTTTTGAGTAACACCTTTTCTCAGACTGAAAATCTGGTAACACCGTGTAGCTGTTTATCATAATGCTTCTTTCGGCGTTGGGCTTGTTGTGTGATAGAGATTAATACTGGCCTTATTTTTTCATTTAGGTCTACAGGTTGTCTAGGAACAGACGGGATGGGGTTTACCCATTCATTATTCTCTTTCTTATTGCAGTTCAGATCAGACGGTGTAACTGCAGTATCGTTTATTGGGAGATTGTTTACCACCTGTTCAAAAACGTTTAAATATTCAATCCATTTAGATTGCTTGTTGGCTACATATGTCCTCATAAAGCTATTCAATTCACAGAATATTCCTACAGTTGGTTTGGATTGCGGGCTATACCTGAATATCAATATTCGTTTAACCTGTTGTTCATTCAGAAATTGTTTCCAAGCATGGCATGTAAAATTGGTTGCGTTATCTGATAAGATCGCCTGTGATTTCCCAACAGACGGGAAGTAGTCGTTTAGCAAACGTCTGATAATAGGCTTAGCTGCAGTTGTTTTCGTGGCATGCAATTTCACATACTTTGAAAAGACATCATATACTCCAATAACATATTTAACATATTTTACACCTCCCCTGGCAGAGGGTAAAGGATCCACAGCATCTATGCATACTAGCTCTAGCGGGTTTTTTGGTAAAATAGGATGCAACTCTGTCTCGCAGTTCAGATTGACAGGCTTAACCTTCTGACAATTAATACAAGTTTTCAATATTTGTTGTGTGCGTCGAAGGATGTTGGGAAAGTAGCAGTACATATTTAATTTCTTACAGCACTTGCGGGCGCCGTAGTGTCCCCAAGCGTAGTGAATATGCCAAATTAAACTTTTCTCATATGCTTGGGGTACACAAACGCACCATGTATCGCTGTCCATGCTTCTCCTGTAGAATAATACATCCTTAGGTAACCTGTAATTCTGTTTTATAGGTAACGGGGGGTTATTGTTTAACTGGAATCCGACTTTCCTCCAGCGGTCATCTTCTTCCTGTAATTTGGCCATGTTATTGTACATACCCAAAAAATATTTCCTAAATTTGGTGTCCTTGATGAGCATAACTTTAAATTCTGTGTTCTCTTCTACCAATTCTTGGAACTCAGGTAATCCTTGTGGTAATCTTGACAATGCGTCGGTGATTACGTTATCTTTGCCATTCTCATATATAATTTCAAAATAATAAGACTGCAAAAATAACGTCCACCGCGCAAGGCGATTTTGTAGCAACCTACAAGTGAGCAAAAAGCTTAATGCCTGATGGTCACTGTAGACTCGTACATGCTTGCCAAATAGATAATAGTTGAACTTCTTCAAGGCCCACATAATGCAAAGGGCTTCTAATTCTTTTGTGGAGTACCTGCGCTCGCATTCTGATTCTAGCAAAACTAATTATCTTAACATTGTCGGAGCCAGCGCCTTCGTCCAGCTGAAATAGACAGGCTTCTAGTCCCGAAAATGAAGCGTCCGCCGCTATACAAAAATCTTTGCTCATGTCAGGATGTTCAAGGTTATTATAATTAACCAAAGCGTGTTTTATTTGATCAAAATCGGTCTGGCATTGAGGCGTCCAGACCCATTGTTTGTCCTTCTTTAATAGGCCCCGTAATGCGGGGCTATTGAGCCACTGCCTTTAGCTGTCGTTTTGTGCATGGCGCGGGAAAGTTTTGTATGGCTAACAGTTTTTTTTTTGGGTCGGGTCTTATCCCTGCAGGTGAAACTATGTGACCGAGAAATTTCATGTTTTTTATCACAAATTTTGATTTCTTAAGGTTAGCTGTGACACCAGCTGCTGAAAACCTCTGTAGGATACTTTCCAAAAGCTCGGTATGTTCATCCCACCTAGGTGTTGCTATTAATGTGTCATCTATATAAACTGTGAGTTTGTCAAGGAGGTCAGGTCCAAAAACAGCGTCGAGCGCAGTTATGAAAACGCCGGCACTCACGTTCAATCCGAACGGCAGAACACAATACTGGTAGGACCTACCTGCAAATATGAATGCTCTATACTTCCTACCATCAGGTGATAGTGCGATTTGCCAGTACGAACTACAAAGGTCTACACTAGTTACATACTGCACCCCATGAAAAAGCTGCAGCTGTTCTTCCAGGTTTTCAGGTCGGGTGGTTACTGGAAGTATAATCTTATTAATGTCCCTGGCGTCGAGAACGAGTCTCACCGAATTGTCGGCTTTCTTGACCGCTAGTAGCGGTCTGCAATAAGGCGATGATGAAGTCTCTATGATATTCCAGGAGAGCATTCTCTTTATTTCTTGAGCCACTGCCTCTCTTTGCGACCAAGGTATAGAATAGGTGTTCTTACAGAATGTGTCGTGGAGCCGGACATCCATGCTATACTGATACGCCCTAATGACTCCGGGCCTTTTCTCAAACACACGAGTATGGCGTAACAATACACTTCTAAGATCACCCTTCTGTTGTTGTGAGATTTCCGAGCATTCAGATATTTTCTGTTCAATCTCATGCTGCTCTACCTGCTGACACCACAGTTCACTTGAGTCGCTACATCGTGAAGTATTGACCTTTAGGATTTGGATGTGTATAGTTCGACAAGATTTGTCGTTCCTGCTCTTGACTTTTATTAAATCCACACAACAATTCTTCCCGTTAATATACAAATGACACTTTCCAGATTCCAAGTCAATTTTAGCACACTTTTCCCTTAAGAAATCCATGCCGAAAATGCACCGTTCTGTCAGCCCTTCTACTACTAGAAAAACCGACTGAAAAATAATGTCTTCAATCTGCACTTTGACCATGGTTTGCATTTTAATTAGCTTGGATTTACCGCCTATGGCTCCTAATATCCTACAATTTTGTACTGGATAAGTCGGTAAAGTTGTGTGAATGTTAATCTCTTTAAATAGTGCCTTGGACATCACACTAATTTTCGCACCAGTATCCACAATGATATGCATAGGTACTTTTCCTACTACGGCCTATAAACTAGCTTATCACCTTCTTATGACTGTGGTTCTTCCTCCTCGGTCAATAAATTACACATGTCCGTTTCATCTTGGTACCTGAGCAATTTACTATCATGACAGTATGGATCGCCGGCCGAAGTGACCGAGCGGGTTTAGGCGCTACAGTCTGGAACCGCGCGACCGCTACGGTCGCAGGTTCGAATCCTGCCTCGGGCATGGGTGTGTGTGATGTCCTTAGGTTAGTTAGGTTTAAGTAGTTCTACGTTCTAGGGGACTGATGACATCAGAAGTTAAGTCCCATAGTGCTCAGAGCCATTTGAACCATTTGAACAGTATGGATCGCCCCCACGACTATCTATGGCCAGCATTGGGGAGCATAATGGGGCCATATTTAGTTTAATGCTCCGCGGTTCACATCTGTTTGTGTTTCGTTTGCGGCTTCAATTATATTTACCCCTTATGTGTTGTTCCTTAGCTGAGTATTCCTGTCGTGGTTTTGCCCTGAGTTTAGAGGCATATTGTCTCCTAGTGTTAGAGATTGATAGGCTTCGCTGTCAACTAGATATTGCCACTGCCTACTTTGATGATCCCCCGTGTGGTTGCGGCTAAATTCAGGTTGGAAATTATTGTAACTGTTTCCCCACTGGTTTCTATTGCCATTTCTGTTCGTTACGTTTTCGGTCATCGGAATAACCAGAAAAATTCCTATCATCCTTTTTTGTTTTTCTATTGTACTGTGGATGGTAGGTCTGGTTGTAGCTGTTGCCGTAATTTCCTCCCGAACTCGGGCCTGGCGTCTGTGGTGTCGGGCCGCGATCGACAAAAGCCGGTCGCGACTCAGCCGCGCACGCCACATTGTTGACGCCGAAACGCGGCTGGCGCTGCGCAGGCTGGCTGCTACCGCTGCCACGAAAATTGTTTTGGTGGGCTCGATTTTGCCGGGGATCCTCGTTAATTAAATCGATAGACTCTAATACAGATAGGAAACATCCGAGATTGCTCTCTGGTACTTGTACTAATTGCTCTCGGATACTGAACGGTAATTTTGCCTTCAGGATGCGCAGTACGTCTGTGTGTGTGACGGGCTCGTCCCAGAACCGTGTTTTATTTAAGTATTTTTCAAAATACTTCCGGAGTGATCCAAGTTTTGGATTGTATTGCTCCGTGTTGAACAAAGCTTTCCTTAATCTCTCTTGTACACCTTGTGACCAATACTTAGATTAAAATGCACCTTCAAATTGTTCTAAAGTCTTTTCTTTTTCGCGCGCAATTAATAATTTTTGTTCGCCATCTTGTGATGCATTTACATATAATAGCAAATGAACTATTGCAATTTTTACGTAAAAAATGGAAAAGAATTTGGAAAAAGGAACAGATGCGTTCTATGCAGTGGGTGTCGAAGAAATGAAAAAACAATCCCACATTTACTTTCAACTAAAGTGTTGTAGTGCTGCTACTCGTACCTTACGTGTTTTTTCGGACGGTTTTGTAGTCATAAGAATTAACATTAAATGGTCCAACACTTTTCTCTCAAAAATTGGTAATTTCTATGTGCTTTTTCTTTTTTGGTACGCAGCTCGCGTAACATGCAACAGAAACAATGAGTTGTAGTAGCAATAATGGATCGCAAAAATGGCTTAAATATTTCAATTAAAATTTCTACTGATTTTTACTGAAATAATCGTCATGGCACTCGGTCGCCATTGTAACGTACCCTCTCTGTTATGTTATTGTAGTTGTAGATATATGAAATTATTGTAGCGGTTTGCTTAGTCAGCCGTTCTTCGGAATTTTTGACATTAAATGGAGCCTGAAACTTGCGTAATAAATACTTCGCGTGAAGTGCGATTTGCAGCATAAACAAAAATTAATTGTGGAGATGCAATCCACTGGGTACTAACAGAAAAGCTTTAGAACAATGCGCACGACTGACTAGACACATTCAGAGGGTACATATATTCGCGTACGAGTGGTTGCGGTCTGACGAGAAAGATCTATCTACTAGTGCAATGTGAGTACCTAAATATGTATCTTTGGTATATAATCGTCTTTGGTCCCGTTTACGCGCCATTACGGTATGCGAGCTAGTTGAAGTTGGTTATCTGTTGCTGAAGGAGTCAGACATAAATTGCCGGAAAAAAATTAGTACATACCTTTAGAGGTTTCCTATTCACCCAAGATTTATTGGTGCAACAATGCCTATGGATTATATGAAATGATTACAGTTGGAGATTAATCACACAAGCGGTTCTGAGGTACCAGCTGTCGATCCCTGCAGAAACACCCATATTAGTGTGTGGCGTGGCCTCCGGGGCCAGCAATGCAGGCGCTGAGTCTGGCATCCAGTCGACCGTACAGCCGCCGAATGTTCTCCTGGGATACGTTATGCAGCGTCTGCTCACGTAGTTACGTGAGAGTTGTTGGCTGACGAGTCGCACGAGTCACTTCTCGTCCCGTCACATCCCAACCGAGCTCGACTGCAGACAAGTCCGGTGACCGTCCTCTCCGGGGACGCTTCTGCACGTCTTGCAGGCCACACCGAGCACCGCCAGTGCGCGGCTGAACTTTACGCTGTGGAACAACACATCACCGTCCTGCTGCAAGAACGGCAAAAGAACGGATCTGAAAGCATTCTGCACGTACCGAGCGCTGGTTAACGTCCCCTCCAGGAACACCGAATCTGAACGAGAGTTGCAGCTTATCGCACTCCAGATCATAAGGCCAGGGACGGGAGCGGCGTGTCTTCGGTGAATGCACTCTACGAGCCGGCGCTCACCGGGTCTACATCACACGTGCAGAAGACCGTGACTTCCGTGCAGGCAGAATCCTACTTTCATAACTGAAGACCACTGCCCGCTATTCCAAGTGATCCTTCGGCGGCGTGAACGTAGATGCTGTGGCGTGGGTGGAAGGCGGGCTAGAGGTGTGAGTGGCTGTAGCCCAACTGCTAATAACTTGTTCGCAACAGTTCGTGTTGAGACGTCTGCGCTCACAGGCCCTCTTACCTGTGCTGTGGTAGCTGTACGGTCTGCCACTGTCGCTCTTACAGTACGATGTTCCTGGCGGGCGTATGTGCTGCACGGACGATCCAGAGCCTCGTCTATGGGTGTGAGAATGTTCACGCGACCTCTGACACCAGCATCGCCGCACAACTGATAAACCACGACCATTCTCCGAGAGGACCATCCTGCCACTAGGAAGGCCACAATTTGACCCCTTTCAAACTCGCTCATCCGGCTGCAGGCAGCACGAGTTTCTTGCCTGCTTGCTTCACACTGATCCTTCTGGCTGAGAGCATTCTCTACTAAAGGGAGCAAACAGACGTCGCTCTGGCAGATGCGCCACTACGCTATCTGGTAGCGGACGACGTTGAACCATTATCAGTGCATCTACTATCTTTCTGCTGGCATACGTCGTCATCGGATGGAAATCGGCGTCTTCTTTCTACGGGCACTAATTATTTTTTTCCTGCAGTTATTTAACTCAGACTATTCAAAGTGATAACTAAAAAATGTTCAAATGTGTGTGAAATCTTATGGGACTTAACTGCTAAGGTCATCAGTCCCTAAGCTTACACACTACTTAACCTAAATTATCCTACGGACAAACACACACACCCATGCCCGAGGGAGGACACGGACCTCCGCTGGGACCAGCCGCACAGTCCATGAATGCAACGCCTTAGATCGCTCGGCTAATCCCGCGCGGCCAAAGTGGTAACTGTTGGGAGAAATTGAGAACGAAAATTATTATTTCTAAATATTCTGTTTGCGAACGAATGATTGTGTCTGAAAGGAAGTCAACACAATAAATCATCGAGATAAAAATGAGAAATCTGTATCAGTCGTAGTTAAATGAAAAACCCGGACCGTCTTATTAGAAAGTATGAATTTGTCACTTTGGGCCCTGCATTACTGCAGTTATCCACAACATGGTCATAGATTGTCGTTGTATATAGCTGCCACTCAATGGGCTATTTTTATTATGCAAAGAAGTGATGAACCACTGAAGTTGCCTGCTATAAATTTTATCTATTATAGTCAGTAGTGGTCCCCCCCCCCCCCCCCCCCCCCCCGTGAACCATGGACCTTGCCGTTGGTGGGGAGGCTTGCGTGCCTCAGCGATACAGATAGCAACCACAACGGAGGGGTATCTGTTGAGAGGCCAGACAAACGCGTGGTTCCTGAAGAGGGGCAACAGCCTTTTCAGTAGTTGCAAGGGCAACAGTCTGGATGATTGACTGATCTGGCCTTGTAACACTAACCAAAACGGCCTTGCTGTGCTGGTACTGCGAACGGCTGAAAGCAAGGGGAAAGTACAGCCGTAATTTTTCCCGAGGGCATGCAGCTTTACTCTATGGTTAAATGATGATGGCGTCCTCTTGGGTAAAATATTCCGGAGGTAAAATAGTCCCCCATTCGGATCTCCGGGCGGGGACTACTCAAGAGGACA
Organism: Schistocerca serialis cubense; assembly: GCF_023864345.2. Classification (NCBI taxonomy): domain Eukaryota; kingdom Metazoa; phylum Arthropoda; class Insecta; order Orthoptera; family Acrididae; genus Schistocerca; species Schistocerca serialis. The sequence continues at coordinate 606,945,368 of NC_064644.1, read as the reverse complement.
TCGTTATCATGAGAAAGAAAACTGACGTTCTACGGACCGGAGCGTAGAATGTCAGATCCCTTAATCGAGCAGGTAGGTTAGAAAATTTAAAATGGCAAATGGATAGGTTACAGTTAGATATAGTGGGAATTAGTGAAATTCGGTGGCAGGAAGAGCAAGACTTTTGGTCAGGCGAATACAGGGTTGTAAATACAAAGTCAAATAGGGGTAATGCAGGAGTAGGTTTAATAATGAATAGGAAAATAGGAATGCGGGTAAGCTACTACAAACAGCATAGTGAACGCATTATTGTGGCCAAGATAGACACAAATCCCACCCCTACTACAGTAGTACAAGTTTATATGCCAACTAGCTCTGCAGATGACGAAGAAACGTATGATGAAATAAAAGAAATTATTCAGATAGTGAAGGGAGACGAAAATTTAATAGTGATGGGTGACTGGAATTCGGTAGTAGGAAAAGGGAGAGAAGGAAACGTAGTAGGTGAATATGGATTGGGGCTAAGCAATGAAAGAGGAAGCCGCTTGGTAGAATTTTGCACAGAGAACAACTTAATCATAGCTAACACTTGGTTCAAGAATCATGAAAGAAGGTTGTATACTTAGAAGAACCCTGGAGATACTGACAGGTTTCCGATAGATTATATAATGGTAAGACAGCGATTTAGGAACCAGGTTTTAAATTGTAAGACATTTCAAGGAGCAGATGTGGACTCTGACCACAATCTATTGGTTATGATCTGTAGATTAAAACTGAAGAAACTGCAAAAAGGTGGGAATTTAAGGAGATGGGACGTGGATAAACTGACGAAGCCAGAGGTTGTACAGAGTTTCAGGGAGAGCATAAGGGAACAATTGACAGGAATGGGGGAAACAAATACAGTAGAAGAAAGATGGGTAACTTTGAGGGATGAAGTAGTGAAGGCAGCAGAGGATCAAGTAGGTAAAAAGACAAGGGGTAGTAGAACTCCTTGGGTAACAGAAGAAATATTGAATTTAATTGATGAAAGGAGAAAATATAAAAATGCAGTAAACGAAGCAGGCAAAAAGGAATACAAACGTCTCAAAAATGAGATTGACAGCAAGTGCAAAATGGCTAAGCGGGGATGGCTAGAGGGCAAATGTAAGGATGTAGAGGCTTATCTCACTAGGGGCGGGATAGATACTGCCTACAGGTAAATTAAAGAGACCTTTGGAGAAAAGAGAACCACTTGTATGAATATCAAGAGCTCAGATGGGAACGTAGTTCTAAGCAAAGAAGGGAAAACAGAAAGGTGGAAGGAGTATACAGAGGGTCTATACAAGGGCGATGTACTTGATGACAATATTATGGAAATGGAAGAGGATGTAGATGAAGATGAAATGGGAGATATAATATTACGTGGAGAGTTTGACAGAGCACTGAAAGATCTGAGTCGAAACAAGACCCCGGGAGTAGACAACATTCCATTGGAACTACTGACGGCCTTGGGAGAGCCAGTCCTGACGAAACTCTACCATCTGGTGAGCAAGATGTATGAGACAGGCGAAATACCCTCAGACTTCCAGAAGAATATAGTAATTCCAATCCCAAAGAAAGCAGGTGTTGACAGATGTGAAAATTACAGAACTATCAGTTTAATAAGCAAAATAATAACGCGAATTCTTTACAGACGAATGGAAAAACTAGTAGAAGCCGACCTCGGGGAAGCTCAGTTTGGATTCCGTAGAAATATTGGAACACGTGAGGCAATATTGACCCTACGACTTATCTTAGAAGCTAGATTAAGGAAAGGCAAACCTACTGTTCTAGCATTTGTAGACTTAGAGAAAGCGTTTGACAATGTTGACTGGAATACTCTCTTTCAAATTCTGAAGGTGGCAGGGGTAAAATACGGGGAGCGAAAGGCTATTTACAATTTGTACAGAAACCAGATGGCAGTTATAAGAGTCGAGGAGCACGAAAGGGAAGCAGTGGTTGGGAAGAGAGTGAGACAGGGTTGTAGTCTATCCCCGATGTTATTCAATCTGTATATTGAGCAAGCAGTAAAGGAAACAAAAGAGAAATTCGGAGTAGGTATTAAAATCCACGGAGAAGAAATAACAACTTTGAGGTTCGCCGATGACATTGTAACTCTGTCAGAGACAGCAAAGGACTTGGAAGAGCAGTTGAACGGAATGGACAGTGTTTTGAAAGGAGGATATAAGATGAACATCAACAGAAGCAAAACGAGGATAATGGAATGTAGTCGAATTAAATCTGGTGATGCTGAGGGAATTAGATTAGGACATGAGACACTTAAAGTAGTAAAGGAGTTTTGTTATTTGGGGAGCAAAATAACTGATGATGGTCGAAGTAGAGAGGATACAAAATGTGGAATGGCAATGGCAAGGAAAGCGTTGCTGAAGAAGAAAAATTTGTTAATATCGAATATAGATTTAAGTGTCAGGAAGTCATATCTGAAAGTATTTGTATGGAGTGTAGCCATCTATGGAAGTGAAACATGGACGATAAATAGTTTGGACAAGAAGATGATAGAAGCTTTCGAAATGTGGTGCTACAGAAGAATGTTGAAGATTAGATGGGTAGGTCACGTAACTAATGAGGAGGTAGTGAGTAGGATTGGGGAGAAGAGAAGTTTGTGGCACAACTTGACTAGAAGAAGGGATCGGTTGGTAGGACATGTTCTGAGGCATCAAGGGATCACTACTTTGGTATTGGAGGGCAGCGTGGAAGGTAAAAATCGTAGAGGGAGACCAAGAGATGAATACACTATGCAGATTGAAAAGGATGTAGGTTGCAGTAGGTACTGGGAGATGAAGAAGCTTGCATAGGATAGAGTAGCATGGAGAGCTGCATCAAGCCAATCTCAGGACTGAAGACCACAACAACAACAGTCAGTGTGTAGGACAGTTATAAGGGCAAGTACTAAATAAAGCGGAAAGTTTCAAGTACCTGGGGATCATGATCCTCCGACCGTGAGAAGTCCGGTCTTCGGCAAGAGTGTACCAGCGAAAAGTAAACAAATGTTATACAGAGGGCGTTATGTTCCAGTACTCGCGCATACATAAGGGACTTCGGTAATGAAGAAAAGGCAGATGAGTAGCATACAAGCCTGTGAGTTGAAATATCAAAAAAGCAGAAAAAGACTTACTAGCATCCATAAAGGAAAGAAACGGTGAGAGAGATAGTGAAAGAGTAGGCAATGCAAGAGACCATTGAGAAGATAAGATTATGGGCATGTTAAAAGAATGGAAATTAGTAGGATACCGAGACATGTTCGTGAAATGACAATAGGATGCAAGAGGCCTAGAAAAAGAGTGGCAGATGGTGTGGAAATGAAGGAATGTGTGATTAATGAGGTGAAGACTGGGACAGAGTGAAGAGAGAAACGTGGGGAGGACAGAAGGAGATGTACAGGCTTTTGTTCCAAACAGACCCAGCCAGGGCCGGAGACTGTAGACAAAGATGATGAAGATTACGATGATGGTCTAGTGAAAACGACAGATAACTCTTCCCATTTACTCTTTCTATCTCGGTCTAACGAAACCCTAACTCAAGCGTCTTCTGTTAACAGTTGTACGTTTATTTTTATTATTTTCATCTCAAAACCTACGTTCAGAAGTGTGCAGTTTTGACTACTACCTGTTCTGTTACTTCCATGTCCTCATCAACACTCGTTCCACATCAGTAGTCGACGTCCCAGTGAGTGCCGGTGTTTAGCCCTGTTTCGTGTACGCATTGTGCATTCTGACGTTTTGTGGACTCATTCTCCTATCCCAGCTGCCTGTAATTTAGAAGATTGGAAACTCAGGTTTTCTCAGAGTAACTGATTAATCGTCGGATAACGGGTGTTCAACGGAGTTTTTCTTTTTATTTTATGTACAATGCTTCGCCGAAATATTTGACATAAAATGCAAACAAAAAATCGGCTAAATACCCGGAATATTACTATAGTTTGTGTTATGAAAAACAAAGAGCTTCGATAAAATTTAACGATTTCAACTGAACAGTCGATACCGAGACTGTTGGATGTGAAACCAGCCAAAAGGTTCGGAAAGTGGGAACACGGCAGCGCTGAATGCAGTACAGCGTACTCACTCCTCGGCGACAACACTGCACGTAATCAACCCAGCGGAGAAGTACGGAAAAGAGCGTGGCTTGTCGGTGCTCGCTTATCTGGCACACGACTGACAGGCAGTAAATTCCTGCTCCTTCGTGTACATTGAGAGCAGTCGAGACCGCTTCTTGGAGAACACTCTGCCGAGGAACGCCGGGCTGCAGCTCTCCTGAAACAAGAACTGCTAGTCTGTATACAAGGTGGTGCACCAAATGTGTTACCATTTTGTTTTTGAATATAAACTTTATTGTCAGTACAATCTGAAAGGAACATATACTACAATGAAGAACCGTCCATGGAGATTTGTTCTAACTCAGCACATGCTCAATATGTTCAACATTTCGTTTCCTAACTTCCTTCAAATGAACACTGGAGTTAGTGATTACCCTACGGCACGTGTCTTAAGTAATTTCACTGCAAGCTTGAAGAATAAGTTTTCTGAGCTCCATTAAATCAGCTGGACGTCTCTGGAAAATTTTTTCCTTTTGGTACCCTCAAAGAAAAAAATCACATGGATTGAGGTCTGACTATTGGGGGGCCAATTTTGTCCGTCATTGAAACGACCTGGAAACCTGAGTGAAATGATCCGCATGTCGAAATGCTCGTGTAAAAACTCCAACACAGTGTTTGCTGTATGTGGTCTTGTTCCATCTTGCATGAACCACTGTGTGTTGAAGGGCAAGGCAGTAGCAAGAAGCTGCACAATAAAGCTATTGCGAAGCATGCTCAAATAACGCTCGCTGTTCACAGTTTCTTCGAAGAAAAAGGGTCCAATAAGTCCGTGACTGGAAATTACCACCCACTCTGTAATCCTCGGAGCATAATGTTGTCGTTCATGGAGCACTTGTGGGTTTTCAGTGGCCCAAAAGCGCACATTTTGTTTGTTAACCACTCCGTCCAAATGAAAATGCGCCTCATCTGAAAACCAAACGTTGTTCAGAGTTTCTTCCCTATCCTCCGCCCACTGAGCAAACAGTAGTTTATGCGGCTTGTGTTCTTCAGTGAGCTTCTGTGCACAGGTCTTCTTGTATGGGTACATATGGAAGTCACTTTTAAGAATGCATTGAACGGAGCGTCTGGATATTCCCAGTTCCACTGCTGCCTTTCTACACGATTTCCGGGGACTTCTCTGTACAGCAACTCGTACCGGTTCAATATTCTCCGGCGAACAAACAGGCTTAGGCCGAGGTCGCTTCGCTTCCTACACCGTTCCTTCCTGTACAAATTTATCGTACAACCTCTGGATGGTCTTCTTGCAAGGGACCCATCGTGTGTTAAACTGTTGTCGAAAACGCCTCTGAGTCACAACAAGGCTTTTCGTTTCATGAAAAAGTAACACAATTGCCGGTCGTTGCTGTGTCGTCAGTCTTCCATTGTCAGCCATTGCTGCTTACTAGTCTCCTAGCGGCAGTATCGTGAATTACACGTCATTTCGTAACTCATTTGTTTTTCCAAACTCTGCTGGTACTGCTGTAGAGATCCCAGCTGGATATCTAATGTGCGTAGTAAATTGTGAAAGAAACAATTGGTAACACATTTCGTGCGCCCCCCCCCCCCCCTTAGAATTGGGTGTCTGAGCTAGGTTACGAGGCGCCCTGAAATGTAATGCCTTCGAATTTTTAATGTGAAAACTCTTAAGGCTTCGTAAATAAAACAAACTTCATTAAGAGTCTACATCTTCATTCTTCATGTCTACATACATATTTCTCGATATTGTCACCCTGGCGTCGAACACCTTTCTCCCAACGACAGACCAGTTTGTTGATACCGTCACTGTAGAATGTTTGACTTTGCAGGTAGAGCAACGGCCTCACCCCTGTTTTCACCGCTTCGACACTATAATTTGACGTCCTCGGACGTGTTCTTTAAGGTATGGAAACAGATGAAAATCGGATGGGGCCACATCGCGACTGTATAACGGACGATTGCTGACAGAGAAGGCAGTGCATCGGACGCAGGGCTCGTGTGTGGCCTGGAACTGTTATGCTGAAGGACACAGACATGGCGATGAAATTTAGCTGTACTATAACTGTTCGTCTGCACTTCATAATGAGTATATATTCATCCTGACAGAGTTCTTGTATTTTTGGAAATACCATTTTGACTAGCTGGATGTTTTGAAAATGGGTTCCGGCCCGAAACCAGTCATCAAGTAAATAAAAAAAATTTGAATTTGCAGCTTTGGCTGGTTTTACGTTGTATTAACTACTAACTAACTCACTAAGGAATGAAGGCAAATTAGGTCCCATTGACAACGAGACAGAATACAAGCTTGAAGAGGGTAAAGATAAGCAACAAGATTGGCCATGTTCTTGCCAAAGGATCTTTTCCGTCATTCAGCTTAGTCGATGTAGGAAAATGACGGAGAAACCTAAATGTAGGTGACTGGACAGAGATTTGAACTCTGGTCCCCCAGCGCACTACTCAATGCGCCACCTGGCTCTGTTTCATACGAACTGTAGCGACAGACAGGCAGACAGGGTTGAGGTAATGTTTGCTGAATTGTTCCGTACGAAGAATCCACAGTCTCCAGTAGCTAAGCAGGCTAGACAAAAGATTAGTCACCAAAGGAGGTGTCGTGTCATTTCCCTCTAAGAACCCCCCCCCCCCCCCGCCCCTCCCCAGTTCGACTAGACCTTCGGTGCCATGCACAGCACACACCTCTCTCGAGCATTTTAAAATTGTCCACAAGCAGGTGCTAGAGCAGCAGTGTAGTTCCACTCGTCTGCGGAGTGTCGAATGGGTGGCGCGCCCACAGGTCCCTGGGAATCGGTCAAGGGTTGTCTCTGTACAACTACATTTTCAAAGTCCACAACGAAGGTGCACGGATGGCACCGACGGCGTTGGCCAAGTGCGTCGTCTTAGAGGAGCTCTCTGCTGCTCTATTCACGCATGTATCAATGTCGTACCACCACATGATCGTGCCACAGGAGGACACGAAATGGGTGGGATGACAAAGCATAAACACCTTTTTCCGGTTAGGATCACTTTCAAATTTAGTCGAGTGGTTTTGAACGGTCCATAATGGTTCCACCCCGCACACCAGAGCAAACATTGTTGTCACTCTGCAGTTCAAAGGGGTCAGATCACGTTCTATGTGACTACAGCTTCTCATAATCCTTCTCTGGTTTATAATAAAAGATTTCTCAAAGTTTTTCTCAGGGAGAGAAGAACTGTTATAATGATAAGACTTTGGTCTAAGGAAAATGAAATGATCGGCGTAGCTGCTTTTCGTGGACAGCCATACAGCCTTTAACAAGGTAAGGTTAGACGGTGCGTCACTAATAAAAGTCTGAATCCATAAAATGCATTCAAGAAACTGTAATCGGACCATGTAAATCAAGAAAAGATAAAGAAGACAGGTTCTGTGACTGGTCATGCAAATTTGCATATACGTGGTTGTAATGACGGCTAATCAACCACATTACTGTGGCAAGGCTTCCACGTTGGTTCGTCTTATAAATTCTGATACAAATGGAAGGAGGTTAGAGCCGGCCGCTGTGGCCGAGCGGTTCTAGGCGCTTCAGTCCGGAACCGCGCTGCTGCTACAGTCGCAGGTTCGAATCCTGCCTCGGGCATGGATGTGTGTGGTGTCCTTAGGCTAGTTAGGTTTATTGAGTTCTAAGTCTAGGGGACGACCTCAGACGTTAAGTCCCATAGTGCTTAGAGCCATTTGAACCATTTTTTGAAATAGGTTAGAACAAAGTAAATATAAATATGTTAGTAAACATTAGTATTCCATATTAACGTATATATTGTCACAAAGTATACAAACATGAAAAAACACTACACCTCCTAACAGTGTGCGTCTACCACAAGACGGAAGAAAGAATACCACAGCGGACTACAAATCCCTCGTTAAAGAAATTAGTGTCGTCATTTATATCACAAGCCCTTAAGAAGGGGCGAATTCTTCAGGTGGTCTCAGCAGAGTCAAAGGTTCTGTAACACATAGCATCTTGTGTAAACGAACGGCCGAAGGGAAGCGATGGTTTGATTGATGCCATTTATGCCACCTGCTGAGTCCTTTCCATGTTGAGTCTGAGCGGCGGTTCATCGCAGAGGCGTCAGGAGAAGGAGTGAGATGGGCATAATGGGGGAATGACGAGCTTCCCGCTGTGTGAAACGTTCACGGTGGAGTCGGGCAGAACTGGGGTCAACTTCTGTGCAAGTGTGACCTCATTAACCGACTTTACATCTCACATGAGCTTCTAAGTTTCGGCCTCTTTTTCGTATGTGTCGACACCTTATGTGTTTGAACCGCTGCAGAACGCGGGGATGACGTCGCAAGGCGCCATGCTCTTGCACCCTTATAACAGAAGATTGTAGGTACCTGGGAGCCAAATTTCACTCTTCTGTGTGAGAATGTGTGGAAAATGACGGGGTTTTAAAAAAGTGACCCTGCAACTATTTTGCGCAGTGTGGACGTATGTGTGGGAGGGAACGATAATACCAAGGAGTGAAGGCAGCTATTGTCATTACATCAAGATCACATAGTTACTAGTTATATTACTGAAAATTGCTGAGGCTGGCTGTGTAATTCATGTACGAATATTTTATTGTGCCATGAAATTGCCAGATACTGGTTTTCGGAATTTGTGACATTAAAATAATGAGTATTAACAGGTCATTCTGCACATTAATCGAACAGTTTATCGCTCCCACTATCGAACAGTGTAACACCAGTCTTATCAGTTTCCTGTTTCTCGAAGTTGTTGTATTTTTTCACATTGTTTTCAGCCTCTTGATCGCATATTCTAATTAGCTTGTTGGTAACAATTTACTCGTATCTGAAGAAGAAATGATAGCACTCGGAATTACACACGGTGAGTATGCAGAAACTTCGTGGAACTGATCGCTCCAATCGCTTCATCCGTGGATAAGTTCACTGGACAAAATATTAGTCACTTTCTTAATGAAGCACATCGGTCCCTTTGGGATGCTGTGGGCGACGCAAATGGCAGTGGCAGTGGCACGGCAAGTCCGTTGTATGGAATCAGTGCAGTAAGACTAAGCGAACTGGAGAAGTAACGTAATGGCAGAAACACGCTGTCGTGGTTCTACGTGCAAAATAGGTGCACACAGAGTGAAGTTGCCCAATTTGTTGTTGTATGGACGTGGACAGAACTATGTGGCCTATGTAGAAGGAATAGTGCTCAACTCTCAGGCATGTAACACAGCCTAAGAACCCCCCCAGGGGATCCACAACTCTTTTGTGGATACGTGCGTAGCGAGCACGGGACCCCGAGCTAAGGTGGCCTTCCTTCCTTTCCAGGCTGCATACCTTCCCTTTCCGCATCCTTCCCCATCCCCATCTTCGCCCCCCCCCCCCCCCACCTCTGGCTCTTTCCTTCCCTTTCTCCCCCTCTGGGAGTATGGTTTGTGCCTATGTCCGGAGACGGACGCTTATAAATGTACCGCATTCTTCGCCTTCCTTGCTTGTATGTCTTCATCCTTCCTTTGTCCTTCTCTTTTCCTTACCTCTTCTCTTTACCCTTTTCTCCGCTGCGGCGTTTGAGACCTCTCTTCCTTCCTTTCCCTTTCTCTTTCTTCCTCCCTGTGCGTGTCTGAAGGCCGACCCACGCACTTCCATGCGTAGCCGGTAACGGGGTAACGCGTAATTCCCCGCCCCGGGTAGACAGGTAGGACACGTACGTACCCCCTGGTAACGGCCAGGTCCAGGGATGGGTGATTACCCGAGCTGATACCTTCCGAAAGTGCCGATTGGTCCCTCCGTCCGTTTGTCGGGAGGTGTGACCTGAGGTGTGAACAATCACCTAAGGCGGGAGTGCCCTCAGAGAGGGCCCCCACAAGGCAGGAGCGCGCCATCGGAGACGCCGGTAATCATGGGGGATTCTTCCGCAATGGTTTCCTCACCTTCCACTATGTCTGCTCACAAACGTAAGTTCACTGAGTCTCAGCCACAGTCAGTTCTTCCATCGTTGCCACAGTTCCTTGTTGTTTCTCGGTCTGACGAAGGTCACGACTTCTCCACGGTCAACCCTTGGAACGTCCCCTTTGAACAATTATACAGGACTGTCCTTTGAACAATTATACATGACTGTGCTTAACCTGACACACAATATTTTGTTAGCGCAACGCAATCTGACTTTCAAAATTCCCTACAAAACAATGGCCCTGACTAACATTAAACTATACCTTTCACAAATCACTTACCTCACAAAAATCTTCGCTGCTCAAGCTACTGCAATACAGCGAGCGCCACTACTGCCAGCTAAATAAAAGATTCAAACTACTGAAGGCACTAACTACTGATAGGGGTAGTTAGCAAATGAAAGATATTAATAGAGAACAAACAATATATTTACCTTAATATCATCACAAGTCATAATATATATATCAGTTCATTACAAATCTCCGCCATCTCTCTCCCCACATCCACCACTGCTGGCGGCTCACCTCCAACTGCGCAACGCTACGCGCTGTTCACAGCCAGCTGCCTAACACTACAATGGCGAGAATTACAACAATGCAAAGCAGCCACAGACTGCACACAGCACAGCCAGTGATTTTCATATTGAGTGCTACGTAACGTTGCCAATAAGAAAACATAAACAGCCTACTTACATAGAGAAAACATAAACAGCCTACTTACATAGCCCCCATGCTCCCCACAAAAATTTTTACAAATTGGTTTGGGCAGTGCCCAATACAGATTTGAAAAAAATTTTTCATAATTACAATAACGAAGATATAAAATGCACACACTTATTGATACATTGTTGGTCAAAAGCTAAAAATTTCTCACAGTCCATAAAGACAGTCCACATTGTTCATCACAGTGAAACTGCCGTTTCTTTTCTCAAAGTCTGAGCAGTAAAAGACAATGCACACAGAAGTAGTGGATTTCCATGCAGTCTTGAAGAAGTAGTGTTGTCCTTCCAATGGAAAGACAGTGCTGACTCTTGACATGCTGACAGGTAATGCTTCACAACAGAGCAAACCCACAGCAGAGTCATTCGAAGTTTTGATGAATATTGGTAGGTAGGTCATCACAGAGCAGACCCACTGTAGTCCTGGTAGAGATTACGATATTGGTGGGCCACCAGAGGTGCAGACCCACTGCAGTCCTTGTAGAGATAATGGTATGGTGGGTCATCAAAGATGCAGACCCACTGTAGTCCTTGTAGAGATAGCCAGCAGCCATCTGTTGTGACTGTGCAGGTGCACAATCACCATTGAAGAGTCTTGCGGATAATATAGCAAGTCCATAAACCACCACTTGTGCACTCACAAAGTTTTTGAAATTGTCCTTAGAACCAGCAATGCTGTTATCCAGTCCCTTGCTGAGTTATTAACACACGTGCAAACACTAACAGTCCCTACTTCTCACATATTGTCCACATACTATGACCAACAGAAACGTGTGCAGTGAAATGTAACTAACAAGTTAATAATGTCATGAACTGGTGACAATTACAATTTTATAACATAAGAATACAATTACAAAGGTACAAAATACATCATTAAAAACATAATAATACAGATAACATTTGTAGTACAGGCTTTACAAAAGAATAGAAATAAACATATACATCAGTGTTACAAAAATAGTGACATAAGTACATACATAAAATAATGAGAATAGTTTTCGAAACATTAATTTCACACATGAACATTGAAACAGAACAGAATTGTAAACAACTTTACAAAGAAAATAACATATTATTAATGCAACTTATATTTGAGGATAACAGTATTCCTCCTCATAGTGAATGTAGCTTAATATTAGAAGAGAAAAAAATTCTATGAAACAGTACACAGAGACAGGAAGAAAACAAATACTCAAGGGTACACACACACATAGTGGGATAACACCAATAGGAAAGGACAGGGTTCGTTTTCAGTGTAACATTTGGTACTGCAGTCCAACCCAAAACTTCATATATCTTTCCTCTTATTTCATCCTTTGTTTCCACCAAAAAAAATTCTAACTAAGCATGCTTTCTGTGTTTATATGTTCACACATTTCTTACCTCATTTTTATTTTCCATTATCTTACCTCATCATTTATTTCCAAGAAAATCCTACCTAAACCTGTTTTCTCAATGCATTTCTTCCAATTCATCGCAACTCATTCTCTTAGAGGCTACCCCCTCTTAAGCTAACTTAAATCTACTGAGCTCAGATGCTAAACTAAGGGACGAGGCAATGCAGCAGCACAAAACAATTAACACAAACATCAATGACAAAAATACAAATGCCAAAGCAATTGCAATATTACAACTAATATAGGGCACTGTGCAGCAAAAAAAAAAAAAAAAAAATCTGACTTAGCAGAGTAACACAAATTAAAGTTCAGTAGCACTATGCCTGGCAAACAGCAGCTTATATCGAAACATGACATAGCTCAAGCAGAAAAAATAGTACACTAAAGATAACAATGCAGATAAGGCAAATGTATAATCACATCTTAATGTCTAAGTAATTAAAGTGGTGCACCACAAGAAGTTATTCTACCAAAAGGTTACCAATTACTTGAAAAGAAAATTATGAATGCAGTTACTAGTTCCTTCTTATTGTTCTTTCCTTTCCAAGTGCTCCTTTTTTAAAGAATGTGGATCATAAAATAATTATTTAATAGATCTGTTGACAGAAAGTGTTCACATTAGCAAATGCATTTAATTTTATTTTATGAAACCAATGCTGCAACACAGCTGGAAAACAGATGTCAAATGAAACAAGCAATTATGCAAACCAAAGCATAAAAACATCATTCAATAGCTATGTGGCATTTCGTAAGTCAGTAGCTCTCAATTCTCGTAGAAAGACGCTTGTCGTAATCAGGTGTGCAGATGTAAAAATAAATCTCGTCATTTCATTAGGCATTTCAGTAAATATCAGAAAGTACGATATGTTTCCAAGTAATCAGCGTGTCGGATTTGCGATGCTTTCTCTAAAGGAATGACAATGGCCAGGATAATGGCCTCCCTTTTTTTTTTCTTCCTGTGCTCTGAAAGGCGCGCGCTAATGGCTTTTTCTCCAGGCGTCTGACACAGCTGGGTGCCCACGACGCATTACGTGCAGGTGGTCACTTAACTTTCTTACGGAAATATTTACCGCTACAGTGACAGTCTCATATAAAAATATTTCGCAGGTCAAGAATTTGCGTTACAAATCTGTAGAAACAAAATGCTATTGATATAACAGTGTCCAAAAAAATTTTCGTCTGCATTGTAATACATTCACGAATATACACACACATTTCATAACTCTTAAAGTACGTTTCTTGGTTTCCAACATCCTTTTCATAAATCAGAGTCCTTAAACACTACTCATTATTCCTTTTCTAGAGACGGCCAGCAGCCATCTGTTGCGATTGTGCAGGTGCACATTGCCAATTTCTTTCATAACTTCCGAAATGCCCTGTGTTATTATTTTGTGGCTGTTCCGTATTTCTGTGTCCCTCTTCCTGTATTGGGGTGCGAGTATCCTCTGAAATACGTAATTCTTGTATTACCTGTGTCAGCTGATCTTGTACTTCCCGGATTTCTCTTTTGTACTGTGTATTGATTTGATTTTGATTTTGTTTGAATTTTCTTATTTGTTCATACTCTTCTGTGTCAGTGAAGGCTACGGGTCTTGTGTCATTCAGATCATCATCTACCTTTGTAGATAAGTTAGTGACCTGATCCGAAAGTTCGGCTACTTTCTCCGATAGTGAACACATTTCCTCAGTGTGTTTTTCTGAACCAAGTTTCAGAGTGTCCATTTGTGTTGAGATCGAATCTACTGTGTCCTTTAAGTTTTCCTGAGTTTTTGCAAGTTGCGTAACCGAATCGGTAGATGCAACTGAGTCAATTTTAACCCACAAGGTCTCATGATTTTCATGAACAATGGTTTGCAGTTCTTTTATGGCTGCTTCGTGATTCTGTAATGCATTTTCATGCCGCGAAAAAATAGGTTGAAAATGCTCACAAATTTGTGTTTTTACGTCATTACAGACTTTTTGACATTTCGATTCAATGTTATGTAACTCAGTAGTTAAATCTTCACGTGTTTGTTCAAGTGTGGTGTGAAGATTTTGTTCCATTGCGTCTATCTGTTGCTGTGTTTGTCTCTGGTGTTGTTCCATTATGTCTAACTTTTGAAGATTTTGTTCCACTGTGTCCAACTTTTGCTGTGTTTGTCTCTGATTTTGCTCCATTGTGTCTAACTTTTCAAGCTTTTGTCCCATTTGTTGCATTAATTGTAATAACAATGCACTGGTGTCGGAAACATGTTCCTCAGTGCTTTTCGACAGTGAATTTGCACCGGCAACATTCACATTTTGACAAGCGGAAAATGTGTCTTGACTCATTTGAGAAAACGGTGAGGACGCAAAACCTGAATCTACAGTATTTGCGAGATCGTGTCGTGTCATTTCGGCTTCCTGAGGCGAGCTATTGCCGACCGATCGATCGATAATGCTTCCCTCTTCACTAATTGTTTCACTGTCCACGCCATTGTTTGACGCCCGCTCCATTTCCCTGTGCACAGTTACCAAATTACTACTTTGAACATTAGTAAATTCATTACTCGGCGGCGCTGATAAGCTACGCTCGTCATCACTATTATTTCTCAGTTTAGTTTGGAGCCTAGTGTTACGTTTTTCACACGCCATTATTGTCACAGTATTTCACACGATAACAAAGAAAAGCACAATTTGAAGATCAAAAATAAGAGAACACATTAAAATAGCACTGAAAATAATATCTAGTTAATTGCAGCTGCGAAATACTTGGTGCAAATCTACATGCATGCCAAAACTGTTTTACTGTACAACAATGAAAGACTGCAACTACAAAGGAGATTCTCTCTACAACTACGCGCTAGCAATAAACAATAGCTACACTAATTACACAAACTACAAGAAAAAATCAGAAGATTCCAGTGAGGTATCCTAGGCTAAGGGTCGACATATGAAACGGCCCCTTTGAACAATTATACAGGACTGTCCTTTGAACAATTATACATGACTGTGCTTAACCTGACACACAATATTTTGTTAGCGCAACGCAATCTGACTTTCAAAATTCCCTACAAAACAATGGCCCTGACTAACATTAAACTATACCTTTCACAAATCACTTACCTCACAAAAATCTTCGCTGCTCAAGCTACTGCAATACAGCGAGCGCCACTACTGCCAGCTAAATAAAAGATTCAAACTACTGAAGGCACTAACTACTGATAGGGGTAGTTAGCAAATGAAAGATATTAATAGAGAACAAACAATATATTTACCTTAATATCATCACAAGTCATAATATATATATCAGTTCATTACAAATCTCCGCCATCTCTCTCCCCACATCCACCACTGCTGGCGGCTCACCTCCAACTGCGCAACGCTACGCGCTGTTCACAGCCAGCTGCCTAACACTACAATGGCGAGAATTACAACAATGCAAAGCAGCCACAGACTGCACACAGCACAGCCAGTGATTTTCATATTGAGCGCTACGTAACGTTGCCAATAAGAAAACATAAACAGCCTACTTACATAGAGAAAACATAAACAGCCTACTTACACCCTTTCATTATTCAGAAAGGTGTCGACGCAATTGCAGGTCCTGTAAAGTCTTGTTCCAGATTACGGAATGGCACCCTGTTGTTAGAAACAGTCAGTGCCCTCCAGGCACAAAAATTGCTGCGTACCTCACTACTACACACCTTCCCTGTCCGGGTGGAACCGCACCGTACTTCAAATTCCTCGCGTGGAGTCGTTTATACACGCTCCCTCGATGGATTGTCTGACGAAGAAATTCAGCACTACCTGTCTGACCAGGGCATAACGGCTGTTCATAGGGTTATGAAAAGGGTTGACACGAACATCATTCCAACCCGCACTGTCTTCTTGACATTTGACAAAGTTCAACTCCCATCGAAAATCAAAGCAGGCTATGAGATAATTTCCGTTCGCCCTTACGTCCCAAACCCTACGCGTTGCTATCGGTGTCAGCGGTTCAATCACACCAGCCAGTCCTGTTCCAATCTGGCCAAATGTGTTACGTGTGGCAAGGATGCCCATGAGGGTGCTTGTCCACCTCCATCCCCTCGCTGCATCAACTGTATGGGTGCCCACGCTGCTTCCTCTCGAGATTGTCCGGTTTTTAAGGACGAAAAGCTCATCCAGGAAATTAGAGTAAAGGAAAAGGTGTCAACCTTTGCTGCTCGAAAATTATTCGCCAGTCGACAGCCCACCGTGCCTCAGAAAGGAAAATACAGCACTGTCCTTGCTTCTCCTCGGCCAACAAAGGAGGCGGCCACGTAGACTTGCGACCTCACCTTTAGTGCCACGGTCGTCAGATCGGCCAGCGCAAAGATCGCCCGTTCAACCTCACCACTTTCGCCTGCCCATTCTCTGGCTCACCCTTCGTCGAGTTCTGCTAAATCTCGAGCCCAAAAGTCAGACACCAAGACTTCGAAAAAAGAGCATACTCGTGAAGAGTTTTTACGTACGGCAACTTCCCAACCATCGGTTCCTCCTTCCTCTAAACATCATACTTCCAAGAAGGCTACAAAGAAACCCAGTTCCTCTCCTTCTCCGCCAAGGCGTGTCCCATCTACAGCACCACCTGGCGGAAATCGCCCTCGGCCGTCTTCTGTGTCGCCGAGGCGCACTGCTGGCGGCTGATCAACCGGCCGATCGCTGGTGGCAGGAGCTGCTCCTGACCAACCTATGGATCAGGATCTTCTGCCTTCGGCTGAATGCCATTCCATGCTGTCGGTCGCAAGCTCAGAGCAGTCGTTGAGTTGACAGCGACCTTGGTCACATTCCTCCATTTTCTGTTCGCCCCATGTCCATTATCCACTGGAATATCCGCGGTATTCGAGCCAATCGGGATGAATTGTCGATCCTCTTACGATCCTACTCGCCGGTCATCTTCTGTCTTCAGGAAACAAAGCTGCGTCCCCATTACCGCTTTGTTCTCCCTCATTTTCAGTCCGTCCGATATGATCTCACCTCTGTTGAAGGCACTCCAGCACATGGAGGACTCATGATTCTTCTCCATGAAACTCTCCATTATCACCCAATCCATTTAAACACTTCCTTCCAAGCTGTCGCCGTCCGTCTTTCCCTTTCCGCATACACGTTCTCTCTTTGTACTGTATACATTCCATCGTCCACACCAATGGCACGAGCTGATCTCCTTCATCTTCTTGGTCAGCTTCCACCCCCATATTTGCTGGTTGGGGACTTCAATGCCCACCACGCGCTTTGGGGGTCTCCACATCCTTGTCCACGTGGCTCACTGTTGCTAGACGTCTTCCACCAAGCAGATCTAGTTTGCCTCAACACTGGGGTCCCTACATTTTTGTCTGCCTCCACGACAAATTTATCTCATTTGGACCTTGCGGTCGGTACTGTTCCGCTAGCTCGGCGCTTCGAATGGTTCGCCCTTGATGATACACACTCGAGTGACCACTTTCCATGTGTTCTTAGACTGCAGCCTCAACTGCCATATATGCGCTCGCGACGCTGGAAGTTTGCCCAAGCCGATTGGACGCTTTTTTCGTCTCTAGCGACATTCGATGACCGTCACTTTCCCAGCGTCGACGATGAGGTCACACATATTACCGACGTTATTCTCACAGCTGCGGAACATTCAATACCACGCACCTCCGAATTGCCCCGGCGCCCCCCAGTTCCTTGGTGGAACGAGGCATGCCGTGATGCAATACGTGAGCGGCGACGTGCTCTCCGCGTTTCCGCCTCCATCCTACTTTGGCCAACTGTATCCGCTATAAGAAGTTCCGAGCGCGATGCCGTCGTGTCATCCGCGATAGCAAGAAGGCAAGCTGGAAATTCTTTATTAGCTCATTTAACACCTTCACTCCCTCCTCGGAAGTTTGGAGTCGGCTTCGACGGTTCTCAGGCGCCTCTAGTTTCTACCCGGTCTCTGGGCTCTCTGTCGCGCATGACACATTAGTGGACCCCGTCCCAATTTCTAACTCGTTGGGTCAGCACTTTGCTGAGATTTAGAGCTCTTCAAATTACCCGCCAGCGTTTCTCCCGAAGAAACGTGCAGCGGAAGTGCGACCTCTTGCTTTCTCCTCTCAAAATCGCGAAAGCTACAATACTGTTTTCTCCTTGCGGGAACTCCAACATGCACTCTCTTCTTCTCGCTCCTCCGCCCCAGGACCGGATGGTATCCACGTCCAAATGTTGCTGCATTTATCAACCCATAGTCTGCGTTTCCTCCTTCGCCTTTATAATCGAATTTGGACCGATAGTACTTTTCCCAGACGATGGCGGGAAGCTATAGTCGTTCCTGTTCCGAAACCTGGAAAGGACAAACATCTCCCCTCTAGCTATCGCCCCATTTCTCTCACGAGTAGTGTCTGTAAGGTTTTGGAGCGTATGGTGAATTACCGTTTAGCGTGGTGGCTGGAATCCCGCAGTCTTTTAACACCTGCCCAATGCGGATTCCGAAAGCATCGTTCTGCAGTTGACCATCTTGTTGCTCTCTCCACTTATATCATGAACAATTTTCTCCGGAAACGCCAAACAGTAGCAATATTTTTTGATCTGGAGAGAGCATACGATACCTGTTGGAGGACAGGCATCCTCCGCACTCTGTTCTCTTGGGGCTTTCGAGGTCGGCTGCCCTTTTTCTTCGCGAATTTATGGCAGAGCGCACATTTAGGGTGCGGGTGAACACTACTCTCTCCCGTACTTTCTCCCAAGAAAACGTGGTACCCCAGGGCTCCGTGCTGAGTGTTGTACTGTTTGCCATTGCCATCAATCCAATTATGGATTGTCTCCTTCCTGATGTCTCGGGCTCCCTCTTTGTGGACGATTTTGCGATCTACTACAGCTCTCAACGGACCAGCCTTCTTGAACGACGTCTTCAAGGATGTCTCGATCGCCTCCACTCTTGGAGTATCGAAACCGGCTTCCGTTTTTCTCCCAGTAAGACCGTTTGTGTTAATTTTTGGCGACGTAAGGAGTTTCTTCCGCCCTCCTTACATCTAGGTCCTGTCAACCTTCCGTTTTCAGACGTCGCTAAATTCTTGGGTCTTATGTTTGACAGAAAACTGTGCCGGTCCTCCCACGTTTCCTATCTTTCGGCTCGCTGTCTGCGTTCCCTTAACACCCTCCGTGTCCTGAACGGTACCACCTGGGGAGCGGACCGAGTGGTCCTTCTCCGCCTCTATCGCGCCTTAGTGCGCTCGAAATTGGACTATGGAAGCATAGTCTACTCCTCTGCTCGGCCGTCTATTCTTCGGCGTCTCGACTCTATCCACCACCGTGGATTACGTTTAGTGTCTGGAGCTTTTTACACCAGCCCTGTGGAAAGCCTTTATGCTGAGACTGCTGAACCTCCGCTGTCCAATCGGCGAGCAGTCCTTCTGAGTCGTTATGCTAGCCACCTGTCTTCCATGCCTGCTAATCCAGCCCATGACATTTTTTTCGACGCCTCGTTTGATGTAGGGTATGCAGGCCGCCCCTCCTCCCTACTACCACCGGGAGTCCGCTTCCGTCAACTGCTCCATTCTCTTTCCTTCCGCTTTCCTAAAACCTTCTTGACAACTTGGGGTACAGCACCGCCTTGGCTCCGTCCCCGGATCTGCCTGTTCCGTAACCTTTGTCGATTTCCCAAGGATGGTACCCCTTCACTTGTTTATCGTCGGGCATTTGCTGCTCTATGTGCACAAATGACGGACGCCACATTTATTTACACCGACGGCTCGAAAACATCGTTAGGTGTAGGGAGTGCCTATATTGTTGGCGACACCCCAAATCACTTTCGGCTTCCCGACCAGTGTTCGGTTTATACTGCGGAGCTTTACGCTGTTCTCCAGGCTGTCCACTACATCCATCAGCGGATACAATACGTTATCTGCTCAGATTCTCTCAGCTCTCTCTTCAGTCTCCAAGCTCTTTATCCTGTGCGCCCTCTGGTCCACCGGATTCAGGACTGTCTGCGCTTGCTCCACCTGGGGGGCGTCTCGGTGGCGTTCCTCTGGCTCCCAGGACACGTTGGTATCTGTGGAAATGAGGCGGCCGATATTGCAGCCAAGGCTGCAGTCTCTCTTCCTCGGCCAGCTATTCAATCGATTCCCTTCGCCGATCTACGGAGCGTTCTATGTCGACGTGTTGTTCACTTATGGCACACGCATTGGTCGACACTTACCCATAATAAATTGCGGGACATGAAAGCTCTTCCTTGTGCTTGGACCTCTTCCTCCCGAACGCGTCGTCGGGAGGAGGTAATTTTAACTAGACTCCGGATAGGGCACTGTCTTTTTAGCCATCGACATCTTTTAAGCGGCGATCCTCCCCCACTCTGTCCCCATTGCTCTCAGCTGTGGACGGTAAGACACCTTTTAATTGAGTGTCCCTATTTTAATCCGTTACGCTCCCGTCTACAGCTATCGCCTGATATATCGTCGATTTTAGCAGATGACACGCGCTCAGCCGACCGCGTTCTCAAGTTTATTAGTGCCAGTGAAATGACGTCAGTCATTTGAAGCTTTTTTTGGGGACAACCAACCCCTTTCTGTAGTGGATTTTTAAGCCTTCCTTCTGCTTTTAGTTTCTCCAATTTTATGACTTTCGTTCCCATTGCTGCTGGTTTTCAATTTCGGTTTTTTACTGTTTCCTAAGTCACGGACCGGGCGCTAATGACCATAGAAGTTTTGCGCCCTAAAACCAAAACAAAACAAACAGCCTAAGAACAGAGGTTGTAAAAATATGCTAACAGACAAAGATTTGGGACGAGTCTGACGCCATGCCAGTGACAATCAGTTTCAGTCCCCAACAACATCACTACTTCACCCCCGTAGCAAATGTATAGGACTATTTGGAAAAGCAAGTGAAACGTAGCGATACATTTCGGCGCAATTTGGTAGGTCTCCATCGTATTATGAATAACTTGCTTTTGCTGGGTGTGCCATATCTGAAGAAACTCGTGGACTCTTCTTCGCCTCATGGAAACTGGAGGCAGCGTGACAGGGTGTGAGTGTGACGTCTCTTGCGGATGAGAAATTTTTAGTCGTGTCTTTATCAACAGATCAAACGAATATTTAATGGTTTGTACCACAAAGTATCTTCGGCCCCATCATATGAGTTCTACAATCCAGAAACGATTTCGCATACCAACAATACGTAAATAACCATCCAAAACAAATATGCAAACAAGAACGTGAAAAACAGGTAATAACCACTGGAAACACCACATTTGTATTCCAGCCATTACTTGCCACTTCGGCACACCGTGACTGCTCGCTCATAGACCAGCTGCGGAAGGGTGGCGCGGAGGCCCGCGCCCACCGCTCTGCCACCAGTAGAGAGCCCAGGGGCGGCCTGGTTGCAAACCGACCTGCGGTCTGCCAAAGATTTTGCGCCATCACAGTCAATAGCGATGTTATTCGACAGGAAGAGAAATGAAACAGAGGTCCGTCAAACATTATACACAAACAGAAGTCATCCTTTGTTGTTAGAGGAAGACGTCGCAGGACTCGTTTTATGTCGAGCGTCTGGACATGTTTTTCAAGCCGTTCGACGGATTTCTTTTCTCCCCAATGTCGCTGTTTGTCTAGACAGAACAGGAGTGCTTTTAGATTCTACAGTGAATATGACACAGAACTAACCCGTTTTCGAGCTCTTATTTATCGAGAAGCTTGAACAGCGAATGCTCCTACGTTACTGGCAAATAGAGCACGGCATACCTGCTTGTAAAAAGAGAAGACGACGATTGCACAAACTACAGAACCATAGCGCTTACGTCCGTCTGTCCGTTGTCTCTATAAGTATGAGAATAATGAAATACTCTGTGTAAAGTTTTGAAGCTATCATTATTTTCGTTGAAAATCGCTGCACAAATTTTGTTGAAAATCCAGGTCGGGACTATCTTCTTTGTTCCGTGGTGGTGGTGAGCCCCGTTTAAGCGGTAGGGACTAAGACTTACTCAGTACTGTGCAATTATTTCCGCAATAGTACTAGCCCTTCTAGAATAGTTTTTTTATTAGATTTTTAAAACAAGCAGTGAAGTTAATTTCGATCTTCCACTGCTTTTCGTCCATGTTATGAGCACTTAGTTGCATCGTGTGTTACGTAGCCTATATCAAAAAACTTGGTACAAATTACTGTCCAGTGTGACGCTAGGGTTGTTCTAGACCTGCATTAATCCCACAGTCCTGTGAAGTGTTTCATGTTTGCCTACACACTCAGGTGACAAAAGTCGTGGGATACTTTCTAATACCGGTACCGTGTCGGACCTCTTTTTGCCGGCGTAGTGCAGCAACTCGAATTGTTCGGAATGTTCTTCAAACCAACCGCGAACAATTGTGGCCCACTAATACGGCGCATTATCATCCATAAAGATTCCATCGTTGTTTGAGAACATCAACTCCACGAATGGCTGTACGTGGTGTCCGAGTAGCGGAACATAACCATTTCCAATATTCAGTTGGGCCAGAGGACCCACCCCTTCCATGAAAGACAGTCAACAATTATTATGGTTTTACCACCAGATTGCACAGTGGCTTGTTGACAACCAGAATCAATAGCGTCGTGGGGTCTGCACCACACTCGAACCCTACCTTCACCTTTACCAACTGAAATCGGGACTCATCTGACCAGGCCACGGTTTTTCAGTCGTCTTCGGTCCAACCCATGTGGTCAAGAGCACAGGAGTTCTCTGCAGGCGATGTCGTGCTGTTGGCAAAGGCACTGGCGTCGTCTGTCCGCCGCCACAGCCCGTTAACGCCAGATTTCGCCGCACTGTCCTAACGGATACGTCCACCGTACTCCCCACTTTGACTTCTGCGCAGTGTTGTTAGTCTGTTAGCACTGACAGCTATACGCAAACGCCGTTGCTCTCAGTGGTTAAGCGAACGCCGTCGGCCGTTGCAAATGGGAAATGTTGGTAGATTAATAACCAGTGTAATCGCCAGAATGTCGAATTCGAGCATGCAGACGTGTGTGCACTGTGTTGTACAAGTGCCCTCAGATGGACTTCCATGTCTCCTCCACTTGGTCGGTCAATGCAGAGACTGTTAATGCTGTTGTGGATGACGCTGGAGTTGTCTTCAGATGATGTCCCATATGTGCTCGATCGGAGACAGATCTGGTGATCCACCAGGCTAAGGCAACATGTCGACATTCTGTATAAACACCCCACGGAACGCTGTTTATGAATGGCAGCACGGTAGGTCGAACCGCCAGACTGACGTAGAGTTTGCAGTCAGGGTGTGTGAGATAACCACAATAGTGGTCCTGCTGTCATACGAAATCGCATCCTAGAGCACAACTCAAGGTGTATGTCCTATGTGTCTAACACGCAGACAGACTTGCTGCGCCCCCCCCTCCCCTCCCCTGGTCACCTTCTAACCGACACACCGAGGCACAACGAGGCGCAACACACCTCCACCCTGCCCTCCAATGACTCCAGTGATGTCGCAGATGGCGGTGATTTGCGGTGTGTGGATACACGCCATAGGGCGTCTGGCTCGTAGCTGCCCTCGATTTGTAACAGTTGGTTGTGTAACTGCGATGCCAACGGCTGGCTAAATTGCTGCTGCAGATGCAGTACGATGCGCCAGAGCCGTACGCACAACTCGACGGTGTTCTCTCTCGGTAGTGCTACGTGGTCTTCCGGAGCCCCGTCTTCTTCCCACCGAGCGGATATGTTGGGAACAATTCGTTTCTTCCCTTGGTTCTACTGTCCCTCTGTCACGGGTATGGTCTACACTTCGTTCTCTCCAAGGTTGCGATCGGCAGTCCACCCTCCCAGGCCTTCACCTCCCAGATGGCATTTGTACAGACCCATTAGTTCTTGCAGAACATCTTGCGACCCATTTTGCAGTGGCGTCAGCGTCAGCCTCCTATCCAGCTGCTTTCCTTCATCAAAAACAGCTGGCTGAAGCTTCCACCTTATGTTTCACCCCTTGTGAGTCAGAATCTTACAACGAACCTTTTACTGAATGGGAATTTCTTTCTGCTCTATCTTCTTCTCATTATACGGCCCCTGGCCCAGATTCCATTCATAACCATCTGCTTCAACATCTCAGTGCTCCACAACGGCAACATCTTCTTCGGGTGTTTAACCGTATCTGGCTCCAGGGTGACTTCCCTTCTCAGTGGAGGGATAGCATTGTGGTTCCTGTCCTTAAGCCTGGTAAGAACCCCCTATCTGTTGACAGCTATCGGCCAATTAGTTTGACCAATGTTGTTTGTAAGTTACTTGAACGGATGGTAGCCCGTCGGCTCAATTGGGTCCTCGAATCTCGGGATCTATTGTCGCCTTACCAGTGTGACTTTCGAGAGGGACGGTCTTCAATTGATCATTTACTTCGCTTGGAATCCGCAGTTCGGCAGGCTTTTTCCCAGCGCCGCCATTTGGTTGCAGTGTTTTTTGACCTTCGCAAGGCCTATGACACGGCCTGGCGCCATCACATCTTACTTACCCTTCATCAGTGGGGTCTTCGGGGCCCACTCCCGATTTTTATCCGCCAGTTCCTGATCCATCGGTCATTCAGAGTTCGAGTTGGTACTGCTTTTAGTTCTCCACGGACCCAAGAGACGGGCATCCCACAGGGTTCTGTCTTGAGTGTCGTTCTTTTCCTCATTGCTATCGATGGACTTGTAGCCTCTGTCGGTCCCTTGGTCGCCCCTGCCCTGTATGTGGATGATTTCTGCATTTGGGTTAGTTCCTCCTCGATGGCATCTGCAGAGCGGCAGCTCCAGGTAGCTATACGGCGTGCCTCTGAATGGACCCTCTCACACGGGTTTCAGTTCTCACCTTTAAAATCGCGAGTGGTCCACTTCTGTCGCCGTACTACGATCCACCCTGATCCAGAGCTCTATCTCACTGCACAACGATTGCCTGTGGTCACACAGTTTCGTTTCCTGGGTCTTCTTTTCGACAACAAGCTCACTTGGCTGCCCCATATCAGACTCCTGAAGGTAGGATGTTTCCGTAAACTCAACGTCCTTCGCTTCCTTGCCCACTCCTCTTGGGGTGCGGACCGTTCCCTCCTCCTCCGTCTTTATCGTGCTCTAGTTCTGTCACGCTTGGACTATGGTTGTCAAGTTTATGGTTCAGCTGCTCCTTCCACACTGCACGTGCTTTATCCAGTCCACCATCGTGGTATCCGTTTGGCCACCGGTGCCTTCCCTACTAGCCCTGTTGATAGTCTCCTGATTGAAGCTGGGATCCCCCCCCCCCCCTTTCTGTTCGGCGGTCCCAGCTTCTGGTGTCTTATGCACTCACTATCCGTTCCTCTCCCACTCGCCCTTCCTATTCTATCCTGTTCCCAGACCATGGATGTCGCCCACCCGACTCCCGCCCTCGGGCGGGTTTACCGGTTGGGCTGCGTCTTGCGTCTCTTTGCCGTGATTTTCAGCTTCCTTCTTTGTCCTGTCTTCCTCGCTCCCTCCCCTCCACCCCTCCTTGGTTAGTTCCTCGGCCTCGACTTCGGATGGATCTCCGCCGCGGTCCGAAAGATTCCATCCCCCCGGTGGTGTTCCGTTCCTTTTTCCGCCAAATTTTACGGGAGTTTCGGGATGCTGTTGTTTTTTACACTGATGGCTCTAAATTTGCTGATCGTGTTGGGTATGCCTTCACGTCCTCTGTTGGAACGGAAAGTCATCTGCTGCCACCTACATGTGGGGTGTTTACTGCGGAATTGATGGCAATTTTCCAGGCCCTTACCTTTATTAAACAGTCCCAACGCAACCGCGTTTTGTTATGCACGGACTCGATGAGTGGCCTTCTTGCTATTGACCGGTGTTTTTCGCGCCATCCCTTGGTCTCTGCCATCCATGACCATCTCGCTGATATTCACCGTGCTGCTTGTTCTATTGACTTCCTTTGGGTCCCTGGCCATGTGGGTATCCCGGGTAATGAGCTGGGGGAGCTGGGGGAGCAGTTACTTACCCCCGTTTTCTGTAGCCCCTCCTGCAGCGGATTTACGGCTTCACATCAAATCCCACTTCGCACAGTCATGGGCCAATTCTTGGGAGGCTACTCCCCTGTCTAATAAACTTCGTGCAATTAAGGTGACACCAGGCCCGTGGCGTTCTTCCTTTCGTATCTCCCGAAAGGACTCGACCACACTGTGTCGTCTCCGCATTGGCCATACCAGGCTGACCCATGGTTTTCTTTTGCGTGATGAGCCACCCCCGCTATGTGGTTGTGGAGCCTTCCAGTCAGTGGCCCACATTTTGGTTGAATGCCCCCTTCTTTTGGCTCTGCATGCTAAGTACAGGCTCCCCCACACTTTACCTTTGATGTTGGCTGACGATTCCCGGATGGTCTCTCTGGTTCTCGGTTTCCTCCGGGAAAGTGGTTTTTATTCTCAGTTTTAAGGTTTTTAATCTCTCTCTGGTGTTGGGGCAGGGCGGTGAGTGTTTGGGTGTCTCCCACTGTAAGCAGTGTTCGGAGATTCCTGATTCACCTCCCTGACCGAATTCCTCTTTTCTTCCCCTTTTACTCTGTTTTTACCCTTTTTTTTAAGGCTTGATTAGTCTTTCTATTCCCATACGTACTTTCTACATTATAGCAGTTGTACCTTTTAAGTCACGGATGGTCTTGCCTATGCTGCTTCAGCATAGTGTTGGGTTCGTTCTCTTACCGACTTCCCTCATTTTGTTTTTTACCAATGACAACATGACTGCCTTTTTACGTTTTTTCCCTTTTTCCGTTTTATTGTTCTGACTTTACTGAGTTGTCCCATTAGCGGAATGGCGCATATTTGAAACAAGGGACTGATGACCTTGCTGTTTGGTCCCTTAAACCTCAACCAACCAACCAATCTTCCCACCGTACGTTCTCGTGACCACCACTGCATTCTAGCCGTCTTTCTTCAGTATCGCCAAATGCACATCCAGCTTCTTGTAGCCCTATCACATGACGACGTTCAAACTCCGTAAGGTGTTGTCAATGTTGTTCAAATGTGTGTCAAATCTTATGGGACTTAACTGTTGAGGTCATCAGTCCCTAAGCTTACACACTAAGGACAAACACACACACACGCATGCCCGAGGGAGGACTCGAACCTCCGCCGGGACCAGCCGCACAGTCCATGACTGCAGCGCCCTAGGGCATGGGTGTGTGTGATGTCCTGAGGTTAGTTAGGTTTAAGTAGTTCTAAGTTCTAGGGGACTTATGACCTAAGATGTTGAGTCCCATAGTGCTCAGAGCCATTTTTTTTTTTTTTTTGCAGCACCCTAGACCGCTCGGCTAATCGAGCGCGACGACAATGTTGATTGTCGCCTTAAAGGCATCTTGAGTAACAGTTAGCCACGTCCAAAGGTAACTAACACTCACGACCGCTACAGCGTATATTTAAAGCAAACCTGCTTTGCATCCTCATAATGGTGCTACCAGCGCCTGTCTTATGCGACTGGCGTGAAATTTGAACAGACGTAGTCTTTCAGATGTGCAAAAACACGCCTACCAACTTTCGTTTATCTCGCACCACTCTTGCCGGTGTTGCGAATTTCTGTTCCATCAGTGTAGTAACGTGGAGAGCTTCATCAAACGATTATTCGAAATGAATACCACGACAACAACAAGCACTTATTACTCCAACACAATACTATTGCGCCTGGGAGTAGCGCCACTTCAGTAGTCTTACTGTATGTTTTATCGTAGTATTCATGCGGACACGGTGAACCACTTGATACTATGTGCACCAAATGTCTTGAAATTTTCACAGTACGATGCGTTTTCCTTGGCTACCACGGGAGGCCAAGTGCAGTAATACTGCCCACGATGCATACGACGGTAACAAACAAAAGCAATGTCACCACACGTCACACTGCATTCATTTCCAGTTTGTGTGTTTACAGCCGGGCACGCGGGTGACGTCACACGCCCACCTGGTGGCGCAACCGCAGCCTCTGGTCGGCGCGTCTCCGCCTTGACCTTCCGCCGTGCCGACTGCCCACGGGCCCCGCTGCTCCGCCCAGTCTACATCCTCCAGTCCGGCACATTAAATTAACAACTCGGACGATAAAATCAAATCAGTATGGAATGTTGTCAGGAAGGAGACAGCAAAGGTAACCACTGGGGCAGATAGTATTACTATTAAAGAGAACGAGACCATCTTAACCAACAGTACACAAGTCGCTAATGTATTTAATAACCATTTCTTAAGCGTACGTGAAAAACGTTCAAAAGAGAAAGCCAAGCAGTACATGGAAGAGTCAGTTTTGAGAAATGCTACTCAGATTAATTTTCACCTAACAACTTCTTGTGAAATAAGGGAAATCATTGAATCTTTGAAAAATAAATGTTCTGTTGGAACAAGTGACATCTCTAACTAGATGTTAAAACAATGAGGAGCAGTTACAGCTGATGTTCTGAGTCACTTATGTAATGCATCAGTAGCTCAGTGTGTTTTATCAGACAGTTTATAGTATGCCCCTGTCAAGCCTCTCTACAAAAAAGTGGACACCATAGATGTCAATAATTACCGGCCAGTATCCTTGCTTACAGAACTTTCAAAAATCGTCGAGAAAGTAATGTACCCAAGAGTGGTTATCCATCTCGACAGTAATGGGATACTTAGTAAACCACTGTTTGGATTTCAAAAATACTGTTCCATTGAGACAAAAATATACAGTTTCACTGCCCACGTAACAGTCTTCAAATAGCAAAATGTCATCAATATAAATTTTCCTGTGACTTATCCAAACATTTGGTTATGTGAACCGTGACATTGTGTTACAGAAATTACAATTCCATGGTTTAAATGGAATAGCATATGAGTGGATTAAGTCATATCTACAGAACAGGAAGCAAAAAGTTTCTTTATATGGTTTAAGTGATTTAAGGAGGTTTCCCACTTCATCTAACCGCGGTGAAATTACATTAGGTGTTCCACAGGGCTCGATCATGGGTCCCATTCTGACAAATAGGTAGATTTACCAAAGTCTTTATTGGCTGATTCAGTAACATGATATGTTTTGTAGGCTATAATGTCTCTATCCACAAATGCTTCCAGACCAGTGACACTTGTTACACCGCTTGCACCGCGTACAATTGCGATTGTTAGCCATCCATTTTCATGAGAGAAGGTGTCGTTTAAGTCAATACTGAAATTAAGACGACATCCACAAAAGACTGCAGGTCCATCTAAGAGATGGTGTGCAGCCACAGATTTAATTGTATTATTTCTCTTGTCAGCTGCTGTTGTTTTAAATTCGACATCTTGAATTGTTTTATATACTGTTTGTTCTTCATACACTGTGTGAACAAAGTATCCGGACACGTGGCTGAAAATGACTTACAAGTTCGGGGTGCCCTTCATCAGTAATGCTGGAATTCAGTATTGTGTTGGCCCACCCTTAACCTTGATGACAGCTTCCACAGTCGCAGGTAAACGTTCAGTCAGAAGCTGGATCGTTTCTTGGGGAATGGCAGCCCATTCTTCACGGAGTGCTGCACTGAGGAGGGGTATCGATGTCGGTCGATGAGGTCTGGCACGAAGTCGGCGTTCCATAACATCCCAAAGGTTTTCTGTAGGATTCAAGTCAGGACTCTGTGCAGGCTAGTCCATTACATGGATGTTATTGTCGTGCAACCACTCCGCCACAGGCCGTACATTATACACAGGTGCTCGATCGTGCTGAAAGATGCAATCGCCTTCCCCGAATTGCACTTCAACAGTGGGAAGCAAGTAGGCTTGTGCTGTGATAGTGCCACACTAAACAACAAGGGATGCAAGCCTCTTGCATGAAAAACACGAGCACACCATAACACCACCGCCTCCGAGTTTTACTGTTGGCAGTACACACGCTGGCATATGACGTTCACCGAGCATTCGCCATACCCACACCCGTACCCATTGCCCCGCCACATTGTGTACCGTGATTCGTCACACCACACAACGTTTTTCCACTGTTCAGTCGTCCAATCTTTACGCTCCTTATACAAAGCGAGCCGTTGTTTGACATTTACCGGCGTGATGTGTGGCTTATGA
The DNA here is from genome assembly GCF_023864345.2 of Schistocerca serialis cubense. Classification (NCBI taxonomy): domain Eukaryota; kingdom Metazoa; phylum Arthropoda; class Insecta; order Orthoptera; family Acrididae; genus Schistocerca; species Schistocerca serialis. The sequence continues at coordinate 606,915,325 of NC_064644.1, read as the reverse complement.
GCAGCCGCTTGACCATGAAATTCGAGTTTTCTCACCACCTTCCTAACTGTTATAGTAATTGCAGTGGATGCTGAAGCAGTTTGGAATTCCTGTGTGATGGTCTGGATAGATGTCTGCCTATTACACATTACGAACATCTTCAACTTCGGCGGTCTCTGTTAGTCAAGAGAGAGGTCGGGCTGTACGTTTCTGTGCTGTACGTGTTGAAAGGTCTCTGTTGGATTCCTTTCATGTTTGATTTCTTAAATCTGTTGTCATTTATGGAATAAATTCCTCTTCTAAATTTACTGTGGCGTTTCTGACTATCTGGGAGGAGACTGAGTAGTGGAACGTGTTACCTTTACACGTAAACAAGAACGATCTGTCACACTACTACACTTTAAAACACAGTTTATATGTAATTCATGTCACACAGTCTCATACGGAACCTACATCCGCTTTCTGTTATATACTGTATATGATAAGATACTGTCATCCCCCTTCCCTTCTGTGTGAGAGGATGAATGATCAAATGTGTTTGTAGTTGCATGCTTGAGGGTAGCAGACAAGTCTGTCTGCTAGAGAACAGTAGGACCAACGTCGGAACAGGTAGCTACGCTTCCTAAAAGCAAAGAGGTTTCTATCCTTAGTATGGTTCTGTCCGTCCGTTGTCATGTTGGTATAGGAAGCTGCCCCTCTGGCCACTTCCGTTTGTCTTTGTGAGCCACCCTCAGGAAGCACGCTCGGCAGTAGGCAGTTGCAGTCTGGCGGTGGCGAGCGTCTGAAGTGGTAAGATCTCCGGCTAAGCGCGTGTCTGCTAAGTCCATAGGACAATGGATTTGTTAAGTTCAGCCTAACTGAAAATTTAATCATCTTTATTTCGGGTTTAACTCTAAAATATCTAAGGTTATCTTAAATTGCAGCGTAGTGTAATTCTCGTGTGAAGTTCATAGTATTTTCCGGTTGATGCTTTGTTACTACTTTGTGAGTAAAGTGGAACCACGTGTTGATCAGTAACTCTAACTAAGATCAATCTTAAATGCGAATGCTTGTGTGATTATAACGTCTCGTCTTGACAATATTTTCAATATAGCAACTTTTCTTTATGTTCAACCCACGTGGGGTGTACTTTGTGAGACCAGTACCACGTGCTTATATAACTGTTTGACCCGTCAGGTTAACAGTAAGACGTTAATAACCAGTTCAAGGTTTTTCTTTTGTCAATTGCTTTTCGATCGAATTTATTTTAATTATCAAAATTACTGTGGAGTTATCCGCTTTCTGTAAACCAAGTTGACCACGTGGAGCATGTGGTGTAATCATCAAAGTAGCCTTCAGCTATTCTTTTTGGGAAGATTTCACAAAGAGTTAATATGAATTTAGTATACCAGTGTGTGGTAATTACATGACGGACAGGATTGTGTTACGAACGTAATTTCTTTGGGTGAAAACTGAATCTGTTGGTTGTGGTTAATTTCTTCTTGCTTATGTTTCAATTTCTTTGGGTGGTGTTTTGTGAATGCAGGGTTGTATGCAGTCTCCCAATCTTGGCTCCATATTTGATGTGTTCCGTAAGATTTTCACCATCCTAAATAAGGCACCAGCTTGTTACGAATAGAATTTAATATGCTGAAATTTCGATGATCAATCTTAAAATAAATTTCCAAATATAAACTGATTTCTTTCTTTTTATTTAAATTCTCCTTTTATATATATATATATTACCGGTTGTTGTATGACTGTAAAAGATTATAATCAATGTTAGTCTGATTGGTAATGTGGTAAACCTAGACTAGATACCCAGTCGTGAAACAGTTGCTTAGTAATGCAAGATTAACTTCCCCAGACAGCTCACAGCTTTTAACCCGCTTTTATTCTACTATTAGCACCAGATTTCAGCATAGCAAATTAATGTAGTAATATTACACATGGCGACCCTGTTCTGTGATTCCGCTAGACTCTGGAATCTCTGAGACGTTAGATTGCAAGCGTTGTATAATCTTAATTTTTTTTTCCCTACAGCGCTCAAACAACTTCTGCGTTGTTTCTGAGGAGACTTTCTAAAGATTCACTGCGTTGTTGAGCGGCGTTGTGTTGTTTGTCTTGTTGTTTTGTTTTCTATATTTGTGTGTTTTATATGTGTGTGTGGTTTTTTTTTCTCGCTTGTAAATTCCACTGTTTCGATCAAAGATAAAAATTTGTTTTGCGTGTGAAAAAGTGAGTACTAGGTTGGGTACCTTTCGTGTAACTGTCGAAATTTTTGGGGGATACATTTACTGTGATTAGTGTGTTGCGTACTGGGTATAAATTGAACTAATGCAGACACGTAACCAAACTAAAAGTAAGCGGTCCGACAACTTAAGCAACATGGACCAAGGGGATAATTTGATTTCGAATGTTAACGCGTCGGGCGGTTCCGAAAATGCAATGGGAAATACTTCAGACGAAATGCAGAACAGCACGAACGGGCTCACATCAGAGCCACAAATTAATTTGCCTCCTACTAACCAAAATGATTTGGCAGAACTCATGAAAGCCTTATTGCAACAAAATAAAGAAAACGCACAGAAGTCTGAAAAATCGATCCGCGAGCTAGGGGAACAAATGACGCAGAAATCTGAAAAATCGATCCGCGAGCTAGGGGAACAAATGACGCAGAAATCTGAAAAATCGATCCGAGAGCTAGGCGAACAAATAGACGAAAAACTAATCCAGCAGACAAATAAAGTCGACAAGTCGATGCAGAGAGTGTCCGATGATATCTCACAAAGAATAAACAATCTGGCAAGTGAAATAAAAAGTGATATTATGAAAGAATTAGGCCGTACATTTGAACAAATCGATGATCGTCTGCAAGCCTTAGAACACAGCAAGCGGAGTCGCGATGCCGAATCTAAAGAAAGCGAAAAACGGCTACTTAGGGATTTCCAAGAGCTGAGGGAAGAATGGCAAAGGGAACATCAGCAGGTACTCTCGAGGGTCCAAGAGGCGGAAACGCATTGTCCCACGTCCGTTAGCAACACAATAGCGGACAACAGTTTAGCGATCCACGCGTTGGAACAGCAAGTAGAACAATTGAAGCAGACTGGGGCGGAGGACAAGAGAAAATAGATGATAAGATTGCGGCATTAGCCGACATTGTAGGCATGATGAAGCTGACGGAAAGCGAGAACAATACTACACCGGTAGCGGCCGCAGAGACCGAAGAAGTGCGTTCGCTTCTGAGATTTCAGAAGGGACAATTCGAAGTGAACAGGCAACAGAAGGCTGTAACAGGCGAATTACAAGAACGCGTGGCGCATCTGGAAAACCGCATGGCGTGTGATTCCGAACTCGCCAATAGCACTAAAAATAGCCGTACGAACAGTGCAGAGAGGGACTCCGGCCACGAGGGAGATTTTGACGACAGGGAAGAATGTAATTTGAGGGGCAGACATGAGAAAAATAGAAACATTCAAGGGCCTCGACAGGAGGAAATGCGGGGATTTGATTTCAAACATTTCCTTACGGTAAGAAAGTTTGAGATATTCCGAAATTCGCAAAAAGGAATACATCCACGAGCATGGCTCGAGCAATTTGAGTTCTGTCTTCCTCCCGACTGGGCAAGTTCACATAAGATAGAATATATGTGTGGCTATTTGGAAGGCGAACCGGCGAGTCGCATGAGGTCGGCAGCGCGTCACTGCAACTCCACTCGGGAGTTTCGACAAGCCTTTCTCTCCGCCTATTGGTCGGAAGCGGCACAAGACAGGGTCAAACATGGCATAATTATGCTGCCAAATTTGAACCAGTCTGGTTTCGGCAGCCCTGCACGCCTATTCGACCACATGCTGCAGGCAAATCAATTTTTATACGATCCATATGGGCCTGCGGATCTAATTAGGATATGCATCACCAAATTGCCGATGCACTTGCGGCACGTCATTCTTGCGGGACGATGCAAAGAGGACGTGGAAACGTTTAAAACACTTCTCCAAGAGTTGGAATATAATACAGCAGAATGCCCGCCTAATCAGGCACAAAGTTATTACGGGGCACAGCAGCGCGACCGCAGTCGTGGCCGTATTACTAATCAACGGCGTGACTGGTCGTCGCGACGCGAACGGAACAACAATCGGGACAGGCCGTATAGAAACTGGGGTAACAGTCGCGAACACAGGTGGAACAGCGGAAATGATCGAGGACGTGGACAGAATCTTGAACGGAACAGTTACGGCAACCAGAATCGATACTACGGCGAACACGGTGGGAATAGGACTATAGGCGGAGCACCTCATGATGTTGAAATTCGGCCAGCTAACCCTAGACATAATCCAGCAAATGGAAATGAACAAAACCGGCAATGACAAACGATCAGCGCAGAAGGCGCCCAATCGGAACCAATGAACGACATGGCAAAGGAGTGCATACGGTATATAGAGAGGGAAGATATTAGAGAGGATTTGTTGCAAGAAACTACGAGTGCTAAAATTTCGGGAATAAATCCAGTCGTGACAGTTGCAGTAAACGAAATATGTTTTAAGTGTGTCATTGACACTGGAAGCCCTTTCTCGATAGTAAGCGAGGCAGCATTTCAAAAATGCGAAGGGACTGGGACTTGGCCCGTTTTTCAAGTGCGAGGAATAAAGGTGAAGGGCGCAATCTACGGTAAGAGCATAGAAATCCGAAGGCAAACTCGGCTTAATTTTACCTGCCAGGGAAGAGAGTTTGAGTACAACTTCTTTGTGCTCCCAATGCTGAATGTGGCAATGATTTTAGGAAATGACTTCATGAATGCCCACCATGCAGTAATTGACATGGGTGGAGGAGTAATGACAGTTCAAGTTGGGGATCAGCCAATGAATTTAGTATTTGATGAATGCATATTACGTGCAGAGTCAGAAATTAGTTGCCTAAAATTTCAAGCTCAAACCGAGTCGCAACCCAGACTGGAGCTACTCGTGAACTATGTAAGTGAGTCGTGCTCTACGTCTGGTGAGCAGGGGAAAGATGTTGCTTTTGCTGATGCACTGAGAAAGAGCATCGCGGGTGTCAGAACCACGGACAGGGAAAAGGAGAAATTGTATTGCCTACTTAGGAATCATGAACGGGTATTTTCTGAGACTCCGGGGGCTATTAAGGGTTTTACGTACCAATTCAGAGTACGTGACCATCAGAAGTTTTCTGTTAGACCATACCCTATTCCCGTGGCGTATAAAGCCCAGGTGGAGAAGGAAATAAACAAGATGTTAGAACAAGGAATAATTGAGCGGGCAGTAAGCTCGTACAACTCACCCTTGCTTGTCGTGCCAAAACGCGACAACTCAGTTCGTTTGGTGCTAGACTCGAGACAGATAAACAAAATTATTATGTCGGAAACGGACAGGCCTGAGAGCCTTGAGGAACTCTTACAACGTTTCCACGGGGTAAAGGTACTATCATCTGTCGACCTCCGTTCGAGTTTTTGGCAAATCGTGCTACACCCATCTTGCAGATTATATACAGCGTTCCTGTGTTACGGAAATTGTTTCCAATTCCGGCGTCTCCCGTTCGGACTAAACGTCTCATCAGCTGCTTTTATAAGGGGATTAAATCGCATTTTACCTGATGATTTGAAACAGCGAGTGACAATTTACGTGGATGACATATTAATTGCGGAAAAGTCGTGGGAGGACCATAATGACGTTCTGAACAGACTACTGGATGTTTTTGAGAAGGCAGGTGTAACAGTCAACTTAGATAAGTCACAGTTCGGACGAGAGAACATAAAATTCTTAGGCCATATTGTCTCAGCAAATGGAATACAACCTGACCCAGAGAAAATTGCGGCGATAGCGGAGTGTGCAATGCCGACAAATAAAAAACAGTTGCGAGCATTCTTAGGCCTGTGTAATTTTTATAAGCGATTTATAAATTTTAGTGTACTTGGTACACCCCGTCTATGTGGTCTAACAGGGAAGAACGCTTTGTGGGTCTGGGATCAAGAGGCACAGGATGAATTTTATTGAAAGGGTACAGTACCGCCCAACATTGAAAATAGGTACGAAATTCTTGTCAGAACAACACATTTTTTGTGTAAAAGTAACTCAATTTCAATTAATACAGCGAAGCCGGATACCAGTGTGGGAAAGAATGACAATTTATTTATTTAATTGATCACATGTGCACTCCCTCAAAATAAATCCCTACATCCAGTTTGGTGAGATCTGTGAAAGGAATGAATGTATGGTCGTCTGCTAACCACAGATGGTGAATCGGAATATATGATCATCTTTGAGTCGATCCTTTGGCTACCTTTGGTGAGACCAAAGAGATGGAAGTTACCAGAGCTTTGAGCGTCTGAAATGTGGCTGACCAATAAGGTAGCAGGGTGCTTCTCCCACTTCGAGAGAGGTGCGAGAGAATCGAGAATACGGCCATGTTTTAGCACTCTGCCGCTGAACCTTCTGCTGTAAAGACCTGTTTTTTTTGTTGTGCTCCGTGATGAAAGAGTGGAGGCATGGTATGGATGTGGAATATTTAAGAGTAGTTAGAATTAATACTTTCTCTTTCACAGGACCTTTTGTGGGGAAAATTACAAAGTGAGGCAGGTAATTTTAAGGGGATTGTAGTAAACCAACGGTCACAAAGAGCCCACGTGTAGTTGTAAGTTGAGATACTTCCGTGAGCTTAAGCTGAAATATTTAAGAATTAATGGCGTGTGTACAATAAGCTGAAATATTTAAGAATTAATAGCGTGTGTACAATAAGCTGAAATATTTAAGAAATAGCGTGTGTATCATAAGTTGAAGTATTTAAGAAATATCATTCCGTGTGACGCTGAATTTAAACTCTGAGAGAGAATCAAGGTGAGTCGGCCGTTTTTCCAGCAACGCCACTTGGCTTGCATTGCACAGGAAGACGTGCGTTTATCTCCAGAGTTCACAGTAGGAAAGTAGAATTACAAAGTGGGGCAGTGTCGTGTGAAACTGGGATAAATATTGATTGAAGTGGGAAAGCGGAAAGTGATGAAGTTGTAACCGTTCTTTGTGTAATATTTCATATTGCTGTGTTGTGTATGTCTTGTAATTTGGGTATGTGTGTTTTGCATGGGAGTAGCAAGGTAGTTTCGAAAGATTTGTGGGTATGCCTGTTCCTTCTGTATCGCTCGATCTGGAGGAAAGTTTCGTGAGGATAATTGTGAGAGGCGAAGTGTGAGGTATAATAAAAGATCCACCATCCGATCCAGGGAGTGCACTGTTGCGGTAAATAGATTACGAGACCATAGTATAGAGATTCACTAACGTAAAGCCATGCCCACTGGGCGGAATTTCTCATGTGATTCTGTTGTAGGTTGTAGAATTTGTGTGTTTAGGAATAAATCAAATAGTGAAAAGAAAGAGATTGGTGGCCTTTTTCATTAAATTGTATGTTATCGTAATGTCCCGAATTTATATAAAAGCCGTTAAATCAAAGACAAAAGGTAAATGTGGTATTGCCAGTGCGTAGTGTACAGTCAGAGTTCTATAAATCACTGATAGTCAGATGCGTGTTTCCGTTGCGTATTATTCATACAGGAGGATAATTTGTAACTAAATAGTAAGATACGAGAATTCATGTTGCTCGATAAATTAAGGAAGATTCCACTCGCTTGGCAAACCACTCATCTTGCAGGCCTGACTGCTTGATGCCACAGTATGAGAAAGGCAAGTGGGTGCCTCTCATAATTTCGACCCTGCCAGGATTCCGTTTTTTGCCACGATAATTTTGTTACCAGGATATTTAATTTGTTGCCAGGATTCCGTTTTTTGCCACGATAATTTTGTTACCAGGATATTTAATTTGTTGCCAGGATTCCTTTGCCAGGATCGTTTTTGTTAGGATATTTTGTTGTTAGGGTTTGCTGTTAAGATTTTTTTTATGGAATGTATTGTGATAGCGCTAAGAAGTAAAATTTTTTCTGTTTGCAAATTCTTTCTGGATTGCAGAGGATCTTTTATTTTATTTTATGTAATTAATTGCTATATCGCACAAGGCTGGAAGATCGTTTCATAATTTTTTTTTGCGTAATGTCCGTAGTAACTAGGTCGCAGTCGAAAAGTGTAGCCACCATGGAGAATAGCGATTCTGGGGTGGACGTAGCAGTGCAGCAGGAAGTAACTGTTGACCATGGGTTAATGAGCGAGAAAGACAAACACTCCGAAGGGGCTGTATTGTTCAGTGGACCGCTGCAAGGGGATCCTTTATGCGGCGGGCTTTGTCCACAAACGCGGGCTTTTCCCGACGACGCGGTCGAGCCGAGACTAGGCCAGGTGTGCGGTGAAAGTGCAGCTACCCTTAGCGAAGCTACGGTTTCTCAGGCGAACGAGGTGAGCGCGTCGAAAGTAGGAAATAACGATGTGATACTGCAGTTTTTACAAGCGATGAGTAGGGAGACTAACGAAAGATTAGAAGCGATGAGTAGAGATAATAAAGCGATGAATAGGGAGACTAAGGAGAGATTGGAGGCAATTGATAAGGGAAATAAAGAGGCAATGAGGAAGCTACACACAGTTATCGATGAGCGTCTGTCTGCAGTTAATAATCGGTTAGATGAGGGGGAGAAGAATCTGGATGCGGTGCAGCAAGAATGTGATGCTGTGAAAGAAAAAGCCAATAATTTGGAGGTACGAATAAGTGCAATAGAAAGCGATATTACAGAACATAGGGGCGTGTGGCCGGATGAGCGAATCAAAGAGATAGTGGAGGACTTACTTGCAGATAAACAAGGGGCATTAGACAGCGTGGAAGCTCAAGTCACACGGCAGGAAATGGCGCTAAATAAACACAGGGATGAAGTTGCGGAGGTAGTGGTCAGAATGAATACGATTAGCGCAGATGTAGAAAAGATCAGTATAAGAGGCGAAACGGGCTCTGACAGTACGCAGCGAGAGGTTTATGCCGACCAGGAGGAGATACAATCACTATTACAGTTTAAAGAGGCACAATTAGAAACAAATAGGAAACATAGGGAAGAACTAGCACAGTTGCAATTAGCGTTCAGAAGCGAAGGTGAAACACCACCAGGTAGACTGCGGAGGGAGAGTGAGATAAATTCAAAAATCGAAAATAGGCAGAAAGAGGAAGACGAACTCAGAGAGTTAGAAGAACGGTTGTGTCGGATAAAACAGGTGGCAAACCCAACTGGGTATAGCCCAAGGTCGGAAAACATAAATGCGGAAGAAGAATGTAGGAGACACTTCGTGTTGGTACAAACGTACACTTGTTTTCCGGATCCTGATAATTACCAACATCCATGCCTGTGGCTGTCTCAATTTCAAGATTCATTACCTTCATCGTGGGGACCGCTCCTAAAAATGAAGTTTGTGTGTAACCATTTGAGGGACGAGGCTAGAGCGAAAATGCAGGAAGTTATTAAAGACTGTAGTAGCTACAAGATGTTTTGTGACAAATTTTTAAATGAATTCTGGTCGAAAAGTAAGCAGGACCAGGTTAAGCAAAGCATATTGATGATGCCAAATTGTAACGAAGGTGGTATAAGAGATCCAGTGTCGTGTTATCAGGAAATGCTGAGACGAAACAGGTATTTGGATGTGCCATACGAAACTGGGGAGCTCATTAGGATCTGTATAACGAAGTTGCCAGTGAGATTGCGCAGAGATATAGTGATAGCAGGCAGAGGCTTGAACGATTCTGCGTCATTTCAGCACTTATTACAGGAACTGGGTAACGAGAGCAACATTGTGAACGGCGACATGACTCTTAGGTCAGACAGAGTTGAGGATAGGAACGGTAGAAACTATCAGAATGACAGGAGAGCATGGAATCAGAGGAATGACGGAAATGGAAGATGGCGAGGAAATAGGGTGCAGAATTCATGGGGATATCGACCAGCAAACCGGGAAGATAGAAGATGGGACAGAGATGGAAGAAGAAGGGAAAATGAAAATGATGGGCGAAGAGAGGATAGGCAATTATTGGGTTCACGACAGGACAATCATTGTCACAATGACGGAGGGACAAGAAGGTGACTACTTGATAGACGGGTACAAACCAGGACTATTAATGATGTAAATATTAGGTATATCGATTACGGAAAACTAAGCACAGATTCCTAACTAGCAAATTCTTTACTGTGTATAGTGGACCATTCAGAGTGAGGCGGATTGTCCATGAAAATGCTGTACTGATTGAGACGATCAAGGGAAAACAGTCTCGTGGGCTTCATCACATTTCTAACATCAAATTATGGAAAAGTTAAGGATAGATCTAAAGTAGGCAATTTATGGTAGATAGTCAGTGTATTTATTTGTGGTGTGTAACGTTGTGCAGGGTCAAAATCGAACATAAGAATTTTCAGGCGGGATGTCAGGAAGTATGACGGAATAGACTGGTCGAATGAGTCATGAACAGGAGTCGACAGAGTGGTGTGTGTACGTATTTTTTGTCATATGAATAAGGATCAAGCAGAAACGACGCGATGATTAATGAGTGGATAAAGATGGTAGATAGAGAAGCGACGTGATAAATAGTAGTGGATAAAGGTGATATATAAGGAGAGAAGCGACGTGGAGCAGTGTGATTAATAAAGAGAGATTCGACGTGATGAAACAGTGGTAAATAAAGGTGAGTAGAATTGAATAATGTGGAGATGTCTTAGATGTATGTTACAGAGAGACCTGTGTATGCTGCAATAGAGATTGATGCGAATGGCGAAGGAAGACCAGGAAATGATGGAGTAATGGACGGACAGAGAGCCGAAATACGAATGAAGAGATGAGGACAACTGCACAAAGTGAAAGGACATAAAGGGAGTATGAGATCCAGATGGTGAACGTTGTGGAACACTGACGTAAGATGTAATATAAGTGTAAGATCTAATTCTTAGCATAACATTTCCGATTTGGCAAAAATAATATTTATTGTTGTTGTTGTTGAAGCCTGGTACCAGTATAACTAATCAAAACGGTACCAATGATGTGTACTGCTATTTTGCAGGTTGAATAATTTGTGTATTTTTGTTCTTAGATGAAATGTCGCAATTCTAATTTGACATTTAGGAGGATGAATAATCGGTAAAGTGAATGCAGAGGTAAGCCGATGGAGAGAGGTGCCTGAGTGAAAGGACGAATTCAGAGACTGGAATGCTATCTCCGAAACAGCTTCATGTGTTATGTGGTTGAGTATAAGGGAGCAAAGGTATGGTATGTTGTGAGTGTGGTGGTGTTATGAGTATAAGGGAGCAAAGGTATGGTATGTTGTCGTGAGTGTGGTGGTGTTAAGGTTAGCTGACTTCTAGACCTATTCTGGTAGTTTATTAATGGATTGAATGAGAAGGAAAATGTGATGTCTGGTGAGTGAGAGTCGTAGAGTACTGTGATCAATGCGCACACTCCTGTAAAGGGGATGCTACCGATCTGTAACTAAAACATTATTGTGTATTGTTTGATTTGGATGAACCTCGATGGCCGGTCAGGATCTGACATGTGGATGGTTCATACATGTCCTAGAAATGTTGCTATATATAATAAAAAAAAAAGGTAAAATATATAAAGAGATACTAATTTCAGTGTGTCACAAGCACAAAGGTGCATTGTATGTTGTAGATTTAGAGTCACCAGTTTCTAAAATGTTTATTATGTTAGGAGGTTAAAGTAGTTTAATATTTAATAACCTGTGGTAGGTAATTGTGAGCAATCTGTCACAAGCACAAAGGTGCATTGTATGTTGTAGATTTAGAGTCATCAGTTTCTAAAAATGTTTGTTGTGTTAGGATGTTAAAGTAGTTTAATATTTAATAACCTGTGGTAGGTAATTGTGAGCTGTGTAGATTATTTCTTATTTTTTTTGTTAGAACGCTTTCAAGGGGTATTAATTTCAGTCTGTCACGAGCACAAAAGTTCATTGTATATTGTAGTTTTAGGATAAAGTTTCTAATACTTTCTCTGTGATAGGATGTTAGAGTAGCCTACTATTTGATATTGTAATTATGAGCTGTATAGATTGTTTATTATTCCTTTTGTTTTTTTTTACACTTTCATGTTTTGTATGAGGGACGACAGGTACAATGAATAGCACGAGTATGGGCTGTCTATAGAAAAGAGATAAATGTTGATGTTGTATGAGTAGAACACTAGGGTGTATAATTTTAATGTAAGAATTTCCTTTTGTCTGTATTGTTGCGAGATGCACGGAAGGCTAACTGATTGGGTGTCGTAACGCCCATGCCGCTAGCGGGCCGAGCTGACGATGCCATGGCGACAGGCGACAGAGCCGCGGCACTCCCCACTCCACTGTCGGACGGGGTACACTCCACGCGCCCGCTACAGCAGGTCAACGGCCTGGGGCGACACGCACGTACCACTGGCCATTCATGAGTTCCGCCACCCTTACGACTGGGGAAAGTATCCCGCGGAGGCAACAGCGGGTGGTTTCTTCTGCTCAACGGCGCGCGCAGCGGCGCCACGGCAGAATGGACGACGCGCGGCAGAGCCCGGCGGGCATTTGTTACCAGCAACTATTAACTAGTACTGGACTGTGGAGCCGTGAAACAAGATGACTGCGACTTTCCATAAGGTGGAAAGTGAAGGACTGGTGTTTCCACGTTGTGAGTGGTGGAAAAGATTTTGTCTTTAGCAGACAGGACGATCGTTTTGTTTTGTCTTGACCACTGAATGGTGGGATCCATAAACTTTTGGCAGTGACTTGTTAAGTGTGCTTTGTGAATTGCATGTGGGACACTTGGTATACTTAGAGGACAGTTGTCGTTTGGTGAACAATTATTGTATGAAGGCAAGAAACTAGAGTGGGACATTGACATTTGCGTCTGTAGTATGAGACATTTCTTGAACTGGTGCGGGAATAAGTGCTGTTTGTTGAAACTTACGACTTTTAATTACACCATGAACTGAAAGGACAGAACCGTGGGTAATAGTAGTTGTAGGGCCATTTTTTTTTGGACGAACAGATTCGTGTGGATAGTACTCTGACAGTGACTATGACATTTGTGTTTAATGTGAGATACAGTTTACTGTTCAGTGCGTGTTCAAAATGCCGATTTGAGTGACTCAAAGACTTTCGTCCGGGTAACCATGGGAGAGCTTTGACACCGAGACAGTGGTACTAGGAAAACTATCAGCAACTTTTTGACCCCAAGAAAATCACAGAATGAAAGGTTTCCGTGTGACTCGCAAGATAGGGAATAATGTATTTGTAATTGTGTAAATGTTTTTTTTGTGTGCTTCATTCCTGGAGGGACAGCAAGTGTAATTGTATTTCATCAACATTTGTGTTTAGAATAGTTAGTGTTTGTTTTTTGTCTGTTCTGGGTTATCAAGTTCATGTAGCATGTTTATTAGAATATTTGGTACAATGATGCTCTAATTATAAGCCAGTGGCGTAATACTAACGTAGCGGTTCATGTAGCATTGATCAGTAAGATTGTCACAGGGGACAAGAGATTGCATTGCACAACAAATATCGGAATTAACTGATGTATTTTGATGTCGTCCATAGTAATAATCTTGTTGGTGTTTTGACTGAAGCCACTTATTTTTATTATCACAGTGGTGACATTTCACATTAAAGTGTAACGAAGGCTAGTCGAAATGCAAGTTCTTGTCGTCTATATGTGTGACAACAGAGAAAGTATTTTTTATTTGTTTTAGAATTACTGAAATTTGGATTACTCATAAAAATAACGAAGATCCCAGTAACTAAAGCAAAATTTTATCTCAAGATTATTTTTTCATTTCTATGATGTGATGTTTTATTTGTCATGTAGATTGTTGTAAATTAGTATGTGTACGTTACTCCGGATTGTGGAGAGTACAATAATGCAACAACTGCCAATTTGGTAAAGTAACAACATTTGGTCGTCAATTTGAGGTCACCAGGGGCTAAGGTCTCCTCCTGGTTATTTTGACGAATTGCTACGTTTGTTTTAAAACAGTTTTCTTAAAAAAATGTTCGGAACTACCCTCGCATTGCAAGGATAGTACCGTGCCATTTTTTTCTGCATGGGTAGCCGGTGGTGAAAGGGTACAGTACCGCCCAACATTGAAAATAGGTACGAAATTCTTGTCAGAACAACACATTTTTTGTGTAAAAGTAACTCAATTTCAATTAATACAGCGAAGCCGGATACCAGTGTGGGAAAGAATGACAATTTATTTATTTAATTGATCACATGTGCACTCCCTCAAAATAAATCCCTACATCCAGTTTGGTGAGATCTGTGAAAGGAATGAATGTATGGTCGTCTGCTAACCACAGATGGTGAATCGGAATATATGATCATCTTTGAGTCGATCCTTTGGCTACCTTTGGTGAGACCAAAGAGATGGAAGTTACCAGAGCTTTGAGCGTCTGAAATGTGGCTGACCAATAAGGTAGCAGGGTGCTTCTCCCACTTCGAGAGAGGTGCGAGAGAATCGAGAATACGGCCATGTTTCAGCACTCTGCCGCTGAACCTTCTGCTGTAAAGACCTGTTTTTTTTGTTGTGCTCCGTGATGAAAGAGTGGAGGCATGGTATGGATGTGGAATATTTAAGAGTAGTTAGAATTAATACTTTCTCTTTCACAGGACCTTTTGTGGGGAAAATTACAAAGTGAGGCAGGTAATTTTAAGGGGATTGTAGTAAACCAACGGTCACAAAGAGCCCACGTGTAGTTGTAAGTTGAGATACTTCTGTGAGCTTAAGCTGAAATATTTAAGAATTAATGGCGTGTGTACAATAAGCTGAAATATTTAAGAATTAATAGCGTGTGTACTATAAGCTGAAATATTTAAGAAATAGCGTGTGTATCATAAGTTGAAGTATTTAAGAAATATCATTCCGTGTGACGCTGAATTTAAACTCTGAGAGAGAATCAAGGTGAGTCGGCCGTTTTTCCAGCAACGCCACTTGGCTTGCATTGCACAGGAAGACGTGCGTTTATCTCCAGAGTTCACAGTAGGAAAGTAGAATTACAAAGTGGGGCAGTGTCGTGTGAAACTGGGATAAATATTGATTGAAGTGGGAAAGCGGAAAGTGATGAAGTTGTAACCGTTCTTTGTGTAATATTTCATATTGCTGTGTTGTGTATGTCTTGTAATTTGGGTATGTGTGTTTTGCATGGGAGTAGCAAGGTAGTTTCGAAAGATTTGTGGGTATGCCTGTTCCTTCTGTATCGCTCGATCTGGAGGAAAGTTTCGTGAGGATAATTGTGAGAGGCGAAGTGTGAGGTATAATAAAAGATCCACCATCCGATCCAGGGAGTGCACTGTTGCGGTAAATAGATTACGAGACCATAGTATAGAGATTCACTAACGTAAAGCCATGCCCACTGGGCGGAATTTCTCATGTGATTCTGTTGTAGGTTGTAGAATTTGTGTGTTTAGGAATAAATCAAATAGTGAAAAGAAAGAGATTGGTGGCCTTTTTCATTAAATTGTATGTTATCGTAATGTCCCGAATTTATATAAAAGCCGTTAAATCAAAGACAAAAGGTAAATGTGGTATTGCCAGTGCGTAGTGTACAGTCAGAGTTCTATAAATCACTGATAGTCAGATGCGTGTTTCCGTTGCGTATTATTCATACAGGAGGATAATTTGTAACTAAATAGTAAGATACGAGAATTCATGTTGCTCGATAAATTAAGGAAGATTCCACTCGCTTGGCAAACCACTCATCTTGCAGGCCTGACTGCTTGATGCCACAGTATGAGAAAGGCAAGTGGGTGCCTCTCATTATAAATTGAAAAAGGCATTGGTAGATGCTCCCATCCTCGTGCATCCCGACCTGACACAAGAATTCTGTTTAATGACGGACAGTTCCTTGTCAGGATTAGGTGCGGTACTGTTTCAAACGGAAGGAAATGATGATATTACAACTTGGAAAACAATCTCGTTTGGGAGCAGGGTGCTCTCTCGATGTGAAAAAAATTATTCCGTGACGGAACTCGAAGCACTCGCGATAGTTTGGGCATTCTCAAAATTTAGGTATTTTTTATTTGGGAGGACCACCAAGGTGTACACTGACCATCGTGCACTCCAATATCTGATGAGCACAAAAATCACGCATGGGAGACTAGGACGCTGGGCACTATACCTACAGGAATATAACTTCACTGTAGAATACATTCCTGGACAGAAAAATGTAATTGCTGACGCTTTATCGCGCATTCCTGTAGGTTTGGTTCACACAGAAGAAAGGGAACTCGGTGAAAATAATTTTAGCATCCTATACTTACAGAATGTAGCGTTCGAGAATTTTGTTACCACCTCTTTAGGAAGTATAGCGGACGAACAGGATAAGGACGCAGTATTGAAAGATATAAAGAAGAAGTGGGAGGACAAGGAGAATGTAGGAATACGCCAGTACTACTTAGTGCGCAATAGAATATTATTCAAGAAACGAGCCCCGGACGACTCCAGATGGGTGTTGGTGATTCCGGAGGAACTCGTAAACAAAATTATATGGTACATACATTTGAGTTATGGTCACTTTGGAGCACAGAAATGTTGTGAAAAACTGAAAGAGACATGCTATTTTAATAACATGCTACGGCGTATTCGTGGTGTACTTAGAGTGTGCGGAGCTTGTCAGCGAGCAAAGGCGGCCACAGTGACTTATGCTGCATCATTGCACCCGATAATACCAAGCAAACTTTGTGACATCGCGGCCGTGGATCTATTTGGGCCACTAATACGATCTAAAGCAGGTTTTGCATATGTTTTCGTAGCGGTAGAGCTAACCTCCAAGTTTGTGTGTCTGACACCGTTGAAGCGAGCCACAGGAAGGGCAGTGGCAACTGCATTTGCAAAGCAGTTTCTGCATGAAGTTGGGAGCGTGAAAAGGGTTATCTCGGATAATGGACCACAATTTAGATCGCAATACTGGCAGCGGATGCTTCGAAGAAAAAGAATTAAACCTATATATATATCTCTCTTTCACCCCAGCTCGAACCCCAGTGAGCGTATTATGCGTGAATTAGGAAAATTATGTAGGTTATACTGCAGTCGTGATCACCGATCGTGGGACATACACCTAAAAGGATTTCAGAACATAATTAATGAGTTGCCTAATACGTCAACAAAGCTTCCACCAATCACTGTGCTAAAAAACAAGGAGCCCCCAAGCAAAATCAAAGAGGTGGTGCCTTGGCCACTAGAGCCGAGACTACGCCGGAACGCAATTGTTGACTTAGCTTTACGCAACATCAAGCGTGCAGCAGAAGCCAGAGTCAAGGCGTATAAGAAACACGAGAGAAAAACAGTGTTTCATGTAGGACAAAAAGTTCTTATCAGATCACACAAGCTGTCTAACAAACGGTCAGGTGTCTGCAAGAAATTTTTTAATCTCTTTAACGGCCCATATCGGATAAGGAAGATTCCCCATGAAAACGCCATAGAAGTGGAAACTCTTCGATCGAAGAAATCAAAAGGACTACACCATGTGTCAAACGTAAAACCATACATTGAGTAGAAAGGGCAGTGGGGAGTAGAGAGGACGGTGAAGAGAATGAATTGATTAGTTTAAATTTGTGACATGCATTTTGAATAATATGTTGGTAAAAATTAATGATAAAGATGTTTTTATGTGATTGATTGAAGTGATGTTGTTAATTTGTTTTCTTTCCTTGTGCAATTAGGATTTAGTTTGATTCAAACGTAAAGATAAAAGGTTTCCTTGTGAACGAGTGAAATGCTGTTTTTTTTGTGTGTGTAAATTGAAAAGAGCCGCTCCTGAGAGAAGCAAGATCTGTGTTGAATTAATGCAAAACTCAGGGGAATATCCGATCTGTGGGTATTATGGGTCTGGCAAACCCAGGTCCCCAGCTGTTAGTAGCCTTGTTTCCGATTTTCTGCTTTCAGTGCTACTATCTATCTATTACTATTCTATATCTGTCAGTATAAATGAGGATCTCTTACTATAGTATGCGTGCTGTATGAATATTTTAAGACAGGAGAACTCTGAGAAAGGAATGAGTAAATCTGGAATCTTGAAAACAGGACGCGATAATACGATTGTTTAACCATTGGCTTCCCAATATGCGATGATATGTTAATATTGATGATATATGTCTTTTTTGTTCTTTATAGCTGAGTACGTAAAGTGCTGTCTGTGGATTTCGTAAGTATATTGATTCCCTTCAAGGTGAAAGAAGAATTGTGGTTTGTGTAATTTACGTGGCCCTGAAATATTATTGTGGTAGTCAAATACGAGTAGTTTTTCAGCAAATGGAGAATGGAACAGAAATATGGATCCTTTCTGTACTCTTGACTGATGTTGAGCCAAAGCCTAAAAAAAAAATTATTCTGCGTTAATACTTGTCCTAGAAAAGCGACGTTTATGTGTTTTGCTGATGCTGTGAGCATTACAGCTTGCCGTTTTCGCTGGTGCGGGATGCACTGCAGCCTATATGATTTGTACTGAGGAAATTTCCCTCTTGAAGGTAGAGGATGATTAAATAATTTTGATTATGGGAACGAAGGAAAGCTTGGTTTAAGGTAATAAGGATGAAGCAAAACATTTGTCATTTAAACTGCAGGAGGATTCGGATCTTTTGTGTCTGTTGTAAGTTCAATATGTTAAGATGATACTGTTTTACAGAATAGAGGTGACCACAATTTTGCCATTCATGAGAAATGAGTCCAGAATAACCACCACAGGCGAAATAACTGATTTGGAAGCGAAAGGTAACTTAAAGAAGGGACGAAATGGGTAAGAAAATGTAGTATAACCTGTATAATAAAAATATTTGTACCCTTCTCAGAGCCATCTGTGTGATTAATTCTTGTGATAACGTAATTTTAGATGAAATTTTCTTACTGTTTTATGTGTGAATATATGAGTATGATAAATGTATAATTGCGAGTCTCTTATCAGGTGTGTCAACTGGTATAAATGTTTTGGCGTGTAAATAACCATTGTTCTTTTTACTGTGTATGTTTAAGGAAAGTTTCTCCATATTTATCATGTGACAAGACATATGCCGCGAGCGTCAAGAAGAGGACGAATTAGAACAATGTTGTAGTGGTATATACACGATGTTGAAATAGCATTGAAGTAGCTTATTGGCTTAACTAGTAGTGGATAGAAGTAGAATATTGAGTAATGCATGTTTATGGGTAGTTAGTTTGTAGAATAGACAACAGGTGTGCATGTATGTGTGTGTAAATAACATGTGAACCCTATGCTGTCCTGACCTATACTTGCACAAGGCATAATCCTATTCATTTTAGTGAATTAATAAGTAGCATTGGATTTATTAAAACGTAAGTGAACCACATTAGTGATGTGGATTTAAATATTATATTGTCAGTTCATTTAATTTTTTATTTTTTTACATTGTAAAGTCATTTCACTTTTATTTTTTTTTACATTGTCAAGTCATTTAAATTTTATTTTATATTGTCGATTCATCTAATTATTTTTATTAAAAAAAATTTAAGTCTCACGTTTGTTCTTAAAAATTGTGAAAGACAATACTAAGTGGTATTATGTATGACATTGCGTAATCACATAACTACGATAAAAAAAAAAAAATTTTCTGTGAATGCAGTTGAGAACGTGAAAGCGAACCGGCTAAACTCTTACGAGACAGCGGGAGCAGCCGGACTAGTTGTAAACTGGCGGGTTTCCCAGCGGGGGACGCTGTCAACCGGGCCACTTCGGGAGCGCGGTCGACCACAAAAGAAGGGCATGCGGCAAACACTTTCCCTTGCACCTGGAGCTAATGGGCGGCCGCCCCGGGCGACCCTTCCTCGAGGCGATGACCTGAGATGGGCGAGCGGTCCACCGCGCGGAAATCCATCTGCTGGCAACGCACCACACGCACGCGACCGTGACGAGACGGCCGCGGTGAAACAACACAAGGGGCGTGGAGCCTTTTGACAGGTACTGTCCAGAGAAACTTGCAGACGTCAACGACGCCAATCGACATTTCCTGACGGATGCCTACTGTCAAGCGACAGTAAATCATGGTTCGATGTTCTCTGGTCGCTAAGGGTGGCACAAAAGAAGAGCCATTAAGTGTCATCCTTGCCCAGGAATATCAAACCGGCGAGTCAATTGAGGATAACTCAAGAATGTAACAACACAAAGGGCGTGGAGCCTTTTGACACATACTGTCCAGAGAAACTGGCAGACTTCTACGACGCCTATCAACATCTCCTGACGGATGCCCACTGTCAAGCGACAGTAAATCGTGGTTCTATGTTCTCTGGTCGCTAAGGGTGGCACAAAAGAAGAGCCATTAAGTGTCATCCCTGCCCAGGAATATCAACCTGGCGTGTCAATCGAGGATACCGCACGAATTTGACAACACAAACATGGAACCAAATCGAGATGTACGTGACACAGACCACCAAGAGAAACTTCATGAGAGGGCAGAGACGGCGGGATTGCACGCAACAGATGGACAAAAAATCCCTACTGACAGCTGCGGCGACGCACCCCCTTCCCCTCCCCTTATATTGTGCCTCGGAACAGTGGAACTAGTGAGTGTATCAGTGAACAGTGATTATACGGTTCTTAGTTCAATGCATATACGGGTGTTTCTGTCACAGAAACTTTGACTCGTGTGTTGCAGGGATTCGATTTATTGGTGTTTATTAGACTGACTCTTGTATTTTGCAGGTGTTCTATTTTTGTTTTTTTTTTTTTTAGACTTTGACTCTTGTATTTTGCAGGTGTTTTATTTATTGGTGTTTTTTATTAGATATTGACTATTGTACTGTTTTATTGATCAATGTTTGTTCTTGTGTGATGTATTAGATTTGTGTTATTTTGTTTCGTAAATTCATTCATGTGGAATTGCTTCGTTTATGTCAGATTGCTATTCATTCTCATTGGACTGTGATCGATTAGCCGTTGCATGGGGCATATTTATAGTGAGGAACCCCTTAAGGGTAACAATCACATAATTAATTGTATTTTCAGTATAATGACACAGTGCTCATTGTTTGCTAATTAACTGAAATATAGTAGAGTGATTAAATTAGTGCCACATAGTTATGTTAATTCTACAAATTATTAGTTTTATAAGATATAGAATTTTTTTTGCGATAACCACTTTGTAAAACATGTTTTTTTTCTTATCAATTTTTGCTTTTGCGGATTGTGCATTGTAACGTTCTGCTTTATAATACTGATGTTATTTCATGTTCTTTTTTAATTGCTGTGGCACCTTTGCTATTTTCATAAATTTTGCTTGTTAATAAACAGTCATAAATTTGCCTGTGATCAGTTGGCTCTTGCAATGAGCAAATACTGGTGAACTCCATAAGGGTAACAACCAGAAATTGTTTTCATATTAATGACACAGGAACCATTGTTTTTACTTGCTGACAGAATTAGGTCTACACTATCTTTTAAATAGGTGTCACAGATTGTGTTTTTTTTTGTTTGAAATTAGTAGATTTTAAAGATTTGTTGAAATTATTGTGTTTTAGCAAGTAGCTGGTGACCTTTTGCCTTTTCTTTACACTTTTAGTTTAAGTAGGGTGTGAGAAGCCTGCTTGGGAATGTCCTAGCATGGCCAGAAAATTCCCTGCACAGTCTTTTCCCGGAGCATTGGGGTTATGAAAGGTCTCTGTTGGATTCCTTTCATGTTTGATTTCTTAAATCTGTTGTCATTTATGGAATAAATTCCTCTTCTAAATTTACTGTGGCGTTTCTGACTATCTGGGAGGAGACTGAGTAGTGGAACGTGTTACCTTTACACGTAAACAAGAACGATCTGTCACACTACTACACTTTAAAACACAGTTTATATGTAATTCATGTCACACAGTCTCATACGGAACCTACATCCGCTTTCTGTTATATACTGTATATGATAAGATACTGTCATCCCCCTTCCCTTCTGTGTGAGAGGATGAATGATCAAATGTGTTTGTAGTTGCATGCTTGAGGGTAGCAGACAAGTCTGTCTGCTAGAGAACAGTAGGACCAACGTCGGAACAGGTAGCTACGCTTCCTAAAAGCAAAGAGGTTTCTATCCTTAGTATGGTTCTGTCCGTCCGTTGTCATGTTGGTATAGGAAGCTGCCCCTCTGGCCACTTCCGTTTGTCTTTGTGAGCCACCCTCAGGAAGCACGCTCGGCAGTAGGCAGTTGCAGTCTGGCGGTGGCGAGCGTCTGAAGTGGTAAGATCTCCGGCTAAGCGCGTGTCTGCTAAGTCCATAGGACAATGGATTTGTTAAGTTCAGCCTAACTGAAAATTTAATCATCTTTATTTCGGGTTTAACTCTAAAATATCTAAGGTTATCTTAAATTGCAGTGTAGTGTAATTCTCGTGTGAAGTTCATAGTATTTTCCGGTTGATGCTTTGTTACTACTTTGTGAGTAAAGTGGAACCACGTGTTGATCAGTAACTCTAACTAAGATCAATCTTAAATGCGAATGCTGAAACTTCCCCTTTTGACAATTTATACAAGACTGTGCTTAAACTGACACACAATATTTTTAGCGCAACGCAATCTGACTTTCAAAATTCCCTACTAAAGAATGGCCCTGACAAACATTAAACTATATCTTTCACAAATCACTTACCTCACAAAAATCTTCGCTGCTCAAGCTACTGCAATACAGCGAGCGCCACTACTGCCAGCTAAATAAAAGATTCAAACTACTGAAGGCACTAACTACTGATAGGGGTAGTTAGCAAATGAAAGATATTAATAGAGAACAAACAATGTATTTACCTTGATATCATCATGTATAACCTCCGCCATCTCTCTCCCCACATCCACCACTGCTGGCGGCTCACCTCCAACTGCGCAACGCTACGCGCTGTTCACATCCAGCTGCCGCTGCCCAACACTACAATGGCGAGTATTACAACCATGCAAAGCAGCCACAGACTGCACACAGCACAGCCAGTGATTTTCATACAGAGGTGGCGTTACCATAAAAAAACCTAAACAGCCTACTTAACGTTGCCAACAAGAAAATATAAACAGCCTACTTACATAGAGGTGGCGTTACCATAAAAAAACCTAAACAGCCTACTTAACGTTGCCAACAAGAAAATATAAACAGCCTACTTACATAGAGAAAACATAAACAGCCTACTTACATAGCCCCCATGCTCCCCACAAAAATTTTTACAAATTGGTTTGGGCAGTGCCCAATACAGATTTGAAAAAAATTTTTCATAATTACAATAACAAAGATATCAAATGCACACACTTATTGATACAACGTTGGTCAAAAGCTAAAATTTTGTCACAGTCCATAAAGACAGTCCTGATCATTCATTACGGTGAAATATAGGGTTTTTCTCAAAGTCTGAGCAGTAGAAGAAAATGCACACGGAAGTAGTGGATTTCCATGCAGTCTTGAAGAAGTACTGTTGTCCTTCCAACTGAAAGACCGTGCTGACTCTTGACATGCAGACAGGTAATGCTCCACAACAGAGCAAACCCACAGCAGAGTCATTCGACGTTTTGAAGAATATTGGTAGGTAGGTCATCACAGAGCAGACCCACTGTAGTCCTGGTAGAGATTACGATATTGGTGGGCCACCAGAGGCGCAGACCCACTGCAGTCCTTGTAGAAATAATGGTACTGATGGATCATCAAAGATGTAGACCCACTGTAGTCCTTGTAGAGATAATGGTATTGGTGGGCCACCAGAGGTGCAGACCCACTGTAGTCCTTGTAGAGATGACCAGCAGCCATCTGTTGCGATTGTGCAGGTGCACATTCACCATCGAAGAGTCTTGCGGAGAATATAGCAAGTCCATAAACCACCACTTGTGCACTCACAAAGTTTTTGGAATTGTCCTTAGAACCAGCAATGCTGTTATCCAGTCCCTTGCAGAATCATTAACACACGTGCAAACACTAACAGTCCCTACTTCTCACATATTGTCCATATACTATGACCAACAGAAACGTGTGCAGTGAAATGTAACTTAATTTGAAGAACTGGTGTCTATACGATTATAAATTTACAACATAAGAATACAATAACAAAGGTACAAAATACATCATTAAAAACATAACAATACAGATAACATTTGTAGTACAGGCTTTACAAAAGAAGAGAAATAGACATATACGTCAGTGTTACAAGAATTATGACATGAGTACATACATAAAAGATCAGAATAACTTTCGAAACATCAACTTCACACATGAGCATTAACACAAAACAGAATAAATAATGCCTAAGCATATTTACAAGGTAAATAACATATTATTAATGCCAATTATATTCGAGGATAACAGTATTCCTCATCATAGTGAATGTAGCTTAATATTAAAAGAAGAAAAAATTCTATGAGACTACACAGAGACAGGAAGAAAACAAATACTCAAGGGTACACAAACACATAGTGGGATAACACCAATAGGAAAGGACAGGGTTCGTTTTCAGTGTAACATTTGGTACTGCAGTCCAACCCAAAACTTCATATATCTTTCCTCTTATTTCATCCTTTGTTTCCACCAAAAAAATTCTATCTAAGCATGCTTTCTGTATTTATATGTTCACACATTTCTTACCTCAACATTTATTTCCAAGAAAATCCTACCTAAACCTGTTTTCTCAATGCATTTCTTCCAATTCATCGTAACTCATTCTCTTAGAGGCTACCCCCTCTTAAGCTAACTTAAATCTACTGAGCTCAGATGCTAAACTAAGGGACGAGGCAATGCAGCATCACATAACAAATTATCACAAACAGCAATGCAAAAAATGCAAATTGGCAAAGCTAGCAGCATTCATGAGCAAAAGTCAAATTCAATAACACTATGCCTGGCAAACAGCAGTAACTTATACCTAAACATGACATAGCGCAAGCACAAAAAATATTACACTAAAATGGCCATGTCTAATACCTATGTCACATCTTAACATTAGAGTGATGCATCACAATTTATTCTACAAAAGAAATTACCAAGTACTTGAAAAGAAAATGATGTGTTACTGTTATTAGTCCCTTCTTATTGTTCTTTCCTTTCCAAGTGCTCCTTTCTTTAAAGAATGTGGATCAAAAAATTATTATTTAATAGATCTGTTGACAGAAAGTGTTCACATTAGCAAATGCATTTCATTTTATAAAAGCAATGCTGCAACACAGCTGAAAAACAGGTATCAAATGAAATAAGCAATTACGCAAACCAAAGCATAAAAATATCATTCAATAGTCATGTGACATTTCATAAGTTAGTAGAAATTCTCTCAACTCTCGTAGAAAGACGCTTGTCGTAATCAGGTGTGCAGATGTACGAATATTTCCCATCAATTCATAAGCATTTCAGTAATTAGCACAAAGTGCGAGTAATCATATGTTTTCAAGTAACGAGGGTGTCGCATTAGCGATGAAAGGCACACCCTAATGGCTTGTTCTCCAGGTGTTTGACACAGCTGTGTGCCCACAACGCATTACAAAAATCATATGTGGTTAATGGCGTCCCCTTTTTTTTCTACCTGTGCCGCTGACAAGGGCTCGCAATAATGGCTTTTTCTCCAGGCGTCTGACACAGCTGGGTGCCCGCGACGCATTACGTGCAGGTGGTCACTTAACTTTCGTACGGAAATATTTACGACAGCACTACCGTGGTAGTCTCATATAAAAATATTTCACAGGTCAAGAATTAGCGTTGCAAATCTGTAGAAACAAAATCCTATAAATATACGTGTCCAAAAAAAAATATTCGTCAGCATTGTGATACAGTCACACATTTCATAACTCTTAAAGTACGTTTCTTGGTTTCCAACATCCTTTTCATAAATCAGAGTCCCTAAACCCTACTCC
Source organism: Schistocerca serialis cubense (assembly GCF_023864345.2). NCBI lineage: Eukaryota > Metazoa > Arthropoda > Insecta > Orthoptera > Acrididae > Schistocerca > Schistocerca serialis. Next base: position 606,889,633 of record NC_064644.1, on the reverse strand, counting down.
TTATTCCTTACCTTATTACACATATACATATTCATATTCATCAACTCGTCTTCAATATTTCATCATAATAGCTACATAGCATAATCAGATTCCTCATATAGCATCAGCTTATTTATCATAAACATACCTCAACAGCATAGTACACATCGTCGTCGTAATAATAACATCATAACACTTCAGTCAAATCTCAAAATCGTCGTAACTTCCTCCAATAATTTCAAAACGTAAAAAAAATTCTCTGCTCATTTCAATAGTGTCATCTACCTCAAACGTACTTTAAAATCATGCTCCCTTACCAAATATATCATTCAAAGCTCTCATAGTATCACAATGGTTCCGAAAAATGTGAGCATTTCTCAAAGTACAGACAAAATACAATTTCGTAAGTGTGAAGTTATCCAACTGTGTAATTACGTAAACATCTGTCACTGATGTAGTAAAAACATTTGTCTGTCTCAGTTAAATGATCAGATAGCTGTGTAATTCTGTGTTTTAGAGAAATATGGTACCGATGTGTAAAGTTGTATAAGCAAAATACCATATTAGCTAGGGTTCCTTGTGGTTGCCACACACATGGTACACAAAGTAGGCGTGTACCCCCCTGAGGATTAATGTAATTATACCCTCAGGTGCTACAGATTATTGCAATGGAATGAAATGTATCACGGAAAAACTTTGTATCATTGTGTTTCAAATATCTTTGTAAATAAATGTTTTTAGTACAAAATTGATCACTCAAATACGTGTCCTGTAGCGCTAAACATGCGTCTTGCTGTAAGATAATCTCTGTGGAAGTGTCGTAGTTATCGTCCCCCAAAGCTAAGTTCTGCAGAAGTCAATGTACTTACCCCATCAGAAACGAAAGTGAAATGCTTTGTGTATAGATATCATAATTATTATGCACATTACTGTGATCAAGAAAATACTATACTGTAAAGTATTGTTGTGCTAAGAAAAGGGCCTCACATTGTAGCTTACTACTAAAACATGTTTTGCTTTCCAGAAGAATTCAGAAAAACTGTGCGGATATAAAACAGAAACACCGCAAAATCAACATTGTAAATTGTCACTCATTAGTAGCGTCGTGATAAAATCGTGTAGCTGTCACATAAACTAACTATTGTCTCATCTGGTATCTCACAGAAAGTACTTTAAATCCGGAATGTATTTTCAAGTAAACCAAAATGTTGCATTAAAATCTCATTAGCAGTACTGGTAAATGTTCTAAGTATGTGAGCCTTATAGTCGTTACGTAATCGTGCAACAAACAAGCAAGAATGCACACACACAATAACACTGTGTCGTCTGTCCACAATAACAATGCATTCGTAATTTCTGTTTAAATAATTTCTCTTGGTTCTTGGCTGGATATTTCACTTCAAACATTGTTACATGTTAACAGATTCTAAATCTGACAAAGCATACTAGAAATGTGAAGTGAAAAGTTTGATGGCAAAGACACAGTTAAAAAGCAGATTATCTCTCAGTAAGCGGTTTTACATGTGAAGTGTGGTGCAATCCTTTACTCTTCCCAGTACGCAGACTTTCAACTTCAAAGCAATTATCATGTTGTTTACATCGGTAAAGAATGCTAAATCTTTTCTCAAGGCTAGCGTCTTTGTTATTTTTCCCTGAGCCAGCCGGCGCACGCGGCTGCCTGCGGTGCGAGTCATTGTCTGTCTCTTTGTTGGCGCGCGTTGTTATTGGGATTAGGAGACCTAACTTCCACAAATTCGCCTTGCCGAGAGGGCCCAGCTCTGTTAGAATCCCGCCAGTTCTGATGAAATTCACGTCTGTCGTTTTGTCGGTAGTTTACATAGTTTCTTGTTTGTCGGTCATGTGGTGGAGAATTTCTCCCTGAATCGTAACTCTGCGCCGAACTGTTGCGTCTGAAGTTATTCTGCCTCCCTTGATAATACTTGTTTTGGTTCCCATATTGTCTGTTTCTCTGATTGTCTCTGTGATAGTCATTACTACGGAAATGCGATCTTTCTCTGTAACTATTATTACTCTGCCAGTGGTTGTCATATGGGTGGTGTCTGTTTTGGTCACGATTTGCGTTGTAAGAATAGGCTTGTCGTGTCCAGTTATTGCTTCTGTCGTCACGAAATTGTGACGGATGTGACCTGTAGTGATTGTTTTCCTGTTTTCGCATCCCGCGACGGTCTGTGTCAATTTCCAGTTCTTGTAACAGTCCCTGAAATGCTTCAATGTCGTCTTTGCAACGTCCTGCCAAAATAATATGTCGTAAATGTTCAGGTAATTTGATTAAGCAAATGTGGATGAGTTCTGAGGGGCTGTATGGGTTTGTCAGGTACTGATTCTTGTGCAACATGTCTTCAAAATATTTCACAAGACTGGAGAATTCAGATTGTTCAAAGTGTTTCATCATCATGATGCTATGTTTTACACGGTCTTGTGTCGCTTGAGACCAGTACGCTGAGAGGAAGGCATGATAAAAATCTCCTTCACTGTGACAATCGTGAATGACCGATCGCATTCTTACACCTGGTTCATTCTCTAAGTAGCCACACATAAATTCTAACCTGTGCTCCAATGACCAGTTGGGAGGGAAACAATGAGAGAATTGATGGAGCCACGCTTGTGGATGAATGTCGTTGGCAGAATTCTTAAACGTTTTGAATTTACGTGTAGTAATGAACAGCTTATAGTCAAAATCATCGTGTCGGCGAGTAGCATCTCGGTCATAGTTACGTCGTGTCGGCGGTTCCATCTCAAAATTCGGTGTACCTTGCCAATTTCTTTCATAATTACCGAAATGCCCTGTGTTATTATTTTGCGGCTTTTGCGTATTTCTAAGTTCCTCTTCCCGTGTTGGAGCGCGAGTGTCTTCTGAAATACGTAATTCTTGTATTACCTGTGTCAGCTGATCTTGTACTTCCCGGATTTCTCTTTGGTGTTGCGTATCAATTTGATTCAGATTTTGTTTCAGTTTCCTAATTTGTTCGCTCTGTTCTGTGTCATTAAAGACTACCGGTTTTGCGTCATTCAGATTATCATCTACCTTCGTAGATAAATTATTTAGCTGATCCGAAAGTTCAACTACTTTCTCTGATAATGAACACATTTCCTCAGTGTGTTTTTCTGAACCAAGTTTCAGAGTGTCCATTTGTGTTGAAATCGAATCTACTGTGTCCTTTAAGTTATCCTGAGTTTTTGCAAGTTGCGTAACCGAATCGGTAGATGCAACTGAGTCAAATTTAGCTTGCAAGTTCTCATGATTTTCATGAACAATAATTTGCAGTTCTTTTATGGCTGCTTCGTGATTCTGTAATGCATTTTCATGCCGCGAAAAAATAGGTTGAAAATGCTCACAAATTTGTGTTTTTACGTCATTACAGACTTTTTGACATTTCGATTCAATGTTATGTAACTCAGTAGTTAAGTCTTCACGTGTTTGTTCAAGAGTTTGTTCCAATGAGTCTAACTTTTTAAGATTTTGTTCCACTGTGTCTAACTTTTTGAGATTTTGTTCCACTGTGTCTAACTTTCGAAGATTTTGTTCCATTGTGTCTAACTTTTGAAGCTTTTGCTGTGTTTGTCCCATTTGCTGTATTAATTGTAATAACAATGCACTGGTGTCTGGAACATGTTCCTCAGTGCTTTTCGGCAGTGAATTTGCACCAGCAACATTCACATTTTGACAAGCAGAAAATGTGTCTTGACTTATTTGAGAAAACGGTGAGGAACCAAAACCTGAATCTACAGTATTTGCGAGATTGTTTCCTGTCATTTCGGATTCCTGAGGCGAGCTGTTGCCGACCGATCGTTCGATAATGCGTCCCTCTTCACTAATTGTTTCACTGTCCACGCCATTGTTTGACGCCCGCTCCATTTCCCTGTGCACAGTTACCAAATTACTACTTTGAACATTAGTAAATTCATTACTCTGCGGCGCTGATAAGCTACGCTCGTCGTCACTATTATTTCTCAGTTTAGTTTGGAGCCTAGTGTTACGTTTTTCACACGCCATTATTGTCACAGTATTTCACACGACAACACAGAAAAGCACAATTTGAAGAGCAAAAATAAGAGAACACATTAACATAGCACTGAAAATAATATCTAGTTAATTACCAGCGCAGCTGCGAAATACTTGGTGCAAATCTACATGCATGCCACAACTGTTTTACTATACAACAAGGAAAGACTAAACTACAAAGGAAATTCTCTCTATGATTACGCGCTACCAATAAACAAAAGCTACACTAAATACACAAACTACAAGAAAAATCAGAAGATTCCAGGTTCGAATCCTGGCAGGGTCGCCATATGAAACTTCCCCTTTTGACAATTTATACAAGACTGTGCTTAAACTGACACACAATATTTTTAGCGCAACGCAATCTGACTTTCAAAATTCCCTACTAAAGAATGGCCCTGACAAACATTAAACTATATCTTTCACAAATCACTTACCTCACAAAAATCTTCGCTGCTCAAGCTACTGCAATACAGCGAGCGCCACTACTGCCAGCTAAATAAAAGATTCAAACTACTGAAGGCACTAACTACTGATAGGGATAGTTAGCAAATGAAAGATATTAATAGAGAACAAACAATGTATTTACCTTGATATCATCATGTATAACCTCCGCCATCTCTCTCCCCACATCCACCACTGCTGGCGGCTCACCTCCAACTGCGCAACGCTACGCGCTGTTCACATCCAGCTGCCGCTGCCCAACACTACAATGGCGAGTATTACAACCATGCAAAGCAGCCACAGACTGCACACAGCACAGCCAGTGATTTTCATACAGAGGTGGCGTTACCATAAAAAAACCTAAACAGCCTACTTAACGTTGCCAACAAGAAAATATAAACAGCCTACTTACATAGAGGTGGCGTTACCATAAAAAAACCTAAACAGCCTACTTAACGTTGCCAACAAGAAAATATAAACAGCCTACTTACATAGAGAAAACATAAACAGCCTACTTACAATGCTTGTGTGATTATAACGTCTCGTCTTGACAATATTTTCAATATAGCAACTTTTCTTTATGTTCAACCCACGTGGGGTGTACTTTGTGAGACCAGTACCACGTGCTTATATAACTGTTTGACCCGTCAGGTTAACAGTAAGACGTTAATAACCAGTTCAAGGTTTTTCTTTTGTCAATTGCTTTTCGATCGAATTTATTTTAATTATCAAAATTACTGTGGAGTTATCCGCTTTCTGTAAACCAAGTTGACCACGTGGAGCATGTGGTGTAATCATCAAAGTAGCCTTCAGCTATTCTTTTTGGGAAGATTTCACAAAGAGTTAATATGAATTTAGTATACCAGTGTGTGGTAATTACATGACGGACAGGATTGTGTTACGAACGTAATTTCTTTGGGTGAAAACTGAATCTGTTGGTTGTGGTTAATTTCTTCTTGCTTATGTTTCAATTTCTTTGGGTGTTGTTTTGTGAATGCAGGGTTGTATGCAGTCTCCCAATCTTGGCTCCATATTTGATGTGTTCCGTAAGATTTTCACCATCCTAAATAAGGCACCAGCTTGTTACGAATAGAATTTAATATGCTGAAATTTCGATGATCAATCTTAAAATAAATTTCCAAATATAAACTGATTTCTTTCTTTTTATTTAAATTCTCCTTTTATATATATATATTACCGGTTGTTGTATGACTGTAAAAGATTATAATCAATGTTAGTCTGATTGGTAGTGTGGTAAACCTAGACTAGATACCCAGTCGTGAAACAGTTGCTTAGTAATGCAAGATTAACTTCCCCAGACAGCTCACAGCTTTTAACCCGCTTTTATTCTACTATTAGCACCAGATTTCAGCATAGCAAATTAATGTAGCAATATTACAGTGTCGTTTCACGTTTCCACTTCATTATGGCTCAAATGACTCTGAGCACTATGGGACTGAACAGCTATGGTCATCAGTCCCCTAGAACTTAGAACTACTTAAACCTAACTAACCTAAGGACATCACGCAACACCCAGTCATCACGAGGCAGAGAAAATCCCTGACCCCGCCGGGAATCGAACCCAGGAACCCGGGCGTGGGAAGCGAGAACGCTACTGCACGACCACGCCACTTCATTATCACATCGGAAACAGTGGACCTAGGTATGTTTAGGAGTGTGGATATGTCACGTACAGACGTATGACACAAGTGACACCCTATCATCTGACTACGTTCGAAGTCCGTGAGTTCAGCAGAGCGCCCCATTATGCTCTCTCACGATGTCAAATGACTGCTGAGGTCGCTGACATGGAGTACCTGGCAGTAGGTGGCAGCACAATGCACTTAATATGAAAAAAGTATGTTTCTGGGGATGTCTGGATACTTATGATCACATAGTGTTTATGCGAATGATCTCCCTTCTTATCTGAAACGAGAAGCTAAACTGACACTGTTTGCTGACGATACAAACATCCATTATTAATCCAGTAAAAGGAACTCCAGTAGAAAATGATACAGATAATGTCTTGGGGAAAGTTATTAGTTGGTTTTCTGCGAATGGGCTTGCTCTGAACTTTTAAAAAACACAGTACATGCCATTTTCTACTGCAAGGATTACAGTTCCTTCAAGAAGTCTAACACATCAACGGAAGTCAGTAGCCAGGGTAGAGCATAATAAGTTTTTGGGTGTACATATAGATGAGAATCTTAATTGGAAAATTCATGTTTTGGATCTCCTAAAGCGACTAAGTTCAGCAATTTGTGTAATGAAAATAACTGCCAATTTTAAGAATATAGTAATTAGTAAGCCAACAGACTTGGCATACTTTCACTCTCTGATGTCATATGGAACAATACTTTGGGGTAACTCAACTTTTAGGCAAAAGGTATTCACTGCTCGAAAGAAAGTGGTTAGAACAGCGTGCAGGGCTCATAGTCGCACATCTGATGGCGATCTGTTTAAAAGGTCAGGAATTCTTACAACGGTCTCACAGTACAATTACTCAGTAATGAAATTTGTTCTTAACATCATGGAACAGTTTAAAAACCACCGAGACATTCATGACTATAATACCAGAAGGAAGAAAGGCTTACACTGTCCTCTACATAGGGGTTTGAAAAGAGTTCAGTTATGTTTGGTTAGGAAACTAAATAATTTTTAAAAGATATTTAGTATTGTCACTATTTCGAAAGGAGTAAAATATGCTGCTGTGAAACTTTTCGATAAATTACCAGATGAAATAAAATGTCTGACAGACAGCAGTAATAGTTTCAAAAATAAATTGAAATCATATCTCCTTGGGAACTCCTTCTATACCATAGATGGATTCTTGAATAGGAATTAATAAATCTATAGGTGTAATGTGAGTGGCATATTTCAATAGTGGTACAAGTCCATTACCTCCACTTTTCTGCCTATAATGCTTCTGAAATTAATGATCCAAACAAACAGAAAGAAAAGTTCATCTCTAGCAAAAAGCCATATACTTGAATATTTCTGGTATCTCAACTGAATATTTTTCAGCGCTCCTTTAACTTTAGGATTCTGTATCTCAAAACGAAAAAAATGGACTTGTACCACTATTGAAATAAGCCCTTCATATATGCATTTTGTGCCATTTGAGGGAATGGGGTAGTTAATAAAAATTTTAAAGATTTTTTTTTTAAATCCTTGATTGATGTGTGCATTTCTTACACACTTACACGTTCCACATCACAGCGGTCACCGTGAGATTGATTAATGGAACACGTAACTAAGTAACTAACTACTAACACAACGGCTATTTATTTCCCTAACTGTAGAAAGTCATGAGGGTGTATGGAGATGCCTAGGACACTCTGTAGACGGTGCTCTCACAAATGAGGCATCCCAGCATTCACTTCAAGCAATTTAGGGGAACCATCTGTATCCCCGGTCGGGAATTGGAACGGTCGTCCCCGCGAACAAGAGTCCAGTGTGTGACCAGTGCGCCGCCTCGCTCGGTGTTGCTGCCCCCTGACAACGCCAGCAGTGTCAGGGAAATGCGTCACCAACAGAGACGACAGTGTAACCTTGGTCTGTACTGCGAGACATCAAGCAGATAGTTAAGTGACACAATAACTTACTCGCACAGTTCGGCACCTTTCTGGACAATGGAAATCCGCAAAAGGAGGTGATAGAAGCGTTTGAGGTGCGATGTTACAGAAGAATGCTGAGAATTAAGGAGACTGATAAGATGAGAAATGAGGAGGTTCTCGCCGTAAACTTGTGATGAAAAAATTTTTGGGAAATGCTAATTAGAATAAAAGATAAGATGATAGGGAATGGCATGCATGTCAGTAGAGCAGTGGTTGCTAATCACACCTTGATGCGTAAAATAAAATTTTCTGAAGGTTGAAAACAAAGGAGTTAAGTTATGTTTGGTTTCGAAACTAAATTATTTTTAAAAGATATTTAGTATTGTCACTATTTCGAAAGGTTGTAAAACTGAACACATAAGTTGATAATAAATGTACATTGCTTCAAATACTAGTATTAAGGCGTGACCTAACGTGGTGGAGGTTACAGCTTCTGAAATGAATGTGCGAACATCTTCCTCACATAGACCAACCACTCACTACGCAGCATGCAAGTATGACAGTAAAAGAGAGACGTACACAGGCTGAAGGAAAATGCCGCGCTTGGAGGTCGGCATGCGATTTCTCATCCACATTCAAGACAAAAGTCTATCTACCAAAATCAAATCGAGTGCATATTGGTAACATATGTACGAAAACGAAGAGCTCATCCCACACTGCCGTGCTAGCCGTCGTAGTTCATTGAGTTGACTACGGGAATATCAGTCCTACATCCAACATGGAGCTGTGGTTCGAATCCTCGTCAGGTCGCTTTTTTATTTTTCTTACGTCCGTTCCCTAGTTATCGTAGTTTATAAGTAGGACATCATTCTGTCACATGACAATAGCCTATAACGCGTTATTGTATAACATTATGCTACTGTATCCACTATTGGTTTCAAGGTGGTCTACAAACTGTCCAGTGTACAACCATAACCGGTCCTGCAAGTTCATGTACAACGGTTTCCTGATGGACTACATAAACAATGAGTACAGTGATATGTTTCTGGTGCTAGACTCATCCGATAACCAAGCTCGTGCGTGTGCTGCATGATGGCCTCAAAGACGCTATCCCGATAAGAATGTTTTCCGTCGCCTGGAGAAACCGGTAATCGTCGTCCACAAGCACTAACAGAGTTCGCCGAAGGACTAGACGTAAGCTACAAATAGGGGACGTGATTCAGGAAATGAAATGAAATTATCGTAAGGCATTTATTGGCCGGTCTATCCCCTTCGAGTTCGGCCACAGTATTGCAAGTCTTTTTAGTAGACGCAACTTGGGCGACTTGCGTGTCATTGATGATGAAAATGATGGCGAAGGACGCAACAACACCCAGTCTCCTGCCGAGAATCGAAATCATTCACCAATCAATGGCTTTTCTCCAAGTGGAACATAACTATCATTTTAAAAATAGCGTGATATGGACTGACGAAGCTAGTAGTTTTATTCGTGAAGGTATTTTCAACCTCCACAGCAGCCCTTCTTACGATACTATCTTGCAGGGCCTGTGTTATTCCGAATTACGATGCAAAGTTGCTTGGAAAATGCATACATGCATGCTCCTCGGCAATGGTGGATGTGGGTGTGTTGCACAGGATCCAGCAAACTATGATCCAGCGAGGGGCTAAGCGTTTGCAAATGCAAGGTGGTCGCTTTGTGAACGTTGCTCGTACGTGTAGGTACCGGCTGTGTAAAGATGGGCCTGGATGTCAAACGTACAGAATAGAGCTATTCTACGTAGCGTAATTTGCAGTCTAGTGACGCCTACTTATTGCATCTTTTGTACCTCGTTGGGTATAGGCGATGTTACTGTATCCACTATTAGTTTCTATTGACTTCATTTGTGTCATGGAGAAACAAAGTAGTCATTTACGTCTGTAAAAGTCATGTTATGTCTTAATGTTTAAATAAAGGTAACGATAAAATAAACAAATACACAAGGTACACCACTGTGGAGATGGGGATTTGGATATGATTTCATGTTTAACTATATTGCGTTAACACGATTCGATCATAGGTGAGTTTGCGTATCTGTTCCCCACGGTACTGCCGCGCCTCGCTGAGCTCATGGGACATTTCTCGCACTCGCGCTGTCTGTTCTTGGCCACGCCGCACGCACTTACAGCGTTGCCAAAGCCTTGTTTTTTAAAATCACATATCTGTTAAAACTATTGACGGGACTAGGCTTTGCTAGATACACTTTTATCTTGAATTGGGACGGGGACTCGCATGCCGAACGCAATGTGCGGCATTTTTTCTTCACCATGTATATCACATGTGCTTAAATATCACATGAAAATGCCTTCTCCGAGTTGTAGGTAGTTCCCATAACAGATTATAATATGCTTTCACTTCGCAACAATAAACGAACTAATTAATAGCACAACACAACAGTAACTACGTAATTCCCGCTACGCTGCTGGAGGGCCTAGACCGTTTCATTGCCGGCCGGAGTGGCCGTGCGGTTCTAGGCGCCACAGTCTGGAACCGCGCGACCGCTACGGTCGCAGGTTCGAATCTTGCCTCGGGCATGGATGTGTGTGATGTCCTTAGGTTAGTTGCGTTTAAGTGGTTCTAAGTTCCAGGGGACTGACGACCTCAGAAGTTAAGTCCCATACTGCTCAGAGCAATTTGAACCGTCTCATTATTATTATTATTATTGTTATTATTATTATTGGTGGGAGTGGTCAGGCAGAAAGCATTGTGAACCTGAAGTCCTGTAATTTCTGACATTTCAGATTTATGGAGTCCAGCAATCAAATGATTTACAAACAGTAAGTACACTGCACACACTTCAACTTGACTGGTTATGAATGGGGGTTCAGGGTGTGCGTGAGGCAAGTGTCGCTAGGGAGAAAGGTGGTGCGTGTCTACCCTCAGTGTGGACAGTTAGCTTTCTTTTCTGAGGAAGAGTTGTTGGCAGTACTCGCGATGCACTGAGAATTCCTTCATCATTCTATAAAAACGGTTATTAGAAGTAAGGAGTACCAGTTGTCACATTGACTCATTAGTTCGTGATGTAACACAATACCTGCAAAACTAATTATCATTTTTCAAATAAAAATGTTCAAAGACAATTCTTTTTCATTCTAGGGTTAATGATGATGATAGGAGGAGCGGGAGGGCGATCGGAGGGAGAGGGGTTACTAAATAATATCTGACTGCACTCATCGGTAATGCTCTCAGAGAGGTTGGAAACCACAACACTAGAGAGATCCACAGAGGGAACATAGAGGTCGGGTGTGGTTTCAGATGGTGGTGATGGTGGAAGAGGGGTGTTCATGATACTTCAAAACAAAATTAGTTGAAGCATTAGTACTCATACTTATTCGTACATAAATTTTCCAATTTCTGAAATTTCAGAGGATACGGCTGAATGAAGACTACGAGTAATGAAAATTTCAAAAATTCTATTAGCCACCCTCTCCGGTTCGCGAGCGTATCACCAAGTAACTACAATCGAACAGCTTGTCTGGAGTAGATGTAGTACATTATATACACAGAACTTCCACGTGAGTAAGTGTATCTATTAGCAGGGACCGTACCAAATAACTACAGTATCAGATTTGCCTTCACACATACAGAGAGAAACCCGACGGGAAACTTGAATTCATAACGTGTAAAACACAGGATACCTTTTTGTCTCTAGCCCACGTGGATGTAGAGAAAATTCCAGCCAGCCTTACGGTACCTGCTGTCAACAATAAACCTGTCACGTCCGTGAGTCGACAGTTAGAACTGGAAAACCACTGGAAGCTGAGTCCAAAACATAACAGGGAAACTGCCTTTCCGGATGTAGACGGAAACGACTGAAAGAAGCAACATTCCCCTCATTTACACGCTAGCAGAGCCACTGTCTGCAGACCCGTGTCCACAATCGTAGTGCGTAATGAACTAGTGATAGTGGTGACCGTACAGTGCTACGTCATACAGTATAAACGTCATGACATCGTTCAAGTTCAGGTAGTTGGTCGTTGCTGTGGATTCCCGTCTGATAATAGCAACATGTCCAACAAACAATTGGTGACAGTGCGGGCTTCTGCTACTCTAAGAGCACACGAGAGGAAATAGAGGCTAGCCTCATCAAACCAGTCATAAGACTGATGACAAAAAAAGTGTTATTATTGGTCAAGCATGTAAGGAAACTGGTTACTCGGCAGAATTATTGTAGTTCTCCTCAGTCTTTAGACGTGACGTGACTCCTACCTCTTCAGGTCGACTTCCCACGAGGTTCAGTATTGCTGGACTCCGATGTGGTTCCCTAGCTGTGCTCACGACCAATCGAGTATCCTCAGCGACTAAAATCGCAAACGAAAATTAAAACACCTGCAACCGTCATGTGTTTTAATTTTAATTTCATATTGAACACCCGAAGTCCTGATAACCACCCATTACAAGAACGGACATACAAAGATTGAACTTGCAAACGTTTCCTCGGTTAAAGTACAACTTCAGCTCAGCCTTCAACTCCGAGGCACTGGAGACAGCACAGCATTACTGAACTGGACAACCAGGGTGAACCAAATTGGAAACAGTATTTTTGAAAAGAAATACGACTGAAAATGCTCTGAACTGTTCAGTGAAACTACAAAGATTCTAAACGAAGATGCATGGTGGTGGAATGTGAGCTCCTGCCTTCCGAATACAAGTTGAATAGCTTAACACAGGCCGGGAAAGTAATGCTGCACACGAGTGTGTGAAACTTCCTGGTCTAGTATGCATACTTACACTTACCACACATGCAGACAAGGAAACGAATATACTAAGATGGTATCTGTTCTTTACGACATGTCCGAAAGAACATTTAACATCACCGTTAGAATGAAATTACAATGAAATTAACACCGTTAGCTGCTTACAGGCGTTGACATACGTCAACGGGGACAGGTGAAAATGTGTGCCCCGACTGAGACTCGAACCCGGGATCTCCTGCTTACATGGCAGACGCTCTATCCATCTTAGCCACCGAGGGCACAGAGGATAGCGCGACTGCAGGGATTTATCTCTGGCACTCTTCCCTGGACAACACGTTGTGGGTTTCGCGGGAAGCGTGCCAGAGATAAATCCCTGTAGTCGCGCTATCCTCTGTGTTCTCTGCCATGTAAGCAGGAGATCCCGGGTTCGAGTCCCGGTCGGGGCACACATTTTCACCTGTCCCCGTTGACGTATGTCAACGCCTGTAAGCAGCTAAGGAGACGAAACCGTCACCGCTCCTTTAATGTGTGTTTGTAAGCACAGATGTCGCCGCTTCGTCTTACCCTCTAGCTGAGATACGCTGTAACTGGAACACTATCGCGCCCTTTTCACAGTGAGCAGTGCAATCGTGGGAAGGTATCGGTTATTCCATCGTTCTATCGACAAACGACACGGTTCTAAAACGAAACACAAGAACTAATGCTGCATAGATATGCCGAATTGTATTTATGCCCACTTTAGGTACTTGGATGCCATTCATGGGAAGGGTATCAAACATGTCTCTCAATAATTGAAGGACCGAGCGAGGTGGCGCAATAGTTAGCACACTGGACCCGCATTCGGGAGGACGACCGTTGAATCCCGCGTCCGGCCATCCTGATTTAGGTTTTCCGTGACTTCCCTAAATCTCTCCAGGCAATTGCCGGGACGGTTCCCTTGAAACGGCACGGCCGACTTCCTTCCCTAATCCGATGAGACCGATGACCTCGCTGTTTGGTCTCTTCCCCCATGTTTAATTTAAACATGTAAGTATAACTTGAACAATCGGTTTAATACCAAATTCTTCAGGCAACAGTTTTCGCGTATGTAACACTGAGCAGGATGAGGCACAGTTTTAAATTAGAAAAAATAATGAAATCCGAAACTTTTTTATCACTGGTGATGAGAAACGATAAAGTTAATGCCGGGCACAAAAGTACAGCACATTGATAAACGTAAGTTGCGATTTTCGTCACTAATACTCGAGCAAAACCTTGATTTATTAATTTTCGTTATGGAGAAAAATCTTTCACACACATTAGTAGATCCGAAAATGGACATACCTCTCGCAGCTTCATGATGCAGGTATGGAAATACTTGCTGTGGAAGGTTTTCATAGAAATCTTTTGTACCTCGTACTGCAAAGAACTTGCCCTTTAGGCGTGTATTGCACCGCAGGTCGATCAGTTCCATCTGTCGATGATTTGGAGCACCTTCAACTGATGGCGAAACGGTTGTGCAAAGCAACGAATGATAGGAGACACACTAGTAACGTCAAATTGTGATCTAAATTTGCTCCTTAATTTTTACAATTACTGACACCTATTCTTGACATCTACCACTTTCGTGAACCAAACAAAGGGTAGGGAAATGTTCAGTGTTTTCAAACAATAGCTGGCTCTCCAAAAGAGCAAGCTTCCTTCCAGAAGCATTTACTTTTCCCAACATGTCAGAAATTAAATCATTTTCACCTTGCTAGCTGACGTTCAGGCTGTTCGTGTGAGACGTGATGCCCACGAGAAATGCAAGGTCTGATATCCACCAAGCGTCTTCTGATTACGGTTCACTCTTTCCCTTCTCATGTGAGAAATATGTTACGGACAAACGTAAATAAAAAAAAATGTTTTCATGGTTTTTACCTCGACTGAGCCACTACGCCTAGGTTGTTGTTGTTGTGGTCTTCAGTCCTGAGACTGCTTTGATGCAGCTCTCCATGCTACTCTATCCCGTGCAAGCTTCTTCATCTCCTAGTACCTACCGCAGCCTACATCCTTCTGAAGAACCCAGTTCTAAGCAAAGAAGGGAAAGCAGAAATGTGGAAGGAGTATACAGAGGGTCTATACAAGGGCGATGTACTTGAGGACAATATTATGGAAATGGAAGAGGATGTAGATGAAGATGAAATGGGAGATACGTTACTGCGTGAAGAGTTTGACACAGCACTGAAAGACCTGAGTCGAAACAAGGCCCCCGGAGTAGACAACATTCCATTGGAACTACTGACGGCCTTGGGAGAGCCAATCCTGACAAAACTCTACCATCCGGTGAGCAAGATGTATGAAACAGGCGAAATACCCTCAGACTTTAAGAAGAATATAATAATTCCAATCCCAAAGAAAGCAGGTGTTGACAGATGTGAAAATTACCGAGCAATCAGTTTAATAAGCCACAGCTGCAAAATACTAACACGAATTCTTTACAGACGAATGGAAAAACTGGTAGAAGCCGACCTCGGGGAAGATCAGTTTGGATCCCGTAGAAATACTGGAACACGTGAGGCAATACTGACCTTACGACTTGTCTTAGAAGAAAGATTAAGGAAAGGCAAACCTACGTTTTTAGCATTTGTAGACTTAGAGAAAGCTTTTGACAATGTTGACTGGAATACTCTCTTTCAAATTCTAAAGGTGGCAGGGATAAAATACAGGGAGCGAAAGGCTATTTACAATTTGTACAGAAACCAGATGGCAGTTATAAGAGTCGAGGGACATGAAAGGGAAGCAGTGGTTGGGAAGGGAGTAAGACAGGGTTGTAGCCTCTCCCCGATGTTATTCCATCTGTATATTGAGCAAGTAGTAAAGGAAACAAAAGAAAAATTCGGAGTAGGTATTAAAATCCACGGAGAAGAAATAAAAACTTTGAGGTTCGCCGATGACATTGTAATTCTGTCAGAGACAGCAAAGGACTTGGAAGAGCAGTTGAATGGAATGGACAGTGTCTTGAAAGGAGGATATAAGATGAACATCAACAAAAGCAAAAGGAGGATAATGGAATGTAGTCGAATTTAGTCGGGTGATGCTGAGGGAATTAGATTAGGAAATGAGACACTTAAAGTAGTAAAGGAGTTTTGCTATTTGGGGAGCAAAATAACTGATGATGGTCGAAGTAGAGAGGATATAAAATGTAGAATGGCAATGGCAAGGAAAGCGTTGCTGAAGAAGAGAAATTTGTTTACATCGAGTATAGATTTAAGTGTCAGGAAGTCATTTTTGAAAGTATTTGTATGGAGTGTAGCCATGTATGGAAGTGAAACATGGACGATAAATAGTTTGGACAAGAAGAGAATAGAAGCTTTTGAAATGTGGTGCTACAGAAGAATGCTGAAGATTAGATGGGTAGATCACATAACTAATGAGGAAGTATTGAATAGGATTGGGGAGAAGAGAAGTTTGTGGCACAACTTGACCAGAAGGAGGGATCGGTTGGTAGGACATGTTCTGAGGCATCAAGGGATCACCAATTTAGTATTGGAGGGCAGCGTAGAGGGTAAAAATCGTAGAGGGAGACCAAGAGATGAATACACTAAACAGATTCAGAAGAATGTAGGTTGCAGTAGGTACTGGGAGATGAAGAAGCTTGCACAGGATAGAGTAGCATGGAGAGCTGCATCAAACCAGTCTCAGAACTGAAGACCACAACTACAACAAGAACAACATTAAAAACCTGTTAATGCGCCTCATCCATTATTTTATGTGCACTTAATTTGGCATGCCGTTCGTCACTTGTGTTTATGAGATGAGTTATGTTGTATTTTATTCGTGAACTTGCGCTGGCCGCCTGTTATTCGGCGGCACGGCGAAAACTGTGAGTTTTCATCACTGCTGTAAAGAAGAACTACAGTTCCCAGTCGTGTTTAAGTGACTGAGATCACAGACTTTCCGTTCATTGCTTTTCTGCAACGCTCGGCATTTCTCGGCACGTCTCACGTAAGGCTACTGTGCTTGAGGGACGAGAGGCTGGCTGTGCTTCGGTACTCCTGGTGCCGCGCAACCAGCGGAGCGGAAGATTCGCCGCTCATTTGGTATGCGTGTCGAATCTCCACTTTGCCCGCTAGCTGAATGCGCGCACAGTGTGTTGGATTTGAGCGGCCCTGGTTTAACCATGGACGCATGTTGTAGGCCATCGGAACGCCGCTGTGCTTCGACGATCCTAATGCTTCAGTACCCAGATAAGTCCGCTGTTACCCTTTAAGATTGCAACTCTAGGATGAATAGGAATGAAATTTTAGTTGTTGTTTGTAGTTTGTACAGGAGGAAGAATATATGTACACAGAGGAGCCACCTCCGGCAGCGACATCGGTTTTAACCCAGCTGGTCATCGAGTCGAAGTGAGTTTGAATGAGAGACTCGGGTACGTGGTTCCTGCTGATAGGTTTCCTCATGTGTAATGGCTGGCGAGAGGTGGCGTGCCAGTCTCTTGGCGACCTATTACCAGATGTCTTTAGTGGGTCAGAGATCTGGAGATCGTGCTGGCCAGGGCAATAGTAGACGTGTTCTGTATCGAAACAGGTAGGGGCATTTCGGGAAACATGCGGTCTTGCACGAGACATCAAACACACTAACCGGCCTTAGAGTGTCCTAAATGTGACGGCTGTTGCTCAAATGGCTCTAAGCACTATGGGACTTAACATCTGAGGTCATCAGTCCCCTAGACTTAAAACTACTTAAACCTAACTAACCTAAGGACGTCACACACATCTGTGCCCGAGGCAGGATCGAACCTGTGTCCGTAGCAGCAGCGCGGTTGCGGACTGAAGTGCCTAGAACCGCTCGGCCACAGGGGCCGGCAACGGCTGTTGCCCAAATTGCTATACACTACCTGAAGCGTCGCCCATCATTGCCTACAGAAATGTGTCACTTGTGGAGAGCTGCTATACCGCCGTACCTCACTCTTGCTGATCCTCCACGCAAAGTAACTCTGCTAGCTGGACTGCTCACAAATGACTCCTTCTGCTGATTTCGTGCGATTTATTAGAACCATCCTCCGTAGTTCTCTAGTGTCCCTATCCATCAGTATGTGGCGCCTGCCTGGTTTCGCTTTAGCTGTGACTGTTCCTTCTTGTTTCCACTTCACAGTCACATCGCCGGCAGCCGCCTCGGGCAGCTTCAGAAGGGCTGAGATGTCGCTGGTGGATTTGTTACCCAGATGACACTCAATGACTAGTCCACGTTCGTAGTCACTCTCCTGACTGTCCCATCCGGCAGTCACGCAAAACACGGCTCCACGCTTCCTTTTATATCGACGGGTCCGCCTCTCGTGACTTTTGGTCGACAATTGCGCATTACACGGGGATGTCCCGACACTTTTCATGAAATAGTGTAACTTCGTAACCGCGCTGTATGTGTGGGCAGAAGTTTTTCCACGTGCTGTGGTAGCTGGAGTGGAATGGTAACACTAACCGAACGGCAGAGATAACGAGACCTAAGAAACACGACTGCATGTAACAGGTGTCGCCTTCAGCTAATTGAGACGTTACCTGCGTGGCGTCGCCAGCTTGGAATTACGGCGGTGAGGCGGGAGCCGCGTTGTTGTTGCAGGGAGGCGCGCAGTCGGAGCTTCTGCTTCTCCTCTCCTTCCTTGCGAGTGGGTCGCGCGCTGAGAGCACGCAGGCCGCCCACTGCTCGCCCACGGCCGCGCCTCCTCCTTCCGCAAACAGCGCGCTCTCCGGCCGCCTGCGCGCTGCGCAACGCCTCGACGCGAGGTGGCAAGTCGGCGGCTGCACGCGACGTCCGGCAAACAATAACAGAGAAAACACTCGTGCCGGCTGTTCGCTTATGCTGCGCACGACTTGCGTTTCCCACATGTCGAAGCTGACTGGCCGCTCGGACATTCTGTGCCGAAAACGTCAACCACATTCTTTCAAGAATTATTAATAAAAGGAATTATTAATAAAAGGATTTTTTTCCCACTTGCCACCTGTCTCCCATCACAGAGTAGCAGTCTGAAATTAATATTTCTCCAAGTTTATATTTTAAATATTTCAGCAGACAATAAAAAGAAAAGTATGCGATAGGACCGTTACAACACTGCTGTATTCCTTGGGCCACGAAAGTGAACAGGCTCACAATGTCAACCTGAGGACTGTCTTGTCATGCGTTTAAAACGTGCTGTGTCAGTTTAGGAGCATTATTGGTTGAAGTCAGATGTGAGTTAAGTATACCTCCTTCCCATCGGACCCCAGACACTTTCTATGAGGAACGTATGTTGACAGTATGCAGCGAGTGCACATACATGCAATACTACCAGCACGTGGAGGAGGCGGCTGGGCCGGTCATTGCAGCATTTGAATAATATGGAAACAACAAATCGGTAGGAGCTCACATGGTAGCAACTAATAAAGTACGGTGGGGTCTTACATAACACTACTGAAATACACTGATCATTCAGGACATTATGACCACAGTTCTACTTCAGATATAAAGCCGTCCAGGCGACAAGCAGCGTCACCTGGCGAGGAATGACTGCTGGCCAGACACACGCACGATGCACGTAGTACAGTGAGCGGCTGTCCGTGTGTAGAATGGGGAAGGCGCGCCATCTATCTGGTTACGACGGCCCGCAGGCTCGGCACGAGCACTTCGGAAACTGCACGTGTTGTCGGATGATCTTCAACACGTGGCGAAACCAACGTGAAACCAGATGTCGTGGGGTTGTGTAGCCACTTCGTATTACAAAAGTCGGACTCGTAGGCTGTGCAGACTGGTGAAACAGGACAGGCAGCGAACTGTGGCGGATCTGACACCAGACTCGAATGCTGGGCAGACTACAGTGTGTCTGAACGCACAGAGCACCGAACTCACCTAACGATGGGCCTCCGCAACCGCCGACCCACGCATGTGACAGTGTCGATACCGCGACACAGGCGACTGCGACTGAAGTGGGCACGGGACCACCGACACTGGACTTTGGCCCAGTGGCAGAGCGTTGCACGGCCTGATCAACTCCGATACCGTCTTCATCGTGCTGACGAGAGGGCGTGAATCTATCGTCTTCCAGAGGAACAGCTCCTTGACGCCTGCACTGCGGGATGCAGACGAGTTGGCGGCGGCTCCATTATGCTCTGGGCAACATTCACGTTCCAGTGCAGCTCGTGCAAGGCATCGTGACGGCCAAGGAGTACCGGCAATGGCATTTTTCAACAAGACAATGCACCATATCACAAGACCAGAAGTGTGATGGATGGGACTAGGAACAGAGTCAAGAGTTCCAGTTGATGTGCTGGTCCGCCAACTCTTCAGATCTGAACCCGGTCGAAAACATATGGGACCTGATCGAACGTGACGTCAGAGCTGATAGCCCGCTGCCCGGGATTTAAGGGAATTATGTGAATTGTGTGAGCAGATGTGGCGCCAATTCCCTCCAGCGACCTACCAAGACCACAATGCGTCACCGCTATTATCCGTGGACATACCGGCTATTAGGTTGGTGGTCATAGCGTACTGGCCGATCTGTATATGCCATTTGGTACCCTGTTCGTGATGGTCATTAACCATTCGTGCCACATACTGACGAACATTCAGTCTCCCTTCAGCAATCACTGTCATACTCTGTAGCTCCCCATCCCATGATTCCGAGAGTTGGAGGCATATTGGTCTCGAGTAACACTGCTTTCTGCGACCTTTCACCAAGTCATCTTCGCAAACGTTGGTGCCGATCTGACCGACACAGACAAAAGCGAGACTCATTGCTGGACTCCACAGAACGCTACTTGGTGTCACAGTTGGCTCCGGCTCTACTTCACGCGAGTCCCCCTCGTCTGTGGTATTGGATCAGTGGTATATGACGCATATTAACTCGATATCTCAGCCCAGCTTCCAGTAATCTGTTCCCTGTGGTTCGTGATGATAGTACCTCCCTGTAACTCCAGCTCGGATTCCATATGTTGTCATCCGTGTATGGATCAATCAGAGCCAATCGAACATTCCTACCTGTTAAGAATATGGAACATTCCAGTGAATGTCATTGTCTCCATGACAGCAAACCTGAGTATGCAAAAACAGCTAGACATCTCTGCTAACAAAGGAAAGACCTGAGTGTCTTTCTGGCAAGAGAACCTCTGACGCTAAATGTAAGCGCACTCAAAATGGTCGGTAAATAATACCACACAACTGGAATCGGAAGCATGCCACTACTTGCAAATGTATGTGTGCATTTTTCCGTCTCCAATTGCGAAACACCTTTCCCCGTCTCCAGCTGTCTGTAATGAAAATATTTCACACTGTATCGAATAGGCCCCTAAGACTCGGCTATTAGCTAATTTGTGATTGATCTTGAATGACAGTGTCACAGAGGGAACGTTGTCAGAGCTCTTTCTGCTGTAACGATGCAAAAATAATACGTGAGAAACGGGAAAGGAGCATTCGAGGTAAATATTGACGTCCAGCATTTTATGCCTGATGATTTTATTGAAGTTGAGGGAAAATGCGAGGTACGTGAAGACGTGTGTGGTTACTTATCAAGACAGTTCACTCAGCATTACAAATCTTCTACCTCATTTAAAACGCATAACAATGGGCATTGCAGTTTCAGAACACTGCGCTAATGATAATGAACCACCGTAAAATGCATAAGATTACCCGTACGGACTGATCTAAAACTCGAATTATTTATTACATGCACGCCAGGTTTCGTAAAAAAAAAACGATTCCTGTTTTCAGTTTTTTTGTGTATCATTCGTGGTATGTTACGCAAAATACACAATACGAGACGGTAAGCGCACTGAAAAGGAATTGCTGAACGTTAGCAGTTCTTCACTGTCATCCGGAAGTCATAGAAACCTAGTATAAAACGTCCTCGTCAGTCATGAAGAAAGAGGTAAAGGTGACAAAGACAATAATCGGAAACGTTCAGTAGAAAACTCCTTGCCCGATTAAACACAAAGACAATATGGGAAAATCCATCAGCTCACATGAGACACGCAATTAAAAGTTTTGGATCGTTTTTAAGGCATTCTGTGTCCACTGGCTGGGGGACGCTTCAGCAGGTGTCATCTCATCGCGTACTCTGTTCCGCCGGCGAGCGACAACTGTAATTGTGGGCGTTACTGGCATCTTCGACAAATTGCCATGCCCACAGATCTGACTGAGCGTGGAGGGGGAGAATTTAATGAATTACAGCTCAGCCGTTGTATTCCACGTGCGTGTTACCACACGCTGGCTGGACTGCCGGGAGGCACTTGGCGGATTGTTTTGAGTTCGCGGCAGTTCTCCTCAGCCAGATTCCAGGTACAACGGATTTTTCCACAGTTATTTACGAATGTACTATAATCCCAAAATGCCAGATGCATTTAAGGCATCCTTATACGACGTCACAAATTAGTAATGTTGGCACTTAGCAGGAACGTATTTGTTGTTAGCTATTTCATTCAGGCATCCAGTATTTACGAATGTGTTTTGAGTAGGTCCTCGGAGTCTTTCGTGGTGGCATGCTTCAGTAAAACCTTCTCGGCTTATAAACCACCTTACTTCGAGTAAAATACTCGATCTCTCGGTAGCTGTTTCCGCCATCATCAGTGGGAGGTAGAATCTTTGACTAGACATCGAGCGAAAGCAGAGGCGAAGGCCCGACGCTTGCAGGGATGCGGGAGTGGCGGCTTCCACACAGGCCCCTCGCCCCAGCCGCTGTCAGCCGGGTCGGCTGCACAGCAGGACAGAGCCGCTGTGGGCTGCCGCGCGTGCCTTCCACGCACACGCCACTTCGGCACTCCCTGGAAGACTCTGTCTAAACAGAACACTGTGCCAGCTCTAGCTGCCTGCGATTTTAACTCCTGATTATGGTGAATGACACAGCTATCGAGAGCACCGTTGTTTCATTCGAAGTAACGTGGCTTGTAGACTGAACACATTTTGTTGATGCTTTATTGTGCTTACGGGAAATGTCATGACACCTTAGCAACAAATAATCCTGAGCTAATAACGCGCATGAAAACGGATACGGGAATTAGTGAACACAGGGTTGTCGTAGCGAGATTGAACACTATAACGCCCAAATCCTTCAACAATAAACGAAAAATATACCTCTTCAAAAACGCAGATAAAAATTCACTTGACCCCTTCCTGAGAGACAATCTCCAGTCCTTCCAAATTAACAATGTAAGTGTAGACCAGATGTAGCGTAAATTCAGAGAAATAGTATCGACAGCAATTGAAAGATTTATACCAAATAAATTAACGAAACGACGAAGCAGATCGCCCTTGGTACACAAAAGGGTCAGAACACTGACGCAGAAACAACGAAAAAAGCATGCCAAATTTAAACGAACGCAAAATCCCCAAGATCGGTGATATTTTACAGAAGCTTGTAATTTAGCGTAGACATCAATGCGAGATGGTTACAATAGTTTCTACAACGAAACTTTATCTCGAAACCTGGCAGAAAATCCAAGGAGATTCTGGTCGTATGTGAAGTACGCTAGCGGCAAGACACACTGCGTGATAGCAATGGGAATGCAATCGACGGCAGTGCTGCGAGTTACTAAACACAGCCTTTCGAAATTCCTTCACCGAAGAACGAGTAAATATTCCAGAATTCAAATCAAGAAAAGTTGCCAACATGAGTAACTTAGAAGCAGATATCCTGGGAGTAGTGAACCAACTTGAATCACTTAATAAAAGTAAGTCTTCCGGTCTAGACTGTATACCAACTACGTTGCTTTCCGAGTATGCTGATGCAATAGCTCCGTACTTAACAGTCGTCTACAGTTGCTCGCCTGACGAAGGATCCGTACCCAAAGACTCGAAAGTTGCACAGGTCACGCCGATATTCAAAGAAGGTACTAGGAGTAATCCATTAATCCACTGAATTACAGGCCCATATCATTAACGTCGATATGCAGCAGGATTTTGGAACATATAGTGTGTTCGAACATTATGAATTACGTCGAAGAGAACGGTCTATTGACACAAAGTCAACACGGATTTAGAAAAAAATCGTTCTTGTGGACACCAACTAGCTCTTTACGCACACAGAGTGTTGAGTGCTATTGAGAAGGGATCTCAAATTGATCCGGTACTTCTAAATTTTCAAAAGGCTTTTCACACTGTACCACACAATCGCCTTGTAGTGAAATTGCGTGCTTACGGAATATCGTCTCAGTTATGTGACGGGATTCGTGATTTCCTGTCATCGATTAAAACAGAAGTGATTTCTGGCGTTTCTCAAGGTAATGTTATAGGCCCTCTGCTGTTCCCTACCTATATAAAAGGTTTAAGAGACAATCTGAGCAGCCGCCTTAGGTTGTTTGCAGATGATGCTGTCGTTTATCGTCTAGTAAAGTCATCAGAAGATCAAAACAAATTATAAAACGATTTAAAAAGATATTTGAATGGTGCAAAAATTGGCAACTGACCCTAAATAATAATAAGTGTGAGGTCATGCACATGAGTGCTAAAAGGAATCCGTTAAACTTCGGTTACAGCATAAATCAGTCTACTCTACAGGCCGTACATTCGACTAAATACCTAGGAATTACAATTACGAACAATTTAAATGGGAAAGAACATGTAGAAAATGTTGTGGGGAAGGCTAACTTAGGACTGCGTTTTTTTGGCAGAACACTTAGAAAATGTAGCACATCTACTAAAGAGACTGCCTACACTACTCTTGTCCGTCCTGTTTTGGAGTGCTACTGCGCGGTCTGGGATCCTTACCAGATAGGATTAACGGAGTACACCTAGAAAGTTCAACGAAAGCAGCACGTTACGTATTATCGCGAAATAGGGGAGAGCGTGCCACGGACATGATAGAGTATTTCGGATCGACACCATTAAAACAAATGCGTTTTTCGTTGCGGCGGTATCTTCTCACGAAATTTCAGTCACCAACTTCCTGCTCCGAATGCGAAAATATTTTGGTGACACCGACCTAGGGAGAAACGAATGTCAATATAAAATAAGGGAAATCAGAGCTCGCACGGAAAGATGTAGGTGTTCGTTTCTTACAAGCTCAGTTCGAGAGTGGAGAATCATTGTGGAGGTGGTTCGACGAATCATCTGCCAGACACTTCAGTGTGATTTGCAGAGTATCCTTGTACATGTAGATGTAGAAGTTATAGTAATTCTATCGATAGGACAATGTCCCCATCTTAACAGACACTGTGATATGGGGTGATGTTGATCAGTTATGCAACAGAAGTTTACTTGTTTAAATATAGAAGTAATTGAATGAGCAATAGCTGGTAGTATCGAATATTGTGTTTTGCTATGATGCAACAATAAAGGTTCGAGTATACTGTCTATGTGGATGTGCATATCACAAAATAGAGGACATTGTATGACTTTTTGGCGCTAAACTGCCACATAACATTGGATCTTCATAGTGATCCTGTTACTATCCAGAAAAAACGTTGAATAATGCGGCCCATGAAATTTCTCTAGTAATTAAAGTGTGAAGGGGTGAAGTTTGATTCTTATAGGTCCGGATGGAAAGTAGAATGTTAGGGGAGCTGACAGAGTTTGTCAGATTGTGGCAGTTTCTCCTCAGCTATCCAAGATGCCAGTAAATGGTAAGGGAGGAATGCAGTCACTGACCAGAGAGTTTGCAGAAGGTACAGGTGGGAGTATATTGTCGGTAAATAATGCATTGTGGAAACTGTTTAACGAAGAATATCGGCATATTTTGTTAAAATAATGGCCTACAATGATTGTTTAACATTGTGCTTACATATGTGGAGACAAGGAAACATGGGTCTTTGGAGGAAAATCGATCAAAAAACGCAAATAGCGAGGGAAGGTGAAGCGCTTACACAATTGTTTTATCGATCTATGACATCTCATATTAACAGTACAGGGACATGTTTCTTGTAGCAACAGTTTATTTTTGCATTGTGGTGGTTGCTCAGTTTCTTGTATTAAGTGGGTGTTTGTTGGAAAAATTGGTTAAAATTGTAAACATCAGCGGAAGGTGAAGTGCTTACAGGAAATGTACAATACTTTACTGCTAACTGTCCTAAATTAAGATACATAAACTTGAAGGTGTCCATTTTGGGTTATCGGTTAGGGTAATATTGGCTACCATTTTAAGTAGGATAAGACTGACACACAATTCGCCTAGAGGACTAATACTTTCCACAATTGCTGCAGAACATGCTATGAAGTCATAAAATTATAATAATTCAGTCACACGCTGTAATGTCAAAGGATCTTGCGTCGTGAATTACGGTAATATTTGTCGCCATTTTTAAGTGGAATAATTCTGCTTCTGGCGCTCCTCGATCCTCCCTTCCTCTCAGAACAGCGGTCAGAACAAGAATGATATGGCTCTAGTAATAAAAGATGGACGAGGAGAGGGAGGAGGAGCTAGATTTCTATTGGTCCAGAGAGAAAGGGGGAGCGAGGGGCTTACCTTGAATGTACCACGTACAACTATCTCAGATATGTGGACAGGCTAGGCAGGTTCCTATACGGAGGGTAGAGGGTGTAGTGCTGTCATTTTGGAGATAACGAGTCCAGTCATCTCAGGTGCAACTTGTTACCCAAAAGTCTTATATCTCGAGGTCAAGGTCATCTCCACCCATTCTGCTCTACTAATGCCTTCTTATACCATCATTCCCACGATCTATGTTACTACCACGTAACATAGCAGAAGCTACCTGGGATTCCGTAACTCCCTGAAGTAGTGGGTGATCACCGGTTGTGTTAGAGTTTTAGAACAGCAGGGGTAATTCCTGTACTATCATATCATTGTGGATTTTGCCGAATTAAAGGTCTTGTGGATGATCATAGGTTTTTTTCTAGCATTGAAGAATACTTCCGCTTTCTCTTACGTCTGCACAAATTATAATTTAGGAGCAAAAATTAGGAACAACAATTTGGAGCGAAATTGCTGTATGACAGCCCTTTTAGATTTCTAGACCATATAAAACCAGCAACTCTGTGTATTTGTGCAGGCTGTATTAAGACACCATCCATTTCTGTCATGCAGCAAACTGACAATTCGGCACACCCTATGAGACGAAAGCTCTTATGTGTCTTATACAGTATGGTCCTAAAACTAAAGGATCCGTAACCTTGAGCGAACTGAGAGCGTGCACACTGTGTAAACTGGATCGGAACTGGCACTGCTGGTGCAAACTGTAACTGGATGCTTCCCAGATGTATGTCTGTGCTGGAGCCGCGATGACATTAATCGCAGCTTTGTATGGCATTCATCAAGCTTATCTTTATATAGCCATC
Organism: Schistocerca serialis cubense; assembly: GCF_023864345.2. NCBI lineage: Eukaryota > Metazoa > Arthropoda > Insecta > Orthoptera > Acrididae > Schistocerca > Schistocerca serialis. The sequence goes on along the minus strand of NC_064644.1, from coordinate 606,862,684 downwards.
TTACAAGTCGACAAAGTCCTTCTCTGTACAGACTCGTTGAACGCACTACAGTTTTTTATGAGGACAACCCCTGAGAGGTGGCACAGCACTCTCTCACTTTAACAACGTCGTCAGTCAGATTGATATTCATATTTTAGGTCATGATCTCGGTTTTCCCTAGTACTGCACTTCGTACGTGTAGTACTTTTTACATGAGGAAATTGTGGGTAGAATGTCCTTATAACTGCATGTGTAACTTGTAGAGAACTTGTACTCAAGGGCCTGTAGTGAAGGCGTCAGAGAACAGGGAGAGTGAGATGGAGTGGGGGTCACAAATTCTGAGTGCAGCACTCGGTGGACCGTTCCTGTAGGGCTGGCCATAGCACTCTTGTTCTTCCACTCAGGACTGGACAGCAGGGACCGGTTCACAAAACATTTTACCTGGGCCAGGCGGCAGTCCATCACGAAGACCATCACAAAGATGGCCAATTGGCGGAAAGTGGGTGCAGGAAGCCATTTACGAAAGACTGCTGTAAGCTGACATTTATGCAAATGGTAGGAAGGTCATAAAACTCCATGCATTCTTATGTTAGAAGCTGGGATGATATGGACAGAGCGGCTCGTGCACGTGTTTAATGAAGGCAAGACTGTAACTCCCAAATGCCAGAGAGTCGCCAGATTCTCTTAGCGAGCGGGAAAAAACATATATTTCAGGGGCAAGAGGTTTAGTAGCCTTCTTTCAGAATTTGGAAATAGTCGACCTGGAAACATTAGATCTCTCCGTAAATGAGAGAGTGTGATCCCATCTGGGTAGATATTTTTTTTTCCCAAACGTGGCATGAAAACGATGCCTCTCTAGTCTGAAATCTCCTTTTTTTCAGACAAGAGAGATTTGGCGTCGCCGATTGGCTCCTCTCAGGGTATGCAAAGTGGGGGCTTGCTCCCCAGCGCGGTAATCTGAGTGCTGCATCTGGATTGGCTACCAGACCAACAGAACAGTCAAGAGGGTAGATTCAATGATTAGAGGATAGTTCGATTGTTTTGTACAATGTTGGGGCGGTTTCGTTTCAGCTTATATGTCTCCCGTACAGAGGCTTGGTCGAAAGTGGTGGTGATTCTTTGCTTTCTTCGTCTTCCGGTCCTCTCCTGGTAGAGAACTTCAGGTCTTTAGCTAGAGGACGAGACTTGTGGTCTGTTTCTTGTGGTAGCTTCCACCTGTACCGACAATGGAACTTCCATATCATCTCGACAATTCCAGCACGCACCGTCTTAACCTGTGAATCAAATTAGTGTAGCCAGACCAGCGAATGTGTGCACCTCACACTGAAGTCTGCTGGGATTTCAGGGTTCTGATAGGGAAGTTTGCTGCGTTCTGTTAATCAAATCGCCAGAGCACACAGTTCCCAGATGTTTGTGGACGCGTCAGAACGTCACAGCTGCCGCGGCGCGCCGCTCCTCGCCCACGGCGCGCCGTCTTCTGCTGCCGCCTGAATCGAGGTGAAGGGGAAAATACTGTCGCACCAGCGCAGGACTGTAGCTCCCTGACCTCAGGGGAACCACAGTTTGCGGTATACTTGGTCATAATTGATTCCATTTGAACAGAGTTGGCCCTCACAGTGGATTCATTAATAAAGTCAGATTGCGTTGTAAAAGCAGAGCACTTGTATTACTTCCGGCCCTACGTACGCTTTGTCAATCAAACACCATTCCTTATCTGATTTGTGTTTGTCATTTCTTATGTAAGATTTATCAGCTAATTGTAGTTACAAAATGATTAATAAAACTTGCCATTATTTTGTAAACTGAAATACGCCATTGTTCTCATTCATACTCCCTCAGCTATTCACTGTTTTTTATTTTATTTTGGTGATACATGGGTACACCAGAAATTTAAGTTTCAGAGGTGTCCCATTTATCTCGACCACTCTAAATAACTGTTTGCCCAGATGCAAATTACAAAATGTTTCAAGCAAATGTTCTTTAGCCGTCAGGGGGAGATCAATCAGTATGATTGTCTTCGTTGTACCTTCTTTTTTTTTTTTTTTTTTACAAAGATATGAACTGCGGTACGACTTTTTTAAATGTCACCCTGTTTTTTTATTCGGTAATTCATTACATCTTTTAAACACGTATTCAAAAATGTATCACAATGTACCATTCACTGAAACACAATGTTATTAATTATATAAAATAACACTGACTTTGAACCGGGAATAACAAACTCGTCCACTGCTGAAATTGTCAGGAAACAAATGAAAACCAAGTAAAAACATAAAACAAAATTGACGTTGCCCAGGAGTAGAACATTCTAAGGTTCTCAAAGTGGTGACCCTGATCACCGATACACTGGTGCACTTCATGAAAGAATTATTTACTGCGTCCAGTGTTGCCTGCTGAAGACAATTACAAGAATGCAGGATATGTTCCGGTCCTCTGGAGTTGTTGGATATCGGGATAGACAATGTCTTTAATGTATCCCCAAAGAAAAAAGTCCAGAGGATTTAAAATAGGAGACCTAACTGTTCCTCCTCGACCAATCCATCTGGCAGGATACATTCGGTTCAGAACACGATGTGCGCGCAAGGCATTGCGTGCTGTACATCCATCGTTTTGATACCACATAAGCATTCTGGTTCTTAGCGGCACTTCATCCAGAAGAGGAGGAAGAATTCGTCTGAGGGAGTAGGCATACGGTGTGCCGTTTAGACTACCATTGATGAAATAAGGGCCAATAATTGCAGTACCAAGCAACCCACACCAGACGGTAACTCTCCATTGACGCTGATGTTCCACCTGTCTAAGCCATCGTCGGTTGGCGCTGGACCAATAATCAATATTCCTTGTATTTACCTGTCCTTTGTTTGAGAAGGAACATTCATCGGTAAATAGAACATTGGAGAAGAAGTTCGGGTGGGCGAGGATTTGCTGCTGTGCCCACTGACAAAACTGTACACGATTCTGGAAATCATTCCCATCCAATTCTTGATGTAGCTGTACATAGTAAGGATGCAACTGGTGACATGTAAGAATACGATGTACACTGATTGTAGGAATGCCAATCTCGTGTTCAAGCTGAAGCGAGAACATTAACTTGGGTAGCTTCGTCCGTGCGAGTGCTATGACGATTGTGTTGTCGTGGGTTGAAACTTCCCGCTTCCTGAATTGTCTAAACACGACGAGAAAACATCCATCAGGAAGGTGGGTTCTTGTCAGGATATCGCTCTCTGTACAGTTCCGCTGGCTGCGTAGCATTTCGCCTATCTTCAACAACAGCAACAACAATAAAAGAAACGTTATGTCGATGCAGTTTGTAGGAAGGACAACCTTTACTGTATACCTACTCTACACAACAGTATTTAAAAGGACTAAACTACTGTACTAAATGTACTAGTACATAAGAAAACAGTATTGCAATTACTGTTCTGCTAACTCACATTCCGACGGCCGGTGTGGCCGACCGGTTCTAGGCGTTTCAGTCTGGAAACGCGCGACCGCTGCGGTCGCAGCTTCGAATCCTGCCTCGGTCATGGAGGTGTGTGATATCCTTAGGTTAGTTAGGTTTAAGTAGTTCTAAGTTCCAGGGGACTGATGACCTCAGATGTTAAGTCCCATAGTGCTCAGAGCCATTTGAATTTGAACTTACGTTCCCCATAGATGAGTATCATTTCTACCTTCTCTTCGTCGGTGTACATTCTACTCACACAATTCTTCAACTAACGATGTATTACGGAATGACGGGTGTGCTTTCTACTTATGTTTACATTTGTCCTCTGTCAACGTCAGCACGTGGATGTGTTCTATTGCCCCGAGTACCTGCACTAAGCGCTGGGAGCGTCAACGTCAATGTTGTGTTACGTGATTAATAACGTGTCTCAGTGAATGGTACACTGTGATACATTTTTGAATACGTCGTTAGGAGAAGTCATACCGCTGTTCATATCTTTGTAAAAAAAAAACAAAGCTACAACGAAGGCAATCATGCTGATTGATGTTCCTCTGAACATTTGACTGAAACATTTTGTAATTTGCAACTGGAAAACAGTTATTTAGGGTGGTCAAGTATATGTATATGTATATATGTATATGTATATGAATAGTGAAATGTATAAATTTGTGGCTTTTGTGGTATATATATTTCAATATAAAATCCAGTTACAGACATATATACACTATGTGATCAAAAGTATCCGGACACCCCGAAAAGCCTGCCGGTGTGGCCGAGCGGTTATAGGCGCTTCGCGGAACTCATGGACTTCAAAGGTGGTCAGGTGATTGGGTATCACTTGTGTCATACGTCTATACGCGAGATTTCCACATTCCTAACATCCCTAGGTCCACTGTTCCCGATGTGATAGTGAAGTGGAAACGTGAAGGGACACGTACAGCACAAAAACGCACAGGCCAACCTCGTCTGTTGACTGACAGGGACCGCCGACAGTTGAATTGGGTCGTAATGTGTAATAGGCAGACATCTATCCAGACCATCACACAGGAATTTCAAACTGCACCAGGACCCATTGCAAGTACTATGGCAGTTAGGGGGGAGGTGAGAAAACTTGGATTTCATGATGGAGCGGCTGCTCATAAACCACACATCACGCCAGTAAATGGCAAACGACGGCTCGCTTGGTGTAAGGAGCATAAACAATGGACGATTGAACCGTGGAAAGACGTTGTGTGGAGTGAAGAATCACGGTACACAATGTGGCGGTCCGATGGCAGGGTGTGGACATGGTGAATGCCCGGTGAACGTCATCTGCAAGCGTGTGTAATGCCGACAGTAAAATTCGGAGGCGGTGGTGTTATGATGTGGTCGGTTTTTTCATGGAGGGGGCTGGCACCCCATGTTGCTTAGTGCGTCACTATCACAGCACAGGCCTACATTGATGTTTTAAGCACCTTCTTGCTTCCCACTGTTGAAGAGCAATTCGGGGATGGCGATTTCATCTTGCGACACGATGGAGCACCTGTTCATAATGCACGACCTGTAGCGGAGTGGTTACACGACAATAACATCCCTGTATTGGACTGGCCTGCACAGAGTCCTGACCTGACTGCTACAGAACGTTTTGGGATGTTTTGGAACGCCGACTTCGTGCCGGGCCTCGCCGACCGTCATCTGTATCTCTCCTCAGCGCAGCACTCCGTGAAGACTGGGCTGCCATTCTGCCACCCGGTCAAACGTATGCCCGCGAGAGTGGAAATTATCAACAAGGCTGAGGGTTCCATACGGAATTCCAGCATTACCGATGGAGGGCGCCACGAACTTGTAAGTCATTTTCAGCCACGTGTCCGCATACTGTTTATCACATAGCGCGTATCATTAGGTGGCACTGTTGTATGTTATGAAATGGGCTTTGCCAGAAACCAATAAAATAAAAAAAGGAAAACAAATACAATAGCAGAGAAACGAAATGTCACTGCCTCGTTTCAATCTGAATAAACTTACGGATTCTCTTCCTCGCCGAATAGTGGGCTCAGTAAAGGATAGAGGCGGTGTTTCACATTATTAATGCAGTGTCTCATAGGGTGACAATTTTTTGTGCAGTGTGCATATTATTTGTAAGGGTACAGAATTTTGTGGAAATAAATCGGTGATTTTCCATTGAGAGTCAGAGTTGCAAAGTTTTTTGTGCCTTCGTCGTATATAAATTAAACATGTTGGTAGTTAATTTTAGGTTGTGATTGACGTCTTTTAAATACTGTGAAGGTATGTATCTTTATACATATATTATGTGTCAGTGTAAATATTTGTGTTACATTGTGCTATTATTTGTTTGTGGAACTCATTGGGCGGTGGACTGCGGAAGGACAAGCGCAAATACGGCACGGGGGTCCCAACACTGCTCGGACTACTTGAGGAGAAACTCGGAGGAGACGATGTCGAAACTCGTCAATGAAAACAATCGTCAACAATGAATTTATGAATTTTTTCTGTAAATACCTTCCAGACGAATTAGCGTTAAGCTGTTAACACAACTGAAAACATGCCTCTAGATGATCTTATAAAAGTGTTCAAGGTTACAGAATCCACTGGAAAATTATTTAAAGAGAGAAGAAGAATGGAGAAAGACTAAAGTATTGAAACTTAAGGTACATCAAGGTTGCCTTTTCGGTCGTTAGTTAATGAAGACTTTCCAGCCACTTTTAGCCTCAGCAGCTCGTCTTACTTAATCCCATTTCTCTACGGGGTACAACGCTGGTCTGCCCTTCCTTCTGGTGGGTCTAGGGTGTGACGTCACAGGCGGTGGCGGCGCGACGCTGCAGACGGCGCCGTGTGCTGCGCAGCTCGGCAGCAGGCCGTCGAACGCCTCCCCACAGATGGGCAGCGACCTGTCCAGGTTACACGTAAATACACCAACTAAGCTTGCGTATTTTTGTCTGGTATACACGGTGGACAAAAACTGTGTCGCGAAATTTTAACTCTGGATAGCTGATGCCAGTACGAATCAAAACTTGTATTGTTGTGTAGGTCGACAAGGCACCATTTTTAGACTACGGAGACTTGGCGCCAGGCGCTTCGATTGGCCGCAGGAATACCCTGTTGCCGGATGCTCTGGACAGCGCATGACCGCGAATGCTTTACCAATCGGAGTGCGTGGATCCAAGTTCCCGTAGTTTAGAAATGGTGCGTTGTCGACCTACACAACATTAGTAATTTCGGTTCCTACTGGCACCAGCTATCCAGGATTAAAATTCCGTGACACAATTTTTTTCCCACCATATATATTGCCTCAGAATAAATTAAAAAGAGTCCCTCCCCCTCACCCTTCCCGCCGGCCTTTGTGGCCGTACGGTTTTAGGCGCTTCAGTCTGGAATTGCGCTGCTACTACGGTCGCAGGTTCGAATCCTGCCTCGGGCATGGATGTGTGTGATGTCCTTAGGTTAGTTAGATTTAAGTAGTTCTAAGTTCTAGGGGACTGATGACCTCAGATGTTAAGTCCCATAGTGCTCAGAGCCATTCGAACCATTTGAACCTATCCTTCCCGGTTCTTTATGTATCCGACAATGATTCGGATCCCCTGCCTAACACGTATGTGGACGCAGCCCACTCAGATTCGTCGGTAAGGATGGCCCCGTTGACAGTCTGTCAAAAACTGAACACTGATCGAGCGTGGTAACAAGAAGAAAGTGTTCTGAACTGTCAAAAAGAAGCAGCACAAGAACTGCAACATGTAACAGTGTTCTAGTGCCTTGCCGTCGCGGTTAAGGGGTCACGGTATTAAACTGCAAAGCGCACGAGCCGTGTTCGAAGCTGACCCATCCCAATTTTCTTTCTTTCTTTTCTTCACTGTTCGCTTTTTTCAAATTTGTGTCTGTGTCGTGGTGTAACGTCCGTTTGCAACAGCGAGGTGTAAGGTAGGGAATGAAGCAAACGTTCGATGGCAAGGCGGCAAGCCAACCACATCCTCCACCGGAACACACATCTAGTGTGTCATACACGGCATTAGTGACAGTACGTGTGTCATGTGATAGTGTCTTTTATCGACGCACTTAACTTGTACGCCTGGTGAGTGAATGAGATATACGTCCTTGCCCGATTTACGTGTTCTTATGAATGTGAATGTGATCACTCCCAAAGATATGATGAAAACATAATAGTTTATCACATAAGCTACAACAAATGAACAGAACACTTCACAGTCCACACTTGCTCTGCGCTCTGCCAAAACACACGCTTTTGCTATTTTTGGCGTTGTGTACCGCTTTCGACGTTTTGGCTCTTGAATTCCTTTATTGTAACATAGTTCACAGCCGTTTATTTGTTGTTTTCATTTCTGTGAAATGTATATGTGGTATCTAGCTCCCCCCTTGCTGCACTTGGCGGCTGATCGCAACGCGCCGCTGCACAGCCGAGCCGACTTACTTTGGAACTGTTGTGTCGCTACACCGACTTCGCCGCGTCCTAGACTCGTTCACGTCATGAATAACAACCGCTTGCATAATGGACAGAGGTGAACCGACGCGTTATTGACTTGCTCAGTTTGTGAAACTCTTTCTCTTGAATAAATCACCCAACTTCTCTGAAATTGCAATCGTCTGTTGGACTGTACATCTACATCACATCTATCGATTTCTCTCCCTTTCGGATAATCCCTCGCTGTGTGTCCTTTCTTTTCCTTGCAGTGTATTTGGTAAAGGAGCGAAAGACCTAAGACGAAACGAGGCGCCTGTGGTCGACGACATTCGTTCTGAGTTATTGAGAATCTTGCGGGGGCGAAACGTGACAAAACTATTCCATCTAGTGCGCAGCTCGCACGAGACAGGTGGAATGACCTCAGACTTCAGGAAACAGGTAGTGACATTCCACACAACGTCTTTCCACTGTTCAATCGTCCATTGTTTATGCTCCTTACACCAAGCGAGCCGTCGCTTGCCATTTACCGGCGTGATGTGTGGTTTATGAGCAGCCGCTCCATCACCGAAGAGTGGATTTCTTGTAGGTGTTAGTGTTACGGAATCGTCAGTTTAAGAAGTTTTGGTTCAGAAATATTAACATGAATTATCCGCGGTAGGATGGAACAACTGGTGGAAGCCGACCTGTCGGAAGATCAGTATCAATTCCAAAGAAGAATGGAAGCATGCGAAGGAAAGCTCAGCCTACTTGTTGTCTTACAAGATAGGCTTAAGAAACGTAGACACACATTTCTCGAATTGGTAGCTGCTGGAAAAGCCACTGATAACGGTAATGTCATTTTCTCCACCATCGACGTAAATCGCTCCATTTCGTTTCCTGATTTATACTTTAGAGTTCTTGCTGGTTGTTCATCAGTACTTTTTCCGTAGGCAGAGATCTCAGTTGACATGTTAAATCTCATCTGACAAAGTAACATTTAGTTATTAACGGAACCAAAGACAAGGAGAAATAAATGAGATGGAAAGAGATTAGTAAGAAGATAACACGTGGACGTTTAATGGATTCCATTTACTTGCACTGTTAAATTATTATAATTGCTATTTATTGTTATTATTATTATTATTATTTTCTTTCCAATTTGGCCAGTTATGAAAAGTGTAGAACTTAAGACTATTTTTTCTTTCTTTTCCTCTCTTCGTAGAACCCCTTCAGTCTTTCACATCTTTTGTTTCTCCTCCTCAGAAGTGTAATGTGTACACATCCTCGTTAGTGGTTTGACTTGAGATGATTTTATGCTGTTGACGTTGCTTCTGAAATCTTCTGTGTTTTGGATCGTCTCTAGTGTAGGACCAGTTTTTTGTGCATCCCTTTTGACCTCTTCTAACATTTGGAATTATAATTGAAAATCTCTTCGCTCAGTTGCTGTTAGTCCATTCTTGTTAGGTGTCCATAAAATTTCAGTCTTCATTTCCGCATTGTCTCCGTTAATAGTATTCGGTGTACTTGCAGAGCTCTTCATTTTTTCCCTTCTTCCAAGTTCCATCGATAGTCTTCGAAGCTCACAGAAGTTTCCTGTGAATCTTTCTTTCCTTCTTTTCCAGTTCTTCGAACTGTCCCTTTTTATTTAGAATAAGACACTCCAAAGCGCAGAGTCCTGGTTTGTAATTGAATTATAGTGCCGGATTTTCGCCTTGTGGGATATCACTGGTTTGTTGTACCTCTTCTGTGTTAGTTTGTAAGCAAGGTCTCATTTCGTGGCTCTTCCTTTGACTGCCATTTCATCCAGTCCATTGAGTTGGATCCGTTCTCCTAAGTATCTTAATTTATCTGTCCTTGTAATCTTTCAATATTTTACCTCCAGGTACTTCTACTGAGCGAGGCGGCGCAATGGTTAGCACACTGGCCTCGCATTCGGGAAGACGACTGTTCAAATCCCCATCGCCTAAATCGCTCCACGCAAATGTCGGGATGTTTTCTTTGAAGGGGCACGGCCGATTTCCTTCCGTGTCCTTGAAACAATCCGAGCTTGTACTCCGTCTCCAATGAGCTCGATGTCGACGGGAGGTTAAACGTAAACTTCCGTTCTTCTTCCTTTCCAAGTATTTTTCTACTTGGTGTTTGTGTTGCGTCTATTCTGTCTTTTGATATGGGACTTCGAGGCCCTTTTTCTATCTATTTCATGCAAGATTTTCAGCATTCTTTGCGCATTCTTCCGGTTTCTAGCTAAAAGGGACAGGTCTTTGGGAAAGCCAAACACCTGATTTCTAAGTAGTTTCTTTCTTCCTAAAGTGTATTCACCTTATTCCTTCCAACTTCAGAGCTTCTCCCCACGTTCTCATTATTTTCTCTGGGAAGATACTGAAGACGGCTGGGGATAAACTTTCTCCTTGCCCCACCCCCGTCTTTATTTCAAAGAGTATAGAGATTTCTCACCTGCTAGATGATGACTGTCAGCGTTTATTTTACGATTTCCCTCGTTTTCCTGTCAATTCTGAATTCCTCTAAAATGTTATACAAAGTTTGTCTGTCAATTGAGTCGTATGCTTTTTTGAAGTCGACAAAAATTATTACTGTGTTCCAGCTTCTTGTTGCTCTAACGCTCAGAATGCTCTTGAGGCTAACTATCTGTTCTACATATGACCTGCTTCCTCGGAAACAAACTTGATATTCTCCAATGAGGTGATTAGTCTGTTTTTCAACTTTCTCAGGAGGACTTTGGAAATGTTAGCAGCAGACACAGTGGCTGCGCCAAAGACTGAGACGGCGTGGAGTTTTACAACTATTTATTGAACTTTCTTTACAATTTCTCCCTCGTCATCGCTGCCCAGCCCTGCGGATCCCTCCGCCTGGCTGCTGCTGAGCAGATTCTCCTACAATGCGCGCAAGGCGCGCCGCTGATCGCACTCGGGAGCCTCAGGCCACCAGTGCTCCGCTGAAGCCAGGACGCCCTGCGGTTGAGGTGAACTCGTCGCGGCCCGGCGCCCCAGTACGGGCACGCCCACGGAGCCGCGTCGCTGTGAGGCCAGCTGCCGACGCCTGCTGCACCGGCGGCTGGGAAGCCGTCACTCGCGATGTCCTCGAGGTCCCGTCGTGGACGGACCACGCGCTGAGGGGTCGGGTTACCGTGAAGTCCGGGCGTCACTGACCAAGACCGCGCTGCGGCCGGTCCTGCAGCAAGTTCTCGCTGTATTGCCGACTGAACTCGGGCCGACCCCCAGAGCTGAAGTTGACATCTGGCGGCGAACGGATGACTCCTGCGAGCTGACAGTAAGAAATCCCTCTACAGTTGTTTGGTTCCGTTTTGTTCCTTTTTTGTGAAGGGGTATATGAGCACAAATTTCCAGTCTGTCGATATCTTTTCAGTTTTCCATATTTCTTCTATAAGACGATATATTCCACTTGGAGAGACCTGCTCTCCAATCTTCCACATCTCTGCCACACTACAATCTTCATCTGATAATTTGTTATCCTTGAGCTCTTTATTACCTTCGCGATTTCAATGAGGCTTTGTGGTTTGGAATCTAACTCATTGTAGATTTGTTTCTGAGCATCCAGTCTTTCCTGAGGCTCTTCACCGACAGCAGATATTTGAAATATTGTGCCTAGAGCTGAGAGAGTTCTTTGTCGTTTGTAATTGTGCTACCGTCCGTTCGCCTAAAGCACAGATTTGGTTGTTGATATCCGTGCAGCTCCTAAGGTCCTGTTAAACTCCTTGGTGTTTTTCTTTTTTAACTTTTCTTCCACCGTTTCCACACTGCTTTTGCCATATTCGCTCTTCTCTGGTAATCTTGAATGTTCCTTTCCTTTGGTACTTGCAGTCTTCCCTTTTCCCCTCGGACTTGTTAAAGCTCCGTCTCTTCCAGGATTTCAGTCTTCTTTCAGGTGCTTCGGCACAGTTTTCATTCCACCACCTGTGCTTCCGTTTTCACAGAAGGTCTACCAAACCTTCAGATGCCTTGATTAAGGCTTCTTTGTTTTCTTCCCAGCTGTTCATCTCGATCAAGAGTATGGATTCACGACCTACGTGCTGTTTCCTGCGCAGGGGAGAGCAGTTATAGAAGACTGCAGGGTGAAAGCAAATAGCCACCTCACCTGTACTGCAGTCTTAGTACAAGTGAGATCAGTGACACGTCATCTGTGGTAACACAGAGGAGGTATGAAGCAGGGAAATTTTCGAGGGAACGGATTTATCATACACGCTAAAATCCCTCTCACTATGTACACCTCTCCCTCTCTTCCACTTGCCGTAACTGAGCAAGCGGTATAGTAAATTAAGGAGAAATTACGACAAGGAAGTAAAGTTCATGGACGTAAAATGTAAACTTTGAGGTTTATATATATTAAGTCAAAAATGGCAAAATGTGAAAAGGTTGATCAGTTTTCCCAGCTGTTGCAGCACAGCGTTCGCCGTGTCGCCGACGTCTGCAAATGATGTGTTGCATCAGTGAAGATATTTGAAGGAAATGATGCGACTGCACTGAAAACTACTTCTTTGCACAGGCTACCAGTTTTTAAATAAAAGCTCATCTATGGAATAGATGGAGTTGTCCATAAGAAATGAATTTGGGTTAGATTTAAAACTTACTTTGCTCTATCGTTGTTTTATTAGGCAAATAATCAACACTTTTTGTTCATGCACGTTTAACTCCTTTCTGAGACACTAACAGCTTTAATAATGAGTAATATATATATGGTGATTGACAAAGATATGCAGATATTTTAATATGTTATTGATCAAGTAAAACTAAAACAGAAGTTCATATATACATAGGTCCGCCAATGTTTAGTTACGGAGTTATGGCTAATAAATGATTTTGCCTGAAATTTAGCAACTTCGTTAATATGAAGCCATCGCAAAACTGTACGAGGTTAAAGTAAAGCACGATATCCATTTATTTTGTTGTTATTGATCTGGTGAATGTAATAAAACATGTCCAAGACATGTATCTGCAATAGTTTTCCAGCTAGGTAGAGAACCCGTCTCCAGTAACATTCGAAATACTCCACTAATGGATCGTGCATTCGGAATCCTCCTAGCCGTAGCTTTACTATCACATTTGGGATGAGTAAAACCATATCGGCATATTCTTCTGTTGCAAATTTGAAAGGCATCCCTATTTCATAAGTAATCTACAAACTACAACAGTTACTATGCGGCTTCACTGAAATACACTTTTGTTACTATGTTCTTTCACTGAGTAATACAGAAAACTAACTCTCTTCAAGGTTAGGAAACGACTGAAACAACTGATTAAAGGCTGCTAACAATGACATAAATATTTCTACATTCTTAATGGAAAATAAACAAATTTACCTGTATAATAATCTTTGCTTCTCTGGGTGTTCTGGAAAACTACTGCAGATACACGTCTGAGACATGTTTCATTAGATTCAGCAGAGAAATAACAACAAAGTAAATGGAAATCGTGCTTTACTTGTACAGTTTTGCGATGGCTTCATATTAGTCAAGATGCTAAATTTCAGGCAAAATCTTTTATTAGCCTAACTCCGTAACTAAACATTTGCGGACCTATGTTTATATCACTTTTTTCTTTATTTTTATATATACAGACATGGGTGGAGAAAAATTGTGTCACCAAATTTTAACCCTGGATAACTGATACTAGTAGGAACCAAAATTACTAATGTTGTGTAGGTCGACAACGCACAATTTTTAAACTACGGAAACTTGGCGCCACGCGCTCCGATTGGCCGCGGGATTACCCTGTTGCCGGACGCTCTGGACAATACGTGGCCGCGAATGCTTTGCCCGCCGGAGATTGTGATGTATCCAAGGCGGCCCGCACGCTCGGTGGTGGCGCGCCAGCCTTCCACTCTGGAGATGAATCCGCCGGGCTCCCGAGACATCCGATGTAGTTTCATGATAAGACATATAGGGAACAAACCCGTCAACAGCTGTTAGTTCGCGTGGAGAAAATCTTTTACAAATTGTGTCGGCCCTGAAAAGGGCCTTTTTTGTAACTGGGATATTGTTTACTTAAAGCAGGTGCTCGAACTGGTAACCCTCTGTCGCGACACAACTTGGTACCGTCGAGCTGTGTTTTGCAGAACTCTTTCAAAGATTCCTGGCATTGTCCTGATGTGACTGGCGGCATGTTGAACGCGATCCATTAATTCCTCTCCGTTCCTAGGTGGTTCGCGTCTTGGTGGGTGAACTAGAACCTTGAAAAATCCCCACAGGAAAAGGTCCGGTGTCGCGAGGTCTCGTGATCGCGGGGCCCACGACCTACGAGCACCTCTGCCAATTGGCCGGCCGTCGAAGAGTTCATTTAAATATGCGCGCACAGCACGACTCTTACGTGCGAGCGCCCCATCATGCTGCAACCACATGCGTAGCCGTATGTCCGGTCCAGGGGAACATCTTCCAGCAGACTGGGTAGAGTTTCTTACAAAAAGTGAACGTAATTTTTCCCGGTAAGTCGAGGAGGTAGATGGACCGGCTCAATCAGATCGTCACCCACAATGCCTGCTCAAATATTGAGAAAAAAATCGTTTCTGGTGTACGAGGGCGTACGTGACCGGAGGATTTCCCCTCACCCAGTAATGAACGTTTCGAGTGTTGTAAAAGCCATCCCGCTGGGTGGTGCACTCGTCGGTGAACAACATAATGGCGGGGAAGTCGGGATCTCGTGCAATACGTCACAGAAAGGAGAGGCAAAACCCTAGCCTCTGTTCATAGTCCGCCCCAGGATTTATGTCTTGGCCAGGGTGGAAACTAAATAGTTTCTGGCCATCATCACTGAAAACCCCCCACAGTCACCGACGAGTGACCCCTAAAGTCGGGTCCAACCGAGCGAAAACTTGTCGTAGGTGCTTCCTCGAAGAGCTCGAGAACAGTCTCTTCAAAGCAGCATCCCGTCGTGTTCGAGGTCTTCCAGCATCACAATTGCATCCGACTAACGAGTCTGTTTCGCCAAGTTTCCGGTGAATTGCTGTAAACATTTGTGGGTGTGGGTGACGTCTTGCTGGGCACCATACCTCAAACTGAAAGGGTACAGTACCACCCGACATTGAAAATAGGTACAACATACTTCATTATTTTTGTCAGAACAACACATTTTTTTGTAAAATAACTCAATTTCAATTAATACAGTGAAGCCGGATACCTGTGTGGGAAAGAATGACAATTTATTTATTTAATTGATCACATGTGCACTCCCACAAAATAAATCCCTACATCCAGGTTGGTGAGATCTGTGAAATGAATGAATGTATGGTCGTCTGCTAACCGCAGATAGTGAATGTGAATATACGATCATCTTTGAGACGATCCTTTGGCCACCTTTGGTGGGACCAAAGAGATGAAATTTACCTGAGCTTTGAGCGCCTGAAATGTGGCTGACGAATACGGTAGCAAAGTGCTCCCCCACTTCAGCAGAGGTGCGAGAGGACCTGAAGAACGGCCATGTTTCGACACTCTGCCGCTGGATCTTGTGCTGTTAAGACCTGTCTTAGTTGTGCTCCGTAGAGACAAAAGAGTGGAGACATGGTATACATGTGGAATATTTAAGAGTAGTTTGAAATAATAATTTCTCTATTTCAGGAACTTTTGTGGGGAGAATTAAATGTCAGGCGGGTAATATTAAGGGGATCGTAGTAATCTTCGGAAGTGACCAACGGTCACAATGAAACCACGTGTAGCAATAAGTTGAAATACTTCCGTGTGCTTAAGTTAAGCTGAATTACTAGCGTGGGTACTATAAGTTGAAATATTTAAGAAATGGCGTGTGCAGGACTTGAAATTAGAGACGAGTACTTCCACGTGGTGAGTACTGTGTGAGTCTCAATCTGTGCGTGAGACAAAGGATAAAGAGAAGTACTCGTCCATGGTATCAGTTGAGGACTCGTGTGTGTGATGAATATGTTCTTAATATTACTTTGCGAGATATGTTTTCGTGTGACGCTTGATTCAAACTATAATACTCTGAGAGAGAAGCAAGGTGAGTCGGCCGTCTATCCAGCAACGCCACTTGGCTTGCATTGCACAGGAAGACGTGCATATATCTCCAGAGTTCAGAGTAGGAAAGTAGAATTACGAAGTGGGACAGTGTCGTGTGAAACTGGGATAAATACTAATTGAAGTGGGAAAGCTGAAAGTGATAGTGTTGTGACTATTTATTGTATTGTATTCCATGTTGTAGTGTGGTGTATGTCATGTAATTTGGGTATGTGTGGTTTGCATGGGAGAGTAGCAAGGTAGTTTCAAAAGATTAGTGGGTTATGCTTGTTCCTTCTGTACCGCTCGATCTGGAGGAAAGTTTCGTGATGATGATTGTGAGAGTCGAAGTGTGAGATATAATAAAAGATCCACCATCGTATCCAGAAAGTGCACTGTAGCGTTAAATAATTACGAGACCATAAGGTAGAGAATCACCAATGTAAAGCCATGCCCACTGGGGCGGAAATTTTCATGTGTTATTGTTGTAAGTTATAGAATTTGTGTGTTTAGGTTATAGAATTTATCGGAATAAATAAGATAGTGAAAAGAAAAAGATTGGTGGACTTTTCCTTCGAATTGTATGTTGTCATGATGTCCCGAATTTATAATGTGTGCGCCATTCATATTCAGTGCGGTGGCCACGTGTTGATAAAAGCCGTTAAATAAAAGACAAAAAGAAAATGTGGTATTGCCAGTGCGTAGTGAACAGTCAGGGTTCTGTAAATTACTGATAGTCAGATGTGCGTTTCCGTTGCGTATTATTCATACAGGAGGATAATTTGTAACTTAATTTAGTGTACGAGAGTTCATATTACTCGATAAATAAGAATGAATCCACTCGCTTGGCAGACCACTCATCTTGCAGGCCTGACTGCTTGATGCCACAGTACGAGCAAGGCACGTGGGTGCCTCTCAAAACAACCGCCAAGCTTAATGCGCATTACTGTCGAATAGTATCTCGTTGTTCTTCTGATGAATACTGTGCCGCTATCCTTACTGCGTGACTAAATCGCACGTGACGTGTGTGCGCTCCGAAGGAAGCTTACGTGAGAATGCCTGTGACGTGTGGTGGAGACAAGCAGCACTACCAGTTCGACACGTGTGCGTCTCGTGTTGGGGCAGGGACGGGGCGAGGGACGTTTGCGTGTGTGAACCGACAACCATGGCGCTGCCCGTGAACCGACGAACGGCGACAGAACAATCCCACGCTCGTGGCGCCACATTTCCGTAGTTTAAAAATGGTGTGTTGTCGACCTACAAAACATTAATAATTTTGATGTTTGGACAACATGGTTATGGTGTAACAGCGATTGATATAAAATTAACTCAGTATTAAGAAAACAGTCTTAATCGCGTTTTTTTTATTTATTTAGTGCCGACCAGTTTCAGCCCATCGCAGCGGCCATCTTCCGGGCGAACATACTGTGAAATTACAATATATATCTTAGACAAAACTAATGACAACCATCTTATAAGAGTGTATTACGTAAATATAATGTTTTCCCCGCTGGTCCACTGCTGGTGGCGTCACGCCTACCGAAGTGTGGCAGGAGACTGTAAAGAATTTAATTTTTTTTTCCTTTATTGAGTTTCGATTCCCCCTGAAGGGGGGGGGGGGGCGGGCTGGCAGCAGCTTATTACGCTGCTCTGCAGCCTACAGAATTTGTTTTAAAAAGATGAAGATAATAAAAAATAACAGTTGGCGATAAAAACGGTGACTTAAAGGTAAAATGGCAGAAAATTACGGAACTTAAAACATAAAACACAGGGTTTATTATGCTAATAAAATACACAGGGAGCAGAAAAGTAATAGACAGACAATTAAAAAACACGGTGACAGTCTGGTTTCTGTTCGCAAGAGATATAAAATGCACACCCAGCGACAGTATGATTTCTGTTCGCAACACTGTGGAAAGACGCACAACACTGAACACTCACTTAAACACTGCACTAAAAAGTTGGCACAAATATGGCATATCACAGCCGAGAGCAGCTGGGGGGAAACTGGACAGATGACGGGGAAAAAAAGGGGGAAGGAGAGGAAAAGTGAAGGGGGGAGGGGGGAAAGGAGCCAATGGAAGATGAGGATCCATAAGATGTGTAAGGGGTGCTGAAGAGTTTACCTGATGCCTGGGTTTATGTAGCAAGCTATGAGCACGTGAGCGTAGGCAACGCCTCCAGCAGTGACCAATGGTAGACGTCTAGGGTTAAACATTGAAGTATAAATACAATTTGTGTTAAGTTCGCAATTTAAAGAAACCATGTTCATTTTTAAAAAACACTGTTATTTAAGTAAAAATCAAAAAGTATGTGAAAAAACTTTTCAACGTCAGGCTTATAAAAGAACATTAGTAACTTACCTTATCTTCATTCGTAATATACTGTGGGGGAAGGAAACAATTTCCTGTCTGAATTCTATTTACTTTGTGCTTGTTTATATCCTAGTTCTATCATTTAATAACGTAACAAGTTTAAGTGTGCCTATCTGTAATCGTATATACAGAGCCCTCTAGTCCAGGTACTATCGAAGCCGTTGCCATGGTAGCGCCCCAACATGGCTGTCCTCCCTGCTACGATGTTATCTGTTGCCTAGTACACGCCCTATGGACGCTTGTGTCATGGCAGTGGCGCAATATGGCTGCCTCCTTTGACACGTTGCTGTCCGTCACCTAGGTAGCGATAGGATCGATACCACACTTCGGAGGGAATCCATCGTCATAGTGCAGAAGGTATTGGCAGCCTACACTTTGTATAGAAGCGTCCGCCCGAAAATACCGACATTTTGCCTTTATATTAATATGATTTTATAACCCGCCAGGGTAGCAGAGAGCGCTAACGCGCTGCTTCCTGGACTCGGGTAGGCGCGCCGGCCCCGGATCGAGTCCGCCCGGCGGATTAAGACGAGGGCCGATGTGCTGGCCAGCCTGGATGTGGTTTTTAGGCGGTTTTCCACATCCCGCTATGTGAATACCGGGCTAGTCCCCATCTTCCGCTTCAGTTACACGGCTCGCAGACATCTGACCACATTCGCACTATTCCATGGATTACACTCGACACAGACAGTTGGGGTACACAAATTCCATCCTGGGGGGTACGGGGTGGCGGCAGGAAGGGCATCTGGCCACCCCTTCACCATTAGCATGCCAAATCCGATTAACGATGG
This sequence comes from Schistocerca serialis cubense, assembly GCF_023864345.2. NCBI lineage: Eukaryota > Metazoa > Arthropoda > Insecta > Orthoptera > Acrididae > Schistocerca > Schistocerca serialis. The sequence continues at coordinate 606,843,723 of NC_064644.1, read as the reverse complement.
CTGTAACTGCGGGACAAGGCTCAAGCGATAGAATTAATATGATTGTATAAACGATATTTAGTAAGTGACAAAGTATTGATGTTTATTTTAAAGGACATTGCTGCTAGTTGCACAAAACAAAATATTTTGTAAGTAGTTATGTAATTGTGAAACTATACACTACGCTGAGGGAGGTATCAGCTGTGTCCACTACTGGTTTATGGTGTGGATACCGTCACCAGGGCACCGTCACGCTACGCGCCACATAGGATTGTGACAATGCTATGTAAAACTTAAAGTAAATGTTTTAGGGTCATAGTTAGATGTCATGTAACTAGAAAACTTATGGACATCAGTTACAAAGGGATACATAATGGTATTTGTCGTGTATATAGGATGATATTTTTTTATAATTAAAATCAAAGTTACAAGAAAGGAAAAGTATCATCCTTGTATGCAAATAATACTTTCGAAAAGCTCGAGAAATGTTCTATCGTAAAACTCTACTTGCTCATTCAGTAGAGCTGTTGGTTCCTGTTTATGATGTATGAAGATCTCCAAATTTTCTAAAATATCCATCATCGGCCCTCTTTAGACTACATGTAGTATCTTTAAATCTTCATCATATTTATTTCAGCATATTTTTCTGTATCTAGGTGCTGTCCAAAAACTAATTTACTGCGCGATGATCCTAAAGTATGTTCTTTAAACCTTGTCTTGAAGTTTCTGCCTGTCTGCCCGATATAAAGTTTCTTGGAATCCTTACATGTCAGTTTGTAGACTCCCGATTTGGTGAGTATCCTACTTTTGGAATCTTCTGTACTTTGTATTAAACTATTGCCGAGGGTGTTTGAGTAGAAGGCTATTGTGAGGTCTGGGTTTCTAAAAAGTCTATTCACTTTATCAGATATGTTACCCATTGTGACGTCCCCTCTTCCCTTTTTGTTGTCGCCCTTGATGTTGAGCCGCTACTGCTACAGCTCTGTCGGTGGAATAGAGACGCGACGCGCAGTGATGGTTGTCCCCGTCGGATAACGTGGAACAGCACCTGAAAATTTCTGAAGAAAATTGTTCCCCGCGTAATGTATGAAAGTCCGTTGGCGAGTCCGCACAGTCTTCTCAGCGATCCGAACTGCTGATTTAACTGTCTATAATGATTTTATGATGATTTGTTATGCCTGGTTAGTTATTTATTGCAGTATTGAGTGAATCATTCATCACCGGCGTCGTTTCACGCCACTGAAGCGAGGAAAAATTCATTTGCAGTTCAGTATCAGGAGTTGTTACGTTGCTAGGCAGAATTATTCACTACGGCACTACGCAAATCCAGAGATAATCTATAATGCTATCTTGCTTTCGTGCGTCGTGATATTATTTAGGCAAAACACTCCTTTCAATGCTCAATGTTCATCAAGTCACACTTTCAATTAGAATCTTCACAGTTAATTAATTTTGATTATCAACTATCACACGTGATATTTCAATTACTGACAAACAATTTTATTGTTCCTTCTTAGCAGTTAGTTTATAATCACCACACCACACGCACACCGATGGATCAGATCAATTACGATTCTTTTCAATTCGGGGATCGTGACAATTACGACAACTTTTACAATCGGCGTATGTGTATTATCTTCGTGTGGTCGCATTAATGTTTCCTACTCCAGGCTAATCAGGTACTGCAGTCTTCGATACTATGTTCATTCTTCGTTATAACTGTTCACTTTGATGAAGGTTGAGTCCAACAATAATATCTCCAATATTTAAAGTTCATTAACTCGTCGTACACTATCAGAATATCACTTCAGTTCAAGTTCTCAATTCAGAATAACTGAGAACAAAGTCCACGCCTCTCTATCACACAATATTACTTTTTTTTTAATAGAAACAATTTCGTAGCGTTCCGTTTGTAGTAGTATAACAAACGGCGCTCTCTCTCTATTTGAGAGCAAGCAGGCTAGCAAGTGATTAACTTTTCCACGATCGAGCATTGTAGACGCATTGAATTTACTTTTCGCCGCGTTTACAACTCTCTTTCACAATAAATGTTATCTCCGACCGACATATTACTTTGGACTTAACATTCGTCGTACTGATTTGCAGTTATTAATAAGATGTTTGATAGCTAATTAAAAATAACCATTCTTTGTTTCTAGCTTTATATCATGACATACTCAGTAATTATTGAAATTGGTGTTCATCAAAACTTTAAGGTGTCAAAGTTGTCGTACCTGTCAGGATAACACTGTTCCCTACTTTAAATTATTATGACATTCTTATTTGGGTTTTCGGGTTTCTTGGGGCGTTACACAATATATTGCATTTTTAAAAAAATCCTCTTCTCGGATTGCTGAGGTTGTCTTGCCTGTATTTTACGTAGGTAGTAGTGTATATACTATGTATTAATATCTTTCTGTCTTTGATCTGGTGCTAGTAGTATCCTGTTCAATCTATTTAACGTGGAAAATAAGAAAGCTCTGTTAGGATGACATGATCTAGCACAAATAATAGCATCTGTTGTGGTAGGTTTTCTGTAAATACCAAACATACGTTGTCCGTTAACATTGAAGATGGTGAGGTCCAAATAATTTATAGTCTTTTTTTGTTCATGTTCTACTGTAAAATTAAGTTTCAGGTGTATGTCGTTCAGCATGTCCGTCAGATTATTTGTTTCATCCATCGTATCATCAAATAATATTAAAATATTATCGACATATCGTTTGTAGTATATAATTTTCTTTTGTAGATGTGTGGGTGGTCTCTAAAATATCTGACTTCCTTATTACTGACAAAGATGTCGGCTAAGGCTCCTGCTGACGACTTGACTGTAACTAGTCCATCCTTTTGTTGATATGTTTGATTGTTAAAGGAAAAGTAATTGAAACCCAATGTGTTTTCAAGGAGGTCAATTAGTTCGGCTATTTTGCTATGGTTAAACATGTTATGGCGCAACAAATTTTCCCTAATTATTTAAATTGTTTTCGTCACCGGGATGTTCGTGTATAAGCTTCTAATATCTAATGTGGAAAATCTATCATTTATTGGTATAGCAACATTATGTATACTTGTTGCTTTTTCATAACTATTTTTGACAGAAAAGTTTTCTTCATATATATCAAACTGTTTTAATATCATATTCAGTTTTTTATTAAGGTTATATGCCCGACATCCTATATTGCTGACTATAGAGCGTATAGGCCAATCTCGCTTGTATAACTTAATTTGGGCTCTAAGCCTAGGTAATTGTGGGTTCATTACTTTAAGACAAACCTTATCCTTAGGAGAAAATAAATATTCGTTATCATCCACCATTTTACTGATTTTAGTTTTAAATTTCAATAGTGGGTCCTTATTAATTACGGTAATGTCATTTTCCTGACAAAATTCCGTAATTTTAGATGTATAGTCATTTTCGGTAATAACTATGAGAGTGTTGCCCTTGTCTGCTTTTATGATAATCGATTTATTTGTAACTAAATTATTGTTAATGGCTTCAAGAATTCCTATTTCGCGTTTTGTTTTATTAAAACCTTTGTCTATTTCGTTTTGTAAAAGTAATTTTGTGTGTGTCATGTTTATCTAATTTAGTTTTTTTTCCCACCATCTTCACGTCTGCAATAACTCGCTTTCTATTGTTTTCATTCATCGGCGGGGGAATATTATATTTCAAACCTTTGTTAAGAAGGTGCATTTCTGCTGAAGAAAAACAATTTTGATCAAATTAGCGAAACGAAGCTAAAATGTATGACGTTGTTCTATTGATTCCAATTTCGCATTAATTTGTTCTTTTACGAGTGACTGTATTTTCTTTTCATGTATCTCTACAATATTTTTCCTCCCCTGATCTATCTTCTGATCAAAAGTGTTGACCGAGCGAGGTGGCGCACACTGGACTCGCATTCGGGAGGACGACGGTTCAATCCCGCGTCCGGCCGTCCTGATTTAGGTTTTCCGTGATTTCCCTAAATCGTTCCAGGCAAATGCCTGAAAGGGCACAGCCGACTTCCTTCCCCGTCCTTCCCTAATCCGATGAGACCGATGATCTCGCTGTTTGGTCTCCTCACCCAAACAACCCAATCCAAAAGTGTTGAGAATGATCGCGAATTTCAAAGGCGTTAAAGAGCTACCTACTTCTAGGTGCAACTTATACATCCTAACACTCAAGTCGTCTTTCTGTTTAAAGGCCATCCTAATTTCATTTTTTATGACAAGGATGCTACTTTTCCTTTGTACATAGTCTGTTACAAAATAATTCTTATCAAAAATACTCTTAGCGTAGCTTGGTATAACTTTTTGTTGTAAACAATTTTTATTAATTATATTTTGGTATTTAATTTCATAAGCGTGGTTCTTATTTTTCTAAATGTTTTTAATTCTCCAACTACCTGACTTGGTAGATTACTTAGATGTTTGGACAACATGGTTGTGGAATAACAGCGATTGATATAAAATTAACTTAGTATTAAGAAAACAGTCTTAATCGCGTTTTTTTTATTTATTTAGTGCCAACAGGTTTCAGTCCATCGCAGGGGCCATCTTCCGGGCGAACATACTGTGAAATTACAATATACAGACAAAGGCATAATGTAAATTCTTTAAAGTCTCCTGCCACACCTTGGTAGATGTGACACCACCAGCAGTGGACCACCGGGAAAAACATTATATTTACGTAAACCACTCTTATAAGATGGTTGTCATTAGTTTTGTCTAAGATATATATTGTAATTTCACAGTATGTTCGACCGGAAGACGGCCCCTGTGACGAGCTGAAACCGGTCGGCACTAAATAAATAAAAAGAACGCAGTTGAGACTTTTCTTAATACTAAGTTAATATTAGTAATTTTTTTCTTACTGGCATCAGCTATTCTGGGTGAAAATTTCGTGACTCTCTCTCTCTCTCTCTCTCTCTCTCTCTATATATATATATATATATATATATATATATATATATATATATATATATATATATATATACTCCTGGAAATTGAAATAAGAACATCGTGAATTCATTGTCCCAGGAAGGGGAAACTTTATTGACACATTCCTTTGGTCAGATACATCACATGATCACACTGACAGAACCACAGGCACATAGACACAGGCAACAGAGCATGCACAATGTCGGCACTAGTACAGTGTATATCCACCTTTCGCAGCAATGCAGGCTGCTATTCTCCGATGGAGACGATCGTAGAGATGCTGGATGTAGTCCTGTGGAACGGCTTGCCATGCCATTTCCACCTGGCGCCTCAGTTGGACCAGCGTTCGTGCTTGACGTGCAGACCGCGTGAGACGACACTTCATCCAGTCCCAAACATGCTCAATGGGGGACAGATCCGGAGATCTTGCTGGCCAGGGTAGTTGACTTACACCTTCTAGAGCACGTTGGGTGGCACGGGATACATGCGGACGTGCATTGTCCTGTTGGAACAGCAAGTTCCCTTGCCGGTCTAGGAATGGTAGAACGATGGGTTCGATGATGGTTTGGATGTACCGTGCACTATTCAGTGTCCCCTCGACGATCACCAGTGGTGTACGGCCAGTGTAGGAGATCGCTCCCCACACCATGATGCCGGGTGTTGGCCCTGTGTGCCTCGGTCGTATGCAGTCCTGATTGTGGCGCTCATCTGCACAGCGCCAAACACGCATACGACCATCATTGGCACCAAGGCAGAAGCGACTCTCATCGCTGAAGACGACACGTCTCCATTCGTCCCTCCATTCACGCCTGTCGCGACACCACTGGAGGCGGGCTGCACGATGTTGGGGCGTGAGCGGAAGACGGCCTAACGGTGTGCGGGACCGGAGCCAAGCTTCATGGAGACGGTTGCGAATGGTCCTCGCCGATACCCCAGGAGCAACAGTGCCCCTAATTTGCTGGGAAGTGGCGGTGCGGTCCCCTACGGCACTGCGTAGGATCCTACGGTCTTGGCGTGCATCCGTGCGTCGCTGCGGTCCGGTCCCAGGTCGACGGGCACGTGCACCTTCCGCCGACCACTGGCGACAACATCGATGTACCGTGGAGACCTCACGCCCCACGTGTTGAGCAATTCGGCGGTACGTCCACCCGGCCTCCCGCATGCCCACTATACGCCCTAGCTCAAAGTCCGTCAACTGCACATACGGTTCACGTCCACGCTGTCGCGGCATGCTACCAGTGTTAAAGACTGCGATGGAACTCCGTATGCCACGGCAAACTGGCTGACACTGACGGCGGCGGTGCACAAATGCTGCGCAGCTAGCGCCATTCGACGGCCAACACCGCGGTTCCTGGTGTGTCCGCTGTGCCGTGCGTGTGATCATTGCTTGTACAGCCCTCTCGCAGTGTCCGGAGCAAGTATGGTGGGTCTGACACACCGGTGTCAATGTGTTCTTTTTTCCATTTCCAGGAGTATATATATATATATATATATATATATATATATATATATATATATGGCTATTACAAATGATTGAAGCGATTTCATAAATTCACTGTAGCTCCATTCATTGACATATGGTCATGACACACTACAGATACGTAGAAAAACTCATAAAGTTTTGTTCGGCTGAAGCCGCACTTCAGGTTTCTGCCGCAAGAGCGCAGTGAGACAAAATGGCGACAGGAGCCGAGAAAGCGTATGTCGTGCTTGAAATGCACTCACATCAGTCAGTCATAACAGTGCAACGACACTTCAGGACGAAGTTCAACGAAGATCCACCAACTGCTAACTCCATTCGGCGATGGTAGGCGCAGTTTAAAGCTTCTGGATGCCTCTGTAAGGGGAAATGAACGGGTCGGCCTGCAGTGAGCGAAGAAACGGTTGAACGCGTGCGGGCAAGTTTCACGCGTAGCCCGCGAAAGTCGACGAAGCAAGCAGGGAGCTAAACATACCACAGCCGACGGTTTGGAAAATCTTACGGAAAAGGCTAAAGCAGAAGCCTTACCGTTTACAATTGCTACAAGCCCTGAAACCCGATGACAAAGTCAAACGCTTTGAATTTTCGGCGCGGTTGCAACAGCTCATGGAAGAGGATGCGTTCAGTGCGAAACTTGTTTTCAGTGATGAAGCAACATTTTTTTTTAATGGTGAAGTGAACAGACACAATGTGCGAATCTGGGCGGTAGAGAATCCTCACGCATTCGTGCAGCAAATTCGCAATTCATCAAAAGTTAACGTGTTTTGTGCAATCTCACGGTTTAAAGTTTACGGCCCCTTTTTCTTCTGCGAAAAAAACGTTACAGGACACGTGTATCTGGACATGCTGGAAAATTGGCTCATGCCACAACTGGAGACCGACAGCGCCGACTTCATCTTTCAACAGGATGGTCCTCCACTGCACTTCCATCATGATGTTCGGCATTTCTTAAACAGGAGATTGGAAAACCGATGGATCGGCCGTGGTGGAGATCATGATCAGCAATTCACGTCATGGCCTCCACGCTCTCCCGACTTAACCCCATGCGATTTTTTTCTGTGGGGTTATGTGAAAGATTCAGTGTTTAAACCTTCTCTACCAAGAAACGTGCCAGAACTGCGAGCTCGCATCAACGATGCTTTCGAACTCATTGATGGGGACATGCTGTGCTGAGTGTGGGAGGAACTTGATTATCGGCTTGATGTCTGCCGAATCACTAAAGGGGCACATATCGAACATTTGTGAATGCCTAAAAAACTTTTTGAGTTTTTGTATGTGTGTGCAAAGCATTGTGAAAATATCTAAAATAATAAAGTTATTGTAGAGCTGTGAAATCGCTTCAATCATTTGTAATAACCATATATATATATATATATATATATATATATATTCTAAAGGTGGCAGGGGTAAAATACAGGGAGCGAAAGGCTATTTACTATTTGTACAGAAACCAGATGGCAGTTATAAGAGTCGAGGGCCATGAAAGGGAAGCGGTGGTTGGGAAGGGAGTAAGACAGGGTTGTAGCCTCTCCCCGATGTTGTTCAATCTGTATATTGAGCAAGTAGTAAAGGACACAAAAGAAAAATTCGGAGTAGGTATTAAAATTCATGGAGAAGAAATAAAAACTTTGAGGTTCGCTGATGACATTGTAATTCTGTCAGAGACAGCAAAGGACTTGGAAGAGCAGTTGAATGAAATGGACAGGGTCTTGAAAGGAGGATATAAGATGAACATCAACAAAAGCAAAACAAGGATAATGGAATGTAGTCTAATTAAGTCGGGTGATGCTGAGGGAATTAAATTAGGAAATGAGACACTTAAAGTAGTAAAGGAGTTTTGCTATTTGGGGAGCAATATAACTGATGATGGTCGAAGTAGAGAGGATATAAAATGTAGACTGGCAATGGCAAGGAAAGCGTTTTTGAAGAAGAGAAATTTATTAACATCGAGTATAGATTTAAGTGTCAGGAAGTCATTTCTGAAAGTATTTGTATGGAGTGTAGCCATGTATGGAAGTGAAACGTGGACAATAAATAGTTTGGACAAGAAGAGAATAGAAGCTTTCGAAATGTGGTGCTACAGAAGAATGCTGAAGATTAGATGGGTAGATCACATAACTAATGAGGAAGTATTGAATAGGACTGTGGAGAAGAGAAGTTTGTGGCACAACTTGACCAGAAGAAGGGATCGGTTGGTAGGACATGTTCTGAGGTATCAAGGGATCACCAATTTAGTATTGGAGGGCAGCGTGGTGGGTAAAAATCGTAGAGGGAGACCAAGAGATGAATACACTAACCGGATTCAGAAGGATGTAGGTTGCGGTAGGTACTGGGAGATGAAAAAGCTTGCACAGGATAGAGTAGCATGGAGAGCTGCATCAAACCAATCTCAGGACTGAAGACCACAACAACATATATATATATATATATATATATATATATATATATATATATATATATATATATATATATAATGGAGGGAGATCAAAGACTGAACGCAGCAAACAGATTTGGATAGAGGGATGGTACAGTAATTACACAACAAATACGAAACGTCGCGCAATGCAGACCAGCGAGGAGGACTGAATCCGACCGTTTTATTATTAGAACAAGTGCCAAATCGTAGAAGTTTCCTCCGGAGGCAATGACTGAGCGCGTGTGCATTCTGCGACGGATTGCACCTTAAGGACAATCTAAAGATAGTTAATCCCTTTTTTCGCAACGATCGTTCAGTGTTTCCACATTTCTGACGAGTGATTGTATATACGTCGATAAGAATCGTGATTGATATGACCTGGTGGTTATGAATTCTTCGTGAGAAAATTCGGAATATGTCCTTGCAGACTACTTCCTGAAATTGTAAATTAGCATGAAATGTGCAGGTTCCTAGAGCTCTTGCTATTGTCAAATATGTACAACTTTACTGGAAGACATCCTGGAAAAAAATAAAGAAAAACACCTCAGGCTGTGCGTATAAAACTCCGTTATTTCATTCGAGTACAATCGGATTCGATCTAGTTGCTCATTATCAAGTGGAGAGTTAGGGAAAGTTATATTGATTCAATACTGCTGCGACACACTGATCGAGTTATGATTTGACATGATACTTTTCAGATCCGTGACTACAAGGAACACACTTGGTGGTTTGTAATGTAATTGTTCTTTACGCTGCTCTTAGTGTCAAAGAAAGATCAAAACCGATCGTGCTCTAACGAAATAAAGCAATTTTATGTACACAGCCTGTGGTGTTTTATTTCACAATGTCTTCCATTAAATTCATTTGATATTGGTTATTACCTGATTTGAATCTCGCACTTTCAATCAGTACGGATCATAAGATATTTTACAAATAGTAGTCTTCGTGGACAGTGTGCAGTTTTCTAAGATGTAACCAAAGAACTTGAGCCTTCCCTTGAACAAATGTGAATGAAAAAGGATACATTTTTACTAGTATTGTGAGTAACCAGATTCCCCCCCCCTCTCAGAGATTTTGCTCGAGTGTGCCCTTCGTGAAGGAATAGCCTCTGTGGAGATCCCTGTGCTGGACTTGTGTCGGGGTACGGGATGTAATTCCGGGGGCGGCTTTACTGCTCCTGTGGGATGAGAGTCGGCTTACGCCGCCACAGGAGTGGGGTGGGCCAGGTCAACGACCCCAGAGCCGGCGTTGGCGTTCAGGTGAAACGCCCCCATAGGGTACCTGGCCGCCTGCACAGCCTGTCTAATCCCACTCGTTGCGGAAGGGGTCGGAAAGAGTCGACCATCGCTGCTTGTGGCTGCATAGGACGCGTGCGTCGCACCCAGACTAAGAGCCAGCTGTCACGCGGAAACTGGGCCGATGGGCGTTTCCCCTCCCCCGACAGTCAGGTTCGTGCGTCGTGGGAGCTGCTGCTATTCAGTACGCAGAACGAAAATGTGTTTATCTGTATCCATAGCGCCACATCTACGTTCCACATTACCTTTTGCAAACAAAGGGGAAAATATAAAAATGATATTTAGATTAAGAGTTAAACATGTGTTGTTCAAAGTAAAGTGAGTCTATGTGGGAGCTTTTCTGTTTGAAATAAGATTATTACAATAGCACTGGAGAAAATATGGACGAGCGGATACAGACATAATCGGTGACACCTCTAGAGGTGTAGAGTTGTTACAGACCAAAGAGAAATTTGGAGTAGGATCAGTGCGTAACGCAAGTTTCAATATGAGTGAGAACCCTCCAGAGGAATATAAGACCGTACCAGTGATCTGATAACTGGTCTAGAAAGAGGGTACAGACGACATTCACGCAAGTACAGCACAGGCTGCCTCCTTTTGCTTTGCCTCAGAGTGAACTTCTCACCGTATCGCATCACCTATCTTCTCTTCTTTCGCCAAGTTTCTTTCAGTTACCTGAATTCTCTGTCCTTACTTGGCAGAACATAACAATAAAAATGTTTGATTTCCAGTATTTCCTGTAAGGTCGTTTTTGTGCTTTTTTTAACAGAATGTAAAATTTTAGGATTAATGGATTTCTGTTAAAAGATGTTCAACAAAGATTGAATCCTTCTTTCGTAATCTCCAACATGTTTCACGTTCAGATAATCTAATCACCACAGCTCTGGCTGATATACATGCACTGTGGGAAATGACATTTTGGTCAGTCAGAGCTGTGGAAATTAGGTTATCTGAACATGGGAAAAGTTGGAGATTAACCCTAGAACACTGAAGAGAGGGAAATGTTACATTGCAACTAACTAAATCATCGTAAGATTTACTACTTCACATTTCGTTCAAAGGAAGTCATAATTTAGTAGGTTATACGTTAATTACGACTACTAGGTCTCCAATGGCATGTCACGTACCAAATTAAGTACAAAATGTCTTCTTTTACACCTACTGCAATCGTAAATCTGATGAGGGTTAATGATCTAGGCCAAGAAAGAAAGGTTAACACTTTACTGAACATCTGTTAACAGAAATACACTCTTATGAGGTAGATTATGGAGTTTTACATTTTGTTAAGAAAAGCGGAAAGATGACCCTACTGGTAATCAATAGACATATGACATAGAATACCAACTTATTATTATATTACCGAACTCAGTTTCCTTTTTCCCCTATGCCAAATTAAGTTTCAGTTGTACACATGCTAAATTAAAATTGTATTCCAACTTTCTTTTTCATCTCTTGTTAAATGAATCTCATCACAAAAAATTCTATTTTTCCTTTTCCAGTTACACGTAACTATTTCTGCGTGAAATATTAAATGTAATACTTCCCTCTGAAACCACTCAACATTTCATCATTTTAAAATCTTCAGCATAAATAATACAGGGTGTTACAAAAAGGTACGGCCAAACTTTCAGAAAACATTCCTCACACACAAATAAAGAAAAGATGTTATGTGGACATGTGTCCGGAAACGCTTAATTTCCATGTTAGAGCTCATTTTAATTTCGTCCACCTACGCTCAATGGAGCACGTTATCATGATTTCATACGGGATACTCTACCTGTGGTGCTAGAACATGTGCCTTTACAAGTACGACACAACATGTGGTTCATGCACGATGGAGTTCCTGCACATTTCAGTCGAAGTGTTCGTACGCTTCTGAACAACAGATTCGGTGACCGATGGATTGGTAGAGGCGGACCAATTCCATGGCCTCCACGCTCTCCTGACCTCAACCCTCTTGACTTTCATTTATGGGGGCATTTGAAAGCTGTCTACGCAACCCCGGTACCAAATGTAGAGACTCTTCGTGCTCGTATTGTGGACGGCTGTGATACAATACGCCATTCTCCAGGGCTGCATCAGCGCATCAGCGCAGCAGGGATTCCATGCGACGGAGGGTGGATGTATGTATCCTCGCTAACGGAGGACATTTTGAACATTTCCTGTAACAAAGTGTTTGAAGTCACGCTGGTACGTCCTGTTGCTGTGTGTTTCCATTCCATGATTGATGTGATTTGAAGAGAAGTAATAAAATGAGCTCTAACATGGAAAGTAAGCGTTTCCGGACACATGTCCACATAACATGCTTTCTTTCTTTGTGTGTGAGGAATGTTTCCTGAAAGTTTGGCCGTACCTTTTTGTAACACCCTGTATATGTGTAAGTCGCACGACTTTTTCTGTGTTTACGACAGTCAGTTAACACCTGGTCATTGTCTAGGAAATGGAAAGCCGGTTCGTGACCGAATAAATACAATTTTTCAGACCATCAGAATGTTTTTCTTATTTAACATTATGTAACCCTACCATATATACCTCCCACTTATCGACTTTCTCTGCTTTACTTTGTTCTGGTTTGCCTTCCGAGCTCTAGATGTTCATTCTTCTCTCTTCCTCAAACATTTCTTTAATTTCACGCACGATTCTACAGCTTTGCAATTCTCCTCTTTCCATTATTTCTTTGCCACTTTGCACTTACCTGTCTCATTTTTTAGGCATATACAGACGAATACGGTTGTCTCATGTGCTATATTTTTACACAGTCCAGTCACATCTCGAATGTTCGACGTCAACTTGCAACGATCACTCACAGACGGCAGGCGGCGGCACTAGCAGTGGAGGGTATATAAAGCTTGTCGAGGGGACGCGGAAAACAGTGCACTCGTTGGGAACGGAGCGGTTTGTCTGACGTCCAAAACGGCATGATCATTGGCTTTCGAACCAAGGTTAGAGGAATTTGCGAAACGGCTGAGCTCGTAAACTGTTCGCGTGCCGCAGTGGTTAAAATGTACCGCGCATGGCGAAATGGCGCTACCCAGAACAGGCGCCGAGGCAACTGTGATACACCGCGGCTCGTACAAGGGGACAATTATTGAACTATACGAAGTAAAATAGTCATAACTTCTGAACGGTTTGCGCGAGGACGTTAAAACTGCACGGCTGGCCCGGGGAGTGATGGTAATCAGTATGGGCTTGCGTATGGTGTGGTTCAGCGACGATGCCCACTTTCATTTGGATGGGTTCGCAAGTAATTGGCTCATTTGGGCGACTGGGGATCCGAATTTCGCGACCGAGAAGTCTCTTCACCCTCAACGGGTTACTGTGTGGTGTGCAATGGCCAGTTACAGAATCATCGGTGCGATATTCCTTGATGGCACAGTGACTACCGAACGGTACGTGAAGCTTTTGGAAGACGATTTCATCCCCATTATCCAAAGAGACCCTGATTTAGACAAGATGTGGTTCATGCAAGACAGAGCTACACTCCATCGAAGCAGGAGAGTGATCCTGTCATTCTAGAAGACTCAGTGGATCAACACGAGTATGCATCTAATGCCCTCGGCACGATGGCATATACCAGCAGGACAACGCACTGTACGTCCGTGGTTCGAAGAGTCACCAGGATAACTGTACCGTACTCCCATGGTCACCAAACTGCACCGATCTTAACCCTTCTTTTATTCGAGGATTTCTGATGATGTCGGCCAGAAGCGGAATAGGAGAACTGCGTTAATTGTGTGCAATACATCTTACAATTACATATTTGTTCTGTATTAAATAGTCAGAATATAATTTAAACTTAATGTATATGTGTTTATTCCGGCTGGCCTTGTTCGCTCAAATTAAATACGTTGAATGTTACTTTTGGAATCATTTATAAAATATGCCCCATAGGTTTAATTAATGCTAAAAGACGTTAAGAATAAATTTTCTCTGTGTAAATAAAACTGTAAATTAAGAAGAAAAGGTCATAATTTAATACAAATTTTTTCTACTGTTCATATAAAGTATGTTTCAGAGAAATATTTATACATCGAAAGTTTATAAAATACATGCTGTAAAGTAAGTTGAAGGCAGTCGCCGTAATTTGTTTTGACTGTATAGAGGCAGAGTGTTCGCTCTCTTTCGTTTGTTATTCGTTGCGGTCTCATAAAATATGAGTGTAGCTCTTGTAGCTGTAACTTTTGGTTAAATAATTAGGTTAATTAAATGGTAAGAGCCGTGTTTGAATCAAGGAATCTACTTTCCTCTTTCATTAATGCCACATCTCAATTTCTTATGTTGCATTTTAGAGCTTTTACAGGCTGCAGCGAAGCAGAGTTGCCGTCGAACTGTTTGGTGGTAATAGCCGAACGCTACTAGTGTTCAATCGGCATTTACTTTATCAAACTTTTATTTCAGCGTCCCTGAGATCTCTTTTACCGATCTTTCCTATCAGTGTCCAGGCAATGTAATTGCGCAGACAGCGTAATTTTGAGATCGGTCACTGGCCTCTGAAGAACGCCGTCGGTCAACGTTCCCGTCGGTCTGATGAGTATCTGATGCTGGATGCTGGGATGGAAGTCAATTAACAACCAAGCAAAAATTTTCTATGCGCCGTTTTACCATTTCAGAAACTTTGTCACCAGCAGACGTCATTAACAGCGTTATAATATTAATTACTAACTGTTTAACAATCAGTAAATGTCTTTTGGGGAGTTAAATTAATTTTAATCAGAAATATTTAAAGAAGTTAACTTCCACAGCTAATATTAAACTCAATATTTCAAATTAACTTTCCCATCTCCAAACACTAGTAACACAATATTTTAATATGAGTAATATTATAACGTAACTGAAGAGGTCCACAAATGCCATCTAAAAATAACAAACTCCATGACATAAAATATTTGAAAATCAGAAATTGGCGCCGTTTAAAAAACCAGGAAAGACTTAAACAAGATTCGGCCAACAACAGATGAAAGCAAGGAATGGAACCGCTGCTTAGGACTGCAATGTTTGTCGTGACCGTAGTGACACAAAGGCAGTGACTCAGTGTCCTGTGGCCGGATCTCCGACACATCGAAATCCCCGGCGCGCAACCAGCGAGCGCCCGTCGCCGCGTCACAACCACGACGCCCCGCCGCTTGGCGTCCAGTGGAGCTCCCGGCGAAGGCACCTCACAGGCAGCGCCTGGCCTGGCTGTCCACTTCAGCCATTGCAAAGACAACGGCGCCCTCTAACTAGACCACTGGCCTCACTCGGTAGCGAACTTCAAGATGAATCGAACGGTGTCGTGCCCACCACTGCTCAATTTGTGTCAAGCCTTGTCTCTTTAGTTTTTCAACTAATGCAATAACAAGGTCATATCTCAAAACTACCAATTCTTCTTCTATCGTATTCCTCTTCCCATTCTCATTCGATAGCTGCCTTGGGCTCCCTTTAAAACTCTCAGGAGCCTCTAGTTCTTTCACGTTATCCAATTCCATCTCCTTAATTTGCGGTCATTCACTCATTTCTTCAGTTTTACTCTGCAGTTCATAACCAATAGATTATGGTCAGAGTGCAAATCTGTTCGTGGAAATGTTCTTCAGCTCAAAATCTGGTTTCTAAATATCTGTCTCACTGTTATATTGTTTATCTGAACCTTTCGGTATCTCAAATTTTTCCCATATGTGGGTCGTCCTTTCACGATTCTTACACCAATAGTCTGCTACCTTAAAATTGTGATCTGTGCAATATTCTTTCTTTCATTCCATTCTGCTTTCCCATTTTCTTTTTAATAATGTTTGCTAGTTTCCCGACGACCTTCAGATCTGACAAATATTTAAGAAAAATCTACTACATGATACTTGCTATTACTGACACTGCTCTCACCAATGGAGATAACCAGGCATGTTTCACGTCCCGTCCTCCTAGCTTCAGTTACGCCAGATTTTTCTCTTAATTCCAGTCTTCACCGAAGCTCAGTTGTATACCTTGTTAGACTAACACTCCTGGAAGAGAGGACATTGGGAAAAATGACTTAGGCACAGTTTAAATAAGTGTCCGCAGAATAAATCGTATACTGCGTAAAGGCGGTTGCCGGACCTGAACTCGAACGACATTTGGAAATTAAACAGAGGTAAGACAGCTAGTGGTAGATTCAAAGCTACGAGGACGCGTTGTTTGCGTGTTGGGATTGGCAAGTCATTAAGAATACTGGCCGCGATAGGCAAAATTATGGGTTACGGTTGCAGACCACCACACAGTTTTAATGTGCTAGGGAATTTCGGGTTGAAGACATTGTTAGGAGTTAGTCTACAGTTTCGAGGGAAAAATTGACAAAGAAAGTGTGATAAATTTTAAATCACATTGTTCTACCACTATTAGTTGTTTGTGATATCACTGCCCGGCCACGGGTGTGTGTTCTTACTGTAGCTGTTGTCTAGCACATGGTCTGATTCTGGGGAAAGGAGGCTTCCATTAGCCTAGTGACGATAGGCCAGTTGTCTCCCTAACCCTCCTAAATGGGGCGTAGTCTGGGCATTCAAAGCTGTCTCAAGGTCGAATCCTATTTCTCTCGAGCACTGGTGATTTCCAATACTCGCAAAGAAGTTTATGAAAGTTCTTAACAGGAAGCAGCAATTTATAGAAGCTCTATTAACGGAAGCAGGAAACGGCCAATGAATATGCCTAGATTCTGCTCCTCATTCTGATTGGCTGGTAGGTCTAAATGTTTAATAATTTTGTGGGTCGGTTTGGTGCTCGCGAAATCGAGGTAGTCGATTGGAAGCCCTTCTGGGTGTTGTTGTGGGATCTCTGCAGTAGGGGTGCTAATTCGATAATATTACCGAATTCTGTGGTCGAATAGTTGGTTGGTTGGTGTCGGGGAAGGAGACCAGACAGCGTGGTCATCGGTCTCATCGGATTAGGGAGGGATTGGGAAGGAAGTCGGCCGTGCCCTTTCAGAGGAACCATCCCGGCATTTGCCTGGAGTGATTTAGGTAAATCACGGAAAACCTAAATCAGGATGGCCGGACGCGGGATTGAACCGTCGTCCTCCCGAATGCGAGTCCAGTGTCTAACCACTGCGCCAGAATAGTTAGTGATCTATGAAATATTTCTTTCAGAATGTAAGCAGAGAGAACTGGCAAGGGCGTTTCTCGCACGAGTGTGTGGAGTGTTCAATGGTTTTGCATTTGTAGAAGGAGCATGTTGGCATCTGGCGAGGGTGCCCACGCTCACTGGACAGGGCGCGCAAACTGGCTGGCCGCGCCGCGCCGAGCAGCTGTGACGTCACCGTCGCGCGCCGCGACGCCTCAGACAGCAACGTGTCGACGCATGCCTGAGCTCTGTAGTTGATGTGACGTGTACGGTGGGTTAGTGCACATTTCAGCCCTTTTCACAAGGTTTCGTAATGGGTGGTCGAGGAAAACCTTTCAGGCACCCCGCAGCTTAGAACCGACACGGGAAGCCGTCAGTGGGTGGCATAAAGGGCGACAGTGAAGCCACCGCTTTCGTTTGGGTGTTGATTCGCGCACTTCTTGCTGTAGATGAGAAACAGGGTGACGTTCTGGATGACGTCTGACACTGCTGACACACACTCCTTCCACACCCCCGCCCCCAACCCCCACACCCATCCGCGCTCTAGGGGCATAGCGCAGCTGCAACTCCACTGAACGTGATGTGTTCCCTCTGTGGCCTGGCATACGGGGCGTGTCCTTTAGGGACATGATGCATAGCAGCAAACGGTGTTTATGCTATTTCAGACCTCCTGTTTCGCGTGCTGCGTCGCAATGGAAGACAATTACGGGCGTTTGAAATAGTGACGCAGTGTGTATTCGTTTCCGTGGAAATTCGACTGTCGTGTTTTTGTATCGCTCTTCCCTTTTGATTTTGAGCTGTACTGCTATTTTGTTGTGGAAGTCGCTGGTAGCCTGCCGGAGGCAGTGTACGAGTTGTTAGCAGTGTACGTATATACCGGTCTGGTGGCAGGGTCACGAAACCGTCCTGCAACTGGTTGTGGTGCTGCAGAGCTTTTGTGCAGTCAGCGTCTCGTGGGTCAAGCGAGGCTGATGACCCCTTGCTTACTTCCACCGCTGCTAAACATAGCGGTGGCTCTTCCGTAACCCAAATTATGGCACTCTGTTGCTCTAACTGCTGACTGAAATTGTTTGGTAAATCGCTTGTGTATCGTAGTGTTCGAGGAGAGCGTCCGGTTATGGGAGATGTTACTGTCTAGACTACCAGCGATACATCGCTCGCGTGTGAGGTTCTTTACTTACGCAGACAGACAGATGAGTAAAAACAAAGCAGACGGAGATGTTTAACTCGTGTACGGCGTGTTCGAAGAGACCGACTCCAGCGAAGGAAATTATACCGAACGTGTCCAATCTGCAGGGAAGTAAGCGATGTTGTAGTGTGTCTTGTCATGTCGCCTGGAGAAGAGCAGTTTTTCTTTTTGCGCAGCTGTCGCTGGCCACTGTGGCAAGGCCTACAGCGCGCGTACGATACGTTGTGTACACTCGCAATAAATCGAAAGAAATAGTATTAAGTTCATCTTTTCCATTTTCCATATTCGGACTTGTATTGATAAGACGACTATACTGTAACATCTCAGTTCACTAGCTGCAGTACTTCAGAAAATAAAAAATTGTACCTAGAAACCATAACAACTTTTGTGGTATTAGATAACTGAGCCAGAGGTTGTAATGTGTCCGTGTACGATATCAGCCATAACTGTAACCAGAAGAATCGGTCCGTATAGTTTATTTTCCTACACTGCCCCCCGCGACGTTAGATGCCGCCTAGTGGCGTTGCGCGCAAGTGACGCGGTCAAAAATGGATGTACGCGTAGCAGACGCGGACCGGGGGCCACTCTAGTGAACATATGGATTGCAAATCTGGAAATTCATTGAGATAAGCGACTTTGACAAAAGGCAGAGCATTATTACGAAGAGCCTGTGAACCAAAATCTCGAACACAGCGAAGCTGGTCGAATGTTCACGTGCTACTGTCGTGTGCATTTACGGACAAGGTAGGACAATGAAACTACCACTGGACGCTAACTGGTTGGACGCCCACAATTCTTCACAGGGTTTCTGGGGCTCGTCTGCTCTGTAATGTAGGATAGATAGTGATCTGTGGCATCTCTGCCCAAAGAGCACAACGCTGGTGCACGCACAAGTGCTTCGGAGCCCACCGTTCATCGTACATAGTTGAACATGGAGCTCCGCAGCAAAGCACCACTACATGTTCACATATTGACCCACCCACATCGTCAATTAGGATTTCACTGATCACGGGACCATCGGGATTCTACCGTCGATCAATGGAAATATGTCGACTGTTCGGGTGAATCACACTTTTAGAACTTCAGGTCGGTAGTCGTGGCTGTTCGGGTGAATCATAGGTCGGTGGTCGTATCTACAAACGCCGTCATCGAGGCGAACGGCGGCTCCAAACGTGCACGCAGGTTGATGGGAGCAGTATTATGCTGTGGGAGACGTTCTCCTGCCCTTGCATTGGACCTGTGGTAGTAATATAAGCCAAGCCGAGAGCTGCGAACCGCCTGCATCCCTTCATGCTTCCAAGTCTTCCCCGACGGCGATGTCTTCTTTCGGCAGCGTAATTATCCGTGGCTCGGAGAAAGATCCGTGCTACAGTGGCTTGAGGAGCATTATACTGAACTCACGTTGATGTCTCGGCAACCAAATTCGCCTGATGTAAATTCTCTGGATCCCATCTGGGTCGCTATCGGGCCCACCACCGAGTACGCAAATGAGCGGCTCGTTATTTACGCGAATTACATGACGTGTGCGTAGACATATAATGCTGTATAATCCATAAACCTACAACATACAACCATAAACCTAACAACTGTCGGATCCGTGATACGCAGAATTACTGATATATTTCGTTCGAAAGACGGGCAAACAAGCTATTAAGCAGGTCGTCGTAATGTTTTGGCTTATCGGTGTATACTTTTCTTTGGGTTCATTACAATAGCTGCTGAATTAATCGTAGCCATTTTGTTGTGTGACTGATGTGGAGAGAATGAGGGAGTCTATGGAGGGCACACGTAGAGTGTGAATGTTTTATGTTACCAAGAACAATGTAAAATGTGTGCATGGGAAAGTTCTTGTGCAGTCATGAATCATGTGACGCATGTCGTAGTATGCATGATTTCGTATAAAAGCAACCTGAAGAGAATTTTGGAGTTCAGTCAAGTAGAAATTGGTTTTATTTACTTTAAATTCGATTTTGTAATTTCAGAATTTCTTTTATAAATTCCTCTCTGTGATTCTACTGGATGATTTACGGATTATTGCAAGTATTTGAGAGCTGGTGCTGTTCTGGTCATCTGCCTAAATCATCAGCTAATAATTAAGTAACTCTCGCGTTTTGTGCAGTGTTACATGCTAGAGTTCCTTATCTCTAGGAGTCGCTTGGAAACCGTCTTGCGGTATACATCATCAGTGTTAATTCGCGTTACACAAATTTATGCCAAGATGAAGGAAATCTTGCGTTTTGCCGATTCTCGTATCGCAGTTTTAAAGCGACTGCAGTATTAACCATTTTAGTGAAAGCCTGGAACTACGCATGAATGACGAGTCTTCAGTTCCTGTTAAGAAGCCCACTGAGTGAGTTGATGTAGTAAGTCGCGAACAGCTGTGGGTCAGAGACTGTCGACAAAGTTAAACCCATTCGGGTCGGACTAATAAACTTCTGGCTGCTTTCGAGTGGAGAACTTGTAGTCTAAACAGTCGCCAACTTGCACCAAAAATACTTTAACCCTTTCAGACCTGGTGGTCACAATGGTGTACATAAAGTTTGTTCACTAATATTTCGCTGACAAGAAATGTCAGGTGCATCCACACTCACTGTGCACATTTGTGTATGTTTCTTCTAGCCATGCTCCAGCAGCTTCTGCTCTCTTGTGAGCTGTCTGTGAAGCATATAGTAAAATATACTCTCTGGTGTTGTCTCTCTGTGGGAAGCAATTACTCGTTGACTTTATTGCTAAATAGTCAAGTTGTGAGTTTTTTTAATGAATGTTTTGTGTGCTTTCCATCTTTTGGAAAGATTAGACATTCTTTCCGTGGAATTTTCAGCAATTTCATCCAGATAATATTTGTGTTATGTATCAGGTAAGTTTAATGTACACGATTGTGTACAACTGGTCATTAATGGTGTAAAATAGGAAACGTAACCTAAAATGTGTCTCAGCTGTATTTTCATGGCTATGGTAGTTATGTGTGGTATTTTTTCAGTAATTTCAGTACCAGCAGCAAGGAGGAGAATAACTGACCTGTACACATTATTTTATTTTATATTGCTGGCTTTTGACTTACAAATATGGATAAGGAATATGTTTCTGTGATGAAAGATTGGGACTTGATTATGGACATAATTGAAAATGGTGATGTTTCTGACTTTAGTTTGAGTGGAGATGAGGATGACACTGTACCACATACTGAAAGGCAAGCAACACAAACAGATAAAGTGGGCGTGAATGAAGTGTGTAGTGGCACCATATCTGAAAATGAAGATGATGGAGAGGTGGTGGATGCTGAAATGAACTTTTCATGCAATGAAAACAACCCAGAATTGAATAACCTATGTGACAATATAATGGTGACACCTAAAGAATCCATAAACAGGAAATGCAAGCCTCTAAGTACCATGGCAGAAACATACAAAACTCCAAATTTTGAAGAATCTGTCTTGTGTTCTCCAATACAATACTTCAAAAGATATATACCAGATGATTTGTTCACTAGCATGGCAGCACATACTAATATTTATGCATTACAACAAGGCAAATCCTCATTGAAGCAGATAACTCCTCAAGAACTAGAGGTGTTTTTTGGTTTGCATATATTGACTGGCGCTTTGAAATTTCCCAGATTACAAATGTATTGGGATACAAGCCTGAAGGTAAAAGTGTTTTGGAAAAACATGTCACGAGACAGATTTTTATAATTATGAACAATCTGGAGAAGCCACCTGAAAATAAAGATAAATTTTACAAAGTCAGGCCAATTTACACATCTATTCGAAAACGCTGCAGTGAACTTGCTATAGAAGAGAATGTTTGTGTGGATGAAGGAATTATTCCTTTCACTGGGAAGTTTTCTGCTAAGCAGTATGTCAAGGGGAAACCAAGTACATGAGGAATCGAAGTCTTCATGTTGTGTGGAGAAAGTGGAATAGTGCATGATGTCCCTTTGTGTCAAGGTGCTACAACTGAACTAAATACTGCATGCTGTAAAAAATTTGAATTAGGGCCTGCTCTTGTTTTAGGATTTTCTGTTCCACTCTCAAAAGGCAAACGTCATAAATTATACTTTTACAACTTCTTTTCATCTTATCATCTGTTTGCCGGCCGGAGTGGCCGTGCAGTTCTAGGCGCTACAGTCTGGAGCCGAGCGACGGCTACGGTCGCAGGTTCGAATCCTGCCTCGGGCATGGATGTGTGTGATGTCCTTAGGTTAGTTAGGTTTAATTAGTTCTAAGTTCTAGGCGACTGATGACCTTAGAAGTTAAGTCGCATAGTGCTCAGAGCCATTTGAACCATTTTATCATCTGTTTCAAGTTCTGAAATCTCAAGGCATCAATGCAGCAGGTACTGTCCGTCAAAACAGATTTGGAAAGAACTTGCCTTTTTCCGATGATAAAACAATAATTAAACAAACCAGTGGTTACTGTGAAGAAACCACTAGTGCTGATGACATTACCATGTGTAAGTGGTAAGACAAAAGGCCAGTTGTATTGTGTTCAAACTTTGTTGGTAAAGGCTCAGTGGATGAAGTTGAGTGTGGGGACAAGAAGCACCATAAATAAGAGAAAGTAGAAAGACTTGAAATAGTGAGAAGATATAATCATGCAATGGGTGGTGTGGATCTATTTTATCAATTGATAAGCTACTACAGAGTTTTCATCAGATCTCGAAAATGGCCTTTGCGTATGATTTTTCATGCTGTTGACTTTGCCATCGTGAAAAGTTGGTTGGAATACAGACGAGATGTAGACAACCAGTCTATCCCAAAGAAGAAGCAAATGGAACTTCTTTCCTTTAGTATCAGGGTAGCAGATGGATTGATACTGTGCCAGAAGAAAGTGACTGAAAAGAAGAGGGGGCGTCCGTTTGATGAAGGACTGGCTTCGGACATGAGAGTCATACCAAGAAAAAGAGGAGAATTGCGACCGGCTACAGAGATACAGTTTGATTCCATAGATAATTTACCTTTGCGTGATGTAGGAGCTCCAAGTCGCTGCAAATTTCCCCAACTGTACAGGGCGTTCTAGAATCCAGTGCACAAAATATAAAGTACATTTGTGTCTCCAAAAGAACAGAAATTTTTTTTTGCAGTTTCATACTAAACCTTAAAATCAGTCTGTTGACCAGTGTTGTTTAAATAAGAACTGCAATTTGGAATTATTTTTATTGTTTCTTCTGTTTTAAAGTGAAATAAAGAGTGGCATATTTGATCCATACTGTTAACATCCTTAATGTATGACATGAAGCTCGAGACCTGATGAACACAATTGTGTACATTAAATATCTAGAAAACTAGAGATAATACGAAATTTTTTCTTAGAAAGATGTGGGCAGGAGACCCACCTGAATCTAAAAATGATGTGAGACTATTTTTTTAAGTAAATAAAAAATCAGGTCTGAAAGGGTTAAAATTAAATGAGGATTTAATAGCCATTTACATGTTTTGGAGACAGTGAAGCCTAGTTAATTGAACTTTAAAACAGTTTCATCCAAGTTTATTTCGATCCCGAACGCGCGAAATTTTACGGACTTACAGATGCTACCACCAAGCTTGAGTTACGCGCTTAATGTACTGAGTCGGTGTTTCTTCAGCGCTGTTTTCCGCCGTCTGAGTGAGTTTGTACCAACGCAGTGTGAAGGAGCGGCCTACAAGAAACTTGTTGTGGCAGACTGAACTGTTGGGAACGAGACGTTAAAAGCCTTCCCGCCGCACGAGCACTTGCTGGAGGTATTGCTGTCGAGGTTGCCAGCGGTATTTCGGTCGCATATGAGGTTCTTTAGATCCGCCGACAGACTGCCGAGTACAAATAAAACAGAGATATGAAGGTGCGTCGTAGCGTCGGCAGGTCCATTTCGGCGCTCAGGTCGGTGAGGCGTCGGCCTGTCGAAGCCAGCGGTTTGCGCCACGAGCGACTCCGGCAGCTGCGGGCACGTCCCGGGGCGCGGCCGCTGCGTCACGGACGACCACGCCACACACTCTCCGTCCAGCCGGCTCCAGCGGCGGCTGGCTGCTCCTGGAGCGTCGGCGATTCCAGTGGGCGTCCCAGTGGAAGCGTCCCGCTCACCGTAGGCAGGGGCGGTTCTCTTCGAACAGCAGCACGGCTGGTGCGAGCAATGGCACTGCCCACGCTGGAGTGGCTTTTAGCGACGAGCCACAGGCAGAAAGTCCGAGATTTTTACTCTGCAGTTCGTAACCGATGAATTATGGTCAGAGTGCATAGCTTGGCCTGGAAATGATTTCCGGTACAAAATCTGGTTTCTAAATATGTGCTTTACTACTATAGCTATTCGGAAACTAAGATCAGATCGGGCGTGAAATGGAATGTCTCTAGTATGTCCGTCAATCGCACCACGTCGCTCTTTTCAGTTGTGTGCTCACAATGAGCACATAAAGACGATCAGAGAATAGTGTCTCCCGTCCATAATTGACTGACCCTCAGTTTCATTTCTGCTCACATGAAGCCCTAGCACAGACAACGAGCTATAGTCCGCCGCAGAAAGCATAGGCGGCTGCCTTCTACACACATCAAAAAAAGTTTTGCATCACCCCGGTCCGCAGACGTTGGTTGTGGATATTGTATCACTCAGTCCCTTTGACTGTTCAGAGATGTCACTAAACCCGCCCTAAGATGTAAACCACGGATGAGCAGCGCCTATTAGACGGAGCGGGTCCAACAGCCTATCAATTCTAGTCTTTCCGCCAGGAAGGAGGTACACGGCTCGTGTTGCCTGTTGGTCAACCATGCCTAGACGGTCAATACCGCGGTTCGATCGCGTCCGCATTGTTACTTTGTGCCAGGAAGGGCTCTCAACAAGAGAAGTGTCCAGGCCTCTCTGTGTGAACCAAAGGATGTTGTTCGGACATGGAGGAGGTACAGAGAGACAGGAACTGTCGATGACATGCCTCGCTCAGGCCGCCCAATGCCTACTACTGCAGTGGATGACCGCTATCTATGATTTATGGCTGGGAAGAACCCTGACAGCAACGCCGCCATGTTGAATAATGCTTTTCGTTCAGTCACTGGACTTCGTGTTACGACTCAAACTGCGCAGTAGGTCGCATGATGCTCAACGCCAGTCCCTACTTACATGGCCAGGTCCATGTTTGCAACCACGACACCACGCATCGCGGTACAGATGGGCCCAACAACATGCCGAATGCACCGCTTAGGATTGGCATCGCGTTCTCTTCACCGATGAGCGTCGCATGTGTCTTCAACCAGACAATCGCCATAGACGTGTTTGGAGGCAAACCGTTCAGTCTGAACGCTTTAGACACAGTGACCTGCGAGTGTAGCAAGATGGAGGTTCTCTGATGTTTTCGGGTGGCATTATGTGAGGCCGACGTAGGCCGATGGTGGTCATGGTAGACGCCGTAACGGCCGTACGATAAGTGAATGCCATCCTCCGACCGATAGTGCAACTATATCGGCAGCGTATTGGCGAGGCATTCGTCTTCATGGAGAAAAATTCGCGCCCCCATCGTGCACATCTTGTGAATGACTTCCTTCAGGATAACGACATTGCTCGGCTAGAGTGGCCAACATGTTCTCCAGCCAAGAACCCTATCGAACATGCCTGGGATAGATTGAAAAGGTCTGTTTGTGGACGGCGCGACCCACCAATGACTCTGAGGGATCTACGGCGAATCACCGTTTAGGAGTGGGACAATCTGGACCAACAGTGCCTTGATGAACTTGTGGGTAGTACGCCACGACGAATACAGGTATGCATCAATACAAGAGGACGTGCTGCTGGGTATTAGAGGTACTGGTGTGTACAGCAATCTGGACCACCACCTCTGAAGGTCTCGCTGTATGGTTCAAACGGCTCTGACCACTATGGGACTTAACGTATGAGGTCATCAGTCCCCTAGACTTAGATCTACTTAAACCTAACTAATCTACGGGCAGCACACACATGCATGCCCGAGGCAGGATTCGAACCTGCGACCGTAGCAGCAGCGCGCTTCCGGACTGCAGTGCAAAGAACCGCTCGGCCACAGCGGCCGGTTCTCACTGTATGGCCGTACAACATCCAATGTGTGGTTTTTATGAGCAATAAAAAGGGTGGAAATGATGTTTATGTTGACCTATATTCCAATTTTCTTTACAGATTCCGGAACTCTCGGAACCGAGCTGATGCAAAACTTTTTTTTGATGTGTGTATGTCGAGGTTATTGGAAAGTTGGTACAACGCTACGAAAAATTGTTAGGTCGGAGCGGCGACCATCTAGAGAAGTAGCCAGAAAGCTAACTGTTGTATATATGACATTTTTGATTTTCACTGTGGTTTCCATTTCGCCCACTTCGCGACAGAACGGACCATAATTACGGAATAGCTCTCGTATTATAAATGGCGCTTATAAACAGTCTGAAAATTTTGTAAGGTTGTAGAAGGGTAGGTTGCGTTGAGAAATAAATGTTAAGAAAAAGTTTGACAATTTTCACCGTTTGACAGTTAATTAGCATTGAAGTCAGCCAATCAGACAGTTGCGCTCGTAAATTCAAGTGGGCCACCAGAGACGGCGTCGACAATCGTTTTCTGCGTTTGGTTTCCTAAAACTGGACAGGAGAGCGATACAAAAACTGGACGTGGAACGGTAGTAAGCACGGTACCCGGGGCACAGGCTGCGAGAGCAGCTGGCACTAGTAGCGTCTGGCGTACCGCTCGACTGTGCGGCCACATCGGCATGACTGGCTAACTTCAATGCTAATTAACTCGGAAACCGCGCAAGGTGTCCATCTTTTCTCAACAATTATTTCTCAGCTGAACCTATCCTGTTTTGCTTTTACAGATTGTTTCTGACCAACCTGTATGCTGTATTCGGAACTTCCTGTGTCGTCAAGTTTATCCCATGTGTAAGTGCTTGCTTCATAATTCCGAAACGAGCAGTGTTATCTTAAAATTGTGCTCTGCGCAAAATTCTTCGTTTCATTCCATTGTTTTTCGAGACAGCAAGCTTCGTTGGCTTTAAGGACGGTCAAGGAGTTGCTCAATGACCACATCGAAGACCTTATACAACTGTACCCCGAATACATTCTTGTGGATTTTGACCAGTCTGGCATGTGCAATAGAAGACAGCAAAAGGAAAACCGAAGTTTTATATGTAGTGTTTAAGAAATCATTCACGCGGGAAGGTCGTATAAATGTACCATCGTTCCATAGTCGAGAAACAACCGAAACAGGTGAAAACACACAGACGTCAGGTCCGGATGGAATCCCAGTTCGGTTTGACGGAGAGTACTCCACGGCACTGACCACTTACTTACCTCGCACTCATCGTGAACCTCTCGAGCAGCACCAAGCCCCAAGCGACTGGGAGAAACCGCAGGTAATTCCTCTTAACACGAAAGTTAAAAGAACGGACCTGCAAAATTACAGTCCGATATCCTAAACATCGATTTTCTGTAAAGTTCTTGAACGTATTCTCAGTTCGAATACAACAAATTTCCTTGAGATGGAAAGCTTCCTATCCACAAACCAGTGCGGGGTGAGAAAGAATCGCTCGTGCGGAACTCTGCTTGACGTAGTCTTAGATGGCAGCTTACGTACGAGGGATGAAGGGTGAAAGGCGGACAGCGCAGTTTCTGGAGTTCCGAAGAGCATTCGACACGGCAGGCTGTTGGCGAAGGTACGAGCACATGGAGTGGGTTCCCCAATATGTGAGCGACTCGAAGATTTCCTTAGTGACAGAACTTAATGTGTTGTCCTCGAAGGCGAGTGTTCATCAGAGACAAGGAAATCGTCAACAGCGCCCTAAAGAAGTGTGTTAGGACGGCTCTTATTCTGTGTGGAGGTACTCGTGGATGATGTGACAGACGCAGCGCTCTCTGCCGTTGATGCTGTGGTGTACGGGAAGGCATCGCCGTTGATTGACTGTGGGAGGCTGCGAGGCGACTTAGACGTAATTGCTGGCTGCTATGATGAATGGAAGCTTGCTCCAAATGCAGAAAAAACGTAAATAACTGTTGTGCGCTGCTTGACACAGTCACATCGCCTAAATATGTAGGCGTGACGCTTCAAAGCGATATGAAATGCGACGGAAATGTAAGGACCGTAGGAGGGACGGTGAATGGTCGACTTTGTTTCACTTTGTGATTCATTTGCAAGCGAGACTGTGTGTAGAGGACCAGGGATCCATTCTTGAGGACTGCTGGAGTTTCTGCGATCCGCTCCTGACTGATTAAAAGAAGACATCGCTGCAATTCGGAGAAGTGCTGTTGGATTTGCTACTGGAAGGTTCGATCAACACGCGAGTGTTACGAAGATGCTGCGTGGACTAAATTGGGAATCCCTGGAAAGAACGCGGCGTTCTTTCCGCAGAACATTATTGATAAAATTTGGAGAACCAGCATCTGAAGCTGACTTCAGAACGATTCTATTGCCGCCAACGTACATTCGGTGTAAGGACCACGCCAATAAAATCAGAGAAGTCAGGGCTCCTGTGGAAGCATACAGAGTGTCGTTTTTCCCTCGCACTGTTTGCCCTCGGAACAGGAAAGTAAATGATTAATAGCGGTGCAAGGTACTCTGCGCCACACGCTATATGGTGGCTCGATAGTACACGAACAAGAATCTAAAAATTAGGACATAGGACGAGATGACTGAAACATTTTAGACGATATTCAACTCTGGACCAGTAGGCAAATAGAGAAGAGGTCACGTAGGTGGAGGCTTTGAAAAAAGCTGAAAAGACAGAGAATGAGCTGTATTCATACATATTGTAAAAATGTATGTTTGTGTGTATGTAAGTGTGTGTGTGTGTGTGTGTGTGTCTGTTCCACACCTTCCCCTAAACCGCTGAACCGATTTCAACCAATCTTGGTAGCCATATCCCTTACTATCAGGCAACAATCGCAGTGGAGTGAGAAACACCTACGGAGATGTGACATCATAAACCATGAGGCGCGTGGGAAAACTGCAGCATCATGGATGACGTTTAAATTTGTTACTTCTTTGCTACTAAGTCTATTCGCAACATATTTCGCTGACAGTATCCTCATATGGCGCTGAATGTGCCTACACGTATAAAATTGTGCGACACACAGCCCTAGAGATATGACGTGATGAACACTGAAGTAAAAAATTGTCGCATCTTGCACGAAGTTTTAATACCTTCATTGTTTGCTACTAACACATTCCTACAGTCGAGTTAGCTTAAGATCTGGTAGCGCTTCTGACAGCTTTCAACTGCGAAGCAGAAATGGTTGTAGGCGAAAACGACAGCCGTCTACAGAGCTATGAAGATGCGTTGCCATAGAGACGTTTACAGAATCTAATTGGAGACACGGGAAGCAGCAGCATCCCGCTTACAAAAACTGTTCGGGATCATGTTTCTTAATTTGGATTGTGTACTGACACATTTGTACGTTATGCAGATTTGTTTGTACCACTGTTTCATAATATCTGGAAATGAATTTTTTTCGATATTTGGCTACAAGCACAGTTCATTTTTTTTGTTTTTTTGTTTTCGTTCGCAATAGAAAACTGGCAAAACGAATATCCGAGCAATGCCGTGTTTGTCAGCTAGTAACGAATAAAGAGTAGCTTGCACTGTGTTCAATCTGCGTTACGCAATACTGTGTTAAGTCCATAATTTTACAAGTATCACTTTACAAATGTACTAGAATGAAAGAGTGCCTTAAACTGTCGTAGTGCAGAAGATTCTTTCGCAAGTCGTGCAATGCGCCACCTGTGCCCTCTTGGACGTCGACGTGCACTGCAGAGCTGGCCCCGCAGACGAGTCACGGAAGTGCGCCGAACTGCCCCGGGCTGCGGCAGAGCCGTCGGGCAGGGACTGCACGTCAAACGACGAGTCTGGGGCGGGCAGGCCGGATCCGTGACGAGTATCCGCGGACCTAGCGCCTCGCAGAGAGCCGCTCACTCCGCCCAGTCTGGTGTCGCGAGGTGCTGGCGCGGGGTACCTGGTCGTGTCGTAACTGTCGAAGTAGGTGTAGCACTGTCACATAACGAGGGAGGGAAGAAACGGTGTAGCGGGTCATTTGTGTCGATTATTGCACGTAACAGGAAGAATTGTCCCCAATAACTGGCTTATGTAGCGGTGGGACAACCGACTGGCCTTAACAATCGACTGCTAAGTTGTTTTTTTAATTGAGTCGACTTTTTCAGTCAAATGAAAAGTGAAGCTAGTATCCGCAGCCACACCTGTTATATGGATGTTTCTCACTCACTCTCCGGATTTGGTTTGTTTCACTGAATGTGAGGCAGGCTACTGGCTCAAGTCTCTAATGGTTAATTCAGTTATATGAATGTTTTCATGCAGTCTCAGCCACGTGCGACTGTTTACAGTGCTGGCAAGAGATGGATTTAATTGTGAAACTGAAGTACCAATGAGTGGGTGTGAATAGCACTTCTTCATACTCGTGAAACATTATACCTTCTACTATCCACAGGCTGTGACGTGTAAACAGGTGCTTTTTACGTATTAGCCTGTAACGTTAATTTCTGTTTAAAATATTTCTCTCTCATACAAATAAATGTTGAATAAGTGTTTAATGTCTAGATTCAATAGATTTTTTTATTTATGGAGATCATAGCGCCTTTTCAGTAAACCTGTAGCTAAAATGTGGCAATGTTACTTTCTTCTCCACGCACTTTTACGCTCAGTTCTGCGAACCCAACGATATGTCAGCTTGATTAGTTGCACTTTAACTGGATCTAAAACAAATTAATCACGGCAATATCTTAACTGGTTTTAAATGATGAAAAGAAGAATTACTCTATTCAGTGGATCGGGATCCTCTCCGGATGTATGGATACCTCGGTTGTATACCCACGCTTTAGCTCGTCGAATGAAAGTACTGGTGATTGGCTTCAGTCAGAAGATAGAATGGATACAGCAGTCAGCCAAAACACTAAAGATGCCTTCAGCTGAAAGAATGAATTCGTAGTTTAACCGAATCAAAGACTATAGACTGATTTCACTTGCAATGAAAGAATGAATAAATCAGTCAGTAAGCAAAAGTATAATGGACTGTATGGATTGCTGTCTCTAGGTTGCTCCCACAGACTTGTTTCACTTGAAAGAAATGGATTAATAATAATGCAACCGATACGTAACATTATAACCAACTGAATCTATTGTTTTCATTCGTTTGTACCTACAGATTGATTTTACTCGAAAGAATTAACAATTCAACCGATACGTACAATTATAATCGAATGGATCAATCGTGAGTCATGCGTGCTGTAGCTGCACTAACAAATGCTCGAGTTGCGTGAATGGTACAGCTGCAGTACGAATGTGTCTGCTGGTGGGTTCGCATGCGGGTTACTGAGTAAACTGTGTACGTTACGTCATGAAGAGAATTAATCCTACTTGTATGGTCCAAATATCAGGGACAAAGTTGCTATGTGTTGAATGTGGAAATGAAATCGGGGTCGTGGACAGAGAACTCGTGGGTATATTACACTACGTAACAATTCAGAAATATAATGGGGCTGACACAGAAATTCCTGACGTTACGTTGAACAAATGTACTGATTTTGAAGGACAGGCAGAATCCGAACTTGAAGGTAGTTATTCAACCGGTATACGACGTTCAAGCAGAACACGACGTTCATGTCGAGAGCAACATGAACTGTCCAGTCAAACTGAGAGCGAACTATCTCCACCCAAAGAGTTGAGGTCCAATGTCTAAGAAGATATTGATGAAGCGTACTAGAGATCGTTTATGAAGACTATTACAATCGTAGCTTCAGTTCCTGTAGCAAACTAACGAAACGCGATGAGTCAAAGTATTATGACCAGCCGGTCAATAGCATGTTGGTCGACCTTTGGAACGCAATAAAGCAGCGATTGTACATGGCAGGTACTCAAAAAGTCCTTTCTAGGTTTCCAAAGGTATGTGGCACCAGATTTCCAAGCTTATATTACGAGCTCCTGTAAATTACTGGCCTGTAGTTTGTGAGAGCAGACCTGGCGCTCGACGGAATTCCACGTATGTTCCAACGAGTTCAGATCAGATGAATTTGGCGACTAAGGCATCAGAGGTAGTTCAGTAATGCTCTTCAAATCACTGCATCACCGTTCTGAGCATCTGACACGAGCAGTTTCCATGCTGGAAGACCCTATCACGCGAGAGATTGCAGGGCACTCTCACTTTTGATACAGTGTCATGCTGCTTAATGCTCGTACAGAAGGTGATGTTTATTACTTGGTTGCTACATTTGTTGCGATCTGACTTCATTCATATGATGAAACTGTTGGCGGTAGTTAGCGCTCTTGCTTGTAGTATGCTCTAATGAAGGCATAGCAGTAGGCTTTATCTGTGTTCAAAGGAAGAGGGTGCCGAGCTAATAGACAGCAGTAAAAGCGTACGGCGGCTGAGACCTGAGGGGAACTTTTTCCTGCGGAACCTGGGTGAAAATGTTTGCCGACAACCAAGTCCCCCGGTCTCATTGTGCAGACACAGGGAGTGGCGGCGGTCGGTCGGCGGCCGAGTCCAGATGGGCTGAGTAGGGCCGAGGAGTCGCACTGTACCAACTGATGGCTGGCAATAAAGCAGAGTGTGGGCCCTTGTTAGGTAGAAAGCGGCTGAGAGTTTTTGCGAATTCTGTGCGACAGGACTGTGGCGCCCAGGTGTCCAGACTCTGCTACAGAACATATTTGTGAAGGCACGAGGCTTTTAGCGAGTTTATGGCTGTTCTTTAGAGCAAATTGAACAGAACAGGGGAAATAACTATCTTTTATGGAGGGCTGTGGTTCCATCCAAGTCATGCTTTTAGCAAAGACACGGGGTAAATGTGTGAGAAAGAGGTAGCGAAGCTGAATCTTTTTTTCCTTTTCTCCCAATTAATTTTTTAAGTCTCTAGTCGGTCAAATCTGTGTATGCCAGGGGGGCAGTCTCCCGGATTCGAATGCCGAGCTCTAGATCGAGATTTACTTGTGCTAAAGCGGGTGTGGTCTAAGCGTGCAAATGTGCTACTCTACCGAGGTGCGGAGGAAAGCTGTAGAGAATAGAGAAGACCACTTCTGTACTGGCGCTTCAGTAGTAAAGAACTGCAGGTCTTTACCTAAACGGTGAGACTTGTGTCGTTTGCTAGTGTTCCACTAAGAGCCTGTGCCAGTCATCAACTGAAGCATCAGAGGTACTGCTTGTCGCATCACATACACAACGAGTTATGCATGGGTGTACTTATTTGTTTTGAGTTGGCCATCTAAACATTTGACATATTCCGTCATGCAGAGTCGTGTCACGGAGTGAAACAGGTTCGGCAGACCAGCTAACGGATCCACCTGCACACTGGAATCCAACGGGGTTTCAGAGGCTCATTGGGAAGTATTTGCATTCCGAATCAGCCGAACAGCGCGTACTCGCATTCTTCCGGGCGCGCGCCGTTGAGAACAGACGGCAGCCGTCCGCGACTGCGCGCGGTGAGCGCGTCGTGCTGTGCCGCCCCCACCTGCGGAGGGGTAGAGCATTCGCTGCTACGGCAGGGGGCTCCAGTGTTTGCTTCTCAGCACTCTGTTCTTTGGAACCATATTTTTCTTTATAGAACAGTAGAGTATAGATGCTCGATAGTGGAGTAGTTTTTCGGCCAGATTCACATTTATGAAGTCAGATAAAGCGATTAGTTCTGGTTAGTGTGTTGTGTTGATCCCCAGCTGATCACTATGTTAACCATAGACCCCATATTTTTGTAAGCGATTGTCAGATAAAAATGTCCGTGTGGCGTTTCTTTAGCCATCATTCGTCATGTGATGTTAATAGGGAAAAAATCAATTGTTATTTAGATCACAAATCCTCCCAGTGTTCCGATTTACATTATCTTTGTCATTTATTAAAGTCTCGGTTGCAATTGATAGAGCCCGGAAGCTTGCACGCGTTGGGGAGACTTCAGGCATGAAGGGATGGCAGGTGATCTGTAATACTGTTATGTGGTCCACACCTGCCATAGTGGTCTGATTACTACCAAAGGTGCTGTGGAAGTCCAAGTCAGTGTCTGTCATACCGCAATACTGCACGCACCGTCCTGCCTTCGTACTGCGGCGCATGCTTCGATCAGCTGCTCCCCTGTATATCGGCATGTCCAGACACGACCATTTGCCTGGTTAGCAAGAAAAGTGATTCATCCGACCAGCGACTTCAATCGATCGTCCCATCCCCTCTGCTGTCGCAGTTGGCTATGTCGTAGGGTCAACATGGGAACACGTAGGGGCCCTTTGCTCTGGAGCCACATCTTCAAGCGCTGAACAGAAATCTTTAGCAGTATTGTACTGCCCGGATCTGAAGGACAACATCGTACTCAAAGGCGTAAAAGGGGCTATACAGGACTTTCACAGAAAAATAGGGCTAAAGAGGATTTCTGTAGAAAAATACGGTTTTTAAGTGGAGTTCCTGAATTAATGCTAAGGAAAATCAACAATTTGAATGTGGACATCTTCCGAAAAGAAGTAATAAATAAATTTATACACTGCTCTGAAATCCAGAATGTCTATGGAGCAATGACGTTGTCTTTATATGTGGATAATGTGTCACCACGCTGCAGCATGGGCGACCTTGAGTCTACCTATTTCTGTAGTTGGGAAGGTGTAAGAAATATAGGCCGCACAGAAACAGACGCTGTGTATGACTCGTTGTAGTCGCATTGTCACTTTGAGAATGTGTGCACACGGCACTGCGTTCGGACAAATCCAGCTAGCCTTTACTCAAATCCCGTCCGGCAATGGAGTGGTACATTAAAAGAACAAGTAGGTGACACTTGAGTCTACTTATTTTTGTAGTTACGAAATGCAGTTACTCGGTGTATTGATTCGCACTGTGTAGTGCAATTTAAGTGTAATTTTGTTGTGCCTAAACAGAAAATATTACAAATTAGTCTCTATCGGCAGTGGCCTGGGAAGCCTCCAATTTCGCAACTGACAACCGAGTAATTTTTTGGCAAGCCTGTCAAAAACAAGTAAGTAAACACCGGTTATTTTCATCTTGATGTTGAAGCTCTTTTGTCCGTGTTTCCTTTAACAATATGTATGTTTTTGGATGGGGTCCACCTCTAGCCAAACTCAATTTTGTTCTTTTATCCCAAACATGTTTCACTGAAGTTGCAGCATGATCAGTGGGCTTTTATTTTATGGCTGTTAAACATAAAGAATGTTCTTTACTGTTTGTATACATGTAAATACAGGGTGACACAGAGAAACGGTAACATTTCCACAATCCAATAAAACTAGAAGTGATGAAGGAAAGAAATTGCATTCATAGTAATTGAAACCTTACAACTTTGGCATTTACGAAACATTGATGGTATTTATCATTTTTTTAAAAATTACGTCCTTTAGATGGCGTCCTCCTGTACGAATACACTCGTGAAATCTACTGATGAGATTCCTCATTGACCACTGCAACATCTCAGCTGGGATACCGTGAATTCCATCCCGAATCATCTGTTTTAACTCATCCAGGGTTCTTAGTCGAGTCGTGTAGTCTTGGCTCTTGAGGTAGCCCCACAAGAAAAAATCGCAAACGGATAAATCTAACCATCTCGGGGGCCAGGGGTTGTTACCGAATCGTGAGAGCATAGGTTCGCCAAACAATTCTCGCACGTATGCCATTGATTGCCGTGCAGTGTATGATGTCGCTCCGTCCTGTTGAAACCAGGCTTCTTGAACTTTTGGAAAGTTGTTCAGTGCAGACGTAACGATAGTTGGTAACATTTCCACCTAACGATCGGCATTGACAGCTATTGTGTTTCCCTGTTCACTTGCGAAAAAATAGGGTACGATAATCCGAAGTGATGAAAGACTAGCGTGTAAATGGCGCTCATGAACGCCATTAGGATTTTTGTTTGCCCAGTAACGGTAGTTCTGTTTATTAACTTAACGTGTGAGATGAAAATGTGCCTCACCTGATATCCACAACTTGTTTAGAAATATAACGTCATTGTTTATTTTTGTTATCATTTGTTGACAGAATCCTAATCGTAACCGGTAATCTTTGTCCTTCAATTGTTGCACTATCTGTAGTTTGTACGGATGAAATTTTAAATCGAGATGAAGAATTCTGCAAACACTCTCCCGGGATATTACAAGCTTTGCTGCTTGCTTACGAATTGAACGCCGTGGGCTCTGTAAGACAGATTCGCGTACAACATTAATGTTCGCTGGAGAACGCACACTTTTTGGGCGTCCTGTTGGTTTCTTCTTGAGGGCAGATCCAGTCTCTTCGAAGTTATTAACCCAACATTTTATCGCATGTTTCGACGGAACGGCATCATGATATCCTAAATTAGAAAATCGTCGAAACTCCCTCTGCGCCGCTACCAAACTATCTTTTTATTTTTTTTTTATAAAACATTTTTACTGCTAACGCACGCTGTTGTCCGTTCCACTGATCCACAATTACTGAAACGGTGGACTATTACTTGCTGTCACGAACCCGCAGTGCTGCCGCTACTCATTCCAAACATTCCCGTTATTGTGTGTCATCTGTATTAGTTTTTAAAATCGTAATTACAGATTTTTGAAGAAACGCATAAAATTATGAATTCATACCTTTTTATGGTGTGGTTTTCCTGATGTATTATGTTTATACAGTGACTGTTTTCTTTCACAGTTTGACATCTGAAACCACACGCAACTTAATGTAGACAAATTATTTAAGCAAAAAATACGATTTGGAAGCTGTTTCGGCTATGCCTGAAATTAATTAATTCTATGTGAAAGGTTATCTGTGTGTGTGTGTGTGTGTGTGTGTGTTTTACATTATGTTTCACATACGTTTCCTTTTTTCCTCATCTCCTTCACTGTGAAGAGTTCTGTATATTGAGCTGTCACTGTTACACTGTTTACCAGCTGTAAAAACAAGATGGCGGACAGTGGAACAGTTGAAGGTCTAAGAGCAAAATAGCTAACAGTGGAACAGTTGAAAGTGTTCCTGGCAGTTGTTCTGAATCTTTCAGAGGTGTCTGTGCATTTTGTGTATGTGCATGTGTGTTTATGTGTGTGAGTGTGATTGTGTGTGTGTGTGTGTGTGTGTGTGTGTGTGTGTGTGTGTGTATGTGTATGTGTGTGTGTGGAAAGTGAGAGAGACAGAGAGAGAGAGAGAGAGAGAGAGAGAGAGAGAGAGAAGGTTTGAGGATTTTTCGTTATTATTATTTTTTGTGTGGGAGGGTGTGTGAGTGCATATGTGTGTGTGTGCGGGGGGGGGGGGGGGGGCGGGCTCTATAGGTTGGTGTTTGATAATTCTTTGAGGGCAGAGAACAGAATTCCATTGCAGAGAGCTGTGTATTCATTTATTACTTGTTTTCCTTCACTTATGGCTTTTTGTGTTTGATAGTTTTCTTCAATTATTAATTTTGTTGGGGGTTGTTGCTGCATTTGAGAATTTTCAAGTCGGTATTGATGTCTGTTGGGTTATGTTTCTTGTCCATAAGATGTTCAGCAAATGTGGAATGACAGCTGTTACTTTTTAATGCTCTTATCTGGGATTGAAGTTCCTGCTTGTTTGTCCTATATAAAATAATTTGCAAATTAATTAATTTAAGGAATAACCATAACAGCTTCCAAATCGTAAGTTTTGCTTAAATAATTCATATACATTACGTTGCACATGGCTGCAGATGTCAAACTGTGAAAGGAAACAGTAACTGTAAAAACATAATACATCACCATGTGGTAAAAAGGTATGAATTCATAATTTTATACGTTTCTTCAAAAATCAGTAATTACGATTTTAAAAGCTAATATTTACATGTGTAGAAACAGTAAAGAACATTCTTTATGTTTAATAGCCATAAAATAAAAGCCCACTGGTGGTGCTGCAACTGCAGTGAAACATGTTTGGGATAAAAAACGAACTTGTGGTTTGCTAGAGGCGGACCCCATCCAAAATCATATATACCGGTTATTTTTATAATTCAATATCATCGTTGCTAGTCTTCTTCCTTCTGATTTTCAAATCGAATTTTAAAATTAGTTACTGACATGCATACGTGATTCAGTTGGAGTTGACATCTTTCAGAATCGGATTCTTATTTTTTTGGTTACTTTCATCGTCTTAGATTTTGTTTATTTTAATTTTGGGCAACCCATGATAAAACACGGAGTTCGCAGCTCATGTTACGAGCGTCACTAGCAAAAAGAACGAACAACGGATTCAACCATTAATGGCGTCTATGTCGTACAGTGCAGTAGACAGCTTTAATCTAGGTTTCGGTGAGGCTTTAGTGTCGCCAAATATGTCACGGAACGATCTAAAGAACACTACCTTTAAGATATTCCTGGAGAATATCAGCTACTGCAGTATATCAGATGAGTCAACATGGCGCAAAAATTATTTGAAACTGGTGTATGAGAAGGCTACTGCTGATATTGAAACAGACATTTCTGACACTATATTGTGTTTTCAGTCGGTAAGACAATTGACAGTTGTGGCAGATTTATAGCTAATGTCATGGTGAGAAATAAGATTCCACAGCACCAGGACAACTCCTCGTACTCACGTGTAAAGAACTGGAGAAGACGAATCGCAGTACTGTAACTGCACTGTCAGGAGTGTCCTACGTATCCTACGGCCAAGATGAGGAATATCTGCTGATGTTGACAGACTGGGCTGTCCGTATGTTAAAAGCAGCAGCGCCACTGTAATAATTGTATCCCAGAAGGATACACTGCATATACCTAGGTCTACACTGTCTAGCAGAGGAATTCAAAAATAATTCCCCTAAGGTTAACAGTATCATTTTCTCTGTTAAAAAAAAGTATTTCTCAAAGCTCCTAGTGGCATTTAGTGCTTTAAGGAAGTAGATTCAAACATTCTCCACCCTCCTGAACCCATACTTAGGCGGTAGTGAAGCTGGCTGTTGGCAGCTTTATATTACGCCGATCACTGTCAAAAAGTCGTTCGTCTCTAGTGAGTCAGCTTTATTTGAAAAATCCAAGACTGCCCTTAAGAATAACAAGATTTTTGGTTCCTTGACATTTTAAGAGCGTGGAATTTGGATCTCTACCACTTAAAGGCGCTGTAGACGTGATCTCCGAGGAGAAGATGTATCTCGAGGAAATATCTGGTACAGCGGGTAACCATACATCAATAAATTCCTCCGATAAATATCGGATATGAATATACGAAGAAAATGTTCGCCATTATTCAGAGCGAGAAAGTCGAAGGTGAATTGTACTGGGGACCACGAGCAATTGCGTCGATGAAACATGCATCGTTAACCTCTTGTGCTGGAAAGAGATCTTTCTCAGCCTACAAAAATGTACTGATAGCCAACAAAAAAAGTTTCACTTTACAAAACTTGGAAAAATGGACAACTATGTACTGAAATATCAAAATGTACTAAAAAATTACTTGTTAGTTGCAGCGTTGGGCCACATAAGTACACATCACAAGTGTGAGTTTTATTGTGAGTGACGCATGAAATGTGTTTTTCAGTAGAAGTATTTTCAGTAAGATATCATAAAAGAGAAAATAAATGTAGCACCAGTAAATAAATGTGTGAGCATTTTTTTGAGTGTCAGGTAAGGAAGAGTTAATTGTTTATTTTTCAGAGAGCACTAACATAACTGTGCCAAAATTATAATAAAATTTTCATGTTAATATTAGTGTTCATTATATTTTCATTAAAACCCCCAAAAAAGGCTCCAATATTTGCTTAAACCTACAAGGTGTTCTCCAAGAAAATAAAACGCTAATATCCATTTCATAGAAGCCTAGCAACATTGCTATTGGTGAATATTACTAAAGAGAAGATTTGAAAAATGAATCCCAACTATTTAATGAAACTCGTCCCCGGGAGCGTCACGTTGAAGCCTCAATGTTAGTTTTGTTGTACTTTTCGAATATTTTATTGACTAAAACACAAGTAAATTCATTCAGTAACTTCACACGACGTTGCATACCATGAATTTACCATATAGAAAGGCACTGCCTTCTCTCTATAATACACACAGTGTGTTCCCAAAGACCGTGGCTTAAGAGAAAAGGTGGATCTCGAATAGCAGAAATCAGGTTTGAAAGAGAGTAAAGGTTAGCAAAATAAGGATAGGCTCTAACAATGGAAGGGTAGCCTAGGCCAGGTAATTCGATATGACGCCATTTCTGCAAACTGATATCATAGTTATTGCTTATTAAATTAAATAAGTTGTAATTCAGCCTCACGAGGCCATGTGGTTAGTTTTCCTGACCCTCACTTCCGTCAGACAAGGAGTGACCAACGAAGCTTGAACCCACAACCTCTGTATAAACAACGAATAACGCTAATCCAGGACCAGCAATGGTCACAGACTTTTCATGTTCAAAGTACACTCAGGTGACAAAAAGTCACGGGGTGGCGAAATGCACACGTACAGATGGCGGTAGTATCGTGTACACAAGGTATTAAAGGGCAGTGCGTTGGTAGAGCTGTCATTTGTGCTCAGGCGATTCATGTGAAAAGATTTCCGACGTGATTATGGCAGCTTGACGGGAATTAACAGACTTTGAAGGAGGAATGGTAGTCGGAGATAGAAGCACGGACATTCCATTTCGGAAATCGTTAAGGAATTCAATATTTCGAGATCCACTGCGTGAAGGAGGTGCCGAGAATGCGACGTTTCAGGTATTACCGCTACCGCGGACAACGCTGTCACCGGCGGCCTTCACTTAATGACAGAGAGCCAGCGGAGTTTGCTTATAGTTGGCAGTGCTAACAGACAAGCAACACTGCGTCAAATTACCGCAGAAGTCACTGTGGGACGTACGACGAACGTATCCGTTTGGGCAGTTCGGCGAAATTTGGCGTTAATGGACGAGCGACGCGAGTGCCTCTGCTAGCAGCCACACGGGGTATCGCCTGCGGCGGCTCTCGTGGGACCGTGGCCGTATCGGACGGACCCTCTATGCCTAGAAAACCGTGGCCATGTCAGATGAGACCCGATCTCAGTTGTAAAAAGCTGATCTGGAAATGGTTATGTTCGGCTACTTGGAGACCATTTACAGCTATTCATGGACTTCATACTCCCAATCAACGATGGAATTTTTATGGATGACAGTGCGCCATGTCCTCTGGCCACGATTGTTTGCGATTGGTTTGAAGAAAATTGTGGGAAGTTCAAGCGAATGATTTGGCCACCCAGATCCCCTGACATGAATCCCATCGAACATTTATGGACACAGTCGAGAGGTGAGTTCGTGCTCAACATACTCCGCTGACAACACTTCCGCAGTTATGGACTGCTGTAGAGGTATCATGGCTCAGTATTTCTGCAGGGGACTTTCAACGACTTGCTGTGTCCATGCCATGTCGAGCTGATGCACTACACAGGACAAAATGAATTCCGATACGAAATTCCATGACTTCTGTTACCCCAATGTATGTCATGTGGCCACATATATTCACATAGCCTAGACTCACGTTCCTAAGAATAATCTCATCCATATATCCAGTTTTATATTTCCCATGGTTTCCGTAAGTCATTTCAAGACGAAAGTTGCGATAATTTCCTTGAAACGACCACAGCCGACTTCCTTCGTTAGCCTTTACCCAATTCAGGCTTGTGCTTCATCTATAATGCCCTAGTTGTCTGCAGGGCATTAAACCATTTTCTGCCTCTCTTCTCTTCGACAGAGGCAAGGTCTACGTGTGAATCGAAAAATGCACGAGGCAACAGACTCTTGAAGCCTGTAATGGTAAAAGAAGTGTTTGACTGATTTTCTCTTTAGACATATTACCGAATGTAGTTACAGTGTGCAACGTACGACGTCGTTCTCTTGGCAAAATCCTGATGAACTTGGTGTGTCGTTCTCTTCCTTTAAGCTGTGGCTGATACTTCGAGTTGTGATTGAAGGACTGCGATGATAGCTTATGCGGTGCATTGATGTTATGGCTGGTGATAGAAATAAATACTGGAGAAGATGAGACTAGATGTCGGCGTATAGCATGTTCCTCTTGAATCATACGTGGGGGGGTCGGCGAGCTCATCGTCCCCGACTGACGCGCGCATTGTCAGTGCCAGTGGCTGTGCCTCACGCCCTCACTCAGTTACGTACTGGCGAGCGGTTTGACATCTGGACCAGGTCATCGGGACACAGACCACAGCTCAGGGACTGCAGGTCCCTTTGTTCCTTAGCGTACTCCCTAGTGGAATAGAAACAGCTGTGAACGGAGGTGAGGTACTTTTAACCTGACCGTGGCAGGTGAAAGGTTTTGTGTGTTATATTTTCTTTATCCGAAGCACTCGTTAACAACCTGCACGATCAGATAAACACTGAATCACTCCCATTTGTGTAGCAGAAAAGCTTGTCAACGGCCGTGCCGAGACGGTTACACCGGTTGCCATTACATCACCGAAGTTAAGCGTTGTCGAGTGTGGCCTGTACTCGAATGGGTAACCGTCCGGGTACGCTGCGTCCTATTGACAATTTTCCCTCGTCTCTATGCCAGAAGGTATAGGAGGGGCTGCGGCATATAGTCCTCGATCAGCAGCCTCTGCACCTGTGTCGTGGTCTCTCGACAGTGTCTCATGATGTGTGGCCACGCGACACTGCTGGAGGTGACCCGCCTGCCGGATGGGGACGTGTGGCGCGGCGGTCGCCGAGAGGAACAGGCTACGTGCCGCCACCGGCTTCCACACTCCGCCTTCTGTCGTCGTCTCCAACACCAACACTATTCTACGCTACACACGCACCACACTACTTATATACGCTTAACTGATACACTTACACAAACAGCTCTCATATTTCGTGAAGGAAAGGTGGCTGCAGGCGCGGAGAATAGCGAAAACCTTTCAGAGTAACCAGCAGAAACTGCCTTCGGGATCTCCTAGCAATTCATGCCATACGCCTTTATACTAAAGTGACAAAAAGACGTCGGCTATACCTCCTAATATCGCGTAGGAATTCCATCTGCCCGGTATAGTGCAGCAACTCGGCGTGGCGTAGACAGAGGAAGTTGCTGGAAGTTGTTGGAAGTTACCTGCAGAAATATTCAGCCATGTGCCTCTTCAAATTCAAATGGCTCTGAGCACTATAGGACTCAACATCTGACGTCGTCAGCCCCCTAGAACTCAGAACTACTTAAACCTAACTAACCTAACGACATCACACACATCCATGCCCGAGGCAGGATTCGAACCTGCGACCGTAGCGGTCGCGCGGTTCCAGACTGAAGCGGCTAGAACCGCTCGGTCACAACGGCCGGCCATGATGCCTCTACAGCCATCCATAACTGTGAAAGCGTTGCCGCTGCAGGATTATGTGCACCTCGATTAGGATCTGGTAGTGGCGGAGGACATACGGTGCCATAGGTAGTTTTGCTTATGATCGAAACAGGCTTATGTCTGTAAGTTATTTTATTTTATTGATCGTGACGCAGCCGCTGGGCTAAGACGTTTTTCATTTTTAAAAGCTTCTGAAGAAGGCTATATTATTATAGTCGAAACCGTGGTCAAGATTTAGTACAAACATAATTAGTGCAACTGTGGGCTGGTTTTTATTTGAAAAAAAAATCGTAACGGCTGCCATGATGAAAATAATCAAGTATTAAAGCTAGAAGCTGTGTGTATGCCCTGAGATAGTGCAATTCACGGCGCGTAAATTGATAGGCCTACTTAGGATATATTCGCCCAGTACTTGAGATCGAGAACACCTGGCGAATTACAACTTTATACAGAATTTCAAACGTTTTTGAAAGTTTTTCTCGCTGACGACCTCTACAAAATAACGAAGGGGAAAAAAGCTTATCGCTTACTACACTTCTCCCTTTCATGCAGTAAAATTTCGGCGTCAGGCATCACGTTTTAACTTTTTACTTCTAACTTTATTCGCATCACAATTAGCAGACAGTATCTAAATATACCACTGACTGTACTCGCGAGACTGTACCATAGTACGACACGTAGTTCAGGAGATATGACGTCATAAGCGATGAGATACGAGAAACACTAGTTGTTCTGACGAAGGAGCGCAGTTTTCCCAGATTATACCAATCTAGTCTTTACTAACGAGAGCACAAAGCGACTCCTACCAAATTTTAAACACCACTTAAAACCTTCGTTTAAACTTTTTATCGCTTGCACCCCGTAAAATAATGAAAGGAAAGCAGTTTATAGCTTACTGAATGTTCTTTGTTGTTTCGGCAGAACTTCAGAATCAAAGATGACGTTTTAAGTTGTTATTTCTGTACTAATGTCGGTGTTGACGGGCCCAGGCGAGGCTTAACGCTTTGTGTCGTGCGGTCATCAAGGATACACGAGTGGGCCTTCGGTTCCGAAAGCGCATACCGATGATGTTTCGTTGAATGGTTCGCACGCTGACACTTGTTGATGGCCCAGCATTGAAATCTGCCGCAATTTGCGGAATGGTTGCACTTCTGTCACGTTGAACCATTCTCTTCAGTCGTCGTTGGTCC
Organism: Schistocerca serialis cubense; assembly: GCF_023864345.2. Taxonomy (NCBI): domain Eukaryota; kingdom Metazoa; phylum Arthropoda; class Insecta; order Orthoptera; family Acrididae; genus Schistocerca; species Schistocerca serialis. The sequence continues at coordinate 606,799,030 of NC_064644.1, read as the reverse complement.
CGTTCTTGCAGGATCTTTTTCCGGCCGCAGCGATGTCGGAGATTTGATGTTTTACCGGACTGCTGATATTCACAGTACACTCGTGAAATGGTCGTACGGGAAAATCCCCACTTCCTCGCTGCTGTGTCCCATCGCTCATGCCCCATCTATGACACCACATTGATAACCTGCCATTGTAGCAGCATTAACCGATCTAACAACTGCGCCAGACACTTGCTGTCTTATATGGGCGTCGTCGACAGCGGCGCCGTATTCAGCCTGCTTACATATCTCTGAATTTGAATACCCTTGCATATACCAGTTTGTTTTGCACTTCATTTCTGAGGTAATCCGACGTCTAGAATTGTATCGTATAGGAGAGTTAGATTCCTTAAAGAAACGGAGGTAAGACGGGCAGAGTTGCTGGTTAGCTCTGAATGACGTCACGGACACGAGCTGGCTTTGCCATGTTTCAGTTCTGTGGAACACGTCTCAGGCATTTCGAAATGAAATGTTCTTGTTTGAGCTCGGGTGCAGGGGGCTGGTCTGGGCTGGGCTGGGCAGCAGCTGAGCAGTTGAGGATCATCTCCACGGCTTGTCGACAGTGTACGGTGCCCTGTAGTGTAGGGTCAAGGCGCGGCGCAGCTGTCACTGTGGTGGAAAGAGCCGCTACTCGGTGGTATGGATGCGTTTGTCAGTTAATCACTACACTTTGTTTAAGAATAAATGTGGTGTAAACAAACACGAATGCTGTGACTGGTCAGCAGCCGTAGCACGGGAACACCGATGTTGTTTCGCTCTTGGAAGTATGTCCTACTTATATATTAGATATTTTATACTGTGTAACAGAATACTAAACGTATTCTAATAAATTAACCGCCATCAATGCTTTTCTTAAGCAATCTCCTTTGAAGTTTTCCGAAGCCCTTATTTAGTAAACTGAAGACATTTATTCTTAGCGATGTGCATAGCTTAATCGGTGGCGTTGAATTGTCGTAATATTGGAGTAGATAGGTCGCTGGTTCTTATCTCTCTTAGGTCTTTTTTGCCGTCTAGTTTGGAATATCTGCATCTTTTAAATATAAAATTCATCAAATATATGCTACTTAACATATAACTAATTTTTTTTTTTTTGAGAAATGCACGTATTCTTGTTTCTGATTATGTATTGCACGCAAAATTCCTATTTTCATTGCAGCTATAGATCCTTGATTATCTAATATTGTTTAAACTAACAAAACATAAGAAATAAAATTTTTGGGACAAAAATGAAAAATAGCATAGTCTTTATTTGGACTATGTCCACTGTTTTGTACTACGAATGCCAGAGAGATAGCCGAAGCATCGAACAAAGACGGAAAACAATTTTACGGCATCGAGCTCACCATACAAATGCTGCATTTTTACAGTTGCCACTGTACCACTGCAATATGAACTCATCAGAACTGACCTGGGGACAAGTTAAGGGATTTGTCGCGAGAAATAATGAGATATTTAAGCTGCCAGAGGTACTAGGACCAATGCACGAAGCTTTGTCACACGTCACTGCCGAAAGCTGGCCGGATACAGAACAGCACGTCAAAAAAGAATAGAAGGAAAAGTGGTACTTGGATAACTTCATGCTTTCTGTTGTTGATCGATTAGTTATCAGCGTGGCAGATGGCAGTTCCAGTACTGAAATTTATTTCTCTAATTCGGATATGGAAGTAGTTCAGCATTACCAGACGACTGACTTTAAGTAAAACCTATATTATGAAATGCATGCTTTTGAGCTATACGTGACTAGCACAGAAAAGTTAACTTGTGTTTTAAGTTAGGTATTTTTACTTTTCCTGTCTTTAGTTACAGTACTGTGTTAGCTCAGAACGAGAGCACGTTATTATTCCCATCTGTTCTTCTAAGAAGCAGGAGATACTGCTGAAATTTTGCCGAATATTATTTCAGTCTCTTCAAATATTAAATGACATCGAGCTATATTGTCCCTCTGTTCGTCTCTTTTTACGTCGTAGATGCAACTGTTCACGTCACTGCAGGTTAGTTGGACCAGCTGGCTGGACACTGCTAAGGTAAGCGCGCCGGTAAAGCTATTGTCCTGTATTTGTCGCTCAGTATATGTGCGCGTAACGCACAGCGTGAAACTATCCCTATTATTGTACTCGACTGTACACGGAACAGCTTGGCTTCTGCTCCACGTGAAACGAAATTCAATGAGATTCGAGCAAACGCGGAAGAATGCATTCTTAGAATGAGCAGAGTATAGTAAAAAAATCTTTAGTGGTGTGTCCGCCCTCAGAATGGCAGGAGCCAGCAGCTCTGGTTCGGTCGTTTACCCCCACGCGGGCAGCTCAGGCCGTCGCGTCGCCGTTGTCGTGGTTGCCGGCGGCGGCGTCTGCTTCTGCGACGGAGGCGTGGCGTGGCGTGGCGTGGCGTGGCGTGGCTTGCGCGCCGCTTTGGCGCCGGGCTGCAACAGGTCACCGTGCCTGAGCCGGCCTCTATCGGCCAGCGACGCTGCCGGCGGTACCTCAGCAGCGACACGCGGACAGGCGCTCAGTACGTTGCGAAAGCTGACTAAACCCGGGCTCTCAGCTAACAACAGACCCACTGAGTGCGACGTCGCAGAACGCTAATGACCTACGGGACCAAAGTGCTAAGGTCACACTTCAACTAACTTAGGCTAAGGACAACACACACACACACACACACCCATGCCCGAGGGAGGACTCGAACCTCCGACGGGGGTAGCCGCGCGACCCGTGGCAAAGCGCCTCAGACCGAACGGCTACCCCGCGCGGCACGGAGCGTAGTTGACCTGCTTAGCCAACCAGTAACTCACAACAGTGCTGCAGTGCTAGCGGGGTTGATTCAGAAAAGAGCAATGGCGACGATAAACAAAGCAAACGTTGCGTTATATTTACAGCAGCAGTTACCGAAGTTTTTTCGTCAGAAGGGAACCCGAGGAATTTAGCAGACTGAGAAAGAAGTGGCAAATCAAATATTAACGTTTTTCTCAAAATAAGCCGGTGGAATGTGTGGTGTCGTATACGCTCGACTGCGTGGACGGCGTACATGACGAGTACAATGATGACGATATATGCTTACAGGTGAAAGTGAATTTGAAACAGGTTTGGAGCCATTAGTTCATCATCAAACTGCGGAATCGGCCCGAAAATTTGTAAACGAGATAAACAAACTTATGCTTCAGTTAAGGAATTTGTTTTCATCTCCAAGCAATCGGGATTTGAAGAGGAAATACGTATGAAATGAATCCTGCTAATTAGAGGTACCAAGAGAGTTGTATCAAGATTCAACAACTTCAATGCCTTAACGCATTCGTATACAATTATGCTGATAGTAAATAGGGTGGAAAGTTATTTATTGAGGTGTGACAAACTGTAAGTGCTCTGCCCCTTACGATTCTTTCTCATGTGCGTGATCCTGCAAGGGCAGTAGGGAGTATTTATATCACAGCTAGCGAGAGTGGGAAAATGCGCGTAAGAGAACTGCAACTATGATATGAGCACTGCTTATGGACAGTACCTGATCAAAAGCTTTTGCTTGATTCCTGGTCTTCATATAAAAATCAAATTCCTTTAGAGCACACTATCCCTCCTAAAAAGTGTGTGACGTTGCAATTCGTACCGCCTGGAACCACTGGACAAATTCAGCCTCTGTATGTTCGTCTTTTCCGTCCCTATAAAACATGTTACCGCACAACCTGCAGCTACGCTTTAAAGGATTGCCAGTTTCACGATAGGCTCCACGTCAGACAGTTTCGCAACCCATCACATCCCATCGGTTCTCATCACCTCGTTACCCCAATATGACTCTATATGCATTCTTCAAGACTGGATACCTGGATGAACATTCTGCAAGGTTTATAACTCCAAAGGAGTTCGTCTTCGATGGCTGTGGCGCGTCATTTTTCAGTCGATGTTCACGGTTCGGAAACTCTTCGTTTACGTGCTAGCGTCTCTGAAACGTGGAGGAGGACGTTGGCAACTTGGACTACACGAGCTAGGCAAAGAGTGATGGAGACAATGTGCTTCACTAACAGTAAACACTAGTTAAATTCAGTTACAGAATGTGCTCAATATGATGGCCATCGACTTTGATACATTTTGTGAACCGCCTGTTGGTACCTTGTGGAAGTCTTTGGAAGATTCGCTTCTTATAGCTGATGACGCCAACCACTTCTTGTATTCGTACCACAAAATGTTTTGGTGACTTCACAGCGTGAGACATACCACGGTTACACGTACCCGCAGGAATGAAAATTCAATGCATTCAGATTCGGTGAGCGAGGGAGTCAGGCTGTCGGGTCTCCGAGTCCAGTCCATCGGTCGCCAAAGGCGTCATTCGAGTGACCACGTGCCACCTTGCGGAAGTGTGCTTTATTCAGCAGCCATCGGTCAAAGTTGGCACGACGAGGAAGGTCTCGCCGATTCATTGCACCAGCCTTCCGGGGTCTGGACGGATGAAGGTGGTCCTCGCGCAGAACGTGCCACACTGCCGGCCGGCTTGCACCCTGGGTGCGTGCTACAGCTCGGGTGCTCGCAGAAGGCCACTCCGCTGAAAGCTGACGTACGAGTACAGGTCCTGCTGCTCGAGACGCTGGTGCACGGCGCGTCCGCGTGCCTCTGACGTGGTGACTGTCGCCACCCCTTCCCAGACGACACGGAATTACTGTGTCCTATCTGTGTGAGTTAAGTGTTGTCCTATGTGAAAAGTAACACCGTTTAGTGTGTAAGGTGGCGTTATTTTATAACTTACAAACCGCGCTTTCATCCACTACGACGTAAGTGACAGAAAAGACAGGTTTGTGCTTGTTCATTAAAAACATGTATGTGACTGACATTGTCTACTACACTTAATTTCTTGTATAATGTCTGCATGCCCGGTGACTGGGGAACAAGCAGAGCTGTGAAACTAGTGGTGTAACGGAAGGACACGGGAGGCTGACACATTCCTTCGGACAATAGGACGGCACAGCCGCTTCCGGCGCTAATCCCGGGACCCGCCCGTGAGCTGGACAACCAGCGGAACGGGAGCGCGTGTCCGGCGGGCAGGCGTGAGAGGGCGGCCTGGTCGGCCAAAAACACGCGGCAGCAGGTATTCGCGTACTTTCCTAGGGACATAGTAAGAACTTCCGGAAACTTCGATCTGGATTCTAAACTGCGATTGGTCGGCGTTCAGAAACGAGCGCCTTCCGGAAAGATGATTCGCCACCCAAATTTAAGTGGGAGAAAAGACTTTGGCAGAGAAAAGAGGAGAGAAGAAAAAAGGAGAGAGTGGTTGCGGGGTCGTGGAGCAGGAGGGTGGTCGTGGAGGTCCACGGCAGTCGGCGGACGTCTTCGGCTGTAATTTTGGAGAAGTACAATTTTGCTATTATCTCGCCGAGGCGAGAAGTCCTGCGGTTATAGCTTCTCATCATTACAGTGATCTTGCTTATGCACCGACATGTGGGGAAGAGAATTTACAGCGGTGAATCACGGCTTTCACTCAGTTCTCCACTGAGGTTTCACGCTGCTCATTGAGATAGTAGTTCCTTTTTGCTGTTTAGTACATGGGGGATGTCACTTACTCCGCGCCTAATCACAGATCGCGAGTACATTATAGGGCAGAGCCAGAAACTTTAAGGGCCAGTATTAATACGGAGAGAACCTGAGATTTGTAATCCTTGTTTATTTTCTTTGAATTGTTTTTTATGATGAATAAATGTTTTAAAATCACGGCATTTATCCTTTAGTACATTGTATTTTCCTGTCTCTGCATAGTATTTTCTTCTCTCTCATGTACATTGTATAACTTATTCGTTGAAAGGGGGACTGGATTTTGTTGGCTTATCCTGTGATTCTATCGTATTCATAGGATAAGATTAGGAAACGGGTAGGTTATAACATGACAAATTACATAATTAATGAGAATAACGTACTCCTACTGGGGGCCGTATAACTGTCAGGGCGACTTCAGTAGCGTTAAAATATCCATGGTGCAAATTATCACTTGTACGTACTCATGGCAAGTCTCCACCATCAATAACCAGTAGAAGAAGTGGACGTACGTTACATATGGCTGACCCTGCAAGGAAGAGTTTCTGTGAATCCTGAGAAACAGTTAGCAAAATTTGTAGATGTAGCAATTTGAAATCTCAGTGTGAATGAAATATCTGCAGAGTAATTGTGATTTCAGCTTGGTTGAATAATTTATGCACACATGCGTAGAGTCACGCATTTAGATAATTTAGTAATAATTGCATTTGTTGCCACGCTTGAGCGTCTGCTCGCTGGCTATAGTCGTTAAGGAGTGTTTTGTATATGTGTTTGTACACATCACTACTCAATCACGACGTTGTCTTAGGAAAATTAAGTGATTATTAAATTATTTTCTTGTATGTGTGCTAGTGACAATTTAATAATTATTTGTGTGAGAGAAATGTGCACATGAGGGATAATATCGTGTAACACTACTGCTCAAGCTAACGAGAGCTAAAGCTCATTTAAAGAAACAACCAAATACTATAGACAGTATTAATAGTGAAATAGCGGAAGCACATAGGAGTAACGAAAATCTGTGGGAAGAGACAGAATAGAGAATGATAGGTGCGCAGGGAACCGATGAGATAAATGCGGATCACATAGAATTTCTGGAGGAAGGTAGATTTAACCAAGCCGGGGGAGGAGAAACTGATTACAAGGAAGAAACTCGCGAACTCGTGGATGCAGTAGTAAACATCAGAAACTACGGTGTAGTTAACCCACGTGGACACAAAAGCTCCAGTAATTACGACAACCGACCACAATCGAATGTGTCGGCATGCAGTAACGCATCAGATTATAGTAGTTATAGTAGACATGAAGAGGTTCATAGAGCACAATACCGGTATGTCCGCGCTTGTTCACAACCAGTTGTGTCAAATAACGTGCAAGGTGCAGATGTGGTGGCAATAAAAATATTCACAACAGGATGGACAAAGTTAGGATTCATATTAAGACAATTAAGATGGAAACAAAAGACGTCAAAGACGAGGTAGTTACATTGCAAGCCAAATTGGCACGTGAAGTAGCAGAGATAAAAATAACTGCTAATGAAGCTAAATTAATAGCAAGAAGCTCGAAACGTATTTTTCATGTTACTAAGGAGGAGACACTACAAAAAGCAAAAGTAGGAAAAGGGGCAGAGTAGGATTAAGGCGCATCGCAGAGACGCAATTACGTGCGAGAGAAACACCGCCGAAAGAAGTAGCTAATGTGGAATTAGAGCAACTCCGAATAAACATGAGAAGGGAAAGGAAACAACCAGCCGAAGAAATAAAGTCCCAATACAGAAGTTCAGAAAATACGGGAACCCAGAGTGATAGTAGTGTAAGAACAGCGAGAATGATAGGAACAACACAATCTTGTACAAACAGAAAGTAGCGTGTCCGACAGTAGTGTGCTACACAGTAGAAACACAGTAAAGGATTATGGTGTGGACAACATTGGCATGGAACATATAACCACACCAAATCCAACAGCCTCTCATGTCGCAAACCACGCGAATAATAACGCCATATTCGGCATGGACAACTGTAGCCCGCTAGTTTGTACTACCGCACACCTGTCGAATAATACTGAGTGCACTTTTGAAATGAGGAGTGAACACAGCCGGAACAGCGGACCTAAGGAAGCGCAATGAAGACTCGAAATCCTACCAATGAGAGTAAAAACTCTGAAGAAAACTTCGACTTGAAGCTCTTCATTTCAGTCAGAACGTTCCAACACTATAAAGATGATGGAAATATTTTACAACCCAAGACGTTTATAGGACAATTTGATCTGAGTTTATCACCCCATTGGCCTCTCATATACCGATTACAATTTTTCTGCTCGCAGATGATAGGTGCAATCACCAAATGGATGAGAAACATAGCAAGAACTTGTAAATCATATGAAGAGTTCCGCACAGCGTTTCTCAATAAGTACTGGTCTAGAGAAACTCAAGACCGAATTAAGCAAGAGATGATGTAGAGCAGGAATTTCGAAAATTTAGGATTCTGCAGTGCGGTCAAGTTTTCTGAAAACATGACGAAAAAGAACCAGTACTTAGATTAACCATGCAGTCAGGCAGAAATTATTCGGCTATGTTACATGAAGTTTATCAGCAAACTCTAGCCGGTAGGTGTGGTGACAATATGGAGTTGTTTAAAGGCACGCTCAGAGAATTAGAATTTGCCTTTAACAGGCAAAAGGAATCAAAGGGAAACCCAGAATCCGCATCGGGATAATCAAAACAGAATCAATAGAGGCCAGGATTGGAACAACGACGTGCACAGACAACAACAACAAAATTTCCAAGGAAACAATCAAGCCAGGAGCAATTCCACTTGGAAAATAATAGAGTCAGTAGACAGCCACACGAACAGAGAGGGAACATGTGGAACAATAGTGGACAGTGGAACAATAGTAGAAACAACGACTGCACATGTATCAGTCAGGTATGGCAAGGAAATGGTCGCACCAAGAGTGGGCAAGCTGTCGACATCTGTCCACCAAATGCTGGATGTGTATAGGTGGAAGAAGTAGGAAACGATGACTGACTAGGCCAGAGATCGGGCAAGACACAGAAACAGCCCAAAAACAGCATCAGATATGGTCAGTTAAATATTTTAGAAGATGAAGACGTAGGAAAACTGCTGTTAGAAGAGAAGGAGGCAAAATGTAGAGCGGAAATTTATCCTGTGGTCAAAATAAAAATAGGCGACATTAACTGAACTGCAATAGTAGATAATGGGAGTGAACTGTTGGCGATATCAGACTCACTCTATAACAAATGTAGAGACTCTGTGAATCCACCAACACTAGCGGTACAGAAGTCGAAGGTCAGAGGCGCGCTAATGGGGAAGTGCACAGAGATTTCACAACAGACACATAAACTTAGGGCAAATGTGTTTGTTATACCAAAATTAACACCAGACATAATATTGGGGTTGACTTTCTCTCCACTCAAAAGGCGATAATAGATCTGGGAAGGGGTGAATTAACAATGGGAGAAAATGACACTATTAAGACCAAGTTTGACGAAGAAGCCATAAAGGCACAAATCCCGGAAAACTGCTTAAAATTACAGTTTACAAACCAGTAGACAGGAAAGGACAATATCCACCGTGAAAAGAAAAACTAAGGAACCTTGTATGACAGAGAGGGAGCAATTACGTGAAATTCATGAAGAAATCGACACAAAAGTAACAGCACTAAAGGATGTACACGCAATGTATAAGCAGGGATTAGGATTGACTCTGCACAATAATGCAGAAGTCGTTTTACCTAAAACAGGGGCATTAAAAGGATACCAATACCGATTTAATGTGAGGAAACGTAGACCTTTTCGTGTTCCATCCAATGTCATTCCATGTTCATACTAGGACTGGGTTTTACTAAAATTAGAGAAAATTACTGACGATGACGTCATTGAACCGGCAACATCCGAATACAACAGCCCTTTAAGAGTGATTGAGAAGAAGGTTGGTGGAAAACGACTTGTTTTAGACTCGCGTCAAATAAACACAATTATTGTACCGGAAACACATCGCCCTGAGCGGTTAGAGGAACTGTTCAAGAAATTCCATGGGATTACGGTTTTTACCTCATTGGATATGAGATCTTGCTTTTGGCAGATAGAACTCGATCCTGTGTTCCGCACATGCACTGCATTTATTGCTTTTGGACAGTGCTTCCAATTCCGAAGCTTACCATTTGGATTAAGTATTTCATCTGCAGCATTCATCAGAGGTTTTAGTAGCATATTAAGTTCCAACCTGAAACAAAAAATCACATGTTATGTCGACGACGTACTCATAGCTGAGAGCACGTGGGAAAGACATAATGCAATACTCGGAGAAATGCTGGGCAGACTAAAACAACATGGTGTAACTGCAAATATTAGTAAATCGTATTTTGGGAGTAGTCAGAGGCACTTTCTTGGTCACGTCATAACTAGTGAAGGGATCTCTCCTGATCCAGAAAGCATGGCAGCTATTGCTGAATTTGCAACTCCCAAAACTATAAAACAACTAAGGGGCTTCTTAGGATTAACAAATTTTTACAAAAAATTCATTTATGTCACTTCTTTGTCTACGCCCCGCCTCTGTCAGTTGACAAGCAAAAAGACGCCCTGGGATGAATGCGCAGACCGTGAGTTTCATGCTCTCAAGTCAGCACTTGTTGCTGCTCCTATACTGTCACACGCGGATTGGTCTCAGGACTTTTGCATGGCGGTGGATAGCGCAAAGACGGGATTAGGGGTGATGATTTTCCAGGAGTATGAGCAAGACGGAAAGAGAGTGCATAAAACTATCGGGTTTGGGGGCAGAGTTCTGATGAAGAGCGAAAGAAAATATTCTGTAACGGAACTCGAGGCATTAGCCATAGTTTGGGGCTTTCAAAAATTTAGGTATTTCCTTTTCGTAGGAAAACCAAAGTTTATACCGATCATAAAGCCCTTGAATTCCTGCTGACCGCCAAACTCACTTATGGAAGACTGTCGTGCTGAATTACTGCACTAAAAGAGTATGAATTCACAACCGTGCACGTGCCAGAGTCCACTAACGTCATTGCCGATGCACTGTCGCGTTCACCTGTAGGTATAGTAGAGCAGGAAGCTGAACGACTAGAACACGAACATTTTTCGTTGTTCTCCCTCTGAAAGATCGCGTTCGAAACCTTCATCACTGCCACGATGCAAAATATAAGGACAGAGCAGGAAAAGATCCCAACATACTGGAGATAAAGCGAAAATGGAGGGATCGTGCCCAGGTAAATATACGCCAACATTACCCCCTTAGAAAGGGAATTCTCTTTCACAGAACAAACGTGAACGAGTCACTGTAGATGGTGTGTGTGCCAGAAGAAGGTATTAATAAACTCATTTAGTACACACATTTAAGCTCCGCACACTTCGGTGCTCGTAAATATCTTTTGAAACTGAGGGGGATATGTTATTTCAAAAACATGGAAAGGAGGATAAGAAAAGTATTGGCCATCTGCAAAAGGTGTCAAAAGGCAAAGACGACAACTGTAGCATTGCAAGCCCCGATGTATCCTAAAGTACCCAAGAAATTGCGTCATATCGCGGCCACTGATTAATTGGGTCCTTTGCCGACAAGGCCAAGGGGATATAAGTACATTCTAGTGGTGTTAGAACTCATATCTAAGTTTGTGATGCTGACACCACTTCGGGGAGCTACGGGTCTCACTGTAAGCAAAGCATTCTGCAAAGACATCGTAACTCAGGTCAGACCGGTCGATGTGGTTCTCTCAGACAATGGAAACCAATATACATCTGAGATTTGGAAGAGAACATTAAGGAGACATAAGATCAAACCTGTCTTCATCTCTAGATTTAAGTCCAGTTCGAATCCTTTGGAGAGAATGATGAAGGACCTAGGGAACCTGTACCGTCTGTACTGTGGCAAAAGGCATGCGACGTGGGATGTCTCCCTGAAAAAGTTTTAGGATGTCATCAATGAACACCCTCGTAGAACCATTTTGATATTTGATACCGCCAATCTCCGTACTGAAGAATAGACCGGCTCCAGATAGAATAAGGGAACTAGTCGATCTCCCTCCAAGGAAATGCCAAAAGCATAGAGCCCTCATAGCAGAGGCACTACATAACATTCGTGTAGCAGGAGAGAAACGCAAGACACTTGCAGATACCAAAGCAAATGACTGAGAATTTATTATTGGCCAGCTAGTGTTGGTAAAATCCCACCGTTTGTCCAATAAACAAAAGAGGCTATGCCACAAATTCTTTGCTGCCTATGATGGACCTATACGGATTAGGCGATTAGCACACGTGAACGCAGTGGAACTGGTTGTCCATTGTAATGAGGAAATCAGTTGGCTTACATCACGTAAGCCACATCAAAAACTTCATGGAGTAAAAACAAGGGACTACAAACCAGTAAATGGAGAATGGGACGTCTATTGTATAAATTATTTATAAGTTTACAGATTAAGTAGATGTAGTAATCTGGTATAAAAGGATTAGAACGAAGCTGTGGTGGAAAGAACAATAGTTAAATTGATAACGAGCAAATACGAAAACAATTCAGTGATTGCATATTATCTGTGCCTGGACAAGACAGAACAATCCCATTGAGTTTATTTAAGAAGAGCTCTCTTTAAATACGTTCATAGTGATATGGATGTGTGATAAAAGGATTACCTGTACAAATGGGATGACAATTTTCGGAACTACAAACTATAAAGAAATATTTAATTTGCTTGAGTACAGGATGTCACGAGTGTGTGATTTGATAGGCATTATTTACAGAGACAAATGTGTATGCCTCCCCTGTTATGTAGAAGTGTTGATGTTGATACAATTTGGTGCTCTTCTCAGCGTAAAGTCCGTAAGAACGCACTGTAAAAATGTAGAGTGAAACTCTTAATTGTGGTTACTGAGAAGAGAGATTAGCAATCGTGGCCTGACCTGCGCGATGGCGTATGAATGCGCTAAAATCTGAACAGTTTGAGGGAACTTGACGTCAGAATGTTAAGTATGGCTACTTGATCACGTAAGATTAAATACGGATTACTAACACGACAACTATAGGCACAAGAAGTTCCGAAAATTGTCGCATGAGAGAATGTACTTATAATAAGACCTCATTACAGTAACTGTGATACTGAGCAGTGATCACAATATCACGCAAAAGATTCATCTGTCTAGAGGTACCATACAAAGACACAGTTAAGGGTGATCACAACGAGAAAGAGCTGGATTACCAACTGAGAAAATGTGACTAAGTGTAATCTATGCGCCGTGGCGGATTCTGTTCTTATGTTCGCAGGGAAACCCACACAACTTTCACAACCAGAGATCCACGGCGCGGAAGCATGCTTCTAAGATCATAGAAACAAAAAAAGGAGTTTAGTAGAATAAGAGTAGAGTAGATACACTGGCCAGTTCGTTTTGTTTTCTTTGTGTTTGTTGTTTCTTTAATTTTAACAAGCAGCATAGACAGATATTTACCATGTGTCATGGGCCTTGGTGTTGGAATACACTGCATGTCCTAATGAAAATATTTCTCCCACATAAAGCAGGTCTGGTGGAAAGGAGAGCTGCATAAAGTGCACGTACTTATAAAATTAAAACTAAACTAATAATGTAAAGAAGAACATCTGCCTTAAAAGCCACTGTCATCCAGTCTCAATAGACAATCAATGTAATGTACGATGTTTATCTATATGTTAAAATCCCTACACAGGTATCGACGATTTAGACTGCGTGCATCAGTGGGTGCAGGTACTCAGACGACCGGCACTAGTATGACGAGCTGGTCGAGGTAACACTGGGCGAAAGGAGCCAGCCGCTGGGGTCGCCGAACCACTGGTGTGGGCGCAGACGGTGAAACCGCTCCTGGCGGGACAGCGGACACACGCTGTCGCACTCCCAGGTACCACCTGGGCCCCGCGCAGCTCGCTAATGATCTGCAGAGTGGTGGCAAGTTCAACAAGGCTTCGACGGCAGATGACGTGGCAGGCAAACTGGTAGGATCACAGGCGCCGCAGGCAGGCCTGACACAGATGAGCTTTGTGTACTGCAAAGGAAACCATTATCCCTACCTTGTAGCACCATCGAAGCTTGAAGAGTGACTTTAACGTCAGGAACCCAATAGTTTCGTGTCTTCTGACACCTTCCAACAGGAACCGAGACAACTACAAAAGATAATTTTTTGAAGCAAAAACCTAAAACAATCCTAAAAGTCGAATTAACTTACAACTACCTATGTTCCTTACCTAATTACAATAGTTTACAAGAGACAGAAGATCACGAAGCAAGAAGATTAGGAACACTAAAATTAATGGCTGAAGTTGAAATGCACGAAGAGTGAAAAATAATCTTAGTCAACGCAGAAGAAGTATAGGTTTCCTAATATGCACAACATAAAACAACATAAAACCTGTGTACCTTCCTATCAGACAATTTTCTGTCTCGGCTGTCTCTGCTGCTCACCAATGCAACACTCTACCTTGCTGCGCACCTCGTGAACAGACGTGCCATACACCGACGTCACTGTACCTCGGCGATCAGTGTCAATCGACGAGAAAGCTGAGCGGCCGTGGATCTTATTGCAGACGCACTGGAGTTAATTCACACCAGAGACGCGCGTTAGCTGACGCTACATACCACCACACACAGATTACGGTGTTCTCCTGTAAATAAACTATCATCAGTAGTGTCAGTGAAGTGTCAATCAGTGAACAGCGTTAGGATCATACAAACAGTAGTGCCACATCTGATATACTCTTATCAACACCCACAGACAAAATTCATCAATGCTTTTCTGAAACATTTTTTGTAACCTGTTTCAGTTTAAAATGAATCATACTAATCTTGATTCTACATGTTTCTTCTAAGCAAACACACTCAATATTTTTGCATTGCCCTTTGTTATTCTAACATCGAAAAGTCGATCCGAAAACATACATTTGTAATTTTCTTTTAAATGCTGATGGTCAGAGTAAGCAATATGGTTACAACCATGCCTCTATTGAATTTACAGGATGTACGCTAAAAGTAAGCACCGGATTAACCCACACCGTTTATAAATTACGTAAAGCTAACTGATTCATTCACCAGGGACAGAAACACTTCCAGAAACAATTACACCAGAAAATTATTGTATGTACCGAATATTAATTTGTTAAAATGAAAAAATGATAAAGTGCTATTTGTTGAAATGATATAGACGAGACTGTCCTCTTCTAATACAAGAAATTTTAATGTTGGATGACCATATCTATCAAATATGTTTTTCTATATGTTGTATTACTATAGATTTACTTAGGGAAGGATGAGAGATTGCATGAAAGAAGCTTAAATTAAATAGAGGGACTACCGTTTGTCATAATTAACTAGATAAATTATATTGTTTCTTTACATTTTTCTTTGGCTGACAAGCGTTATTTTGCACCTGAATATTGTAATAGTCGTGCTACAAACCAAAAATAATTTACACTATCAGGCACCAATGAACAAATAAGTAAATAATGACCGTGTCAATCAGAGTAAATTAAAATTGGTAGCATCCCAAGAGTGAATGTTTGGTGAGCAGATAAAGGCATATTGGTGTTTATCTGTCCCTCTGCTCTCGATACATTTGGTAAATTGATAGGGGCATAATATAAATTTGTACTGCATGAGACATAGAACAAAATTGCTAGGAACGGGAAGGTATTGAAAGGTGGCGTTATTTTATAACTTACAAACCGCGCTTTCATCCAATACGACGTAAGTGACAGAAAAGACAGGTTTGTGCTTGTTCATTAAAAACATGTATGTGACTGACATTGTCTACTACACTTAATTTCTTGTATAATGTCTGCATGCCCGGTGACTGGGGAACAAGCAGAGCTGTGAAACTAGTGGTGTAACGGAAGGACACGGGAGGCTGACACATTCCTTCGGACAATAGGACGGCACAGCCGCTTCCGGCGCTAATCCCGGGACCCGCCCGTGAGCTGGACAACCTGCGGAACGGGAGCGCGTGTCCGGCGGGCAGGCGTGAGAGGGCGGCCTGGTCGGCCAAAAACACGCGGCAGCAGGTATTCGCGTACTTTCCTAGGGACATAGTAAGAACTTCCGGAAACTTCGATCTGGATTCTAAACTGCGATTGGTCGGCGTTCAGAAACGAGCGCCTTCCGGAAAGATGATTCGCCACCCAAATTTAAGTGGGAGAAAAGACTTTGGCAGAGAAAAGAGGAGAGAAGAAAAAAGGAGAGAGTGGTTGCGGGGTCGTGGAGCAGGAGGGTGGTCGTGGAGGTCCACGGCAGTCGGCGGACGTCTTCGGCTGTAATTTTGGAGAAGTACAATTTTGCTATTATCTCGCTGAGGCGAGAAGTCCTGCGGTTATAGCTTCTGATCATTACAGTGATCTTGCTTATGCACCGGCATGTGGGGAAGAGAATTCTCAGCGGTGAATCACGGCTTCCACTCCGATCTCCACTGAGGTTTCACGCTGCTCATTGAGGTAGTAGTTCCTTTTTGCTGTTTAGTACACGGGGGATGTCACTTACTCCGCGCCTAATCACAGATCGCGAGTACATTATAGGGCAGAGCCAGAAACTTTAAGGGCCAGTATTAATACAGAGAGAACCTGAGATTTGTAATCCTTGTTCATTTTCTTTGAATTGTTTTTTATGATGAATAAATGTTTTAAAATCACGGCATTTATCCTTTAGTACATTGTATTTTCCTGTCTCTGCATAGTATATTCTTGTCTCTCGTGTACATTGTATAACTTATTCGTTGAAAGGGGGACTGGATTTTGTCGGCTTATCCTCTGATTCTATCGTATTCATAGGATAAGATTAGGAAACGTGTAGGTTACAACATGACAAACTACATAATTAATGAGAATGACGTACTCCTACTGGGGGCCGTATAACTGTCAGGGCGACTTCAGTAGCGTTAAAATATCCGTTGCGCAAATTATCACTTGTACGTACTCATGGCAAGTCTCCGCCATCATTACCCAGTAGAAGAAGCGGAGGTACGTTAGAAGTTTGATTCCGTGTGAAAGTGTCACAACCTTTTGGAAATGTTTCCTTGTCCTGCAGCTGGGGCGGGACGCGAGTCGTGAGTGGGAAACCGCCTGAACACCGCAGCCACGCTGACAGCACGCCTGCCCTCGTCGGCTTCGATCCGCGACCCGCGGGCCTCCGCGAATTCCGGGAGCGGCCTGCCGGCGCCCGCGGCTGGATCTGGGGCATCCGATGCTCTCAATATAGGCGTACGTAAACGATTTATCATACAGGACCCGCAGCACTGCAGATTGTTCACTGACAGTGCCGTGGAGCGACACCGTGGAGAATCGTCGTTGAACGATCGCAATGAACTGCAGGAAGACTTCCGCCTGATATAATGAGCGGCAGCTCACCTTCAATGCAGTCGATAAACGACAAAAGAAATGCAATCCGTCACAAAAGGAAGTCGCATACAGTACACTAGTGCAAACAATGGGTTTTTGTTCCAGTGATCGCAGTCTTTATGAGGCAATCGTGTCAACGGACATGGGAAGAATTCTGAGACAGTGAGCTAGGATCCTAACCGGTCAGAGTAGCCCATATGAAAGTATAACAGAAATGCTATGGAAACTTAACGGGAATCATTGTAAGACAGACGATGTCTGCTACTACCAACGTGTATCTCACGTATGGATTGTGAGAATATGATACGATTTGGGCACGTACAGAGGAATAATGTCAGTCATTTCCTGTCGCACAACATGCGAATGGAACATACCAGTACACCTTGTGTACTTTTACTGTGACTTCCTGTGGTCTTCCTTACGGGGATATTCCCTCGCAGACGGGTCCTGTGGTTTCCCACTTTTGGTTCAAATGGTTCTGAGCACTATGGAACTTAACGTCTGTGGTCATCAGTCCCCTAGAACTTAGAACTACTTAAACCTAACTAACCTAAGTACACCACACACATCCATGCCCGAGGCAGGATTCGAACCTGCGACCGTAGCAGTCGCGCGGTTCCGGACTGAGCGCCTAGAACCGCTAGACCACCGCGGCCGGCCTCCCACTTTTGGAACAGTCCGTATCTGTCATCTGTGGAGCACTGTGACGTCAGTCGGTGTTGGGAGTGAAACGTCCCCTTTGATAAATTATACAAGACTGTTCTTAAACTGACACACAATATTTTTAGCGGAACGCAATCTGACTTTCAATAATCCCTACAAAAGAATGGCCCTGACTAACACAAATCACTTACCTCACAAAAATCTTCGTTACTTGAACTACTGCAATAAAGCGAGCGCCACTACTGCCAGCTAAATAAAAGATTCAAACTACTGAAGGCACTAACTACTGATAGGCATAGTTAGCAAATGAAAGATTTTAATAGAGAACAAACAATGTATTTACCTTAATAGTGTTGAAAACTCATAATGTACATAGCAGTTCATGACATCCAGTCTTAAAAATTTCAAAACTCCGCCATCTCTCTCCCCACATCCACTACTGCTGGCGGCTCACCTCCAACTGCCAACGCTACGCGCTGTTCACATTCAGCTGCCCAACACTACAATGGCAGACAACAATGCAAACTAGCCACAGACTGCACACAGCACAGCCAGTGATTTTCATACCGAGCGCTACGTAACGTTGCCAATAAGAAAACCTAAACAGCCTACTTACAGGAGACGTAAGAGAGTTCCGCGTTAATAATCGGCGGAGAGGGACTGCGAATATTCGGCACAGTGAGTTTGTTCTCTAGTGTATCCACTGCGAGCTACAATACAAACTCCTCAGCACCATGATACACAAAAAAGGTGGGCAAGTGAACATATGCCTCGGTCAGTGACGTGGGACCAGTTCACTGTCGACTGCAGTAGTTTCTGACGCACGATGATCGTCGCAGAAGAGCACGGCGGCCCAGTTACCGAGGCGCGTCTCAGGCACGTGTTCCCACAGTTTCAGCGAGTAGGTAGGTCAGTCACGTTTTTGGGTCTGCATAATGTGAAGAGTTTGCAATACAATGAAGCTGCTTATTGCGTCTGAATACTGCAGGACTGTTAACCAAATAGTCATAACACGCAGTAATTCTAGAGGAAATCGACACAGCTCTCCTACGGTCCCAGATCCTAAACATATTTATAATCAAACAAGACGAGCCACTTACCTTCACTGAGCAGTAAGCGAATGACTGTTGAGTTTAGTCAATGTGCATAACAATAACAGCGTTGCAGTCAGAACGAAGATCTTAGGTGTGCACCAGGTTATATCTGTTATTAGTAGATCATCTGAAATTATAGAACAATTTAAACGATGTTGAAATCTTTGTCAAGGCTGAGATTGACAGATATTTATTTACTGTAATGACTCACATAAGTCACCAATAAAATTACCAAAGAACCAAGTCCTCTAAAGCCCAGATTAAATTAGTGACGCTAACACTGAGTGGAGACACCAAAAAGTGTGGAATACTTTGTAGAGAAAGCACAGCAATAGTTGCTCATGTGAGCAGCTCGTAAGAATTGAATGATACGACGAGAAGCCATAAATTACAACCACATTAAGGAAGACGAATTGCGTGGCAAAGCAAGCAAGTAACGAGCAATTGCGATACTTGCAGTTCCCCAACAACAGAGAGCAGGAACGAAGCAGCAGCAGACAGTAAGCCAGAGAGGAAATGCCCAGCAGGACAGTCTGGAGCAGAATGGCCCAGAATCTCAGTCCACGGACTACAACTCCTAACTTTTCGAAAATAACACATGGAGGGAACGACTCCTTTCTATTGTCACGGGATCCCGAATCCCGGCCGGGTCGGGAATTTTCTCCGCCCGGGGACTGGGCATTTGTGTTTTACTCATTATTTCATAATCACTCAGGAAAATGGTGAGGCTAGAAATTGAAGAGTGGGAATTTTTACAGGCGCTGATAGCCACGCTGTTGAGGCCCCACAAACCAAAATATCGTCATCATCATTGCTATAGCCAAGGTGATGGACGAGAATTTGCTTATTTGTCGAAAACAACAACTCTTGCTGTACAAAATGCACGTTAACAAACCCAAGATTTGCACTGGGCTGTAGCAGTGTCTCTTCAGTAGATCGTCTTCTCTGCGTCAAGCAGGGTGACTCAGTTGGAGTGGATGACCAAAATTTCGGAGCCGACTCTACTCACAAAGGCCCGAAGCAGGCCACAGCCTCACTTCTCCGAAAACTGCCCGCCCGCCTGGGAAGGTTCGCCTCTTCTAGTGAGGTTCGCCGAGTGCCTTCTGCCGACGGCAAGACCCTGACACCGCACCAGGAAAGCACCTCGCCACTGTGAAGAACGCCAAGCCTTTCTCGCAAGCCAACGTGTCCAGTACTATCAATAAAATCACCACCAAGTAGTAGCAGAAAATGAAACACTATCGCTTAGCGATATGTGACAGTAATGTTACAAATGCATGCATTTTGGATGCCTCTCATCTCTGTCGAGGTTAATTTGAAGAGTGTGCAGTACCAGGACAGAATCCATTCACCATTTTCGAGCCTTCTGGTTAATGCCACAGCGACAGGTTTGTCTTTACAGATAACTTTCTCCAGGAGGCAGGAATTGCCCCAGAAAAAAAAAGAAGTTGTGGTACCTGACGATATGAGCCCTACTTGACTATGCCTGCAACTCGATCAATCACAGAAACCCTCCTGACCAGTGGATGACTTCTGGAGAGCCGTTTTCAAAAAGTGGGAGACAGCCGAGCAGCAGCGTCTCAGCCATCTTATGGACTGTATTGCAAGGAGGAGACCCAAGCACGTCAAAATGCACAGTGTGCTGGTGCAGACGGGGATCTGGCAAAGAAAGGCAGGGATGTGACCATCTGAAGGAAGTTTTTGTAAAGAAAGAGCTAGTTCGATGTTATAATATTCAGTAGACGCAATGCATCTAGGCGCGCCCAGGGCAATGTGAGGCAGTCAGCCAGTCACGGTGGTCGTGAGAAGAATCTCACAGTCAGAACAATGCACGAGAAATAAGGAGAATGACAGGAGGATCACCTGCCTGAGACTCTGTGCCAGAGAGAGCGTCGAGCAGGATTCTACACTCGAGGCAGCCGCCATCGGCCAGTGGCTAACTTCTCTACCGAGCTCCCTGTTGGCTACACACGGCGCTACGTTGCAGCTCGTTTGTCAGCGCGTTTCTCAGGAATAAACAACCTTTGCTTAAACGGCAATCGTACTCGGCGCATAGACGGCAATGAATTGTACATTGCGGGAAAATATTAAAATGAAAAATAAGAAATAAAACAAAAATTTGGAATTTTAATTGGACTGCACGGGCGACCTTCACGAGGGGATGAAGAAACAGAGCACTGCTAGTTACCCAGGAGCTGATGTTGCCTGTGGACGTGCCGTGTCCGCAGTGACACGTGGTACCCAGTGACAGCTGCACACGGGGCCAGCAGCCAGCTGTGGCGCCACCGAGCTCCCTTTAGTCGCTACTGACGTGGCGCTCGGCAACCGAAACATATTTATGCTTCCACCACGACACGAGTCCGCTCCATCCTACAATAGTTATGTCTGTCACTACAGAGGGCGCTCATACCCAGAAGTAATCCTTGTCTCCGCAAAATAGATCACAGATTGAGATACTCCCACCCTTCACCGATAAATACGTACACGCAACCACAGACCAGTTCATTGCCAGCAACTGTTTACCACCAGCAACAGTTCACCACCGAGAACACTTCACCGCCTACAACAGTTCGCTACCAACAAGAGTTCACTGCCAAGAGCAGTTCACCACCAACAACAGTTCTCTGCCAGCAACAGTTCACCATTAGGACTAGTTTATCGCCAGCAGCAGCTCACCGCCAGGAACAGTTACTGTCACAGTTACGGTTTACTGATGTGATCAACTCGAGGTGCGTTGCCACTGTCAGGCGGTAGTTGACGTGCATGGGGACAGGCACCAACCTCGCCAGGCAACAGCGTATGGCGGGCAAACATAAAAGTTATGACAAGTAATTATGCGTATAATCTGTATGGAAGGAGTACAAAACCAGTCACAGAAATGAAAACACTGCCCAGTGGGAGACACTTGTAATCAAATAGTATGGGAACTTAGGTCACGACGAATAATAATACGATACAAATATCTCTTGGTCGCCAGTATATAACAGTAGCTTCAATTTCATTAAATTACAGCTTGTTTAAAAAATAAGTGTAAGGAAATTCGGGATGGGCGAAAACTCCACCTTTTTGGTCAGTGTTAAGCGTTCCACGAAGAGATGTTTTTGAACTCAAGGGTTCTTTCAGCTTCTTGCTAGTCCAGCTCCGGTGGGAAAAGATGTCTTGTCGGTGCTGAGTTTGTCAGCTCGGCGCCCAGAAATTATTTTCCTAAAGTAGTAAAACGCAGTTCCCTAGAAAACTCGAAAAAAAATCGCCTTTGAAGAATATAATTCCGAGTTAAGCATTTGGAGCTTACTAACATTATTGTTATAGCTGAGTGTAGCGTGTAAAATTATCGTAATCGTAAAGAGTTTGCTTCAAATCGCGCAACGAGCCAACATTTTCTTTACTTTTATTTAAATTACGTATTGTTACTTAACAAATACTGAATCATTATTTTTAATAAAAATAACGTATTTTTATTTGTAATTACAATCGGATGAAAATACTAGTCTTGACAATAAATTAAAATTTGCTACAAAAATGCGAAATGTCAAACAGGTACTGAATGGTTTTAATGATGAATATATTTTTTTCGTTTAAAAATGAGGCACTGTGTACGCCTGTATCAAATTTTAATTTATTTTCATACATCCAGTAATTAAAAATAAAAATATGTTATTTTTATTTAAATTATGAATGAGAACATTTAAATTAACATTTCCATTCTTTAATAAATTTGGAATTGAAATAAAAGTAAAACCAGGTTCTGCTGCCGATATTGAAGGAAACGAGCATGAAATTACCAGATTTTAATGCTATGCATTCATAACTGACAAGTGTGACCGCAAATTACAAGCGCCTTGTAGTTGACAGCGCTCGGAAATCTAATCCCAAACGCAATTTTTTTCCTAATTTACATGCGTCATACTGCGGTAAGAAACATGTGTTCGGACAGTGGCCTGTCTGCGCAGTATGAAGAAAGTCGAAGAGAGGCTGTGTGTAATGTCCCGTTGTGATAATCTAGTGATCTTAGAGATTCGTTGCAAATGCTTCACGAGTAATTTGTATCTTTAATGGCATTTCAGTCTTAAGAGGGCGTATACAAGGACGAAGTATCATGTTCTATTATTGCTGATGGTAGTGATCTTTCTCGTGGTTTTACGTTTCAGATACGTAGTTATTTGAGTACGATCCTGATTTTCGCAGCGAATTAGCGTTATCTTATTTTGGTTGTTTCCCAGTGGCGACATTACGTTCTAGTGTTTACTAACTTTACGTTTCCTTTCCCCAGTAATTGCCCTCAGTTGCTCGCCTACTATAACTACACCCCTCCCCCTTTTTTCCAACGATAAGCATATCCTTCATACCGACCTTCGTCAAACAAGAATAACTGAAAAAATTAGACATCCTCGGCAGATATGGTGTAACATCTCCCTAAGCTTTAATAATGGCCTCAGTACGATAAGGAAGAGAGTCTTTGAGTTTCTGCTGATTTACCATATCTACCAAAGACCAGTGATTCAAGATTACACCCCGCAGAGCTGCCAGAGCGTGAGGATGTTAATGCTGTGTTTTACCAACTGTTGCAAACAGTTCCAGACGTTCTCTGGATGGTTAATGTCGGGTGATTTAGTGGATAGTCGAGGGGCCGTAGTACATGTGTCAAACAAGAAACGAATGCGCTCAGTTCTGTAAACACGAGTGTTGACATCTCGGAAGATGGGACAGTCAACAACATATTCATTATGTAGAAGAATGGGCTACACACGATAAATGTTCGCATGATAAATGTTGGTTCATGTTCGCAGCATCCTGTACGAGTGGATCCGAGCCACAGTATGACAAACAGCCTCAAAACGTCAGAGATCCACCTGTGGCCTGTACTACACCCTTCACATCTCGACGCGTAGCATCGAACCCGTGACTGGTGGTACCACGCTACACGCCTCCAGTCGGATACCGTCTAGTGTCGATGTCGTCTGATACACTGGAGGTGTGTTGCTTCACCTGCCACCGTGAGGAAGCACTTTTTGTGAGGAACCCGTTGCATGAAGTACCCTCAGCAGCGTTCTCTTTGTAAGACGTCGTGGTCTCCTGACCTTCATTGCTTACATATTCCGCCCTCACAGTCATATTCCGCACATCAAGACGCGTCATTCGAACCCAAACTCGATAGGATAAAGTCAATGTTGTATGAATTCATGTAAACAATACGCAAATAACAAGAAAATCGCAAATGCGCACCGAGATTGAAATACTCGAGGCTGGCGTACACACACACATTCAAGACATGATGGTCACAAAAGCTTTTAGTTCAGGAGAGGCAAACCGCACGCCAGAGGGCCAGTCCCTTCAGAGGACGAGTCAACCTATCTACGTCGGCCGGCGACCGTCCAGAGAGCAGACAGCGTTTGCCCGAGTGAAAGGGAGAACGACCCCGTGTTCGGCTTAAAAGCAAATTCCGCTACATTGTGTGGGAGCGCCCAGCCTACGCATTCTTTAGCACCATAGCACGCAGTTTCAGAGGTTTTGACAGGGAGACAGCAAACGCCAAACGCCGATGCTACAGATTTCCGGATTGGTCACCTTAAACGAAACGTCATTCTCCGTTTTAGAAGAGCAATGCTGATTGGCAGACGATATTCCTGATGCCTTGAGCTGAAGGAGTAATGGAAGAGACCGAAAGATATACCCCTTCATGTCTGGTGTGGAGAGGGGCCGTTCCGTTGTCACTCTTGGAGCGAGAACACGTAACGAGAGCGTGTGCGCTTGTACGTGTACTCAAAGAGTGAGGAACAAGTCTCTCCTCAGTACTTCACTGGGAGAGCACCTCTGTCGAGTGTGAATCAGAGTGCGACTCTATATTGAGTCCTTGGGATTAAGCATTGTTCACTGTGTTGGCCACCACACTTATTGTGCGGTGTGAACGGACGGAGTTATGGTTAAACACCTGCGAGCAAAGTTTTGAGCGGCATTGCGGTGGACTGGTTATCTGACCGGTGTACCACGCCAATAGTTAGACTAAGGGCGAATAGGAGTTCTTGACTTCATCAAGGCGTAGGGAGAGTTTGATTGGCGAAGGTCAATCCAGATAAAACGAGAGTTATCTTATTTGTCAGCAGAGAGCGGCGCAGAGAGCAGTCATTGCAGCTTACAGTATTGTGCGCTAGAACTCTTGCGAGCCCCATATTTCCTCCACAACAGTACACTTCACTGCATTTCACACGCGACAGCCTCGACTGTCTGTACCTAGCACAATTCTGACGGACCACTATTCAAGTTGAGTAGGCGCGGCACTCAGCCATCCTGCCAAGTCAATAACAATCTTAAACTTTGTATAGAAATTTCATTAGCGAATCCTATCCTTAAGAGGTAACTTCAATTTCTGAAAAGAACCCGGAAATAACTTGTTCAGTTCATAACTAAAAGTGACATTGTGATTACTCAGAATTTTTGCAAAAAAAAAAAAAAAAAAGAAATAAAATAATTTTCGTGTTTCATGTTTTTCTTACACTAACTAGCACTACCCCAGTACCGAAGTATCCCACTAGTTACGTAAGAAATTTTGTGAATTTTTGTGTCATTTCCTTACAGCGGGCGACTCCAGACGATATTTATTGCTGAAAGTTTTTCAGGCATTTTTCTCTAGAACGTTAGGAGCGTCTGTCTGACTTCTGTAGTAGTGTGGGGGCGGAAATAGCATCTTGCAGGAGCCACAGGGTAAAGGGTACATCTCAGATTAATCCGTTGCGCAGAATGACAGAATAGCACCCATATGTCGCTCACAACTTGGATATTCTTTCGGATGGACCTCCATTCCTGTTGAATTTCAGACCTATTGTCATAGACAGTGTGCGACAGTCGACTCTGGTTGCTGTCAGTCAGAATTTTTTTTCTCCCCGTGTCCGTACTTACGCCACGTCACGTGGCTGTGTGTGGCCCACCGTCCCTTGTACAGACGCTGGACAGTGGACGCTTTACAGCAACAAATCTGGCGGCTCGATGTCGCGTGTGGCCACGGGCACGTGCGACCACGCCGGCTGCTCCCTGCCACGCCGCCACGCCTCCCTGCGGACCCAGCCCACTGCGCCGGATCCACACAGTCGACTGGCCCGTACACACGGCTTCACTGCCATCGCTTGCGTCAGCAGCAGAGAGGCGCGTGTCCGCCCGTTACCAGTTCTGTAACATCCGAAGCGACATGTCTTCTCCGTAAGGAGCTAGCTAATATTGCATCCAGTGAATTTAATACGAGGGGTGTTCAATAAGTAATGCAACAATTTTATTAAACGCCAATTTCGGTTGAAAAAATCCGGAGTTTGTTATGGGACATCGTGGAATATTTCCGCTTCAGTCCGTGTAGTTTGATGAAATTCGGATAGGTGGCGGCGTTATACGTAGTCTTCAAAATGGCACCTGTGACTGAGGTACGTACCAAGCAGAGCTGCCACTGAATTTGTGTGACAGAAAGCGAGAGAATCGTAGATTTTCCAGGCGCGTACAGAATGTCTACGGAGACCCGGGCAGTGAACAAAAGCACGGTGAGTCGTTGGGGGAGACGCCCGTCGTCGTCGCAACGAGGCCGCCAATACCTGTGCGATCTGCCGCCTGCCGGCCGGCCGGCCGCTCACGGCTGTGACCGCTGCACAGCTGGAGCGTGCGGACACTCTCCTTCGAGGTGACTGACGGATCACAGTCAGACACGATGGGCAGGTCACGGCTGCAGCAAGCCGTCGGCTCCGACTTGGACCACTAGAGTGGTACCGTGTGGGCATACAGGTATTTGCAAGGAGGCGGCGTAAAGCCCTCACATTGAATGGAAATTATATTGAAAATCAGGGTTTTGTAACCAAAAACGTGGGGAATAATATGGTATATTGGAAACCTGAATGAATCCAACATGTGTTCAGAAAAAAAAGTATTGTGTTGCTTACTGAACGCCCTTCGTACACTATCTGATGAAAAGTATTGGGACAACCACTACGAAATGCAGAATCGGTCATTGGATGTGACAAGACGCGCACCCTTCAGAATAACGGGACGCGGAGAGTGTCGTGTTCTCAGCAAAGAGGCAGTAGCAGCAGCAGCGGCGTGGGTCAATCAGGACAACTGAGTGACTTGGAACGCGGACTGGACGTCGGATGTCACCTATGAGGGACACTTCAATCCTTCTGCGGCTGCCAAGTCGACCGCTGGTGGCGCGACTGTGAGGCCGAAACACGGAGAGGCAGCCGCAGCTAAACAGAGACCAGGCGGGCTCCACATACCGCCAGACAGGGCTCCCCAATCACTGTGCAGGGCAGGGCGGTGGTAAAAGCGGCACGAGTTCAGCGGAAGCCGTGGCGTCCGTCCAGCACACTAAATGTGTGTAGCATAACGAACCAGTATCACTGCGATGTTTGATCGATAGTACAATTCGGAACTAAGCTTCTTTGACGACATTTGCGATTCCTTTCCTTTTTCAGCTATGTTTCACCTAAAATTGTGTGTCAAGTACAAGAGGCGAGCCTATGGAAATATCTATTTAAATTTCATACTTTTTCTGTAATGCTTTGGAACCTTACTTTTTTTACTATAAAAGAAGTTAATTATCATATTAATTCCATTAGTTTTATTTGACAAATTGCCGGTTCCGGAAAAATGTAGAACATGTTGTAATACTCTATAACGTTTGTCTACGTGCCAAATGTCAGTTCGCGTGGTATAGTCTTTGTTTAGACGCCCAAGAAATTCACAGTGCCGTAGACACTGGCGAGCAGATTGATGCCGTATTCCTGGACTTCAGGAAGGCATTTGATACGGTTCCGCACTTACGTTTAGTGAAAAAAATACGAGCTTACGGAATATCGGACCAGGTTTGTGATTGGATTCAGGATTTCCTAGAAGAAAGAACACAACATGTCATTCTTAACGGTTCAAAATCTGCAGATGTAGAGGTAATTTCGGGAGTACCGCAGGGAAGCGTGATAGGACCTTTATTATTTACAATATACATAAATGACTTAGTTGACAACATCGGTAGCTCCGTGAGGCTATTTGCAGATGACACGGTTGTCTACAAGAAAGTAGCAACATCAGAAGACTCGTACGTACTCCAGGAGGACCTGCAGAGGATTAATGCATGGTGCGACAGCTGGCAGCTTTCCCTAA
Source organism: Schistocerca serialis cubense (assembly GCF_023864345.2). Lineage (NCBI taxonomy): Eukaryota > Metazoa > Arthropoda > Insecta > Orthoptera > Acrididae > Schistocerca > Schistocerca serialis. The sequence goes on along the minus strand of NC_064644.1, from coordinate 606,771,249 downwards.
ACGTAGATAAATGTAATATAATGCGCATACATAGGGGCAGAAATCCATTCCAGTACGATTATGCCATAGGTGGTAAATCATTGGAAGCGGTAACGACCGTAAAATACTTAGGAGTTACTATCCGGAGCGATCTGAAGTGGAATGATCACATAAAACAAATAGTGGGAAAAGCAGGCGCCAGGTTGAGATTCATAGGAAGAATTCTAAGAAAATGTGACTCATCGACGAAAGAAGTAGCTTACAAAACGCTTGTTCGTCCGATTCTTGAGTATTGCTCATCAGTATGGGACCCTTACCAGGTTGGATTAATAGAAGAGATAGACATGATCCAGCGAAAAGCAGCGCGATTCGTCATGGGGACATTTAGTCAGCGCGAGAGCGTTACGGAGATGCTGAACAAGCTCCAGTGGCGGACACTTCAAGAAAGGCGTTACGCAATACGGAGAGGTTTATTATCGAAATTACGAGAGAGCACATTCCGGGAAGAGATGGGCAACATATTACTACCGCCCACATATATCTCGCGTAATGATCACAACGAAAAGATCCGAGAAATTAGAGCAAATACGGAGACTTACAAGCAGTCGTTCTTCCCACGCACAATTCGTGAATGGAACAGGGAAGGGGGGATCAGATAGTGGTACAATAAGTACCCTCCGCCACACACCGTAAGGTGGCTCGCGGAGTATAGATGTAGATGTAGATGTAGATGTAGAGTTGTAAGCTAGTCTTCGTACTGTGGACGGAATGAGCTCCAAGTACGACTTTTTACGCAGCAAACTGTAACTTTGTACAGAAAATTCATTCGGAACGTTTTACCATTTGTTGGTGGAGGACAGTGATCATCATGAAATCTGTCTATGTTCGCAATAAGACTCTCTTTAGTATAAAAAACCAGTGCATAAATTTGACTGTTTTTTCATGGCTGGCCGGTAAATAAAAGAAAATGCGATGAAAATGTGAACAAGTTACCTCCACCGATTTCGACAAACCTGTGCCTTTACATTATCCCATAGAGAAGAAGTAGTGTAGAGCCACAAATACATTCACGAAATAAGGCGAGTATTAAAATTTTTGTTCATTAAATCATCAAATTCAGAACCTTTTTTTTTTTTACACATTGCTGTCTCTCGTACTGTATAACTACGCATTTACATAGCTATGTGACTCGCTGAAAAATGCAATTAATTATCACCAAATTTCGAGCAATGGCTTCTGAAATGGACACAGAGAGTAGCATTCTTAGAGTAGAGAGTGAAAGAGAATGGGACGCAATGTTGGCCAGCTGCTCATAAGCCACACACTGCTGCCGCCAGTGCCGCACAGGCGTGGGCGATGCCGCTGGACAGCGGGTGACAGCAAACGGCTGCTCTGCAGCGGTGAGCCACGCTGCAGTCTGCAGCAGTCTGATGGTACAGTTTGGTCTTGACGAATGTCAGGAGAAAGTTACCTGCCATTATGTGCAGTGGCAGCACTGAAGTCCAGAGGAGATTGGGTTATGTTATCGTGGTGTCTCCCGTTGTTAGGTTGTGCTTCCCTCACTGCGCTAACGAAGATGCTGAATACGAATGGATCTGAACAAATTTCACTGCACTGTGCACTGCTTACAGTCGAGGAACAGTTCAGAGGCCTTGACAGTTTGCTTCAGAATGACAGTACGCCTTGTCACGAATCAGCAGCTGTGAAGCAAAGGGTTTTGGACGGTAATATTCCTGAAATGGACTGGCCTCCCAGAGTCTCGACCTGAACCCAATGGAAAACCTTTGATATGAATTAAAAAGTCGATTTTGCTCCAGACGCCAGCGTCCAACATCGCTGTCTGCTCTGAGGAAGAAAGAGCTGCAGTTCCCCCACAGACATTCAGACACCTCACCGAGGGCGCCCCCATCAGAGTTGAAGTCGCCATAAAGGAGAGAGGCGGACACACCGCATATTAATGTCCCTTAATGAGGTGTCCGGGCACTTTTGATCAAACAGTGTATGTTTAGATAATAATATTTCCTCGAATTTGCAATTCGGAACATTTAAAATCGGTGTAGCTGTACAGTTCATACCAGTGAAGGACAAGTGTTCCAGGAAAACCTTCTCACAGCTCCTTTGGATTCGGGTGGCGATAACCTTAGCAAGTAACAACCGCACGACAGATGAATTCAGTTCTGCCATCGAGCACACCGACATCATTCCTCCGTAGCGCATGTTTCGTTATCAGTTCATCTGTTTAATGTAGTTATTGTGATGAGAACTGTACGAGCATTTCATTATTGTTGCCGATAGGAGAGAGTGAAATCAAACGTCAGCAAGTAGCCGAATAGAACCGCACAGGCCGCAGCAAGTTGTAAGTAGGCTGTTTAGGTTTTTATGTTGGTAACGCCACGTAGCGCTCTGTATGAAAATCACTGGCTGTGCTGTGTGCAGTCTGTGGCTGGTTTGCATTGTTGTCTGCCATTGTAATGTTGGGCAGCTGGATGTTAACAGCACGTAGCGTGGCGCAGTTGGAGGTGAGCCGCCAGCAGTGGTGGATGTGGGGAGAGAAATGGCGGAGTTTTGAAATTTGTAAGACTGGATGCCATGAACTGCTATATAAATTATGACTTTTGAAGACTGTTAAGGTAAATACATTGTTTGTTCTCTACCAAAATTTATCACTTGCTAACTATGCCTATCAGTAGTTAGTGCCTTCAGTAGTTTGAATCTTTTATTTAGCTGGCAGTAGTGGCGCTCGCTGTATTGCAGTAGTTCGAGTAACGAAGATTTTTGTGAGGTAAGTGATTTGTGAAACGTATAGGTTAATTTAGCCAGGGCCATTCTCTTGTAGGGATTACTGAAAGTCAGATTGCGTTGCGCTAAAAATATTGTGTGTCAGTTTAGTGTTGATCAGAATAGGTAAAGAGCGAAATGGCTAAGTGCGTTCAGTTCTGCTCAGCTGTTTGAAAAACAAATAACGTAAGGGGTTTATCAGCACAGTCATTCATTAATTTTTCTAAGGGGACGTTTCATATGTCGACCCTTAGCCGAGGATACCTCACTGGAATCTTCTGATTTTCCTTGTAGTTTGTGTAATTAGTGTAGCTTTTGTTTATTGCTAGTGCGTAATTGTAGAGAGAATTTCCTTTGTAGTTGTAGTTTTTCATTCTTGTACAGTAAAACAGTTGTGGTATCCATGTAGATGTGCACCAAGTATTTCGCAGCTGCGCTGGAAATTATCGAGATATTATTTTCAATGCTATGTTAATGTGTTTTCTTATTTTGCTCTTCAAATTGTGCTTTTCTGTGTTATCGTGTGAAATATTGTGACAATAATGGCGTGTCAAAAACGTAATACTAGGCTCCAAAGTAAATTGAGAAATGACAGTGAAGACGAAAGCAGTGTGTTAGCGCCACCGTGTAATGAATTAACAAATGCTCAAAGCAGTAATTTGGTAATTGTGTATAGGGAAATGGAGCGGGCTGCAAATAATGGTGTAGGCAGTGAAACAATTACTGAACAGGGAAGCATTATCGATCGATCGGTCGGCAACAGCTTGCCTCAGGAATCCGAAATGATAGGACACAATCTTGCAAATACTGTAGATTCAGATTTTGCGTCCTCGCCGTTTTCTCAAATAAGTCAAAACACGTTTTCTGCTTTTCAAAATGCGAATGTTGCCGGTTCAAATGCATTGCCGAATAGCACTGAGGAACATATTTCAGACACCAGTGCATTGTTATTACAATTAATGCAACAAATGGGACAAAAGCTTAAAAAGTTAGACATAATGGAACAAAATCTTCAAAAGTTGACACAATGGAACAACACCAGAGACAAACACAGCAACAGTTAGACACAATGGAACAAAATCAGAGACAAACACAGCAAAAGCTTCAAAAGGTAGACACCACACTTGAACAAACAAGTGAAGATTTAACTACTGAGTTACATAACATTGAATCGAAATGTCAAAAAGTCTGTAATGACGTAAAAACACAAATTTATGAGCATTTTCAACCTATTTTTTCGCGGCATGAAAATGCATTACAGAATCACGAAGCAGCCATAAAAGAGCTGCAAACCATTGTTCATGAAAATCATGAGACCTTGTGGGCTAAAATTGACTCAGTTGCATCTACCAATTCGGTTACGCTATTTGCAAAAAAATCAGGAAAACTTAAAGGAGACAGTAGATACGATTTCAACACAAATGGACGCTCTGAAACTTGGTTCAGAAAAACACGCTGAGGAAATAAGTACACTATCGGAGAAAGTAGCCAAACTTTTGGATCAGTTCACTAATTTATCTGCAAAGGTAGATGATGATCTGAATGACACAAGACCTGTAGCCATCACTGACACAGAAGAGAATGAACAAATTAAGAAATTCAAACAAAATCAGAATCAAATTAATACGCAACACAAAAGAGAAATCCGGGAAGTACAAGATCAGTTGGCACAAGTAATACAAAAATTATATATTTCAGAGGACACTCGCGCTCCAACACGGGAAGAGGAACTTAGAAATACGGAAAAGCCACAAAATAATAACACAGGGCATTTCTGAAATTATGAAAGAAATTGGCAAGGTGCACCGAATTTTGAGATGGAACCGCCGACACGACGTAACAATGACCGATATGCGACTCGCCGACACGATGATTTTGACTATAAGCTGTTTATTACTACACGTAAATTCAAAATATTTAAGAATTCCGGCAACGACATTCATCCACAAGCGTGGCTTCATCAATTCTCTCATTGTTTTCCTCCCAACTGGTCATTAGAGCACAGATTAGAATTTATGTGTGGCTACTTAGAGAATGAACCAGCTGAAAGAATGCAATCGGTCATTCACGATTGCCACAGTGAAGGAGAATTTTATCATGCCTTCCTCTCAACATATTGGTCTCAAGCTACACAAGACCGAGTAAAACATAGCATCATAATGATGAAACATTTCGAACAATCTGAATTTTCCAGTCTTGTGAAATATTTTGAAGACATGTTGCACAAGAATCAGTACCTGTTAAACCCTTACAGCCCCTCAGAACTCATCCGCATTTGCTTAATCAAATTGCCTGAACATTTACGACATATTATTTTGGCAGGACGTTGCAAAGACGACATTGAAGCTTTTCAGGGACTCTTACAAGAATTGGAAATTGACACTGACAATCGCGGGACGCGAAAACAGGAACACAACAATTATAAGTCACACCCGTCACAATTCCGCGACGACAGAAATAATAACTGGAAACGACAAGGCTATTCTTACAACGTAAATCGTGACCAAAACAGACACCACCTGTATGACAACCGTTGGCAGAGTAATAATAGTTACAGAGAAAGATATTATTTCTGTAGTAATGAATATGACAGATAACTGTAGAAACAGACAATATGGGAACCAAAATAATTATTATCAAGGGAGACAGAATAACTTCAGACACAACAGTCGACCGCGCAGTTACGACTCAGAGAGAAGTTCTCCACCACGTGACCGACAAGAAATTAATTACAGAAATTACCGACATGACGACAGACGATATAATCATAACGAGAGACCTGAATTTGATCAGAACTGGCGAGATTCAAACAGGGCAGGGCCTTCTCGACAAGATGAATTTGTAGAAGTTAGATCTCCCAATCCCAATAACGACACGCGCCAACAAAGAGGCAGACAATTTTGACTCGCACCGCAGGCAGCCACGTGCGCTGGCTAGCTCAGAGAAAAATAACATAGACGCTAACCTTGAGAAAAATTTTATCATTCCTTACAGACGTATACAACATGATAACTGCTTTGAAGTTGAAACTCTGCGTACTAGGAAGAGTAAAACCGTTTATTGAAAGATAATCTGCTTTTTAACTTTGTCTTTGCCATATAACTTTTCACTTTACATTACTAGTATGTTTTGTGAGACAGAATCTGTTAACATGCAACAATGTTTGAAGTTAAATATCCAGTCAAGAACCAAGAGAACTCCTTTAAACATAAATTACGAATGCATTGTTATAGTGAACAGAGGACACAGTGTTATTGTGTGTGTACATTCTTGCTTGTTAATTGCACGATTACGTAACGACTATAAGGCTTACATACTTAGAACATATACTGCTAATGAGATTTTAATGCAACATTTTGGTTTACTTGAAAATACATTCTGGATTTAAAGTACTTTCTGAGAGATACCAGATGACACAGTGGTTAGTTTATTTGACAGCTGCACGATTATATCACAACGCTAGTAATGTGTGACACAATTTACATTGTTGCTTTTGCGGTGTATCTGTTTTATATCTGCACAGTTTTATATATTATTCTGGAAAGTAAAACATGTTTTAGTAGTAACTTTTGTGGAATAGCTACAATGTGACAGCCTTTTTCGTAGCACAACAATACGTTACAGTATAGTACTTTCTTGGTCACGGTAATGTACGTAATAACTACGATATCTATACGCATAGCATTTCGCTTTTATCATGAGGTAAGTCCATTGACTTCTGCAGAACTTAGTTTTCGGAGGACGATAACTACGACACTTCCACAGAATTATCTTATAGCAAGACGCACATTTAGCGCTAAAGGACACGTATTTGAGTGATTAATTTTTTGACTTAAAACATTTATTTTTAAAGATTTTTGAATTACAATAATAGAAAGGTTTTCCCTGATACATTTCATTCCATTGCTGTAATCTGTAACACCTGAGGGTATTATTACATTAATCCTCAGGGGGGTACATGCTTACTTTGTGTACCATGTGTTTGGCAAGCACAAGGAGCCCTAGCTAATATGGTATTTGCTTATACAACTTTACACATCGGTGCCATATTTCTGTAACACAGAATTACACAGCTATCTGATTATTTAACTGAGAGACAAACATTTTTTTTACTACATCAGTGACACATGTTTACACAATTACACAGTTGGATAACTTCACACTTATGAAATTGTATTTTGTCTGTACTTTGTGAACTGTTCATATTTTTTGGAACCATTGTGATACTATGAGAGCTTTGAATGATGTATTTGGTATGGGATCATGATTTTTAAAGTACGTTTGAGGAAGATGACACTACTGAAATGAGCAGAGAATTTTTTTAGGTTTTGACATTATTGCAGAAAGCTATGACGTTTTTGAGATTTGACTGAGGTGTTATGATGTTATTATTACGATGACAATGTGTATTATGCTGTTGCGGTATGTTTACGATCAATAAGCTGATGCTATATGAGGAATTTGATTATGCTATGTATTTATTATGATGAAATATTGAAGAAGTGTCGACGAATATGCATATGTGTAATAAGGTAAGGAATAATGAGTAGTGGTTAGGGACTCTGATTCGTGAAAAAGGATGTTGGAAACCAAGAATCGTCCTTTAAGAGTTATGAAATGTGTGTAAAGGTGTGAATGTATCACAGTGCCGGCGAAAATTTTTTGGATACTGTTATACTTATAGGATTTTGTTTCTAGAGATTTGCAATGCAAACTCTCGACCTGTGAAATTTTTATATGAGACTGTCACTGTAGTGCAAACTGGTGTAGTAAATATTTCAGTAAGAAAGCCAAGTGACCACCTTCACGTAATGCGTCGTGGGCACCGCTCTGTTTGAAAATCACTGGCTGTGCTGTGTGCAGTCTGTGGCTGGTTTGCATTGTTTATGGCCATTGTAGTGTTGGGCAGTTGGCTGTTAACAGCGCGTAGCGTTGCGCAGTTGGAGGTGAGCCGCCAGCAGTGGTGGATGTGGGGAGAGAAATGGCGGAGTTCTGAAATTTGTAAGACTGGATGTCATGAACTGCTATATATATTATGACTTTTGAACACTATTAAGGTAAATACATTGTTTGTTGTCTATCAAAATCTTTCAATTGCTAACTATGCATATCAGTAGTTAGTGCCTTCGGTAGTTTGAATCATTTGTTTAGCTGGCAGTAGTGGCGCTCGCTGTATTGCAGTAGTTCGAGTAACGAAGATTTTTGTGAGGTAAGTGATTTGTGAAAGGTATAGGTTAATTTAGTCAGGACCATTCTGTTGTAGGGATTACTGAAAGTCAGATTGCGTTGCGCTAAAAAAATATTGTGTGTCAGTGTAAGCACAGTCATGTATAATTGTTCTAAGGGGACGTTTCAAAGCGACACTCTTCACAGAGCGTGACTTACTCAGTGTGCGCTCAGTCCGCGAGCGTCATCAGGGACTGCCAGTCTTCTCGTCTTTTCTTGCCAGCATAATTTCGACAGTGAAAATTTTCCCCCTCTCTGACGTGCGGATTGGCTGTCGCTGCATCGTGTACCAGCACACTAATGAGAACTGACGACCTCGATTGAAAAGCTGAGTACATTCGTAATGTGTGCTGGCCTGTAGGTATTAGTCATATGCACTTCGTACACCAGCCAACTACGTTGTATTAGTCTGCATATTGAAAGTTAAAGTTGATGTGGTCTTATAGTGTAAGTATTTTTTAAGGAATTGTTGAAGCAGCAGACAGGGAGGATTTTCTGTTTTTCGTACTTTAGACACCTTCCCTGGTGTTTACAAGTAAAACCGAAGCCTTCGTGGAACTGTTCGGAGTGGATGACAGTGAAGACAGCGTGCAGTTTATAATCACATTCTTGTGTTGTTCGTGACGCGGCGTCCGAAGCCTTCGGATTAGCGCGTACCCCTGCACATACTTTAGACGTTTAATGTGGTGCTAATTACCGGTCCTTCCCTGTACTAACCTGAGTCGTGCGCTTGCCTGTGCTGCCCCTGCCACAGGCCGTGGAGACAAGCTGGGCCGTTTCTTTCTAACATGATTAGGTCTACAGTGGGCAGCTGCAAGGCGCTGCGAGACTACTCAGTGAGATACTGCAAAGACTGCACTGTTAACAAGAGAACGCTGCATCGCTCTTCTTAACAGCACAGCCCCTGTAATATCTGATACCAGGCAGCGACTTTCAAATAAAATGTCCTCCCTCGTACGGGAATTACGTAATGTGTATACGAGTACAGGTTGTGACGTAGGAGCCACAAGACGACACAGTACGGAGATCTGGATGTGGCCGTCAGTCGTGCACGGATAGCCAAAGCTGTCAAGGCGGCCGCTCACCTAAAGCAGGAAATCCAGGTTCGAGACCTGGTGCGGCACACATTTTCATTGCCGTTATTCCATTATTCAATTGACTGCTGTTCGTATTCGCAACTGCGATTAGATTTCGTGTAAGAATCATAACTGAGTGACAAACTCACTTGCCAACCCACAACATGTAATTTTTTACCTAACGTGTTCGAAAGTTCCCGTTCAAATGTTGAGATGTGTGTGTGAGTCCCTAAGGGAGCAAACTGCTGAGGCCATCGGTCCCTAGGCTTACACACTACTTAAACTAACTAAACGCTAAGGAAAACACTCACATCCGTACCAGCTGGTCTTTCTCTCTCTCTCTCTCTGCGGGAGTTTCATACATTAAACTTTGCATGCGACCCCACAAGCAGTAGTCCGTAGCAGCTACATCCGGCGATCGCGGCGGCCTCGCGGTTGGACCACCACCTCCTCCTGTCCATCTTCCACCACATCGTCTGCTGAGATGTCTCCGAACCGCACGTGAGAATTGAGCTGGCGCAGCATCATATTGAATCCACATTTCCTGGCGGACATTCAGTGGCATTGCTTCTAAGAACGGGTTCAGTACGTTTTGCAGGAAGATCAACGATGCAGGGCCACTTAGCTCGAGTGGAAGCAGACGTGGACGGAAACAGTAAGTTTCCGAACGTGAGCTCCTATTCGAAATATTATATACACACTCCCCTGTACAAGTCCTAGAAATTTGTACGGGAATTTCTGAACACCCATTTTATTTCATAGATAAACATGAGGCCCACGAGGCCACGTTAAGACTAAAAAAAAACGCCAAGGAAAAAATTCGTGTTAGAAAGATCCATCTCAGATTATTTAACCACAGAAGCACAAGTTATAAATACTACAAAAACGGGAGCTGGCCGAAGGTCAGCCCGAAACTTGGAATTCAGAAAACACGCCCTGTATGTCTGACGAAGCAAATACATAACCTCTAAAAAGCGTCCAAATAAGTTCAAAATAAATTACGCCCCTTTTTTAGCAGAGTCTCTAAGTGCAGAACACTTCGATATACTTTGATTTCTTCCTCTCTTGCATAAGTCGCCCTAATCAGTAACACGTTAACGTGCATCTGATACTTTGTTCGATGTAACATAACACCGCCTGACAGAAAAACGTGAGGCACCCAGAAGGGGAGCAGGAAACGAAATGAACCTTCACTGGTAGACAGGGCGTGTGACGTTATTGCGGTGAGTAAAAGATCGACTCAGATTCTCGGAGAACTCGTCAGTACGAGTCCACGTATTAGTATGACGTCGCACACTCTGATTCGGCTGGGACGGCTGCCATAAGGCCGTCGTATCCTCTGCTGAGGCAAGCTGGTCAACTACAGCTCTGCATGGTCCTTTGTATAATGATTATAAAGAATACGCCTTGATTGAAAATCGAAACCGGATGTTGACCTAGGTTTCGGCGCGGATAACCACCTCTTCTTCGGAACACACTAAAACTACAAATTGTCTAAATAAAAGGTAAAAATAATCGGTATGTGTGTACCATGTCAATAGCTGTACTTAGCTCAAACGAGATAGATCGTCCAGGTGATAGCAGCGTCACCTGTCGGGGAATGGCTGCTAGTCAGACAGACGCAAAGTGCATATGGTACCAGTGAGTGTGCTGTCCGTGTGTAGAATGGGGAAGGCGCGCGATCTGTCTGAGTTTGGCCGAGGCCAGATTGTGATGGCCCGCAGGCTCAGTACGAGCATTTCGGGAACTGCACGACTTGTCGGGTGTTCGAGGAGTGCTGTGGTGAGTGTCTTCAACACTTGGCGAAACCAACGTGAACCCACGTACAGACGTTGTGGGGTTCGGCGGCCACCCCTCATTACAGGTGTCGGACGTCGTAGACTGGGCTGACTGGTGAAACAGGACAGGCCGCGAACTGTGGTGGAACTAACATCAGAATGTAATGCTTGCCAGAGTACAAATGTGTCTGAACACACAGCGCACGTAACACTCCTAACTCCGCAGCCGAGGACCCACCCATGTGCCAATGTTAACATCACGACATCGGCACTACGACTGAAATGGGCAAGTGACCATCGCCGCTGGACGTTAGCGCAGTCGCAATCCCGATACCTTCCTCATCCTACCAATGGGAGGGCTCGAATGCGTCGTCTTCTAGGACACCTCTACAGTTGGACGGACACAAGCTGGCAGCAGCTCCATTAAGCGCTGGGGAACATTCACGAGGGCTCCCACGGGTCCAGTGGAGTTCGTGCAAGGCACTATGACGGCCAAGGAGTATCATACACTGGTTAGAGACCACGTGCACCCGTGTATGACGATCATGTTTCCCGACGGCAGTGGCATTTTTCACCAAGATAAAGCGCCATGTCACAACGCCAAGAGTGTGACGGAGTGGTTCGAGGAACACAATCGCTAGTCCCAATTTATGTGCTGGTCCCACAAATGGTCAGATCTGAACCCGATCGAACACATATGGTATGTGATTGAACTTGGCGTCAGAGCTCATTGCCTCCCTGCCCGGAATTTACGGGAATCAGGTGACTTGTGTGTGCAGATGTGGTGCCAACTCCCTGTACCGACCTACCAAGGCCTCACTGCTTCCACACCACGACGCGTAGCCGCAGTAATCCTTGCCAAAGCTGGACATACCGGCTATTAGGTAGCTGGTCATAATTTTCTGCCTGATCAGTGTACAGGGTGTTTCAAAAATGACCGGTATATTTGAAACGGCAATAAAAACTAAACGAGCAGCGATAGAAATACACCGTTTGTTGCAATATGCTTGGGACAACAGTACATTTTCCGGCAGACAAACTTTCGAAATTACAGTAGTTACAATTTTCAACAACAGATGGCGCTGCAAGTGATGTGAAAGATATAGAAGACAACGCAGTCTGTGGGTGCGCCATTCTGTACGTCGTCTTTCTACTGTAAGCATGTGCTGTTCACAACGTGCAAGTGTGCTGTAGACAACATGGTTTATTCCTTAGAACAGAGAATTTTTCTGGTGTTGGAATTCCACCGCCTAGAACACAGTGTTGTTGCAACAAGACGAAGTTTTCAACGGAGGTTTAATGTAACCAAAGGACCGAAAAGCGACACAATAAAGGATCTGTTTGAAAATTTTCAACGGACTGGGAACGTGACGGATGAACGTGCTGGAAAGGTAGGGCGACCGCGTACTGCAACCACAGAGGGCAACGCGCAGCTAGTGTAGCAGGTGATCCAACAGCGGCCTCGGGTTTCCGTTCGCCGTGTTGCAGCTGCGGTCCAAATGACGCCAACGTCCACGTATCGTCTCATGCGCCAGAGTTTGCACCTCTATCCATACAAAATTCAAACGCGGCAACCACTCAGCGCCGCTACCATTGCTGCACGAGAGACATTCGCTAACGATATAGAGCACAGGATTGATGACGGCGATATGCATGTGGGCAGCATTTGGTTTACTGACGAAGCTTATTTTTACCTGGACGGCTTCGTCAATAAACAGAACTGGCGCATATGGGGAACCGAAAAGCCCCATGTTGCAGTCCCATCGTCCCTGCATCCTCAAAAAGTACTGGTCTGGGCCGCCATTTCTTCCAAAGGAATCATTGGCCCATTTTTCAGATCCGAAACGATTACTGCATCACGCTATCTGGACATTCTTCGTGAATTTGTGCCGGTACAAACTGCCTTAGACGACACTGCGAACACCTCGTGGTTTATGCAAGATGGTGCCCGGCCACATCGTACGGCCCACGTCTTTAATTTCCTGAATGAATATTTCGATGATCGTGTGATTGCTTTGGGCTATCCGAAACATACAGGAGGCGGCGTGGATTGGCCTCCCTATTCGCCAGACATGAACCCCTGTGACTTCTTTCTGTGGGGACACTTGAAAGACCAGGTGTACCGCCAGAATCCAGAAACAATTGAACAGCTGAAGCAGTACATCTCATCTGCATGTGAAGCCATTCCGCCAGACACGTTGTCAAAGGTTTCGGGTAATTTCATTCAGAGACTACGCCATATTATTGCTACGCATGGTGGATATGTGGAAAATATCGTACTATAGAGTTTCCCAGACCGCAGCGCCATCTGTTGTTGAAAATTGTAACTACTGTAATTTCGAAAGTTTCAAATGGCTCTGAGCACTATGGGACTCAACATCTTAGGTCATAAGTCCCCTAGAACTTAAAACTAGTTAAACCTAACTAACCTAAGGACATCACACACACCCATGCCCGAGGCAGGATTCGAACCTGCGACCGTAGCAGCCTCGCGGTTCCGGACTGCAGCGCCAGAACCGCACGGCCACCGCGGCCGGCTTTTCGAAAGTTTGTCTGCCTGAAAATGTGCTGTTGTCCCAAGCATATTGCAACAAACGGTGTATTTCTATCGTTGCTCGTTTAGTTTTTATTGCCGTTTCAAATATACCGGTCATTTTTGAAACACCCTGTATGTACAGAAGCTGCACTGACATCCGACGATCTGCTATGGGTGTTTCACTTTCATAGGCAGAGAGCGTATTTGATAAAAACAGTTTGAATGAAATTTATGTTGCAGTGCGACCTATTTGAAGCAACGAAGCGGGATTATGGTGGAAGAAAACCACCAAAGATAACCTTACTATCTCGAAGTACTCTCACCTCGAAGAAGATAAAGCGTTACTGCATCAATGACCAAGTTCCTATACTATGTGATCAAAACTATCCGGACATCCGGCTGAGAACGACTTACAAGTTCGTGGCGCCCTCCATCGGTAATGCTGGAATTCAGTATGGTGTTGGCCCACCCTTAGCTTTCATGATAGCTTCCATTCTTGCAGGCATACGTTCAGTCAGGTGCTGGAAGGTTTCTTGGGGAATGGCAGCCTGTTCTTCACGAAGTGCTGTACTGAGGACAGGTATCGACGTCGGTCGGTGAGGCCCGGCAGTCGGCGTTCCAAAATATCCCAGAGGTGTTCTGTAGGATTCAGGTCAGGGCTCTGTGCAGGCCAGTCCATTACAGGGATGTTATTGCCGTGTATCCACTCTGCCACAGGCCGTGCATTAAGAACAGGTGCTCGATCGTGTTGCAAGATGCATTCGCCATCCTAGAGTTGCTCTTCAACAGTGGGAAACAAGAAGGTGCTTAAAGCATCAATTTAAGCCGGCGCTGTGTTAGTGCCACTCAAAACAAGAGGAGGTGCAAGCCCCCTCCACGAAAAACACGACCACACTATAACACCACAGCCTCCGAATTTTACTGTTGCCATTACAAACGCTGGCACATGACAATTTACTGGGCATTCACCACGTCCACACTCTACCATTGGATCGCTACATTGTGTACCGTGTTTCGTCACTCCACACAACGTTTTTTCAGTGTTCAATCGTCCAATGTTTACGCTCCTCACACCAAGCGAGGCGTCTTTTGGCATTTACCGTCGTGATTTACGGCTTATGAGCATACGCTCGACCATGAAATCCGCCTAATAGTACTTGCAGTGGATCCTGAAACAGTTTGGGATAGATGCCTGTCTACTACACATTACGACCCACTTCAACTGTCGGCGGTCTCTGTTAGTCAACAGACAAGGTCGGCCTGTACGCTTTTGAGCTGTACGTGTCCCTTCACGTTTCCTCTTCACTATACATTGGAAACAGTGGACCTAGGGATGTTTAGCAGTGTGGAAATCTCGCGTACAGACGTATGACACAAGTGACACCTAATCACCTGACCATGTCCGAAGTCCGAGAGTTCCGTCGAGCTCTCATTCTAGTCTCTCACCATGTCTAATGACTACCGATGTCGCTGATATGGAGTACCTGGCAGTAGGTGCCAGCACAACGTACCTAATATGAAAAACGTATGTTTTTGGGGATATACGGATACTTTTGATCACATATGTATGAGCTACTTTGATCACATAGAGCATGAGCACCCCCTCCCCCCCCCCCCCCCCCCCCCATGAACCATGGACCTTCATGTTGGTGGGGGGAGCTTGCGTGCCTCAGCGATGCAGATAGTCGTACCGTAGGTGCAACAACAACGGAGGTGTATCTGTTGAGAGACCAGACAAACGTGTGGTTCCTGAAGAGGGGCAGCAGCCTTTTCAGTAGTTGCAGGGGCAACAGTCTGGGTGATTGACTGATCTGGCAGTGTAACACTAACCAAAACAGCCTTGCTCTGCTGGTACTGCGAACGGCTGAAAGCAACGGGAAACTACAGCCGTAATTTTTCACGAGGGCATGCAGCTTTACTGTATGATTCAATGATGATGGCGTCCTCTTGGGTAAAATATTCCGGAGGTAAAATAGTCCCCCATTCGGATCTCCGGGCGGGGACTACTCAAGAGGATGTCGTTATCAGGAGAAAGAAAACTGGCGTTCTACGGATCGGAGCGTGGAATGTCAGATCCCTTAATCGGGCAGGTAGGTTAGAAAATTTAAAAAGGGAAATGGATAGGTTGAAGTTAGATATAGTGGGAATTAGTGAAGTTCGGTGGCAGGAGCACCAGGACTTCTGGTCAGATGAATACAGGGTTATAAATACACAATCAAATAGGGGTAATGCAGGAGTAGGTTTAATAATGAATAGGAAAATAGGAATGCGGGTAAGATACTTCATACAGCATTGTGAACGCATTATTGTGGCCAAGATAGATACGAAGCCCATGCCTACCACAGCAGTACAAGTTTATATGCCAACTAGCTCTGCAGATGACGAAGAAATTGAAGGAATGTATGATATAAAAGAAATTATTCAGATAGTGAAGGGAGGCGAAAATTTAATAGTCATAGGTGACTGGAATTCGAGTGTAGGAAAAGGACGAGAAGGAAACGTAGTAGGTGAATATGGATTGGTGGTAAGAAATGAAAGAGGAAGCCGCCTGGTAGAGTTTTGCACAGAGCATAACCTAATCATAGCTAACACTTGGTTCAAGAATCATGAAAGAAGGTTGTATACATGGAAGAATCTTGGAGATACTAGAAGGTATGAGATAGATTATATAATGGTAAGACCAGGTTCTAAATTGTAAGACATTCCAGGGGGAGATGTGGACTCTGACCACAATCTATTGGTTATGAACTGTAGATTAAAACTGAAGAAACTGCAAAAAAGTGGGAATTTAAGGAGATGGGACCTGTATAAACTGACTAAACCAGAAGATGTACAGAGTTTCAGGGAGAACATAAGGGAACAGTTGACAGGAACGGAGGAAAGAAATACAGTAGAGGAAGAATTAGTAGCTTTGAGGGATGAAGTAGTGAAGGCAGCAGAGGATCAAGTAGGTAAAAAGAGGAGGGCTAGTAGAAATCCTTGGGTGACAGAAGAAATATTGAATTTAATTGATGAAAGGAGAAAATATAAAAATGCAGTAAATGAAGCAGGCAAACAGGACTACAAACGTCTCAAAAATGAGATCGACAGGAAGTGCAAAATGGCTAAGCAGGGATGGCTAGAGGACAAATGTAAAAATGTATAGGCTTATCTCACTAGGGGTAAGATAGATACTGCCTACAGGAAAATTAAAGAACCTTTGGAAAAAAGAGAACCACTTGTATGAATATCAAGAGCTCAGATGGAAACCCAGTACTAAGCAAAGAAGGGAAAGCAAAAGGTGGAAGGAGTATATAGAGGGTCTACACAAGGGAGATGTACTTGAGGACAATATTATGGAAATGGAAGAGGATATAGATGAAGATGAAATGGCAGATATGATACTGCGTGAAGAGTTTGACAGAGCACTGAAAGACCTAAGTCGAAACAAGGCTCCTGGAGTAGACAACATTCCATTAGAGCTACTGACAGCCTTGGGATAGCCAGTCCTGACTAAACTCTGCCATCTGCTGAGCAAGATGTATGAGACAGGCGAAATACCCTCAGACTTCAAGAAGAATGTAATGATTCCAATCCCAAAGAAAGCAGGTGTTGACAGATGTGAAAATTACCGAACTATCAGTTTAATAAGCCACAGCTGCAAAATACTAACGCGAATTCTTTACAGACGACCTCGGGGAAGCTCAGTTTGGATTCCGTATAAATATTGGAACACGTGAGGCAATACTAACCCTACAACTTATTTTAGAAGCTAGATTAAGGAAAGGCAAACCTACCTTTCTAGCATTTGTAGACTTAGAGAAAGCATTTGACAGTGTTGACTGGAATACTCTCTTTCAAATTCTGAAGGTGGCAGGGGTAAAATACAAGGAGCGAAAGGCTATTTACAATTTGTACAGAAAGCAGATGGCTGTTATAAGAGTCGAGAGACATGAAAGAGAAGTAGTGGTTGGGGAGGGAGTGAGACAAGGCTATAGCCTCTCCCCGATGGTATTCAATCTGTATATTGAGCAAGCAGTAAAGAAAACAAAAGAAAAAATTGGAGTAGGAATTGAAATCCATGGAGAAGAAATAAAAAACTTTGAGGTTTTTCGATGACGTTGTAACTCTGTCAGAGACAGGAAAGGACTTGGAAGAGCAGTTGAACGGAATGGACAGTATCTTGAAAGGAGGATATACAATGGACATCAATAAAAGCAAGACGAGGATAATGGAATTTAGTCAAATTAAGTCGGGTGATGCTGAGGGAATTAGATTAGGAAATGAGGCACGAAGTAGTGAAGGAGTTTTCTATTTGCGGAGCAAAATAATTGATGATGGTCGAAGTAGGGAGGATATAAAATGTAGACTGGCAATGGCAAGGAAAGCGTTTCTGAAGAAGAGAAATTTGTTGATATCGAGTATAGGTTTAATTGTCAGGAAGTTGTTTCTGAAAGTATTTGTATGGAGTGTAGCTTTGTATGGAAGTGGAACGTGGACGATAAATAGTTTGGACAAGAAGAGAATAGAAGCTTTCGAAATGTGGTGCTACAGAAGAATGCTGAAGATTAGATGGGTAGATCACATAACTAATGAGAAGGTATTGAATAGAATTGGGGCGAAGAGGAGTTTGTGGCACAACTTGAGTAGAAGGAGGGATCGGTTGGTAGTACATGTTCTGAGCATCAAGGGATCACAAATTTAGTATTGTAGGGCAGCGTTGAGGGTAAAGATCGTAGAGGGAGTTCAAGAGATGAATACACTAAACAAATTCAGAAGGATGTAGGTTGCAGTAGGTACTGGGAGATGAATAGGCTTGTACAGGATTGAGTACCATGGTGAGCTGCATCAAACCAGTCTCAGGACTGAAGACCACAACAACAACAGCAGTGTTTGAGCTTAGGCAGGTAGAAATTTATCGTGTTTGCACTTGTGTATGGTAGAAGCAAGCGAGAGATGATGAAAGAAGGACGAAAAAAACATAATCCATCCTGTCGATGCCACGGAACGTTACCAAACGAAGGGGCCACACTTCGTGTCCTTGTGTGCCCACCCGATGAAAGCCAATTATGAAAAATGTCTCTAGATTTCGTTCCATAAGAGATTATGGAGACGTTTCAAATTTCAGCACTGAATTTGACAAATAATCTGTTGATCAGGACCTGTACATCATCACCTCTCCTCTGATTATTGGCCAAATTTTGGAGGTGGAAACACTCCCTCTGTCTTTCCAAGACCCCACCAGGGTTCAGATGCGCGGAAAAAATTACAAAGATAATTTTCCTGCTGACTGCATTCTAAAAAAAAAAAAAAAAAAAAAAAAAAAAAAAAAAA
This sequence comes from Schistocerca serialis cubense, assembly GCF_023864345.2. NCBI lineage: Eukaryota > Metazoa > Arthropoda > Insecta > Orthoptera > Acrididae > Schistocerca > Schistocerca serialis. The sequence goes on along the minus strand of NC_064644.1, from coordinate 606,752,563 downwards.
AAAAAAAAAAAAAAAAAGAGAGAGAGAGAGAGAGAGACACTGTTATTGTGTTGAAACGTCACGTCGGGTTAAAACTGTGTGCTGGACTGCAACTCGAAGCAGAACCTCGTTTTTCGCGGGTGCTGAGTTCTCCAGATACGAGCAATGCCCCGTCCTCACACCTTCATCGTGTAACTAACTTCTTGTATGTTTCTCAAGAAAGGAACAGTTTCGGGTTCGGGTCTCGATCAGGCACAGTCCACCCCAGAACGAAACACTCATTTTGGTAATAAACTCTCAGTTGTGGACCAAACCTTTCTCGGCAGTTTCTTGTTTGGAGAAATGCTAGAAGAGCTTTTGCGAAATTCGAGACGCAGCAGAGGCTCTGGCAGAATTTAAGCTTTGAAGACGGATTGTGATTCGTCCCTGAACAGCTCAGCTGATACAACCGTTTCCCGGGAAAGAGAAGGGTCCGATGCCGAGTTCCGGTTCGGCACACAGTTTTAATTTAATACGAAATTTCGTGCCAGCGTACTCCTCGCTGCAGGGTGAGAGAGTCGTACTCGTTCCTAGCTGCTGGACTTTTCCGCGACATGCCATCCAATTCGTGTCTAGAGTGAAAAGTCGCCAACCAGGGGCACAAGGAGGCAAGGACGGAAGACAAGGGTTCATCAACGTCCCTTCGACAACGAGCTGATTAGAGACTGAGCATAGTTCTTCGAAGGAGTATTTTGTACACGGAAGTCTCAGGCGATCCTTAATTTTTGTTCTTGAGTGTGAAAGCTCATTCTACGTAGGACTGATGAAGTAGATTGAGAAGCGTAATAGAAGTGCTATACAGATATTATTCCATTAGTCCATCGGTCTTGTAAGAGGTTTGGTGATATGCACTTTAGAGCCTACGTTTACTGAACATTTTTTTCTTGTTTTGATCCATACTTCTTCTTCGGCAGTACAGCCCTTGGTGGGCCTTGGACCTCTCAACAATCTTCCTCCGTATCTCTCTGTTCTCAACTTTTTTCTTCCATCCACGGATCCCCATCTTGGCAAGGCCAGCCAGTGCATTGCCCATCCGTCTAGCTCTTGGTCGGCCCTTCCTTCTGGTGGAATACAGCCTGGCATTCATTATTCGTTTGGGCATCCTGTATTCAGTCAACCTCTCCATGTGTCCCAACCAACCCAGTCTTTGAGATTTGCTAAATTTCACTATCTCTCTCCCTTGTATAAGTTCTTTTTCCCTTTAGGTTTGCATAATAGGCTTTGTTTCCTGCTTCTATCCTTTCTCTAACACTTTGTCTCATACTATTATCAATGGTTAGGAGCACACCTAAATAATGGAAGCATCTAACAGCTTTGAAGCATTTATCAGAGATCTTCAGGTAATGTGTGTCCTTCTAGCTTCAGGATTGGACATAACGGTATATTTTGTCTTGCTTTCATTTACAGTAAGTCCAATTCTTGCTCCTTCTGCTACCATTTTCCATATATTTCTGGAAGCAATGTTACGTCCCTTGTCACGATGGCAATATCATCTGGGTATCGCATATCTGGCTGCACTTCGTCATTATTGTTCCTCTTTTATCTACTTTTTGTATGATATTATGCAGTGCTAAGCTAGACAGGACTGCAGAGAGGCCATCACCCTTTTTCACTCCATCCTCAATGTCAAACTACCTGGTCATTCTGTTATTCACTTTTCCTTTTACTTTTGTATTCTTCATCGTTATCTCGATTAGCCTTCTCAGTTTATCACAGATTCCCAATTCTTTCAGCCCTTTATACAATGCTGGTCTATTAGTACTACCGAAAGCTTGTTTAAAGTCAGCGAACAGGAAGTGGAGATCTATATGATATTCATAAAATTTTTCCATTATTTCTTTAACAACAAACAACAGATCAGCTGTACCTCTGTTTGGTCGGAATCCACATTGGTATTCTCCGAGTATCTTTTCAGCGCACTTCTTTACTCTTTCATTCAGCACTCCAGAGAAGATCTTATATACTGTATTCAGTAGGGCTATGCCTCTATAGTTTTCACAACTGAGATTTTCTTTTTTCTTCTATATTGGCATATTATTCCAATATTCCACTCCTCTGGCATGCTTTCATTTACCCATATGTTCTTTATTAGTTTAAATATTTGACGTCTTAGAGGTTGCCCGCCTGATTTTATTAGTTCTGACACGACCCCACTTCACCGGGTGCACTTTTTTTTTTTTTTAGTTTATTTATCACTGTTTCCACTTCCAGCATTGGTGGGTTTTGTACCCCATCTCTTTCAATTTCTTTTGCCTCTCTGTTGTCTTCCCGTTTCTGTGTATGTCTTGGGGCCTGATCTGAGTTCTTGTTGAGCATATCTTGAAAGTATTCTGCCCACCTTTGCAATATTTCTTGTTCATCTCTTATTATCTCACCGTTTCTGTTTTTGCATGCATTTTGTTTGGGTTGAAAACTTTTTCTCGTCTCTCCCGCGGTATGATAGAATTTCTTCGTTTCATTCTGTTCCTTTAATTCTTCTATCTTTTTAAACTTTGATTTCAGCCACTTCTTTTTCTTTTTCTTGCATATTCTTTGGGCATTGGATCTTAATTCCTTGTACACCCCCACGTCTCTCTTTGCTTCTCTCTGTATCATTCTCAGTCTTGCTACATTTTTACGTTCTATTACTAGCCTGCATTCATCATGAAACCACTCATTTCTTGCATCTCTTCTCATCCCGACTATGTCTTCTGCTGCCTCTTTCACCGCTTTATGGAGCTTAGTCCATCTCTCTTGGATTCCTATTGTTTCCTCGCTGGGAGTCAGAGCACATCTAACGCTTGCTTGGTGTGCTTTCACAACTTCTGTGTCCCAGTTTGTATTTACCTCCATTACAGGTTTAGGTGTTACAGATAGTTCCTCTCTCACTGCAGCTCTTACAGCGTAGTGGTCTGCGTAGCAGTTAGGCCCCTGCAGCTCCTCATATCGATAACTGATGTGGCATGTCGTGCCTTTACTAACACATGGTCTATATGGTTGACTGCTCCACTTACATTTGATTTCCATGTTCCGATATGTATTCTTTTATGTGAGAAACATGTGCTCCTGATGATTAGATTATTTCTAGCAGCAAACTGACATTACATTTCGCCATTTTCTTCGTGTAAGTGTATCTCCCAGGTACTCTTCCATATTCGCTTCGCCCAACCTGTGCATTAAAATCACCAATAACTAAGAACAGATCATACTTTTGTACTTTACTGTATGCCCTTTCTAGATCTTCATAAAACTTTTCCTTTGTTTCTTCTTCTGTTTCCTCTGTTGGTGTGCTGTTATTAACGTTATGTTTCTGAATTTCCCTTTCTCTCTCAGTCTGATAAATCTTTCATTTATGGGTTCAAATTCCAAAACACTTTTACCAACATCCTTTGTTATTATGAATCTCGTTCCAGCTTGTCCTGTTCTTCTGTCTGGTCCAGAATACTGGGGCATATCTACGTGTCCTTGTTCTTGCCATTTTATTTCTTGTAGCGCTGCAATATTGTACTTGAACTTCATGATCTCATCAACTATTTCTTTCATTTTTCCAGTTTTCAGCATTGTTCTTCCATTCCCTGATACTATTGCCAAATCTTTTGTCCTTTTTCTTTGCCGAGGTCGTGTTTTTTGTGTCTCATCCATCATCCGAGGCTCATGTTGAGATTCCGTAATATGTCATTTTCACAGGGTGGCGTTATCGGCCCCACGCCCAACCCCCATCTTGGAGGACCTGGATTTCTTTAGGGTGTAGTGAGGAGGTTGGCTTCCCTGCGCCTACAGAGCCCCCCTGTCCCATACCACCCTGAGTCGAGACCAGTCCGGCTTGGGTGACCTAGTCAGTAGCTACGGTACCGCCGGCTTAGCTCTCGACCTTATCGAGGCACTCAGGCCCTCCCTCCGGGCACTGAGGTTGCCTACGATAAGGCGGTGTCCTCTGGGAGGGTTTCATCCGTACTGCCCCTCCCAAAACACGGAAGGCAAATAGCATGTAGTACAAGAGACGTGTTTCACAGCATCGAAGATGTACAAGCGCTTATAGCTATTAAGATACGTATTTTGGTGCCCGTGTTTACTAGATATTTTTCTTGAATTATCCGTACTACCTCCACCGAAATTTCGTCGATAGAGTTCCTGCTATATTCTCCTACAATTTTTGCCCTTTACGGCACCCAGTTTTTGTTCATGGAACAAATATTTATTAATAACTTGAAACGTCTCTGTGAAGTCGTTTCATAAGACGCTTGTCGAATTCTGTACAACTTATTCATTTTACTGCCTGATTTTAGCTCAATTCATGAGCTCTTACAGAAAGACTGAGCACTCAAATAAGGCCTATTGAATATTATATGTGTGTTTTAATGCGGGATTTCGGTTTTGTTTTGTGGGAAACGCTGTCATCCTCTGCTGGGATCAGACGATGTTGCTTCTCGTTCGGAGGAGAGCACAGGATAACCAACTTAGATTTCCAATACCTGAACAGAGAGGTTTACCCATCTTAGTCGAAGGCTGTGTCGAATTCTGTTTTTGTGTGTGAGGTTGGTGACAGAAGGCTACCCCTCTGGTAGCTTCCGCTGCACGGGGGGCTAGGTAATCTCGAAAGAGAAAGCGGCACTCTTCGGTGAACGCTAGGTGAGTACGGATCGTAGCTCTTAAGTGGGGTTTCAGGTGATAGGAAGCAGGTTGAGTTAGGACTTCGTTACGTTTAACTGTTGAAATACTTAAGAACTTCAGTTTAACTGAATCGTGTGAAGCGAGTTATTTTTCCGAATGTGCCATAATTATATTGCTTTAAATAGGCGATTTTTGGGTGTTTGAGTTATAAGTGTGGAAGTTACTTTGTTTATTTTGAACAATGATGAAGTAAAATTTCAAACGGTAAATCTGATTAGGAAAAGCTGATTAGGATCACTTCAACCGTACGTGAGTGTAATACTGTGTCGAAGCGAGTATGATTTTTAATGATTTGTAATATTATATTTTGTGGAAGTTGCTTTTGTCTTTTTGTGTCGATTTTGTGCCACGTGTTTGGTAATCAATGACCCTTCTGGTCCATCATGGCACCTCAATAGGCTTTATTTTAACAGCTTGCTTGTTTAATGAGCTATAATTTCTGCAAGAATATCTGTTCTTTCGTGCGCTTTCTACAAAGCAGCACAACAGTTTGATTCGGAATGCACCACGTGCTCTAGTTCGGCCGTTTGGAAGCAGCAGACGTAGTTAGTATGTTGAATAATTATCGTACAACCCCGTGCATTGGTTAAACCTCTGTCCAGAATAGTGCATGCGTAGAATCGTAATGCGAATCTCTCTCAGATATTTTTATGGTATGAATGCAAAGGAGATGATAGTATCATTGCCCCCCACCCCCGTTTTCTGTGTTTCTTTTTTGCTGTAGTTAAATTGTGCTCTGTTACATTCTCACGTAATTCTTACTTAAATATTTCTAGTCAGGCACCAGTTATGTGTAGTTAGGATGTGCAACCAAATACTTAGATACAATAAATAATCTACGTGAAAGATAAATTCATTGGTGTTGATCTTACCCACTTTCTCCGATTTCCAATCCTGAATTAATCAAGTTGCTTCATGCACGACATGGAGCGCTATTTATATGGCTACTTAAAGAAATTTGCGTACTTGTAATTAAATTATTAAAGCAACTAAACTAATGATTTTCCAGCTCCGTTTTTTTCTAAATGGTTACGAAGGGCTTGCACTGGTGGCGACCCTGAATTCCTGAATTTGTATCATTATTTTTGTGAGACAAGCAGCTAGAAATGAGAGATGACGTATATGGCTCAATGAGAAACGTCGTAAACGTTACAAACTTTACAGATTGTCGTACATAGTAATATAATATAATATTATTATGAGAAATTAACATTTAGATGTATAGAACCATAATTTTGGTTAATGTTGCATATGGAATTTCTTCCATCACACGAATCATAGCTTGACAGTTAGAGCAAATGGTTCAAATGGCTCTGAGCACTATGGGACTTAACATCTCAGGTCATCAGTCCCCTAGAACTTAGAACTACTTAAACCTAACTAACCTAAGGACATCACACGCATCCATGCCCGAGGCAGGATTCGAACCTGCGACCGTAGCGGTCGCGCGGTTCCAGACTGAAGCGCCTAGAACCGCTCGTCCACCAGCGGCCGGCTGACAGTTAGAGCATTTCAGTCTTAACCTACCACCGTTGTGACTTCCTTTGGAACGGCAGCAGAGTAGCATTGTCATAACTGAACTTCTGCTTAGGCTACGTCGTGTTGGGGAAACCATTATTTTCCGGACCTATGTTTATTAGGATGATTTGGTTGTTTCATTGCACTCTACTCATCCCTTAAGTTTGTACCTACAACAGCCAAGGTGTCAGAAGGGCATAAGGAGAGCAGTTCGTCGCATACAGATGCTGAAATAGGGATCGGTGGAGACCTCGTTATTTTCGTTCAGCAGTTCATACGGTTCGTTTCTTCATGAAACGTAAATCTGCTCTTCTTCTAAAATTTTGGCTATTGTTTAGTTTTGTTTTTATTTCATAGGAAAGTTATTTTTTTGGTTAGATAAAGATTGTTGCTTAATTCCCTGGTGCCGCTGAATCGAAGTCCACATCCATTCGCAAATGTCCAGGAAAGTTGTTACTTTAGGTACTGAGGTGCTAAACATTTCCTTAAGGGACACACAACGTTATCGAGCCGCCCGGTGTGGCCGAGCAGTTCTAGGCGCTACAGTCTGGAACCGTGCGACCGCTACGGTCGCAGGTTCGAATCCTGCCTCGAGCATGGATGTGTGTGATGTCCTTAGGTTAGTTAGGTTTAAGTAGTTCTAAGTTCTAGGGGACTGATGACCTCAGCAGTTAAGTCCGATAGTGCTCAGGGCCATTTGAACATCATCGACTTTCTTACCAATCTGTTCCCGCAGGCACGCTGCATGAACTGCTAATTGTTAGAAGATAACTTGGGTAAGTACTGTCGATGATAAACTTTCGGTCTGTTTCCTCTACGGGCTGTGCCACGTTCTCCTTCTAAGCAGGAAGTGTTTGTTCGCGAGGGAAGTTCTAATATTTGACTTGAAAAACAACAGCCAAGAGCAGGTGTCCGGAATTGTGCGCGTCCCCTTTAGTAAACAAGATGTTTACCGATATCTGCGGCCGGGGCTCTGGAGCCCATGCCACAGCCGTAGGAATTTCGCATGGCCGGCCAGTTCCGCTCAGATCGTTTACTTTAATACATTAGAAGATAAGATTGAATTGCCATTCAACATGCCGAAGGGAGAGTAAGTGGTATAACGTGGTGTGAGTGAGAAAAAGAGACCCCAAACTTTAACAGAAAGCTAAAAATAAAGTGACGAATATAAAAAAGACGCTATTTTGATTCAACACAAACGATAGAAATACGTCTCATGTACAAAAGCGTTCCAGGATTAATGGTGATTATTTCGCAGGGTGCTGCTTAGACAATAAATTCGTATAAATACGGTTGGGTACGCCAGGATAGCATCCAGAAATAGACTTGTGCGATTTCATTGCGCCCTAGTAAGTCTAGTGAGTCCACAACAGAGATGAGCACCACCCGCCACTCTGATGTCTCCTTCGCGTTAGCCACGTTACCGGCAGGTAGCACCGCAGGTCACGTTATTTCAGCACTATGGTTACTGATTTGATGAAATGTTCTAGGTCTATCAGCCGATTCGTGTGGTCGCACTGTCGCAACGTTTGATCGAATTTCATACTCATCTTCAGACGAAACGTTGCGACAACACGAGGTACGACTCGGCTGATTGTACGAGAAGAATTCATGGATTCTTCCGAGGAAGCCTACATTCCCGTAACGCTTCTTGTTCTTCTTCCTCTCCCTCTTCTCCTATTGCCCTTTCGCTACGGAGTCGGCTTCGTTGTATGGGTTACGGCAGCATCAGTGACAGCTGGTCGGCGGATGCTCTTCTTGCTGCCACCACTGCCCTCGAGGCGGAACCCTCTGTCTGCGCCTGGAGTAAGTCCCTTGTTTCATTGTGAGAGCGTTCTCTAAATGTCCGCGTAGCGTGCGCCTGAGTGGAGTCGTGGCTAGCAGCCGGGTGCTTGCCTAGTGGGAAACGGCCTAAAACCCTCAGGCGGGCTGGCTGGACCTCCGACCCTCGCCGTTAATCCGCGAATTGGATTCGGCGCGGGGCAGGCTCGTGGTTAAACCAGTTTTGAGTAATACATCAATGTCAGTACCCCTATAAAATCTGAGAAGGAATTTCTACAAGCAGGCGTCAGTTTCGTAAACTACATAATTACAAGTACACAACCAAATTACATAAAATTTAAAGATGATATAATAGATACTTCTTGGCCAACGGACGCTTCAGATCCTAAGTGGAGTCATTGTTTCTGTGAGGCTCCTACTAGTACACTGACAGGGGCTAGCCTTTACAAGTCCTTATGTAACCACACGTGGCTACATTGTTAAATAATTGTAAAACAGTGTTACGTATTATTTTAAGATAAGCTCAGCGGCCCCGTTGGCGGTTTTCGAGAAGCATAGGCTAGGTGTCGACACCGGGTTACACCCTCCCCCCGCCCCCTTACCTTCATCCGTGACAACGCAAACACATAACTACACTGTACCAGCATCCAGTCATCCACACGACATATATGCACATCTGTCACTACGTTACATGTGCGAAAGGAAGCGTCTGAGTTGTAGTGCTACAGAAGAATATTTAAAATAGGTAGACAACTGATATGAAATGGGGAGGTTCTGAGCATTATCAGAGAAGAAATGTATATATGAAGAACAATAACAACAACATGGAAGAAGACGATAGGACATGTGTTAAGACTTCAGGGAAAATTGTAGGGGGTGAGAGCTACAGGGGAAGACAGAGACTGGAATACGTCGAACAAATAATTGAGGATGCAAAGTGCGAGTGGTATTCTGAGGTCAAGAGGTTGGCACAGGAGAGGAATTCGTGGCGGGCCACATCAAACCAGTCAGAAGATGATCACTCAAGCAAAACAATTCGGAGGAAAATAAAGTAAAAGCACTTCCATTACGACCTAGTCCAGGACGCCGGTACAGGATTCCTGCGTCTTCCCACAAAGCTCATTTCCTTCGGATAGAGTTGTTTTGTTTCCTTTGACCATTGCAAGCTGCGAGACAGCTGTACGCCGAGCGTTTATCTATTTATTGAGCTGTAGTTACCGTTGAAGCCGTGAAGGCTGTCCTAAACCGTAGGCCGAAAAATACGAGGAGATTTCAAACAGTAAGTTGCACGTTATTACCGATGGCCAAGTAACTTTTATTGAATGCTGCACTTCCCTTCGAAATGACACAGATACATGCCACTATTTTTTAAGGTAGTCACCAAGTTTTTGTTAACGACTTTCAGAACGCTCCACCATTCGTGCAATTCCTCGACTAAAGAAATTCTCTCAGTTCTGAAGGAGCCATCGTTGCGAAATCCCTTTTCTCCTTATATGCTCTTTCAGCTTAGAAAATTTGTACTCGAAGCACATTACACTTGTCTACATTGAGATTCAATTGCCATTCCCTGGACCATGAGTCAATTCGTGTAACTCCACAACCAATATGACGTTTGGGGACCCCGGACACCAAGTGGATAAAATCAGAGAGATTAGAGCCCACACAGAGGCATAACGACAATCTTTCTTTCCACGAACAATACGAGACTGGAATAGAAGGGAGAACCGATAGAGGTACTCAAGGTACCCTCTGCCACACACCGTCAGCTGGCTTGCGGAGCCGCGCGGGATTAGCCGAGCGGTCTAGGCGCTGCAGTCACGGACTGTGTGCCTGGTCCCGGCGGAGGTTCGAGTCCTCCCTCGGGCATGGGTGTGTGTGTTTGTCCTTAGGATAGTTTAGGTTACGTAGTGTGTAAGCTTAGGGACTGATGACCTTAGCAGTTAAGTCCCATAAGATTTCACACACATTTGAACATTTTTTTGGCTTGCGGAGTATGGACATAGATGTAGATGAAGTTGCAAGTCTACGGAGATCGCTCGACCTCATTAGGGGTGCTAAAAGGCAACATGCGGCAGCGATTTCTCCCCATGGCTATTGATATGCTGTACAGCCGTGTTCACAACATTGACCCTGAACTACAGGTGTTGTTGATGAATGACTGACGATGCCGCCAAACACGGATGCGACCATCATGATGCTGTAAACAGAACCTGGATTCATTCGAAAAAATGACGTTTTGCCATTCGTGTACCCAGGTTCGTCATTGAGTACACCATCGCAGGCGCTCCTGTCTGTCATGCAGCGTCAAGGGTAACCGCAGCCATGGTCTCCCAGCTGATAGTCCATGCTGCTGCAAACCTCGTCGAACAGTTCGTGCAGATGGTTGTTGTCTTGCAAACGTCCCCATATGTTGACTCAGGGATCGAGGCGTAGCTGCACGATCCGTTACAGCCATGCGGATAAGATGCCTGTCATCTCGACTGCTAGTGATACGAGGCCGTTGGGATCCAGCACGGCGTTCCTTATTACCCTCCTGAACCCACCGATTCCATATTCTGCTAACAGTCATTAGATCTCGACCAACACGAGCAGCAATGTCGCGATACGATAAACCGCAATCGCGATAGGCTACAATCCGACCTTTATCGAAGTCGGAAACGTCGTGTTACGCGTTTCTCCTCCTTACACGAGGCATCACAACGACGTTTCACCAGGCAACGGCGGTCAACTGCTGTTTGAGAAATCGGTTGGAAACTTTCCTCATGTCAGCACGTTGTAGGTATCGCCACTCGCGCCAACCTTGTGTGAATGCTCTGAAAAGCTAATCATTTGCATATCACAGCGTCTTCTTCCTGTCGTTTAAATTTCGCGTCCCTAGCACGTCATCTTCGTGGTGTAGCAATTTTAATGGCCAGTAGTGTACATACTCCAAATCTGACTGGCCATTACCCGTAAAAACAAAAACGGGTAGAAATGTCGCGGATGTTTTTGGGCGTTTGCTACAGACAGGAATGAATCGATGCCCAGACAACCTCCAAATCGATCGCGGTGGGGAGTTCTACAATAGGTATTTAAAGTCCGTGACGCAGCGGTACGGTATACATCACTACTCAACATTCACTCACCTGAAGTCAAGTATCGTGGAGCGTCTGAATAGAACAATAAAAAGTCGAATGTGGATACGTTTTAATCTTTGCGGCTCATACAAAAGGGCAGATATCCTCCCAGAAATAATTGCTCAGTATAATCGAACCGAACACAGCACTATAAAAATGAGACCAATCGATGTTCGTGATAATGGACTCATGGATACGGTGTACTATCGCATTAAGATGCAAACAGAAATTTAATGTAGGTGATTTGATGCGTATCTCAAAACACAAGATGGCATTTGAGAAATCGTACCTACCGAACAGGTCAACTGACATATTTACAGTTTCAAAGGTGCAACGAACGAATCATATAACTTAAATATTGAAGGATACTAAAGGTGAAGAAATTGCAGGCTGCTCCTACACCGAGGAGTTGCAGAAAAGCTCTGAACCGGACGTTTTTCTCGTGGAGATAAAGACGTCGGGGAAATAAAGCACTAGTCAAATGGCTTGGTTTTCCTGCTACACAAAACAGTTGGACTGATGCCGTCGACGCTTCGGTCTGGAACCCCACGACCGCTACGGTCGCAGGTTCGAATCCTGCCTCGGGCATGGATGTGTGTGATGTCATTAGGTTAGTTAGGTTGAAGTAGTTCTAAGTTCTAGGGGACTGATGACCTCAGACGTTAAGTCCCAGGGTGCTCAGAGCCATTTGAACCATTTCGATGCCGTCGATTTGCTACATAACGGGCGTGCATAGTATACAACCACCATAGTAGCATAACATGCGTGCTAGGAGACGCATTAGAGGAGGTGGTGGTATTCTAGACAAACTGCCTGTGGAATTTCACATCCGTGGGTATAACTACTGTGGACCTGGGACAAAGCTTCAGAAACGCTTAGCGCGAGGTGATAAGGGGGTTAATCTGCTCGACGAAGCGTGTATGGAACACGACATTGCATACGCTGCAAATAAAGATCTATCAAGCCACTTGGCAGATAGGATTTTAGCTGATAAGGCTAAGGCGATATGGAGAAGAAAGTATATTGGTATAGGTCAACGCTTCGCAGCATTTGCAGTTGATAAAACCATGCGTGGAAAAATTAAGTTGGGTTTAGGAGTGATGAATTTCAAGCGAGTTATGAATGCTGCACGTTGTGCACTAAAACAGAACAAGGGCGAGAAGCAGAACTGCTTGTGGAACTGTATCGTGTCAGCGACGTATGAAGCTGAAACGCACTGGAGCAGAAAGATGCAGGAAGAAGAAGAAGAAGCAGCTCGACTTCTACCAACACCCAATACATCTGCCAGTTTTCTCCCATTTCTCGTCCCGGCCCTCTCCATGCTATGGACGGTAGGGTCCCTCGCTGGTGGTGCTGCAGCCATCGCTCGAACAGTCAAGAACGCGCAAAACTCCCAAGCACAGCTAGAAGAGACAAGAAGACGTAACCGCGTGATGGACGGTGCAGCCATCGGAAAAGTACTATACTAGAAACCGTACAGGAAAGGACATGATCTATTCATAAATTAAAAAAAGCCCATTAGTGGTCCTACCAGATCGACCACTCACAAATGCAGATCCTCTTAAGTTTGTTAGAGACAAATTCAAGATACCTAGATTTATGCGGGATACATTACCGAAGACTATGTGGAAAACTGGTGAATGCGGCATTGTGAATTTAGATATTGCTGGAGGACCCGGCACCCACTGGGTATCACATGTTGTGAAAAATGCGGATGCCGTCTAGTATTTCGACTCAGTGACCTGCAACCGCCAGAAGAATTACAACGATACTTCACTCACAGAAGACGTGTGTTCTACAATTATCAGCGCCATCAAGACTTTAATACGCACCTCTGTGGACATCTATGCATTATGTTTCTCTTGAAGTTTACAAAGAAGAAGAAGCATGCTATATGAGGAGGAGCTTTAAACATTCCTTCGTCAGTTGAGGTTCAGATGCAATGTTGTACACTTTGACGTTAAAAGGACGATCATCTGTATGTGCAAATTACTTCCTGCCAGTTGATTTGAGCGTTGGTCAATGGAGTATTGCATGGATTGGACTGGAGACGTACAACAGCATCCCAAATGTCACTGAGAATAACAATAAACTGCATCTGGATGATAATGGTGAAAAAGATATTGTGGAATTAGAACCGGGTACACACGATATCGATGACTTAAACGAAATCTTAAAACAGTCCGGAAAAGGTACTGAACAACGTGCAAACATCAATACACTTAAATCTGAAATAAGGACTGTAAATGCAACTATTGGCTTTAACCCCGCCTTCTGGGTTTCACGAAAGGGCAGATTTTGAAGAAGGATCCACGTAAATTTTACAAGTCAGATCAGACAGTGGACATACTCCCCGTCAGCACAATCCGTGTCGAGTGTAACATTGCAACGAACTCCTATCTCAACGATAGTCTGATTCACACTATTTACGGACTCTTCCCCTCAGTTGCAATGGGGAATAAGATGGTTGAGACGCCTGCCAATGCAATACACCTTCTAGTGACAGCTCAGACACTGGACTATTTGGAGCTGCGTATTGTGGACCAGAATAATCACATTGATGACTTTCGTGGTGAGGAAATCATTGTACGATTACATCTAAGGTACGATGGGCGTACGGTATAAAACAAGTGCACCCAATTCACAGCATGCCACTTCGCCACCGAACAGCAAAGTGGTAACACGTGCGAACTAAGAGTTTCTTAAATCAGTTGGCTGAGGCTGCGCAGTGACGTCATCACTCAATATAACCAGTCCAGTAGAGTATGATGAGAGAGTTATACGTCAGGAACACTTCTCTCATAAACCTTACACTTCAACCACATTTAACAAGAAAGATGTAATCAGGATTGTCATCCAGCACCAAGACGCACTAAAGCTTCCATGCAAGAGTTTCGTATATCTAGAGGGGTCATTCAAGAAAACCGACATTGGCGATACAGTGGGATCCAAACTGACTTGTAACACTTCCCGTTCCAAGAGATGCGCTATGAACTCAATGGGTCTGAGATCGATCGTACACGCAATGTCGGCATAACATCGACCCTTAAAACATACGTCTCTGCATCACCCGTAGATTTGCATGGTTTTTTGTAAAATGCAGGATGGTTCAAAGACCATCCATAGGATAGAACACTTGCAGAGTACAAGCGATTTACCGCCTGCATACCTCTAAAAATGCTTATGGGCTACTTTGAGGACATGAGACAGATTACTATGAACGCTAAACAGGAACTCATCCTGGTGCGGAGTGCGACGGACAATAACTCATACGTTCAAGGAGCTCAAGAGGAGAATGTGATCACAATCAGCAAGATAATGTGGAAAATGCCTCACATCAGCGTATCAGACAAGGAGCGTTTGAAGCTTTTAAAAGTCCTGAATTTCGGTACATTTCTTTCATTGACATTTCGCTCGTGGGATATTTTCGAGTACCCTGTGTTACCGACTGTGAGCAGACAAACATGAGTTATTAAAACCTCCAGCCATCTAGAGACACCTAGAGTCATCATACCTGCATTTCAGACTGATGGAAGGGGTAATATACTAAATGATTCCATCGTGTTCGACAACTGCAAGTTACCTAATGCCAAAGTCTACCTCAGTTCACAATTCTACCCATATGACAATCTACATCTGCAGTGGAATCAAAATGTACACAGTCTAGCATATGACATGTATGCAAGATTTCGTGCTCCTTACTATGAAATTGCCAAGGGAGAGGGAGGAGGGTGTCTACTCAGTCTGCGTAAGTTCAAAGAGCTTTCACCAATCATCGTAATAGACTGCTCGAAACAGAATGAACTAATTAAGTCTGGACCCGTAGATGTGCGAAATGAATTTGAATCATCGACAAATTTCCCAGAACACACTGCCACATATGCTCTAGTTCTACATGACTGTTTGATCAACTGCTGCCCGCTCACAGGTCTTGTGCAGCGAGCTGTATAAATGAGATGACATGTCACGGTGTGGAACTCGTCATGTGAAGCAGAGATCAATGCCAGAATACAAGCAGGAAACAGATCTTACCACAGCCTAGCACAACTGCTTCGGTCCAGATATCTCTCCAGACAGTTCAAGATTCGACTGTACAAAACCCTGATCCAGCCTGTTGTTCTATATGGCTGTGAGACATGGAGTATCCAGAAACAGGACTTCCATAAGTTCCTTGTTTTTGAGAGGAAAGTGCTTCGGAAGATCTTCGGTCCGGTTTTGGTTGCAGTAGTAGTAGTAGTATGGCATGGTGGGAACATCACTGCGGATGCTCAGCGTTTCTATGACGACGAGGGTAGACAGTTCGTATTTAAATATATCGTGTTTGTAGCGTACACACTGGATTCTGGAATAATGGAGACATTTTAAGCAAACATTGCATCACCAAGATCTTTCCAGCAAGTGAGGTGTGCTAAGACACTGAAGAGTGCAAAGTGGTTGATACATTTCTACCATGGAATCCACTGGGATGATCCCAGCATACCCTATAAAGATATGGTGACTGTGCTTAAATTATTCGATCACATGGACACCATCATCTACATCAAGGGGAAGGAGAAGGTCTCATGGATGCGTCGAATTTTTAAAGTTGCTGGAATTCTACGGCTGTCCTTCTATCCATCGGCTCAAGAACAGGTATCAAAAAGTGCTACTGTATCTGCTTATGAAAATGTAAAATTACTTTTAAGTTGGATGCGAAATAAATAATTTTTCTCCCATACCAATCTGTGAATACTTTTTCTCTTTGAGACCTACGTCCCTATCATGTAAGTTTAGTCATGTTACTATACCTGCCTCCACCTATACCTGCATGCTGCTGGAACTGTCTGACTCACTTACCACAGCCATTGTGCGCTGTCACCTGGGGAGTAGCGCTACCTGTGCTGTTAATAGGTGCGCCTTCACCTCACCTGCAGGGAATTCCCTGAAAATGTGAGTGTTAAAACGCTGCGTCATGTAGCCATGTGTGCAATGTGGATGTAACTGCGGAATGTTCACAGATATATTTTAGCAAAAACATAATGATTAGGTTTTTTTAAAAAATAACAACAGTGATGTAGGGAAACCAATTATTTTCCTTTATCGATTTCAGTTCAGTTCTTGAGATTACAATTTAGTTTGTGATGTGCAATATATATATATATATATATATATATATATATATATATATATATATATATATATATGGAAGTAAAACATGGACGATAAATAGTTTGGACAAGAAGAGAATAGAAGCTTTCGAAATGTGGTGCTACTGAAGAATGCTAAAGATTGGATGGGTAGATCACATAACTAATGAGGAAGTATTGAATAGGATTGGGGAGAAGAGAAGTTTGTGGCACAACTTGACCAGAAGAAGGGATCGGTTGGTAGGACATGTTCTGAGGCATCAAGGGATCACCAATTTAGTATTGGAGGGCAGCGTGGAGGGTAAAAATCGTAGAGGGAGACCAAGAGATGAATACACTAAGCAGATTCAGAAGGATGTAGGTTGCAGTAGGTACTGGGAGATGAAAAAGCTGAAAAGACTGAAGACCACAACAACAACATATATATGTATATATATATATATATAGTTATTGAGATAGATTTCAGTTCAATGCAAAGATACTGTTAACTTATTATTAGTAGTAGAACCCAATACATGTTGGAGATTCCTTGAAGGGAATGTCGGTTATAGAGCCATACCTAAAACTAAAGTAGAAATATTGACTAACTTACACGCTAAATACTATTACTAATGAAATTCCATCCAAACAGACTATATTGAACCGAGCTGCTCTGTGAATTAATGTTCTCCTACTTAACTAGATGGCTGTAATTTTTTTTGTTTTGGTGTTGACATTTTCTGTAAAATATTAATTAATTGAGTGGCTCCAACTTAATGAGACATGTTTGAAATATACATTTATCATTCAAATACTTTAATAACAACAACATTTAATTGGATGGTTCCAACGAAATTGAGCAGTTGAAAATATTTTTTGAACTAGGTGGCTCTAGAAATTCTCAACCACAGACAGCTGAAATACTTTGATAATAACAATTAATTGTGTGGCTCTAAAACGTCCAACCCAAACAGCTGTACTAAAGAAAAAAATTATTTGGATGGAAATAAAACTACTTTTACTGGATGGCTAGCGATAGGTGAAGCTTAAAGACTACTCTTATTTACACACACACACACACACACACACACACACACACACACACACACACACGCGAGCGCGCTCACACATGAGTAACGAAAGAGAGCCAATAGTATTTTTTTCAGTGCATTGTGCTTATATATAAATACAGTGGCAATATATAAAATTAGATGTATTTACACATTCATACATGTTTTACTCTCACACACATATGCACACACATTCATGCATATTTTTACACCCCCACATACGCACACACACTCACGCCACACCACACACACATAACCAATAATTACACTATCATAAAAGAGCCATACTATTAGATGCATAAACCCCCTCACCCCATTCACACACTCATTCTCTCTCTATCTCTCAATCAGAGTTTCCCACCCCTCATTTCGTTTCAAGTAAATGGTGTGAGTATGGGAGGGTTTCCACCCCACCCTCACAAATGACTCTTTTACCGTCATGAGGAGACAATCCGACGTTAGACTGCAGTGCAGTGTACACTTCATGACCTCGCGATCGAATACTACTTTGCCGAACGATGTGTGGAGGAGCGCCTTGAATGCTGCGACCGTACAGGCACTGCAAATAGTCCTCAACCATGAGAGCACGAGATGACACGCGTCTAACACCCTTTTCCCGCCTCTGGGTGCCCCTGTCTATTGTATGATAGGCATACATTTTGGACCTCAATCCCGCAAACTCTACAATCGGTAAACCATTCTCCCCTTCTTTCATGAGACCGATAACCTTCTTGTTCTTAGAAACAATACCGTAAGGATTATCGACCTCATAAGAAGACGTGTCGAATTCTTCACTGTGGCACATAATTAATTCACATGGATTACAGTTCTTGACCAAGTAGATAAACCTGTCTGTATCCATATAAAGCAACTTTGGTTCTATGAAATGAGGTCTTGCAAACTTGTAGTGGAAGTGGTACATGTAGAATTTAGAGATATCCAGTAAGCACATAACCAAATAAATAGACTTCATAAACTCTACTCCAGTCTTCGACATCTCCACAGCAACAAAGTTTTCATTGATGATGGTGGCATGTTTAAAATTTGGCCTGGCGATACGCTTTCTCACGCCATAACGCCCTTCCCATGCCGTTCTAATCAAAATATCACGTTCATTTCTTACATTCTGCATAGTTTTCCCGAAAATGGAATTGTTCATTAATTTATAAAAATCTTTCTCAAAATCATTACTCGCGACCACCCTCCTTTCGTTATTTACTTCAATATACTCCTTCAACCAGGGGACTGCTTGCAAGAGATAGTCCGGGTCATTCTAACAAGCTTCATCCCTAAATTGAGGCACTGCTGGAGATTATGATAATGAATAATATACCTCTGCTTGTCTCCAACAGTAGCCAACAGTTTAGGTACGGTGCTTCCTCGCAGAATTTGTTGCTCTGGACATAACAGCAAGTGGCTTGTCTCTCCATGCAAATATTATGATATGTAATGTCTGCCTCTACCACATACCCTACATCAGAATCGGCCGCAAGACCCATTATATTTCCACCTTATCCCTTCAATTTGTTTTCAGGCACCCATCAAAACCCACCAACCGGCAGTGGCTGCATCATGGCGTGCCCGTATAAGTTATTCACATCTAAGTACATAATGTAACTCGAATCATGGGATGCTTTAAACCTGACACCCATCCATGTGTTATTTGCTTTGTCATACATGTGAGTGGATTGAGAAAGTCCCCCAGGGATCCCACGCAATAAAATAGAAGCACTGCAGCGTCAGTCAAACGTTCGATGCTGCGCCCCGTTTTTTTTAGCATAACGTACCAGGACAACCAAGGGGACCAGAGAGTACATGGCCATACATACACCCCAGAACTTTTCGAAAACATCTGCAAGCAAACGCACGTCTGTGTCCATGTATGGTCTTGCATACTCTCACAAATTAGGGATGTTGAATTCCTGCCAGACTTTCACGGCATCCTCATAATCTGCTGTAGTTATGGCATTGCCTGTGAGAGTACTGGTAAATGCAGGTATGTTGGGAAGCCTGGTTTCATCGAGTTTTGCCATACTGTCGACATACTCGTATGGGAAAACTCCATTCCTAGTTGCAAGTTGGAACTTTTCCTCATCAGGAAATGTAGGTCAAGTGATATGGGTATCATTCTGAAGTAAAGTTTCAACGAGTTTCTGGAGTGAAGTCTGCATAAAGTGTAAAGAGTCAAGGAAGTGGAGCGTAGTTTCTGGCATCATTCGTTTTGAGAAAGAAATGTATTTCTCAACACTTTCAGGCAGGATACTGGCCTGATCATTCTTCATACCAAAATTATGCAAGTGCTCCACGAGAAAATGAGCGTCATACTCACTCAAATTATGAAAAAAGAAAGGTATGTGCCGTGGTAACTTATACTTTAAATTGCATGCATTATGAGCTGCACCGCAGAACTTCCCCGTAAGATGACAATGATCTCTATGGGGAGTTTCCTCTTTTCTATCTAATGGTAGCACACAAATATGATTATTAACCGCCTTCTCATACAATTCATGAGTAATTGCAGCCTGCAGGCATTCAAAGTCGGCATACACTACAAAAGGACATCGGTGCTGGTGGTGAGCATTTTGAAATTTAATGAAGCTATTTTCCTTTGTGGGCGTAATAACACATACCAGATCCTTGGAAGCCCAATCTAATAGAGGTATCGCTATTAATTCTTCTGATGAAAAATAATTCACACAGCTTAAACACATATGTTTAACATGACAACCAGTTGATAGCTGGGAGGAAAGGAGCCAGGACATGTCTTTGATCCAAACATAGTGATAATTATCAGCTTCAGAGAAGAGCAGCATGTTTACATACAGCTCTCGCTCACCGCCAATTTTGAGAAATGGAGGGGGCCGGCGACGGTATGCTCGTCTTGCTCATCTAACTTTCTTTTCTTATCCAGGCCCTGAACATGAACTGATATGCTGGTATTCTGCACCTCAAATTTAGCTATGTCTTGGATCTTTACAGGGAACTTGATGCCATCAATATTATAAATGAATATTATAACCTACATGGTATGTACTGAGACGCTCAGGATGCTCTCTGTAATTGTACTTTCTTTCGCAAGCCAGGTTTGACCATGCAAAACAAGCTTGATCCTTTCGATTTTCGACATTAATGCATGACTTCTTGTTAGCTATATCTTTAGGGAGTTTGATACAGCTAGACCCTCCATTTACCGGATCATAGACATGTATATGGATGTCAAGGTGTGGTATATGGCTGAGCGCTTTAGTGGACCCACGTACTTCCATCTCGGAACATTGGGCCGTAATAGTGCTCAAGGTGGATTCATGATACCACTCAGCAATGGACGTGCTCTGCGAAATAACTCCATTATCATCCCATATATAGTGCAGAGTTGTAGCCTCTGCATCACTTGGATGTTTAGATGGGTGATTCTAGTCGCAGCATAGTACTGCACTGCATTTAATGGCGTTAAATTTCGGATCGGCTAGGACTGAGGAGCTCGCTCTCCAAGACAGGGAGGCGCGCTTCCAAAAACCCGACAGGGTCGCGATACATCCATCCCGAATTCTCAATCCTTGTGAATGAGATGGGCTCCTCAAAAGCCCTAGCAACTGTAGAGTGTTCTAGAGGGGTCATTATACCGTTATTCTGATGTCCTTCACTATCAATAGGACGGGGGAGAATACTACCGCTAGTCATAGGATTATCAATATTAGTATTACTACTACTACAACTGGGAGTCCATCCCATCGATGACGGGGCTGGGGAGGCTGCGTCAGCTGTAGGGAGGAGTATGTGCCTTGCTACACATACCTCTCGCTGACGGCGTGGGCGAACTGTTAAAGGGCGCAGCAGTTTGTGGACTGTGGCTGAAACAGATATTTGAAAAACAAACACATAACACAGACACAGAATCTGTTAAAGGACGCAGCAGTTTGTGTAGACTGCGGCCCAAAACAGATATAACACACACAATCCGTTAAAGGACGCAGCAGTCTGTGTAGACCGTAGTCGAAAACAGATATAACACAAACAAACATTGAATACAGGCACAGAATCTGTTAAAGGGGCCAGCAGTCTGTGGACTGTGGCACAAACGGATATTTGAACACCGAAAAAGTACTTACCAGGTAATTGATCCTCATCTCCTCGGCGGCGCTTGCCGCTGCTGCTGCTGTCGCTGCTGCTGCTGTTAGTACGCCTCATGATGATGATGAAAGTGCAAACGATTGACCTCGGGGAAACTCGCGGAAGTACAGAAGCAGAATGACGGCGAGTTCGGTTGTGGATTGGCTTATATAGCTTCTATGTCGTCTAATCATGTCACTGATGCAGTAGCCAATAGGACCATGGCATTCTAGGGGTGGGGGTGGGGGGTTGCTACGTCATGAATGAATGAATGATGACTGCGCTTGTAGTGTTCAAACTTCGAACTTCTCATTTGATCATCGAATCTCCAAGTGATACATTCAGTTACTGAATATCATTAAAATCAGATTCGAATAAAGTACGTAGGTAATTCATACATTAGATGTGCGATGTATCACATGTGTTCTGTTAGAATCGCTAGCATATTTCTAGAAGATGATCTGTGATGTCGGTATGTGTGTGCGGGCTAGAGGTCACGATGTCAGCATTCGCATGCTCGCAGCCTATACACGTGGGGCATGCTCAGTTAGAAACGCATGAGAGAGAAAGCATTGCAGCATCTCTCTCTCAGTGCATGACTGTTTCCCACCATCTTGGATAACGGTACTCACGTCATCAGCTAATGTCATTTCCGTCATCTTGGATGACAGTGCCCTTTGTTGGTGGTTGTGTGTACTAGGACCTCATGGTGCACACACTGGATGGCCGCACTGCATGACATTGTTTAAATAAAGACTGGTGCATGCAAAATAATAAAGGCTTATGTCCAGCACTGGTTGAGTCCTTTTCCCACGAATCCCTATCAGGAGGTGGAGGTCGAGTGACTTAGGTTAGTGGAGGCAGTCCAAGTGTCCCTTCTTTCGCGCCACATGAATCGACCTTCCTTTACCACCAAAATTCAGACTTGGTCCCAGTTCGTAGGAAGACGTGGCGGCCGGATGACAGGTTAGTGGGGGTAGCCCAAGTGACCTACCTTACCGCAATTTTCTTAGATTAGTAGAGGTAACTGTGGTGGTACATATTATCCTGTTGGAATTAGAACTTCCCGCCATTTTACTGGAGGGGAGGGGGGGGAGGGCTGGGGGTTAGGTTAGTGTAGATAGCCCAATTGCCCCCTCTACCCGCCAAAATTCAAATTTCCTGCAAAAATACGCCATCTTGAAAGACGTCATTGCCGCCATCTTGGATGATGTCATGCACTGTTGCCAAGTCTACACCCAGCCATATTGGATGACGTCATGACCGCCATCTCGGATACATCTGGCAACAATGGTGAGTGTGATAGAACATAGGTTGTCCGAATACTAGCCTGACCTGGTTCAATTCGACTATATCTCATTTTCTGTTGTCGAAGTTTAATGAGTTAATTTTTACAATATTTTTTTTTTTTTGAGCAGTTACAGTAACAATTCTGGTGTAGTGATTGTTTACAAGATTAAGATAAGGATCAGCTAAATTTACGGCCAACATTTTAATCTCAGTCGTTTTTGTTTTGCAGTCAGATGAATATGTAAATCTCACTGAAAGCAGACTACTTTCTCGCAGACGAATAGTTGAACGTACCGGCAAGTGTGTACTCCACATCGTGTAACGTTGCAGCATTACACGGGTAATCGTCCGTATAGCCCTCGAAATCTTTAAGAAATAATCTAGTGGGGATGTCCATTACTGTCAGATATACCTTGT
The DNA here is from genome assembly GCF_023864345.2 of Schistocerca serialis cubense. Classification (NCBI taxonomy): domain Eukaryota; kingdom Metazoa; phylum Arthropoda; class Insecta; order Orthoptera; family Acrididae; genus Schistocerca; species Schistocerca serialis. The sequence continues at coordinate 606,729,487 of NC_064644.1, read as the reverse complement.
GTCACGTGAGAGTAGGAGAGGCATGACGACATCTGAAGTCGAGATTTTTTTGTTGTGAAATCTTTGCTGAGTGATAGACATAGTATACATGTAAATCATTTCGAAATTGTATTAGTTATTTATGGAGTAAAGAATTTAATTAAGTAAAATATGTTTTAGGATCAATAGGTAATGATTCTTTATGAGATGGATATAAATGTGTTTTGACATGGCAGATCGCAATTCTGCGTTATGCGTGATATTTTTTCTCTTTGGGAAGGATGATACCTTTTGAGTTGCTCGAGTGCGCGGACAAGTCGTAATCGAGTGCGGGTCCTCTGTCATTTTTTTTTATGAATGGACACAGAACTATTAATTCGCAACCCGGAGTTGGTTTAGAGTATATTCTAGGGAACCACGGCCAAATTTTGTTACGAACAAATCGCGCGTGGACTTTGAAATACCGGCGCGAAGTTTGAGATACGCGGTAAGCAATCGCGCGCTATAGTCGCGTGAAGGATTAAGTGACACTGACCGTGATTTATTGACATTAACTTAACAATAATTATCAAAGAATTATCGGAAGAGGCAGTAAGTGTTCTTGACGCTTAAAGCAAGTGTGAGTTGATTTACTGTTTGAATACGACAGATATTAATCACGGAATAATCAGCTAGTTGATACATTTCTTAACAGCCCATAAACAGATTGTGATAGAATTACCGGAACGATCATTTCAATCATTAGTGAACACTACACACACACCAGAAAACTAACTACTCTCGTTGTGAATGACATTTGGAACGGATGAGTCTTGTTTCAGCTCCTTGGGATCAATAAACTTCATCCGAAGTTGAAACGTTACAAACTGTGTCGTGTTCCTTCAGTTTGGTAGAACGATAGACATTGTAGTCTACACTACTATTTACCTTTTTTTCAAAAAGAGAGCACTTCCCTTTTTTCTTTTGGAGGAATGTTTCTGCTTCAGTCATCAATCTTCTCAAAACGGAGATAAGGGTGACACACGTCATCGTGATCAACCACACATATGTGCCTGCTTTCCCCATCCCTTTCTGTGTTGAATTCCCTGAGATATAGCCGCGGCACAACGAAGGAAGAAGGAAGAGGAGGAGAGAAGAAGAGGAAGAGAGGGCCAAAAAGGGTAGGCCACAACGTGAGCTCCACATATTTCCATTCAAAAATAATTTTTCACTCAGTTCTGTTGCTCTGCACTAATATCAACATCTTTCGATGTCAAAGTAAGTGTGTGTGTGTGTGTGTGTGTGTGTGTGTGTGTGTGTGAATTCCGAAAGGACCAAACTGCTGAGCTCATTGGTCCCTAGACATACACACTACTTAAACTAACTTACGCTAAGAACAACACAGACACAGATCCATGCCCAAGGGAAGACTCGAACGCCCGGCGAGAGGGGGCGGGTTATCCGTGACACGGTGCACTAGACCGCGCGGCTCAAAATAAGTTTTACACATTTTTCAGATACCAATCAGAAAATTAAACTTTGAAGTAGAAATGGTGTACTCTGAAAGAGAGTTGAAACTAAATGGAATGAAATCATCAAAGCTCAGTCCGGCTCGAATCCGAGCTGGATTAGGGAAGTTGTTCCCTTGTCAGAGGTAGTAGGTGTAGTTGCTATATTTTGCGCCCTGTATACGCCTAAATTGCCGACAAATATAATCATATATTGCTCCTAGAATAGTGTACAGAGTAAATGCACACCGTTGTTTATCCTTCCTGGTGTCGCAATTTCAGTGGCCAACAGTACAACTGAAAGAGGTGTGATGAATGCTTCTACGCAAACGAGGATTTGACGGTTAGGCCAAAAAGCGGTCGAGTCCGGCGGCGACACCGGAGACATTGAGGAAATGAAAACGAAGCAGTAGTTTCGGCGGCGGGCCGCGCCTCAGTCCACTGGGGCGGCAGCCTTGTTAGTGCTGGCAGGGGACGCCGAAGGCCGCCCGCCACCTGGCGCAGGTGGATCGGGGCCGGCTTTCCCAGCCGGCGGTGACCCGCGGACCCACCCCGTGGGCGGCATTCCTACGCGCCGACACGAAAACAGACTTAGCGTCCGTCCGGCGGCGAGGTGAAGAAACCCGGCAGAGGCGGCGGCCGTCAGTCGCTGACGTAACGGCGGCCCGCGTGGGCGGCGGCAAGCCGGGCCTGCCGCTCTGTCAGCAGGGGGCGGCGGCACGCGTCCAGTGCCATCAAACGTTGTTCACTGAGGATGCTGACCGTGCAAATTCACTGACAGAAATTCGCTGGTATGCAAAACTTAGGGACGAAAGTAACTTTCGTATGGTGTATCCCTGCCAAATACGAGGGTCGCCCAGAAAAAAATCCACCGCATTTTTTTTTCTCAGCCGAAAACGGTGCTACGAATGCGAAACGTTACGTACGTATTATTTGAAGTCTCCTGAGTGAGCGCGCCAACTTTCCGTACCTTCCGACGCATTGCGTAGCTGCAGGACAGTTTCAAAGTGGCGTCTGTAGGCGATGCACTTTACAAGCAACGTGACGTCATTGAATTTACTGGAGAATATTCACATACATTGTGCAAAGTCTATGCAGCATCTGCTGTCGCCAGAAGTACATCGGAAGGAGGTTCGGCGGAGCTCCACGATTTTCGGCGGTCGGGGAGGCCGTCCACGGCCGTCACACCCGGCGTGTTGCAGCCAGCCGATGTCGTCACTCGCGAGGACAGGCGCATTGCGGCTCTGTAGTTGGCGCTGCATCTGACAATCGGCAAAGCAGGCGTAGGTGCAACTATCCGCACTCTCGGATATTCAAAAGTGTGTACAAGATGGGTCCCTCCGCACAGAAAAAACATTTGTCTCGATTTGTTGCAACGTTTTGAAGCCGAGGGGAAGGTCTTCTTCTCCTGGATTGTGACGGGTGACGAAACCTGGGTTCACCATTTTGAGCCAGAAACAAAACGACAATCCATGGAATGGCGCTATTCCACTCCCCACAGAAGAAAAAATTCAAAACAACTGCTACAGCCGGTAAGGTAATGATCACCGTGTTCTGGGTTCAAAAATGGTTCAAATGGCTCTGAGCACTAAGCGACTTAACTTCTCAGGCCGTCAGTCGCGTGGAACTTAGAACTAATTAAACCTAACTAACCTAGGGACATCACACACATCCATGCCCGAGGCATGATTCGAACCTGCGACCGTAGCGCTCGCTCGGTTCCAGACTGTAGCGCCTAGAACCGCACGGCCGCTCCGGCCGGCACGTGTTCTGGGACTGTGAAGGTGCGATTCTCATTGATGTGATGCCAGGAGGCGGTACCATGAATTGAGGAGCATACGTCAACTCATTAACAAAACTGAAGACTCGCATTCGGCGACTTTGCTGCAACACGACAACCCTCGGCCCCACACAGGGTCGGGCAGTGTTAGCCCATCCATCCCACAGCCCTCACCTACCCCCCCTCCGACTTTCACTTGTTGGGCCACTAAAGCATGCTACTCGTGGAAGAAATTTTGGGGACGACGAGGAGGTGATTCACACAGTTAATCACTGGCTCCGCTACAAGCTCAAGGATTGGTACCCCGACAGGGAATACGCACCCTTGTTTTGCGTTGCAGGGAGGCAATACAGCGGGATGGAGATTACGTGGAAAATAGGTTATGTAGATAAAACAGCATTCTTTCGTGTGTGTTACCCCGCTATGTTCAATAAAGAATTGTTGAAGAAAAAAACGCGGTGCATTGCTTTCAGGGAAACCATCGAAACATTACTCGATGAAACTTGCACCATAAATAGAAAGAATTCCTACAGTGTACTACAGAAAGTAACTGAAACAAATACGCAACGAGACGAACAAAAATGAATTTTTATTCACAATGTCGATGACAAGTGGGTTCACCGTGTTCAAAGCTTACAAGGTCAGTACACCCGTGCAACATCATGCCACCCCACTCCATAACACGTGGACCACCAAAACGATCATGTTCGACAACGTTCCTGGGTGCACAGGAAGGCGTACTTCCTATCTCTCGCCATACGAGAGTTCTTCCAGCACTGCCGCACATTATTGTTTTGGTAGTGCACGTGGTGTGCTGCGAGGAAGCACATAGCTGCATGAACCTGCTGACCTTCAGATCTTTCAACACAGTACACTCAGCGGTCAACTTCATTGGGATACTGTTCTCCTTTCCCATGTGCGTGTTTACAGGGGAGCATCGGTCTCGATTTAATTTTTATGGATGGAAATGCGCGACCGCAATGAAATGCGAAGATGGCGGAGCTTTTGGAACGAGAGGATGTTCGACGGATGGACTGGCCTGTCCGTTTCGCCGAGTACTTGTGGGACGTTTTCGCGAGACGCCCACATGGCACAGAGATCACACCTGCAGGTGTCAACCGTGGTGGTGGTGGTGGAATGGAACGTCCTACCACAAGAATTGCTTGCCAACTTTGTGGCCAGCAAGGCAGCACGCGTCACCACCCGTGTTGACCGCGGGCCCCGTGTCCCGTGTTTTGTAACGACCACGGCACCGTTGTTACTGTTCGTCTAATTGCGAGTTCCTTTCAGTTACCTTCCGTACTGTATTATAGCAGTTCTCTCTGCGTGTGGCTCGAACTGTGTACCGAGCGAGGTGGCGCAGTGGCTAGCACACTGGTCTCGCATTTAGGAGAACGACGGTTTAAACCCGCGTCCGGCTATCCAGATTTAGCTTTTCCATTAATTTCTCTAAATCGCTTCAGGCCAATGTCGGGATGGTTCCATCTAAAGGGCACGGCCGTTTTGCGTCTCCATCCTTGACATGATCCTAGCTTGTCCTTCGTCTTTAATGATATCGATATTGACGTGGTGTTGAACCCAATCTTTATTCCTTTTTCCTTCCTTCGAACTATGTTACTTGACACTGACACGCCATGCGAAAGCTACTTTCGTCCTTAAATTTTGCACATCACTGTAGAAAGTATTAAGCCATGAAGCACTCGTCTCAAATCTGTGGATATCTTCATCATTTGGATTTGCAGCTCTTCGTGTTTACCGTGTCTGCAGTTAAAATTGTGTGATGTAAGGTCTGCTAGCTAGGCAAAACACCGTTTTTTCCGTTCCCAAACCTGTTTTAGCACCACTGTGCCATGATCAGTGGCTTTCAGTTTTATTTAATCTGTAATATGAACATTTTTACTAAATGATTACAAAATTATGTAGATATTCGGTTCGAACAATAGATCGTTTCTTTTTGTTAATACCTTCACACTTGGTGTGCATGATTTTCCGGGACCACTAGTGTATTATTTATAACAGGTAGCTTGTCATCTACAACCAAACGATGTTGATGAGAAAGTTTTGTAGGAAAGTGATTTAGTTTGTCGCGATACTTCGCGCCTGTATTCGTTATTACTTACGTCTTCGTGTGGCAAGCCCTTTTATTCTCAGTATCATAGTCAGGTGTTGTGAAGCACACGTAAATATAACACGTATTTTAACAAAAAAATGGTTCAAATGGCTCTGAGCACTATGGGACTCAACATCTTAGGTCATAAGTCCCCTAGAACTTAGAACTACTTAAACCTAACTAACCTAAGGACATCACACCCACCCATGCCCGAGGCAGGATTCGAACTTGCGACCGTAGCAGTCCCGCGGTTCCGGACTGCAGCGCCAGAACCGCTAGACCACCGCGGCCGGCGTATTTTAACAAATAAGGTCGTAAAAGTGGTGAGGTGCAAAGTGTAATCATTTAGTAAAAATGTTCACATTACAGATTGTATAAAACGGAAACCCACTGATGATGGCACAGTGGTTGCGAAACATTTTTGGGAACTTGGAAAACACGGTGTTTTGCATAACTGGCGGACCTCAAAAAAATGGGTTCAAATGGCTCTGAGCACTATGGGACTCAACATCTGAGGTCATTAGTCCCCTAGAACTTAGAACTACTTAAACCTAACTAACCTAAGGACATCACACACATCCATGCCCGAGGCAGGATTCGAACCTGCGACCGTAGCGGTCACGCGGTTCCAAACTGAAGCGCTTAGAACCGCACGGCCACACCGGCCGGCGGGCGGACCTCACATCATATCATTTCTGTGGAGATCTTCATCACATAACGGGTATCAAGTGATTATAGTTTCATTCCTTTCGGTACTGATGTGAAGTGGCCGAGCGGTTCTAGGCGCTACAGTCTGAAACCGCGCGACCACTACGGTCGCAGGTTCGAATCCTGCCTCGGGCGTGGATGTGTGTGATGTCCTTAGGTTAGTTAGGTTTAAGTAGTTCTAAGTTCTAGGGGACTGATGACCTGAGCAGTTAAGTCCCATAGTGCTCAGAGCTTTTTTTTTTTTTTTTTTTTTGTACTGATGAAGATGAGTATCAGATGTGATCTACACGGGCACAAATAAACTCTTGTATTCGTTGTGCCACGGAAGCAGCCTCTGTATGTCAATTTGAATAATTTCTTGCCATGCACATGACCTGTCAGTTCGTTCAAATTTTTAGCTTGAGACTGGTAGGAAAGTATACATCTATCCATCGCATCCCAGACGTGCTCTATGCGTGTCAAATCAGGGGACTTACAGGATGGGTTAAGCATCCCTCAAATGTAGGGTTTAGCATTGTTGTACCTGTGGTCTTCAGTTGAAAGACTGGTTTGATGCAGCTCTCCATGCTACTCTGTCGTGTGCGAGCCTCTTCATCTCCCAGTACTTACTGCAGCCCACATTCAGTGTATTCATCTCTTGGTCTCCCTCTACGATTTTTATCCTCCACACTTCCCTCCAACACTAAATTGGTGATCCCTATATGTCTTGGAATGTATCCTATCAAGCAATCCCTTCTTATGGTCAAGTTGTGCCAGAAATTCCTAGTCTCCCCAGTTCGGTTCAGTACTTCCTCGTTAATTATGGTATCGACCCATCCAATCTTCAACATTCTTCTGTAACATAGCATTTCGAAATCTTCTATTCTCTTTTTACCTAAACTGTTTATCATCCATGTTTCACTTCCATAAATGGCTGCATTACAGCCAAATATCTTCAGAAAAGACTTTCTAACACTTAAATCTATATTCGATGGTGACAAATTTATTTTCTTCAAAAATGTTTGTCTTGCCATTTCCTGTCTACATTTTATATTTTCTCTACTCTGGCCATCATCACTTATCATGCCAAATAACGAAACTCATTACTAGTTTAAGTGTCTCGTTTCGTAATATGATTCCCTTAGCATCATCTGATTCAATTCGGCTACATACCATTATCCTTGTTTTGCTTCGGTTGATGTTTATCTCATATATTATACTTTCAAGACACTATCCTTTCCGTTCACCTGCTCTTCCAACTCCTCTGCTACCTCTGAGAGAATTACAATGTTATCGGCAAATCTCAAAGTTTTTATTTCCTCTCCCTGACCTTTAACTCCAACTCCAAATTTTTCTTTCGTTTCCTTTACTGTTTGTTAAATGTACATATTGGATGACATAGGAGACAGGCTACAACCCTGTCTCACTCCCTTCTCAACCACTGCCACTATTTCATGCCCCTCGACTCTTATTAATTCCGTCTGGTTTCTGTACACGTTGTAAATAGCCTTTCGCTCCCCTTATTTTACCCCTGCTACCTTTACATTTTCAAAGACAGTATTCCAGTCAACATTTTCAAAAGCTTTCTCTACTTCTATAAATGCTATAAATGTAGGTTTACCTTTCCTTAACCTACCTTCTACGATACGTCGTAGGGTCAGTACTACCTCGAGTACTCCCACATTTCTGCGGAATACAAACTGATCTTCCACGAGGTCTGCTTCGGCTTGTTTTTCCATTTGTCTGTAAGGAATTCGTGTTAGAATTTTGCAGCGGTGATTTATTAAACTGATAGTTTGGTAATTTTCACACTAGTCAGCAACTGCTTTCTTTGGAATTACCGTATTCTTCTTGAAGTGTGAGCATATTTCGCCTGTCTCATACATTTTGCACGCCGGATGGGAGAGTTTTGTCGCGGCTGGCTCTCAGTAGTTCTAGCGGAATATAATCGACTCCGAGTCTTGTTTCAACTTTGATCATCCAGAGCTGTGTCAAGTGCTTCTCGCAGCACCATATCTCCCACCTCAGCTTCACCTACGTCCACTTCCATTTCTATAACATTACTTTCAAGTTCATTTCCCTTGTACAGACGCTCTATGATTTCCTTCCATCTTTCAGCTTTCTCTTCTTTGCTTATGTTTGGATTTCCATATGAGGTTTTGATATCCATACTGCTGAATATCTTTCCCCCAAAGGTCTCCTTAATTTTCCTGGAGGCGGTATCTACCTTTCGCCCGTGAAATATGCTTCTAAATCCTTACATTTGTCCTCTAGCCATACCTGCTCAGCTTTTTTGCACTTCCTGTCAGTCTCATTTTTTAAACGTTTGTGTTCCCTTTCACGTGCTTCATTTGCTGCGTTTTTAAATTTCCCCTATTCGTCAATTAAATTCAATATCTGTTGTATTATCCAATGATTCCTATCAGGCATTGTCTTTTTAGCTATTTGATCCTCTGCTAACTTCACTATTTCATCTCTTTAAGCTACCTATTCGTCTTCTACTGTTTCGCCTGCCCCTGTTCTAGTCAATCGTTGCCTAATGCTCCCTCTGAAGCTCTCAACAATATCTGGTTCTTTCAACTTATCCAGGTCCCACCTCCTTAATTTCCTACTTTTTTCAATTTCTTCAGTTTTAATCTACAGTTCATAACCAAAAAAGTTGTGGTTAGCGTCCAAATCTGCCACCCGAAATGCCTCACAGTGTAAAATCTGGTTCCTAAATCTCTGTCTAACCATTATATAAATAGTCTGAAACCTCCCGGCGTCTCCAAGTCCCCCCCCCACATATACAACCTTCTTGTATGATTCTTAAACCATGTGTTAGTGATGATTAAATTATGCTGTGTGCAAAATTCTACCAGGTGGCTTACTCTTTCAGTTCCTCCCCCCCCCCCCTTTCCCCCCCCCTCTCCCCCTAGTCCATATTCACCTACTGTTTTTCCTTCTCTTGCTTTTCCTACTATCGAATTCCAGTCTCCCATCATAATTAAACTGTCGTCTCCTCTAATTATTTGTATAATTTCTTTTATCTCATCACACATTTCTTCAAGCTCCTCATCATCTGCGAATTGGCATGTCGACTTGTACTACTGTGGTAGGCGTGGGCTGCGTGTCTATCTTGGCTACGATAATGCGTTCACTATGCTGTTCATGGTACCTTATCCGCATTCGTATTTTCTTATACATTATTAAACCTACTCCTGCATTAATCCTATTTGACTTTGTATTTATAACCCTATATTCACCTGACGAGAAGTCCTGTCCCTCCTGCCACCGAACTTCACTGATATCTAACTTCAACTTATCCATTTTCATTTTCAAATTTTCTAACTTACCTTCCGATTAAGTGATGTAACATTCCACGCTCTGATCTGAAGAACGCCAGTCTAGTTTCTCCTGATGATGAAGCCCTCTTGAATAGTCCTAGCCCGAAGATCCGGAGGAGGGACTATTTTACCTCCGAAATGTTTTACTCACGAGTATTTCATCATCATTTAACCATATAGAAGAGCTGCATGTCCTCGTGAAAAATTACGGCTGCAGTTTCACTTTGCTATCAGCCGTACTCAGTACCAGCACAGTAAGATTGATGTTACAAGGTCAGATCAGTCAGTCATCCAGACTGTTGTCCCTGCAACTACTGAAAAACCTCCTGCCCCTCTTCAGGAACCACACGTTTGTCTGGCCTCTCAACAGATACTCCTCCGTTGTGGTTGTACCTACGGTACGGCTATCTGTATCGCTGAGGCACGCAAGGCATCCCACCGACGACAAGGTCCATGGCTCATGGGTGTGGGGGCGTGGGGGGTTCCATTATCCTGATGGAAGACGCCACTTGGTACCCTATCACGCAGGGTTTACCATCCTGCACTGATACTGCAAGCATTCAGCCTCTTTTCAATAATTAACAATTCAATGCTGTTGCCATACCTGTTGTCTCCCCACACCAGACTTCTGCTCTGAAACATGTGTTTTGGAGTTTTCGAAGCACATTCTTGCGTGATGTATGTAGTCTTGCTTCCTGTTCTGTAGGTTAAGATATTCCAAAATTTCTATTACATTCTTTCGCTAATCAAAAAAAGAAAAAGAAATACATAATATCTCCTAACTCACTGTAGAAAGAAAATTTAAATATATTCAGCTTTGGAGAAGAAGCTTAGGTTTTTCAATAGCCGTAGATTCTGTTAGATATCGGCAAGGCAGTGCATCCATCAGGACAACTCGGCAACAGCTCTGCTAAGGCTTTTACACTAGGCACTTATTTTTATAACTGTAGTTTAAATGAAGTTCTTATCAACATTAGCTTTGCTGGAAAACGAAGGGGAATGTCGTTAGGAAATGTCATTGTATAACTTAAGTCATCATTTTTAACAGTTTCGAAAGAGGTGGCAGATACGACGAAACATTGTATGCGCCTACAGCTTACTTCATTCCTTAAAACCAGCTGCTGCGAATAACTGTTCTTAAACATTGGACAAATAATATTTCACATTACGTCCAGTTGTGGTTTCTGTCAACCTCTCCCCCGCTCAAACTTCGTCGAAGAGCCTCTTCACTGTTTTACTTCGTCAGACTACTTACATTCGATGTACCATCTTTCATAGATGTTGAAAATATCGCCTAGTAGTTTGTGAAGTGATTCTTCGAAGGCAGCCAGCGGGTGAAGTTTCGCAGTGGTAAGGCAGACACTGGATTCGTATTTGGGAGGATTGCTGTTGAAATTCCCATCCAGCCGTCCAGATTAGGTTTTTGCATTGTTTCCTGTCAAATGGCTTCAGGCAAATGCACGGAGGTTTACCTCGAAAAGAAAGACTGCCGATTTCGTTCCCCATGCTTTTCGTACACTCTCTGTCCCTAATGACCTCGACGTCGACTGGAGGTTAAACCTTAATGTTTCTCCGTTCGCTTCTCACAACGCCTTTCCTAAGAGGTCTTGAGAAGCTGCAACGTTCAACTCCGCAAGGTCTTAGTGCTATATTAACGCTCCCAGCACGTTACAGTGAATCATAAAATGATCCAGTTTCGGTTATAAGAGCTGTTCGTTACATTTCTCATCCTTGCGAATCACGTTTGTCAAAGCCTGAAGAACATCAATGCATTTGTCTTTAGTTTATAGATGGTTTGGCATCCACCAGCCAAAAGCTTTCGATTTAGCGTCCTTAGCGGCACCTAGAAAGTAATCACGAAACAACTTTTTAAAAACCTACCACCTATCATTCTGTGGTCAAAACATTTGCTTCGAAGAATAGGTATTTTTCTTAACTGTTCTCCTGGTATTTTCAGCGTCTTTAAGGACTAAATTTAGATTGTGACGTGGTTCTTTTTTTCACACCATTGCATACGATACTTATGTCGATGCTCCGTTATAGAATTGGCCGTATAATTCCGTCACACATAGTTATTTTCATTCTATGGATTCAAATAATTTATGTTAGAGTCCTAATAAAGAATGACCTTTGATCTGGATGAAGAAGGTATGTGATTCACGTATCTTTGCTTCAGAATGATTTCCAAAACAAACTCTGGGTGTTTTAAGAGAGCGAAAACTGATGGGATTTGTAGATTTCACTTTACTAACTTTTCCTCCTTTCCTTCCACTTTAATGTCCTCTCGTCCTCATCCTCGCGGTGCATTGTCCCGGACGCCACAGCCCAATTACGCTGCTGCTACTATCGCTGGACCGTTTCCCTGACTGTGAGGTGGTGGTCTGGCAGCAAAGAACAAATCGCGCTCTGACGCAGTTGTCAACAAGATGGCGGTCCCTGCGGCAGCCCGCGCAGTTGCTGAGCATCCGTTCGAGGCGAGATCAGTGGCGAGCGACATTAACTTTCCCGAACACAACCAGCAAAATCTTAAGAAATCCATGTTATTGGGTAAGAGCACTGATCATCTACAAGCGGTCAGAAGAAAAAGCCGTTAACAAACATCTGAGTTGCGCCAAGTAAAACACAGGCGTTTGCAATATTCTGCAAATGCGTAACACGAATCCTCACAGATATGTATGCTTAATGAATATGGAAGTCTTCGAAACAGTTGTTATTTTCAGACTAATCTGATTTTGAAAACCAGTCGTCCGTGCTATTTAGCACGGTTCGTCTGAGGCCGTTTGGTTGGAGAAGCATTCATTTCATAAATGTTTTAGGAACAGGAATGTCGGACTAGCAAAAATTATACGTTCTTCTACGAAGCTTCCCTGCCAAGAGCTGGTAGAGATAATGTTCGACAAGCCGAGTTTATCGTCATTGTGGCTTGTAACGCAGGTTTCTCAGCATACTATCTTAAGAAATAATACATTTTATAAGAATTTATAACGCATTATAGAAGAATTTTATGCATTAAGCTGTATTTTTGTCACAAACTAATTTGCCTTTTAAATCACAGGTGTCTTATTACCGGAATGAAAAGTAATTTGAAATTGCTGATTTAGTGTCAATGCAGCTTGTCGGCTTCTCGTTCTTCCTAGTGCTGGGTCGGTAGAGGCCGCTAATACTTTGACTCCTCTCGCTGCCAGCTTCGGTGATCAAACGATAATGTGCACAATAGACGTCATTGCTAAGGCCGAGATTGATGCTGGTCCGAAGTAAGTGTGTCAAGAGGAAATCACGGTGTGCGGTAGCGTTCTCGCTTCCCACGCCCGGGTTCCCGGGTTCGATTCCCGGCGGGGTCAGGGATTTTCTCTGCCTCGTGATGGCTGGGTGTTGTGTGATGTCCTTAGGTTAGTTAGGTTTAAGTAGTTCTAAGTTCTCGGGGATTGATGACCATAGATGTTAAGTCCCATAGTGCTCAGAGCCATTTGAACCATTTTTGAAATCACGGTGCTAGCCGTCGGATTCGTGCAGTGGCGACGCTTCTCGGTGTCTCTCTTGAATTTAATTGCTTTATAGTGTCATCGGTTGTAATATTTTCCTTGGTTTCGAGATGCATTGTTCTTTTAGCTTATGTTGTGTATGAGAACAAAATAGTGTCTCTTCTGTTTCGGTGGGAATTCTTCTTTGATTTATCGGTCTTTTTTCCTTACGATAAATCTGTGTTTTTATTCCTTTCGTATCGTGATCTCCAATAAATCTATGTACCGACAGGGTATTTCATATAAAATTTACGCGTCTGTAATTTACAGAATAATAGGTGCCAGGAATATTTATTGTGGTCGGTCGACGTAAGAAACTTTACTGTTTCTGTGTGGTTATGAACATCGTTTATTGAGTTATTTTCCTGAGAGGTACAGCAAAAAGATACAACTTTTTAAATAGAATATTAGTTTCTTCTGTCATGTAGGTGATGTATTTAAACCAGCTGCGTAGAAGACAGTTTAAATCACATTTCTATCACGTTCAATTGTGGAGCTAAAAACCTTCACAATCTTAACGGATGGCTTCAACACTTTGTACTCGCTTGTGTGCAGATGGGTGTTTTGGTGGCGGATAATCGCTGTAAATGAGGTCTTCAAATGTGTGCCCATGTTGCTGCATTCACAACTTCTAAACCATATGCGGGCGGGATATAACGGTTTCGCGATATACGGTTTCACAAAGCGACTAGCTTCATCTGTGCGCTGTTAGATGTCGTTGTTCAGCTAGACTGCCTACCGTCGCCCCGCACCGCTGCATAGACACCAGGTCGGCCGCACAAACAGACTGGTTTCAGTGTGCCGCGGATACTGACGTCGAATAAACGTGGCGTACACATCCAATAACACGTTTACATGTTGCTCATGTTCGGCGAATGCTGTCACGATGGCAATGAAGCAGCCGTGGCGGATGCCGTGAGATATCGTGGTCTAGGAGCTTTTTTCAGCCATTACGTTCGTAATGGCTGAACAGAGATGATAATGATGATGATTGGTTTGTGGGGCGCTCAACTGCGCGTTAATCAGCGTCCGTACAAGTTGCACAGTCCAATCTCGCCACTTCCGCGAATGATGATGAAATGATGAGGACGACACAAACACCCGGTCCCCCTGAACAAAGACATCAGGAAGCAAGTAGTTTGAGAAGACATAGCGGTAACAGACGAAGACCAGCATAAGTGTGGAGACAGAGGTGTTTGTTTTGGCAGCAGTACCCCACGATCTCACGTCTGCTTGCAAGACGCTGTTGCAGTCACTAGTATGTATGTGCCGTATTGTACAGGCTCACAGGTTTCGCCTGTACCATCTGCCGTTGACAAGGAGCTGCATGGAAACGATTTCAGTCGGAGAGTAACTTTCTGCGAATGAGTCGTGCGTAATTTCACTCTGAGTGCCTCACAAAGTGTTAAGTTCTCAGATGAATCCACGTTCACAAGTTGTGAACAGTCATAATATGCACTACTGGGGCCGGCCGCTGTGACGGAGCGGCTCTAGTCGCTTCAGTCCGGGACGCGCTGTTGCCACGGTCGCAGGTTCGAATCCTGCCTCGGGTATGGATGTGTGTGATGTCCTCAGGTTAGTTAGGTTTAAGTAGTTGTAAGTCTAGGGGACTGATGACCTCAGATGTTAAGTCCCATAGTGCTTCGAGTATTTTACACTACTGGGGCACAGGAAATCCTAGGTGGGTACCTCCTGTCGATAGTCAATGGATGTGGCATATTAATGTGTGGTGTGGAATCCTTGGGCATGAAACCATATGTCTGTACTGCTTCACAGGCATACCGACAAGTGAGATGCTTCCAACCTTTATTGTCGAAAATTTAGGTGCTCTCCTTGCAAAGGCCGTCTAGACATTAAAGACCTTAATATGTGGATGCATCACGATGGTCACTCAGATCATTCTGCTTGTGATGTTGTTAAGAACTGAACAACGGATTTTCCGCAAGACGGTTGGGGCAACTTGATCCTCACGGTCGTCCTATTTAAGACCAGTAGATTTCTTTTTAAGGTGATATCTAAAGAAACGAATATATGTCACTGAACCCACAACCCCAGATGACTCCATATGGCGCATGGAGAAGCTAGTCACTCTGTGATACCGGCGGCGTTACATCTCGTACCCAGGTCGTTTAGAAGCCGCGTCGCATTTTGCATTCAGGAATATGCCCACACATTTCAACACCTCACTTAAATCAGTATTCCGTCATCACAACATCCACCTGCACACAACTAAGTATTGTGTACAACGCGTGAAGGTTTATAGCCCCCAAATTAAACGTGAGAGAAATGTGATCTAAACCGTTATGTACACAGCTGGTTTAAATATAAGGTGTTTAGGTAAGGTCGTACAAAATTTAACAGGACATAGAGGATGCTCCACTCAACAATCTGAGGTAGGGAACCTGGAGTCGGGGAAGCAACTAAAGGAGAAAATAAAAATAAAATCATATTACTGATTAGTTTTTTATTTACAATAGTGACAGTTAACTGCAAATGCCATCATTGACACATGCAACGTACCATTTGTACTGTATCCTACGTACTACTGCTAAAACTAACGGCCATCAACCTCAATGCAAGCATGACATCGGCGAACAAGGTTCCGACGCAACTTCACAAATATCCATGGTGTGCTTCGAATCACATCATAGGCAGTTACAATCCTGGCAACTAATTCCATCACCGTATCCACTGGGATCTCATACACAAGTGACTTTAAATATCTCCATAGGAAATAATCAAGGGGGTTAGGAAATAATCAAGGGGATTGAGGTCAGCTGACCTGGCAGGCCATGAAACAGAATCTCCCCTTCCAGTCCAACGACCAGGAAATACGACATTGAGAAGGTTACAGACATCCACACTGAAGTGAGACAGTGCATCGTCATGTCGTATCTACATGCTCTCACGAACAGCTAAGAGTACGTTCTTCAAGTTCTCAGACAGAGCTCTTTGCACGAACCTGAAGCACAGGTGGCCATTCAGACGGCCAGTTAGACGATACGCCCTAATACGACTGTGGCCTGCAGTGCTGGCCCAGATATTCAGAGCAAAACATACTTAGTGGTGTGTGTAATGACACATTCCTATGCAGAGACATACAATATCTTAAAAGCTGCGCCAAAGATAAATTGAGAGGCATGTATATTATAATCTTTGTAAAGTTCACATTGGATTCTCTTTTGTTTGATACTCCAAGGAGCTAAGGGACACTTTCGATTGTTGCCTTGTGGAGGATGGACGTGATTTTTGGACTGTGCGGAAAGGCAGCCATATGGTTGGTAATTATGGTTTGTGCGACGAGCACAGCAAGTCTTATTGTGTTGTGAATAAAAAAATAGTGAAAAGTATCGAAGTGTTACGAAAATTATTTATAGCGACGTAGCATAGTATTCCTTGGTTTCCACCGTCTTCGTGAAGTGAACCGATGCCGACTCATGATGGTACACACGGTCAACAAAGAGAAGAACATCGATGGCGACTAATGAATTAATATTGTGGCAGAAGGACTAATTCTACGTCTAAGGTGAGAACTCTGATTAAATCAACAATGACGTGGAATTTAAAATGTAAAATGTTTTTTATTTATTTCGCCACACTGGCGACCGCTGACAGGGACAGTGCTGGTGGAACAAAGAGTAAGTACTTCATTGTTGTGCTACAAATGTACTTGTACTAATTACTGTTTCTCTGTTACATGACGCACATGGAAAATGACGAATAAAGTGAAACAGTATTAACTGTATAAACGGATGGCACAATAACCAGAAGGAACAAGGACAAGGATTTACAAAACTAACGTAATCGTGAGTGACGCAGTTCAGTCGGAATTAAGGTAGGAAAGCGCAAACGCATGCAGTGGCTGCACCTTGGCTTAGCTCCACTTAAAGCAGAACCTTTTCCTGTCCATATTAAAATCCTGGTAGTGTTTGTGGCAACACACAATTACACTTTGATAATTACTTTTTATGTTCAACAATCGCAGAATTAGAAGACGTAGTGCGCCATCTTGTAAATTTCCGACGCGCAACAAATAACAATCGCGAGATATTTTTATTAATTCAACTGCGAGAGAATTTAAAGATTTAGATTAACAGTAAAGTACAGATAAAAATAATATCTTCACAATGGAATCGGAGAACTTTAATTTAACAAATGTTCATGGACACGTCACCGATTCTGACAATAGTGACGTAAATGATGACGCAATTAGTTTTTCAGCACAACATAATGTAGAAGTAAATACGATTCAATTGCACTCCACAGGGATTAACAATAATGAACCACTTGCAAATGAAACCTTGTGCACAGTCGATGAAGCATCGATTACCAGATCAGATAAAAATATTTCGCGTGAAATCAGTGAACCTAGCCCGGTTTCGATTCAATCAGACCGTGGCAGAGAAACAATGGCAACAAATAATGGCATAAATACAAACACACAAGCTTCGTCAGTTACGCTTGAGGCATTATATAGTCTGATGTCAAACGTGAGCGAGCAATTATCTGATTTAAAGATCAGTCACAACACAACGAACACAAAACTGGCGAACATGCACAGACATTTCGATCAACGCTTAAATAAACTCACCAATGAAATCGATCAAAAGATCGAAGACAAAGTCATCAAAACCGTCAATAGTGTATACAATGTATTGGCAAATGATTTAGAAAAGAAATTGTCAGATCTTACAAACAAACAGGAACAGGAACTGTCAGAAATAGTAGAAACACACAATCAAACACAAACCGTACAAAAAGAAATACATGAAAACGTACAGGCTATTCAATTAAATTTAACAAGTGTACAGTCCGCATGTGAAGAAATACCTGACCAAGTTAATAAAGTTAACGAAGAAGTCGGTTTTCTGAAACAGGAGACTCGACGTATCAACGCGGACATTATCAAAATAAATGAAACTTTAGAAAACGGTAATGTAAATGAATCAATAACTGACCGGGAAACAAAACTTTTTGAAAAATTAGGTAAAGAAATCAAAGTAGCCGAGGACAGAATACGTAAGGAAATTGCTGGTAGACTAAACGTTTCAAATGACTTGCGTACGTCAAGCAACAAGCAGCGCGACACTTATTCGCCCGTGCCAGATTACGATGTCAATAACGTAGAACATCACGCGCCCTGTCCGGCGTATGTGCACGCACCGGCACAGGCAAACAATGGCTATTCGCCAAACGCGGTGCTGCAACAGGCAGTAGGCGTGTCGCCTTGCATCTCGACGATTCTAGTCGATGAGAGCCTGTTGAAACATAGACAGTTTCCAGTTTTCTCCACAGAATCCAGAAAAACTCATCCAGTCGTATTTGTAAGAGCATTTAAAAATGTCTTACCAAGAAACTGGACTGAGGCACAGAAGATTAGATATGTAGTAGGCTTCACACAAGGCGACGCACTTTTGTGGGCCACAGACATGGCTGAACAGTGCGTCACCTACGAACAATTTGAACGGGCTTTCTTGGAGAAATATTGGTCTGCTGGGGTCCAAGAAAGACTGCGACGTGAGGTATTCAACCCACAACCGTTCAACCTAAAAAACGGCGGGTTGAGAAAGTATTTCGAAAAGTACTTGAATAAGACGCGCTATTGGAACAATCCAATACCGCACGTAGACGTTCTCAAAATTCTGAAAAACCGACTACCCGCGAATTTACGCGAAAAATTGGTAACCATACTGGAAAACGACCTTGACTACTTTCTTTCCGTGCTTGACTCAATTGATCTAATATACGAAGAGCCGAGCACAAGTAATCGGAATGAATATTCCGGAACCAATCAAAACAACGGTAACGGATATCATTTTAATGGCAGTGGACAAAACCCACACAGTTGGCATCCGTATGCGACAAGGCCAAATAATGGAACCTGGAATTACGGAAATCGGAGGAATTCGGCGCCACAGAGACGTGAAGACCGAAGGTACAGTACAGATTACGGTCCACGCCGGTATGGAAATGATAGAAATCGCGTGAATGATTGGTCAGGCCCGCGTGATGAAAGGCGGCACACAAATGAAAATTACAATAGTTACAGTAATAGGAATGATAGACCAAGGAGGAATAGCGACGGCCGGTCGCAAGAAAATGTTGCACGCAGCGGTCCGGAAACTAATTGGCGACAGAATAACCACTCAGTACACTTTGTAGATGTAACGGACAGTACTGAAGCAATGCCGTTGTCTCCCCCGGTAAACAACAATCGGTCGTAATGAGCCCCCACCGGCCGACCGATTTGACAACAGGGGGCACAAACAAGCACACATTACATCTTAGACAATTATTTTTAAAATATGATCAGGATGCGACCGTAGAAGATGATCTATGTGAAGAAGAGACGAAAGCACCGGACAAGGTAAGTGACCTCGTGCAGGCTGTAATAACAACAAAAAGATAAGAAAGGTTACAGAATTTAACATTGGACTTAAGTACTATTACGTACCCACGCAAAATCCTCTAAAATTAAGGCATTAAACAAAAAGTGGCAGTTGTTGTATGATGGCCCTTTCATTATAATAGACAAACCTCACCCAGGATGTTATCTGTTAGGTAACACACGAACGGGCAAGGTGAAAGGGTTATACCCCCACAAGGACATCAAGGAATTTTTTCATTAAAGGTTATATGTTATTTTAGCAAAATTGAAATTGTACAACCTTGGATCACATAGTAAAATTGCTGTCATTAACCTAAGAAACTTGCGAACAACTGGGGGCATATGCCAGCTTAAAAACGCATATTTAACCAAACCTAATGAAACGTTTGTTACTGTGAGTCTTAACACTATAAAATAAACCATACGGTACTTTTGTAGTCTAACTCAGTTATTTAAGAGAGGGGAACAAAGACAAATTAGCGCGAAGGTCAGAGTTTGTTCGCTTGAGACGAGCAACAAACCACACGTCGAAGTTGCAATCCAACGCTCAGCTCATGAGCACGCGATAGCTGCATGTCAAGACGAGGTCATTGGCCGCGCTGTAGGCAGCGAGCCGGGGAGAAATCTTCCCCCCTTCCATGTCCGATCAGCTGAGCGTATACAAAGCGCAAAGGCGCATGCGCGGTCGAGTCCAGGTATCACGTGACTATTACACGATGGTGGCTATCACGAATAATGTTCACCAACAATGCAGAGTTTTCCCCGCACCTACAGTCCAGTCGCGGTACGTAAGCGCGCATACGCGGAAAGTTTAAAAGTTTTGAGACCACTCTTACTATGAGACACAGAGAAGAAAGTCATTCAAAAACAAGAAAGGAAAGGGTACACAAGTCTTGTAAATAGTAACTTAGAAAATTTAATTATAAGCTGGTATTACGTAATAAAAGTGAACATACAAGTACATACTGGTCATGGACGGTATTGTAATATTATATTATACTGAGTAAAATCTTAGCTTGTACGAAAGGAGAAAGAAAATAGAAAAAAAAAAATAAATAAATAATGCAGATATATAACCGGAAGAAAGGCTATGTACACGAGAACAGCACACAATTACATATAGGGAAAAAGCAGCAAAGAGGATATCAAAGAGATAACGCATACATTTACATTACACAGTAGCTAGCGATTTTCAGAAAGAACAACAAGGTAAACGCGGGAAATTTTGTGACTAAGGAAAAGAGTGACACAAGCTTTAAAATAGGATAATAATAAACAGATCTATGCAGCGTGAGTAATGAACTGAATCGCTCTCAAAACAAATACCCACGGTTTATAGAGAGAGAGAGAGACACACATTAACGTTAGGAAACACCTGAAGCACTCAGCAAACAACTTTGTAGAATATATAAGCTATACACGAGGGTACATGTACGAAAGCTAAAGTGTAAAGGAGGAAAATAGGGAATGTTGCACATTAATGGACTGTAAGGCAGTTATGTATGTAAGAAGAAATATTTAGTTGTAAGTATTATTAGTATAAGGGACGATGCTCAGCACACCCTGAATTATTTTGGAATATTGAAGGAATGGTGCAGGGTACCGAAAAAGGGCCCCACCAGCAAAGTGTATATTATAGTGGTAGATATTTTTTTTGTGTATAAACGTATGTATGAATGTGTGAAAGGCGAAAGAAGCTCTGTACATGTACGGAACTTAAACAACGCAGAAGTGTATAAGGAAAATTAAACTCTAAGACAACCTCTTATAAACATGTATACCTAACATCAAGAAACAACTTAATTAAAACGTAAGACTACGAGTTTACGAGAAAATACGAAAAACCTGATACAAAGTGCAACATTAGCGATGCTTCACTCATGTATGCAGAAGGAAGGTATGAATTACTTTACCCACTTGAAACATGAAAGGATAAATCATGTTAAAATTATATCTTTCACACATATAACGATTTACGGTCACGAAGAATGAAAATGACATCGCCGCTATACGAGAAACAGGTAAGTAGTGTGATCGACGACCTGTAAGCAAAGGAATCGTCTATAAAATAAACTATGAAAAAAAAAAGGTCATACAGAATTTCATGCTGCACTGAAGCTATGAAAGTGTGATTATTCGTGTACATAGATTTTCATGACAACCAGTGCATTAAAATGTCTATTTTTTCTCCCATGATAACACAAGACGCCTATAAGCGCACTTTAATTGAAAATGATACACGCACACAAGGGCGTGCCGCTATTATGAAACACTGTACATATTAATAGTAGCTAGACCCTGAACTTCAAGATTGTATGTTTATATGTCTATGTTAATGTAGGAAATTTTATTAGAGGTAATGATTTACAAGCACACCAGAACGTGCTTAAGCACAAAACACTGTACACTCTTTGACATAAAACTTGACCGGCGGCCGGCCGCTTCAGAGGCTAAGTCCGCGCCGATCGCGACATGGGACAAAAAAACTGGCCAACTCGCTAATTCTCTAAGTCCGGTTATCTGCACAATCTGGCAACACTGTAGACTGCAGCACTTCCTGGAGGAAAACTTGTCCCATGATAGAGAAACTCTAGGCAGATTACGCCTGTGGTCTAGCGGTAGCGTGCGTTGTTTCTGTTCATAATGTCAGTGGATCGAGAGCAGCTGGCATAAAATATTTTTATAGCCTCTTCTGTCTGAATGCTGAAGACGTGAATGTAATGGTAGCGCAGATTCAATTTATTTCGCTTTGTGACACACCGATATCAAAATTTTATCCAGTAACGATTTTGCGGCAGATTTCCTGCAGACTGTCCTCCTCTGGACGCCGTATGCGGCAAAGCTCCGGGATCCATTTGCTGGCTACTGGCAGCGGCCGTGGCGACAGCAGCGGCGCTGCACTCCCCCGTTCTTTATCGAAAGCGACTGCTACCGCTCATCGCTTTTGATGATTTAAAACGCTTTATTATTAAATGTTGCTCCACAGAAAATTTCAACAATTTCCATTCACGCTCAAAAGCAACGGAGACAGACGCCCTGATTAGTAGGCGGGTATTATATTACATTAATCGGCAAGAGCTGAGTATGGCCCGAAATTAATTTTATAGACTGGGACGAAATGAAACCACCTCACTACATTCGATGAATTTATAAATGCTTCATACCTCGTTTCTTTTCCTTTCAAGCTCAATTATTTGTGCAACTTTTGGTCAATGTTAGGATGTTTTCGTCAAGCCAGAATGAGCGTCTGTGGTGTAAAGTGTATTACAGCGAGGTCATCGGTCTCATCGGATTAGGGAAGGACAGGGAAGGAAGTCGGCCGTGCCCTTTCAGAGGAACCATCCCAGCATTTGTCTGGAGCGATTTAGGGAAATCACGGAAAACCTAAATCAGGATGGCCGGACGCGGGATTGAACCGTCGTCCTCCCGAATGCGAGTCCAGTGTGCTAACCACTGCGCCACCTCGCTCGGTGGAGGAGGTGGAGATTACTGTTTTAACGTCCCGTCGACAACGATGTCATTAGAGACGGAGCACAAACTCGGATTAGGGAAGGATGGGGAAGGAAATCGGCCGTGCCCTTCCTAAGGAACCATCCCGGCATTTGCCTGAAGCGATTTAGGGAAATCATTGAAAACCTAAATCAGGATGGCCGGGCGCGGGATTGCACCGTCGTCCTCCCGAATGCACACACAAACAGGTGTTACTTATGTGAAGAACGCCGTTCTTGGAGTCCAGAAATTAAATATACTTTCTAATTGTGTCATCTTGCAGTGGATTATATCGTACGAGTCTTCGATGTGGAAAACGAATGTCAAGTGAATTTAGCGAGGTAACGCCGACCTACACCCGGAAGTAAATGCACTATCAGAGTGTTGACAAATACTTGCTACGACGCTGCCATTTCTAGGCTCTCTGACGAGGCAGCTCTTCAGCGAAATGCTTGCCGTGATTCTCCGATACGGTTCTTCAGAGTGGAGACGCGCGCGCACGTTTGGTTTTTATGCGGCGTTCTCCCCTGATGGTTTCTGACGTCGCCTTGTGGGCTATGTATACATATGAGACATTCAATTATCATTAATCCAGAATCATACAAGTTTCAGCTTCCGGCGTGGAAGAAGGCTGTTGACGCCGACATTATATCATTTCAACGTAGGGAAAGCAAAACGGATCATTCAATGTTTCTCATTCAACATAAAGCATGTGAGATAATTTTCCGTAACGTTCATAATCATCTAAAAATACAAACGAAATAAAAATACACCGGAAGCTTATTCGAACTGAATATAACGCTTTGCACCTCGATGTCGAATTTGTCCACTTGCAATCTTTTGCAGCATACACATAGAATGTCATGATTACCACGAGAATGAAGAAATATGTTGGTAAGGATGGAAGCAAGAAGAGACGCAGTCAACAAATATTCTATTCCTCATGGCATTCATTTCATTTGACACGTAAGAAGAGGTAAAGCGGGAATTTACTTTCGTTAACACGAAAGATATGCCGCACATATTGATAACGAGGAAGTCTGCGTCTTCATACGTTCCCTCCTTGAAATCTGTATGCTCTATTATATACTAAGTAGCCCGATCATTGTTTCAGTAATGTTACCCTCTTGTTTGACCCCGTAACGATGAACAGATTCCAAACGCATGTCTCCCTTCCTGGGTTGTTTTTTGTGTTTTATTGCTTGGAATTCCTGAAGCAGACCACTGTGCCTTCCCCCCTCGTGGGTTAGGTCTCAAAACTAAACCGCTTTGTATCCAATGGCATAATTTATTCAGACAGCATCAGCGTAAGACTATCAAACAAAGCCTTCCATTTACAGTTGCAGCACTCTAACCAGCACTGACCAAGGTGTAATCCACGGTCATGGTCCTAAATTACCAGCTGTCTGCTACTGTGGCAAAGTCCGTACTACACTTTCGATTCCGCAGCACCATTTTATCTGGTAACACTGTGTAGTTGCACAGTTGTGCTACCAGGTCTGTCCTCACACTGTCAACTTTATGTATCTCACTTCTCCTGTAGCGTAGATCACGAGGATCCGAAGTAAATGAGTGTACTCTGCATGACGTAACATTCAGTATTCCCTTCTTTCATAGCCACTCTTCATGTGCATCGATACCAAATAGGAATGCGAAAACTCTTGCGAGTGAGAGAATGACAATAACAATCGTAACAAGAACAAGCAAATAATGAATGATGTTTATTCCAACGCAGAACGAGAATGGCTTTAAATATAAAAATCTGTATCTATATCCATATCTATTGATCTTTGAGTTGGCACAATGCAAATATATTCTTAGCATTTAGTTACTGAATTTAGTTCTGGATGTTTGAAGAGAAAAGGAAAAGTCGGTACTTCTCGCTAGTGTAATATAATGTGAACCAGCAACTACCCTTTCCTTAGAACACGACTCAAGCAGGTCCTCAAGTAGGTAGCAAGGCACTGCTGCATTCCGTTCCCTGACATTGCTCTGATGACGGTTAATGCAGATAGTTCCGATTATGAAATACAAAACGTATTGCAGGTTAGTTCCTAGGATAGTAACATTAAATTTGTGTTGTAGACGGCACATGAACGTGACGACTATCCATATTACTCATCAATATAAAAAGACAATATTTTGGGAATTTAGCAGGATTACTCAAAATGAATTCTGAAATTGGGTGACTGACTGCACAGGTGCTAAACGTCGTCAAGAGTATACGATGTCCTAATCGCATTAGGAATATGAAGATCGTCTTCGACAGCTCGCAACTTTCACATTGCTATATCCACCCTACTCCAGACAGCCCTCGATGGAGTTGCACTACGTTGCCGATGTTATAGAAGGCCTTCAAACCGACAACACACCACATATTGAAAAATACAAGCGAATTCTCTTGCAGCGTAAGCTTATTGTAACTAATCTAAAAATTATTGGAGAGGAACATTGTCCTATTCAAAAAAAGTAAAATGTTACACACTGTTGACGTCAAACGGACATTATCTATGTCCTGTCTTGTGTCCTACTCATCTATAATATCAAGTGTACTATGAAAATGATTATATATAATGGATGATAGGGTAATGCATTGATACCAGATGGTGGGGGCCGGCCGGTGTGGCCGTGCGGTTCTAGGCGCTTCAGTCTGGAACCGCGTGACCGCTACGGTCGCAGGTTCGAATCCTGCCTCGGGCATGGATGTGAGTGATGTCCTTAGGTTAGTTAGGTTTAAGTAGTTCTAAGTTCTAGGGGACTGATGACCTTAGAAGTTAAGTCCCATAGTGCTCAGAGCCATTTGAACCATTTGAACTATTTAACACAAAATGACATTAAAAATTAAAGTTATTCACGAGCAGCTAGTTGAGAATATGTATGAACATTAAATGACACGACGAACTGAAATAATATGACGAAGAGTTCAGCGCTCACTGGGAATAGAGCCCCACACATATCGTTGTTGACTACACACAAAGAAACGTCAGCTACCGAATTATTCTCCACCAGCTGCTCAGAATAGCATCTTGAACTTACAGTCATCTCGCAAATAGTTCTGTGTCTCACTGGGAGTTAAAAACGTCAGATATCGTTAGTGTTGACAACGAATGAAAATACATTAAAAATCAAAATTATTATCCACCAGCAGATAGGTGTTCTCCTGATAGAACTTGATAATACATAATTAAATCTTTAGTGCCGGGCCAGGATTCGATCCCATTCACGCGTAATATGTGAAGGTGTTGAGTAATCTGCAGTTTTGAACAAACAACAAATTGTAGCCGAGCTGTATTGCCACGAAGGGATCAAATTCCGCGTTAAGGGCGGTCTGAGTTGCATTCCCAGTTTAGAACCAATTTTATCGACTTACAGAAGCTCAAATAAAAGATGGAATAAGTGTCCTGTGACCATACATAGCGTTTGTGTCGTCACTTGAAATAAATAACTAGTACAAGAAAGGTTACTGGTGATAGAGTTTCTACATGTCGCCACTCCAGACTTTATTGTGGTTCAACCTACCGTCTACGTGGTAAAGAAGGAATATCATCTTTAATGTGAATTTTCAGACCACGCAGCCATTATATCTCCTTCACTTGGTGTAGCCAGGAGAGAATGGAATCTGTCTCTTCCTATCTAAAATCATTCACGGACGTGGGAATCGAACCCAGACCATAGGTATAACAACCTACCATCCGTCCAACAGACCACGAAATCCTCTTCTCTGCGAGTCATTTTTCTATCGTAAAGCAGTTGCGCCACACTGGATGAGAATTCTGACACACAGGCTCCCTGTAGTAATTTGCAGCATGTTCAGTAAATTCATTTACTTGGTGGACCGAATCACCATGAACTAGCTGCCTCGGCTATCCAGTGCATACATTCGACTATTTTGTAATCACATAAATAAAATCACGTAACTGCCACCTACACACAACTGCCAACAGTGTAGGATGCAGAAGTTTAAATAGGAAGTGTTCCTTTCCACTTGAGCTATTCTATTGCGCTATCTGTTACTAGAAAACGTCGTTCAGTCCAAAAGAAAAGCTGTAACTGTTTGTCTCTCAGAAGTCAAGACCTGGCCATATGCATAATCTCACAGTGCTGTGGAATCCAAAAGTTCTGGAGGAATAGTTGCCGAGCTCTGGAGCTTATGTAGCTACGTGTCAGCTTGTAGCATAGATAAGATGTCGCGAGTTCAAATACATTCAGTGCTACATTTTTTAAAACGCAATTCTGCTCTCTGCTGAAGGTATCAATCTAATGGAACTTTGAACATAATTCCCTTCACTTCTCAACCCAAAGTAGTCGCATGTGGAAAAAGGGCTAACTACTGTGACATTTTGTTCTATTCAGGTTTAATAGACAGCAGGCAGCAGATGCATCTCGAAGATGTGCGGGGAGAGCGCATCGTGCCATAATATGTCAGAAAAGTATTTTCTACATTAGCCGTCGTGTGGTAGTGATATTTTATTCTTCTTCAAACTTTGTTTGACAGCTTTAACTCAGAACAAGTTTTCTACATGCATGTAATCAATAAACTGCATGTGCATTGTCAGACTGTCATAGGTAACATCAGAGAATTCGCATATATCGTTGATGATTAATTTCTCTCTCATGTTTACTATTGTTTTAACAACACTAAAGGAAACCTTACGAAAATTGTGCACTGTATTATAAGAAATGAAATAAAACTAACCATGATAACCTTACGACGAAAGTATCGTACACAAGCATGCCTCTATCGACACGAATTAGTAAAATACTACTCACTTAGATTTTGATTGGGTCTGTGTTTAATTGGTATGCTGTGTCATACTCAAGAGGTATGCAAATGTGGCAATTCATAAATATAGTTACGTATTCCTAGAAACCCAAAATTCGCTTGGCAGCAGTGGAAAGAGGCCTTACCTGTTGTGCAGGATTGTAAGTTTTTCAACATTGCACTATGAGCTGAAAGCATTTTCTTGCGATTTCCTTATTGATGTTTGATCTGACTGCTTGTAGCACTTTCACAGAAGGGATAAAAACGTTACAGTCAGTGAGACTGGAACTGCGAACCATAATAGACGTGTTTTCACAGGTCAGCACGTTACCACAGAGCTGGCGAGGAGGTATGGGTCTGAGCTTCCTATTACGAAGGCAATAGGAACTCGAACTCGTAAACCGCTATTTGAAGGTCGAGATTAGTTGCGGTTTCCACCTGCAACGACTTTCCTGGGCTGAAAACCGTAAATTTTCAATCTTTTGTTACCCTTCAAGCGATAATAACTCAGATTATTCATTGGAAATGACAGGTAAAATCAAGTGAACTTTGAGGCTTAATTCCGTGCACACCAGGAAGTAACTTGTCGATCACAGAGTTGCCAAACATACGTTGCCTTGTTGCCAAATCTCAGTTACAGTACCAGCAGGAAGAAGACGAACCGATGTGATCCTACAGCGGTCTGGGAAGTGACCATAGCTGGTGTCTCCAAGTCGCGGCTGCTACGGCTTGGAATACGTAATGCGTCTGATTCGCTTTCTGTAACTAGGTTTAGGGACTGGAGCGTAGTTACTAATAATACTCAGAACTGACTGCAAACTGAGCATCATAAATCAGTAACTCTCATTGTTGTTTTTATATTTCTTTCGTAAGTGTACTCAAAACTAAGAAAGTCATTCACAGGCGTTTTCGTGCCTCGCCGATAGTCGAACACAACATACAAATAAAAATAAAAAAGAATGTGTGTGTGTGTGTGTGTGTGTGTGTGTGTGTGTGTGTGTGTGTGTGTGTTTGTGTGTGTGTGTGAGAGAGAGAGAGAGAGAGAGATAAATAAAAAGCAATGAGAGAGAGTGTAAAAAATTGTTGTAAAGAAATTGAATCATGGTATATTGATGATTAGCCATGAAGAGTCATGAATTACCGAAATTTTGGCCCATACCAGTAACCAAATCTAAACTTGAAAATAAAAGACGACAATTTTTGTAATAAACCGTGACTCCTATCAAGACCCTTTCGTCCCTGTTATCTAACCACGAAAGATGTCTGATATACCTCCATTCTAAAGTAACAAAGTGTGCATGCATTTAAAGATGAAGTGCATGATGTGAAGTTCTGTGACGGAGATACGAACCCAACACGTAATCCGATTGTTAACTAAGAAAAATCAAATGTTACGTATCGGTTTTTCTTACGAGCCGCTAGGTGTCTGAATCTAAAATAAGGATACAAACTTTTGTGCCTAAGCGACAATCGAACTGCACACCTACCGTGCATCCATGAATGTAGCTTAAGTATCAGTTGCTTACTCATGAACAGTAAGATGTGCGCGTGTTTGACCAGAAATAACGACACCTGTTGCGATTGTTGGAAACACATGAACAGACATGAAATTGCGCGTTAATTTTCACTAGCAGGTGGGTGTGCACTTGATAAATCTAGAAATGAAATTATGAATGTTTTTGTACTGGATCAGGTTTCAGACCCACATACTTACCTTTGGAGGAGACCTAGAGAAGATTGCAGTCTTGGGAAAAGGAACGAAATGACTGAACTATAGTGTTCCGAGAGATTCAGATCCTCGAAATAGGAGATACGAATTCGAATCACAGTCCAGCACCAAATTTTTAAACGTCTCTAGTTCAATCAAGTACAAGTAAAATAAGAGCACTGTCCCTTTAAATGGCTATCGGTTCATCAAATAAAATTAAATTTGCTAATGTAAGTAAGCTTACTGGCGACTGTATTTCTGTTTACCATGACTTCCGCTGTGTCATTTCCCAACGTAAACCGGCTCTGCCCAGTTGGTAATGAAGGAACATGATGTTTAATGCGGATTCTGTATTATAACGTCTTTCTCTTGAGGTTACCACAGGTAAAATAAATCTGTTTGTGCCTCTTAAAAGTAAATGCCTGAACCCACGCATTGCACCTGTGACAGCTCGTTCCACCATACCATTGTGGCCACATTACCCAGCCCCAAGAGTGTGCTGTAACGGATGATGTGCTTAGCTTAAAAAATTAGTCACGGTGGAAAAAATGCGAGTCTATTAAATGGTCAAGTAGAAGCAAGCTTCTGACGCAGAGATTATGCTATTCTCATGTCAGCAGGATGTAAAGACTCTTCTAGGCATCATAGGCTGGATGTGAAGCCATTTTGATTTTTCACAAATTCAGCCAATTTCTTAGTTCGAGAAAATCCACTGTGAAGTGTGAAGTTGCCGGATAATTCGATTATTACTGTTATTATTAATATCATTTTATTCATACCGCTGCTGTAACACAAGTGCTTGAACATCATTTAATGCCTTTTGGTCACTATAGATGTAGTTTCCCAAGAACAGGTTCTTTCCCTGTCTGCGGAATCCTTTTCATGTTAATATCAAACACCAGAAATTACTCGTAGATTACTTTAAAACTAAAGTAATTGACGAAGACGTTACTTGGTAACAAAAACGCAAAACGCAAAACAAGCAATAAAACACAAAAAACAACCCAGGAAGGGAGACATGCATTTGGAATCTGTTCATCGTTACGGGGTCAAACAAGAGGGTAACATTACTGAAACAATGATCGGGCTACTTAGTATATAATAGAGCATACAGATTTCAAGGAGGAAACGTATGAAGACTCAGACTTCCTCGTTATCAATATGTGCGGCATATCTTTCGTGTTAACGAAAGTAAATTCCCGCTTTACCTCTTCTTACGTGTCAAATGAAATGAATGCCATGAGGAATAGAATATTTGTTGACTGCGTCTCTTCTTGCTTCCATCCTTACCAACATATTTCTTCATTCTCGTGGTAATCATGACATTCTATGTGTATGCTGCAAAAGATTGCAAGTGGACAAATTCGACATCGAGGTGCAAAGCGTTATATTCAATTCGAATAAGCTTCCGGTGTATTTTTATTTCGTTTGTATTTTTAGATGATTATGAACGTTACGGAAAATTATCTCACATGCTTTATGTTGAATGAGAAACATTGAATGATCCGTTTTGCTTTCCCTACGTTGAAATGATATAATGTCGGCGTCAACAGCCTTCTTCCACGCCGGAAGCTGAAACTTGTATGATTCTGGATTAATGATAATTGAATGTCTCATATGTATACATAGCCCACAAGGCGACGTCAGAAACCATCAGGGGAGAACGCCGCATAAAAACCAAACGTGCGCGCGCGTCTCCACTCTGAAGAACCGTATCGGAGAATCACGGCAAGCATTTCGCTGAAGAGCTGCCTCGTCAGAGAGCCTAGAAATGGCAGCGTCGTAGCAAGTATTTGTCAACACTCTGATAGTGCATTTACTTCCGGGTGTAGGTCGGCGTTACCTCGCTAAATTCACTTGACATTCGTTTTCCACATCGAAGACTCGTACGATATAATCCACTGCAAGATGACACAATTAGAAAGTATATTTAATTTCTGGACTCCAAGAACGGCGTTCTTCACATAAGTAACACCTGTTTGTGTGTGCATTCGGGAGGACGACGGTGCAATCCCGCGCCCGGCCATCCTGATTTAGGTTTTCAATGATTTCCCTAAATCGCTTCAGGCAAATGCCGGGATGGTTCCTTAGGAAGGGCACGGCCGATTTCCTTCCCCATCCTTCCCTAATCCGAGTTTGTGCTCCGTCTCTAATGACATCGTTGTCGACGGGACGTTAAAACAGTAATCTCCACCTCCTCCACCGAGCGAGGTGGCGCAGTGGTTAGCACACTGGACTCGCATTCGGGAGGACGACGGTTCAATCCCGCGTCCGGCCATCCTGATTTAGGTTTTCCGTGATTTCCCTAAATCGCTCCAGACAAATGCTGGGATGGTTCCTCTGAAAGGGCACGGCCGACTTCCTTCCCTGTCCTTCCCTAATCCGATGAGACCGATGACCTCGCTGTTTGGTCTCTTCCCCCAAAAAACCAACCAACCAATCCACCTCCTCTGTTCGTGTGTTTAAGGTTGCGTTTTGAGGCTCAGGCAACATCGCAGTGACTATATTCCGCCTCTGGCAGCCAGTGTGTCGTTAGCTCAGAGGTTCCCTTGTGCGTTGCAGTGCTTGTACTATAAGACATAGCAGTTCGAATCACGGTAGAAGCCGCTGACTACAACCTTTTATTTTCCATTTTAATTAATGGAGTTGCAAACTGCTAGTAAAAATTTCTTATGCGAAATCTGAAGAATGCCTTTAAACATCAATCTTCGTCCGGTTTCGACTTAGTAAATTAAGTTAATATCATGGATTTCTGCTTTGCAAATTCCAAGGTGCTTCACTGTAAAATAGACCCTGAAAAGATTCAAACCGACTGTCAACGATATAAATTTGAGCTTTGTTCGTCATATAGGTCTAACGTGTCAGAAGGTTGTTTATGAAGTGCACATGTTCATTAATATAGTTCCCTTCTTCTAAATTTTTGCAATAGCATTTAACTGTAGACGTTTTCTAACACCGGCGTTAGCAATTCCTTTCCGTTCTCTGAAACCTTGAAAACGACAAATTTTTCTGGTTTAAATCTGATGACTTTAACTATCACTTCCGATCAACAATAAATACTTCATGAACTCCAAATGTGCAGTGTTCCTGCACTGCTACAGAGCATGCATTGCAAGGTATTCACACAGTTTATCGGATAGACTTACCACAAGGAATGAAACAAGAACTGTAATACACTTTACACCACAGACGCTCATTCTGGCTTGACGAAAACATCCTAACATTGACCAAAAGTTGCACAAATAATTGAGCTTGAAGGGAAAAGAAACGAGGTATGAAGCATTTATAAATTCATCGAATGTAGTGAGGTGGTTTCATTTCGTCCCAGTCTATAAAATTAATTTCGGGCCATACTCAGCTCTTGCCGATTAATGTAATATAATACCCGCCTACTAATCAGGGCGTCTGTCTCCGTTGCTTTTGAGCGTGAATGGAAATTGTTGAAATTTTCTGTGGAGCAACATTTAATAATAAAGCGTTTTAAATCATCAAAAGCGATGAGCGGTAGCAGTCGCTTTCGATAAAGAACGGGGGAGTGCAGCGCCGCTGCTGTCGCCACGGCCGCTGCCAGTAGCCAGCAAATGGATCCCGGAGCTTTGCCGCATACGGCGTCCAGAGGAGGACAGTCTGCAGGAAATCTGCCGCAAAATCGTTACTGGATAAAATTTTGATATCGGTGTGTCACAAAGCGAAATAAATTGAATCTGCGCTACCATTACATTCACGTCTTCAGCATTCAGACAGAAGAGGCTATAAAAATATTTTATGCCAGCTGCTCTCGATCCACTGACATTATGAACAGAAACAACGTACGCTACCGCTAGACCACAGGCGTAATCTGCCTAGAGTTTCTCTATCATGGGACAAGTTTTCCTCCAGGAAGTGCTGCAGTCTACAGTGTTGCCAGATTGTGCAGATAACCGGACTTAGAGAATTAGCGAGTTGGCCAGTTTTTTTGTCCCATGTCGCGATCGGCGCGGACTTAGCCTCTGAAGCGGCCGGCCGCCGGTCAAGTTTTATGTCAAAGAGTGTACATATTAGGGTTATGCTGCATATAAATGATTATTTCGTGCATTTTCAGATTTTATACGCAAAAAACCGTAGCATACACGTAGTCGTTGCCACTACCCTAAGTAGAAGGTAGAAAATTCCCTTCCCAAGCTTCAGTGGAGCGGCTACAGCTGTATTCTCTGCATGCTGATGCATGTCGTTGCGTATGAAGAATACGTAACGGAGGTAAACCTTAACTTATACTCGAGTTCAAGAAGGAAAACAAAGGACTTGTTCCTTCTAACAGATTAATGGAAAAAGGCGAGTGTGTGTGTGTCAGTAAAATCCAAGACGAAGAGGCCACTATGAGTGGTCAAAAATTTTTTCAATCTTAGTCGATAGTTTTTTCCTGCAGTTAATGTAAACAATGTATTGTATGTATTATATGTTATTCCATTGTATGTGATGTATTTTGTATTTCATGCCAAGTCCCGTGACTTACAAATTATGTGCATTGACAAGAAGTATTGAGGGGAATGAATCTCAGTACAATAGGTAAAAGGGGTTAATGCAAAGAAAAAAAAAGTGTAGTGAAAAGGAAGTTTCGATCGCAATACTCGCGGTTAAAGTGGTGTGTATGTAGAAATTAAAATTGTGCAAAGTAGTGCTACGTTGCAAGTGTCAGAGAGCCTAAACAAGTGACATCGAAAATTGAAGCTTGTATCGTCAAACGACCCATGGCGTCACAGTAGGAAAGGACAATGCCAAACAAGTTTGACATGGTACGCTTCTTACCAGGAGCTGAATCGACGGGATCGTCCTCCGCCTCGCACATAGTGTGGTGTGTTCTTCGGTGCACATATTCCAGTGTACCTCGTCGTATCCAGTCTAAGTACTGGAAGGAACTACAAAAAGCACACGCATACTGAGGCTCGGAAGTCTCGACGGTACCCGCACTTCGGTGTATATTCAGTGCACTGGCGCGCGCATTCAACCAACGTCGCCCGCTAACGGACGACCAAACAATCAGGCTCGCGTATCGCCCGCCCATATTCAACACTGAGGCTACCGAACAAATCTCGGCGCCCCAGATTAAATACAGAAAGCAGTACAAGGACTTAATTTTCACCTCTGATGAGGAAGGAAACATTTGTATGTAACGTTGTATTCAGTGTATATTTTATTGTACAAACTTTACTACATGATGTCATTTTCACAGTATTAACCAGAACTTTGTATATTAGGATTGAGGTTTGTAAATATTAGCATAAGTATACCAAAAAACTGACACACACTCAGAAATACCAAAGAATTCACAGTGCCATGAAAATGAGACAATAAAAATGAAGTGTGTAAATAAAAGACCCCCAAACCTATCAATTGCAAGGTCGACTACTGTATCCTGTCAATCAAATAAAATTTTCTAGTGACAGTATACAGTAGGGGGGCAGTTGTAATGACACATTCCTATGCAGAGACATACAATATCTTAAAAGCTGCGCCAAAGATAAATTGAGAGGCATGTATATTATAATCTTTGTAAAGTTCACATTGGATTCTCTTTTGTTTGATACTCCAAGGAGCTAAGGGACACTTTCGATTGTTGCCTTGTGGAGGATGGACGTGATTTTTGGACTGTGCGGAAAGGCAGCCATATGGTTGGTAATTATGGTTTGTGCGACGAGCACAGCAAGTCTTATTGTGTTGTGAATAAAAAAATAGTGAAAAGTATCGAAGTGTTACGAAAATTATTTATAGCGACGTAGCATAGTATTCCTTGGTTTCCACCGTCTTCGTGAAGTGAACCGATGCCGACTCATGATGGTACACACGGTCAACAAAGAGAAGAACATCGATGGCGACTAATGAATTAATATTGTGGCAGAAGGACTAATTCTACGTCTAAGGTGAGAACTCTGATTAAATCAACAATGACGTGGAATTTAAAATGTAAAATGTTTTTTATTTATTTCGCCACATGTGACACTACTACAGCGTGAGGGCTTCCCTCGTCCTACTCATGGCTGTTCCTACCGTCCGAAATACAATCACGATCAGATAAGGCCTCGGAAAGCAAACAGCGCGAATTGGAGGAAATCTGGTTGATCAATGTATTGTTGGAGCATCCGCTGACACAATGCGACCCTTCGAGGAAAGCCACAAGCATTGCGTGGAATCATTGTGGGAGATATGGGTGTAACTGTTGTTCGTGGAGTACCCGCCCCACGCTAGTATTGCAGAGCCCATTTCACGTGCAATACGACGACTACATGTAATGGAGTCCGTTGTAACACGTTCCCGCACTCCTCTTCAAAATCCGGTGTTTGAATGGTCCTCATTTTCACACGCCTCTCGTTTCTTCTTTCCAATGAACCAGTCTTCCGCATTCGTCGATCGAGAGAAATAGACACTCGTCGTGATATACGAGGTGTGGCTAGAAAAAAACCGGACTAGTTCTGGTGAAACAATAAAACGAATGCAATAAGGCTGAAAGTCGCGTGGCCTGTCACGTGACTCTCGCTCCGCCTACTGCTCCGAGTTTCATCTGCCTCCTGCACTCAGTCTGCCCGTGGTGTCTGTTTTAAGGAGTTGACGTTTTGTCTGTGCGTCGGAAAATGTTCAGTGTACAGAAAGAACAGCGTGTTAACATCAAATTTTGTTTCAAACTAGGAAAATCTGCAAGTGAAACGTTTGTAATGTTACAACAAGTGTACGGCGATGATTGTTTATCGCGAACACAAGTGTTTGAGTGGTTTAAACGATTTAAAGATGGCCGCGAAGACACCAGTGATGACACTTGCACTGGCAGACCATCGTCAGCAAAAACTGATGCAAACATTGAAAAAATCGGTAAACTTGTTCGACAAGATCCTGTTAACTCAGACACTGCTCTGATTGTTAAACTTGCAGATTTTCCTAGTTTGAAACAAAATTTGATGTTAACACGCTGTTCTTTCTGTACACTCAACATTTTCCGACGCACAGACAAAACGTCAACTCCTTAAAACAGACGCCACGGGCAGACTGAGTGCAGGAGGCAGATGAAACTCGAGCAGTAGGCGGAGCGAGAGTCACGTGACAGGCCACGCGACTTTCAGCCTTATTGCATTCGTTTTATTGTTTCACCAGTACTAGTCCGGTTTTTTTCTAGCCACACCTCGTATGGTGCTTGTTAGGAACTCGTTCCCTGTGCAGCCTTTCATCAGCGACAGCATTGCAACATACTTTCCCATACACAAGGTGCATGTCAGTGAGCTCTGCGCAACTGTACCGGCACTGCTCCCTCGTTTCGTAGTGTACGTCTCTGAATAGCACGGACTAATGAATGGGTCTGTCGTTGGTTCATAGCACGTTCTGTCGTGGGTCAACGTAAATACGATACGATACTCACCTTATGGACAAGTGAAGTAAACAAAACCTGCATCATGATTTCCTGGTAATTACGCACGCCCCCTTGTTCCCTAGCAGGAAATAAAGAATGAGTATGTAAATAAACAACACAGTACGTGTAAGCTTGTACGAATGTTAGTTGTGAATAATCTGGAAAACAGTAAAGCTAGATAAAGCGGTAGACAAGTTTACTTCCATTTCTCCTTAAGATGGGTTCCCCGATCCCAGGTTCCGTACTTCAAATTGTTCAGTGGAGTATTCTCTTTGTCCTGTTACATTTCTGCACGACCTTATGGGAACACCCTGTATATCAGCTACGTGATCGGAAAGGCTAATGTTCAATCTAAGAAAATTGTATCTCACTGCTGTAACTTTCTGAAGAATGATTCAACAAACTATGTTCATAACCCCATAGAAAGTGCAATGTTTCTTTTGTGGATCTACCTCAATAAAATTCAGGTCGCCTACCATTTTGAAAATTACAGAGACATACACTTTATCTGAAACACTCTGTACATGGAAACATAATGAAGCAACAGTCTGATCCTTTCTGTGGCAGAATGATAATGCGCCTGTCAGTAAAGCTAGGAGAGCTGCGTTACGGTTAGAAAAATGTAATGGGTATTTAGAAAATAGGACAACAGTGAAGGTGAAGGTGAAGGTGAAGCTCCCCTGACAGGCCAATCGAGACCGGCCCAACAGTGTGTTGACCTCCTCCGGTGCGGCTCTGCCGGTCGTCGTCGGGTTTCGTGACTCTGGAACCGCTACTCATCGATCGAGCAGCTCCTCAGCCGGCCTCACGACGCTGAGTGCACCACGTCCCATTCCTTCCACAAAGGAAAAATCCCTCACAGAACCGGGAATCGCACCCAGGTCTCTCCCCATTCCTCCCCCCTACCTCCCCCCCCCCTCCACATGCAAGTTAGAGCCACGTTGACGACTTAGCGACAGAGGCGGCCAGAACAACAGTAGGAACATTTAAATTAGGAGGTACACCTACAGAGATACTCCGCAAGCTACCGTACGTTGCGTGTCGGAGGGTGCCCTGTGCCGCTGTTAGTCATTTCCTTTCCTGTTCCACTCGCGAATACAGCGGAGGAAAAGGACTGTCTCCTTATGAGCCGTAATTTCTCGTATCTTATACTCGTGGTCTTTACGAGCAATGTATGGTAGCGGCAGTACAATCGTGTGGCAGTCAGCTTCAAATTCTGGTTCTCTAAATTTCCCCAATAGTGTTTCTCGAAAAGGGCGTCGCCTTCAGAAATGGTTTAAATGGATCTGAGCACTACGGCACTTAACATCTGAGGTCATCAGTCCCCTAGAATTTAGAACTACTCAAACCTAACTAACCTAAGGACATCACACACATCCATGTCCGAGGCAGGATTCGAACCTGCGACCGTAGCGGTCGCGCGGTTCCAATCTGAAGGGCCTAGAACCGCTCGATCACACAGGCCGGCTAGGCGTCGCCTGCCCTCCAGGGATTCCCACTTGAGTTCCCGAAGAATCTGCGTAACACTTACGTGTTTTTCGACCTACCGGTAACAAATCTATCAGCCTATCTCTGAACTGCTGCGATGTCTTCCATCAATCCCAAACACTCGAGCAGTACTCAAGAATAGGTCGCACCAGCGACCTATGTACGTTCTGCTTTGCAGATCGACCACTGTTTCCTAAAATTCTGCCGGCCGCGGTGGACGAGCGGTTCTAGGCGCTCAGTCCGGAACCGCGCGACCGCTACGGTCGCAGGTTCGAATTCTGCGTTGGGCATGGATGTGTGAGACGTCCTTAGGTTAGTTAGGTTTAAGTAGTTCTAAGTTCTAGGGGACTGATGACCACCGATGTTAAGTCCCATAGTGCTCAGAGCCCTTTGAACCTTTTTGAACCCAAAATTGTGCCAATAAACCGAAGCCGATCATTCGCCTTCCCTACAACAGTTCTCACATGCCTCGTTCCATCTCATATCGGTTTGCAGCGTCACGCCCAGATGTTTATACGACGTGCTGTGTCACCACTGATGCTCTAACTGAATATGACAGGTTCGTTTTTCCTACTCATCCGCATTAACTTACTTCTTTACACATTTAGAGCTAGCTGCCATTCATCACACCAAGTTTTGTCTAAGTGGTCTTGTATCTTCGTAAGATCTCTCAATTTCGACGCCTTACCGTACACCACGGTATCATCAGAAAACAACCGCAGATTGCTACCCACCGTGTACTGAAAACAACAGCTGTCCTATTACACTTCAGTGGGGCACTCCTGACAATACCCTTGTCTCTGATGAACACTCGTTGTCGGGGACACCGTACTGGGTTATATTACTTAACAACTCTTCCAGACATTCACATATCTGTGAACTTATTCCATATGCTCGTACCTTCGTTAACATTATGCATGTCAAATGCTTCCCGAAAATCTAGAAATATGGAATCTGCCTGTTGTTCTTCATCTATAGTTCGCAGTATGTTATGTGAGAAAAGGGAAAGCTGGGTTTCACTTGAGCTATACTTTCTAAATCCAAGCTGATTCGTGGACGTAAGCTTCTCGGTTACATGAAAGTTTATTATTTTCGAACAGAGAATATGTTCAAGAATTTTGTGCATTCTTAAACATTTTGTGAGGCTCTTCTGTTATTTTCACTTCTTTCAAAACAGGGCGCCTAAATTCTAATTCTAACCTAAAAAATGTGCCTCTCTGACACCAGTAACCACAGGAAGCTTGCTGTCTGTGAGATCTTGCTAGGTGTGGTTGTGGCTCCCCGTATGTTACCTGCAAGGAGCTCAGTCAACCTATCGTTCCCTCTCCTATACAAGTGTAGCCCCCTTCTCCCGATTGTACCAACAGACACTGCACTCATATGAAATTTCATATTAGTCATCAACAGCCTTCTCAACCCAGTATTCACACAGCTCACAGCAGATGTAACCCAGGGCTGATCACGACGCTGCAGGATCTCCACAAAACTCACATTTGAGTGTGTAGTTGCTACTCCTATTCCATGCTGGCCGCCCCTGATGCTGTAATTACTGTTCTTAGCTAGGCTGTTCCCTGCTCCACCTACTGCAGTAACCTGATTCTCTTTTCCCAAACCTTTGCACAGATTCCCCGTGTCCTCTGTCACTAGGCAAGGCTATCACTTGGCTGCACAATACTTGTGACCTGATACGCTGTTCCTAATTTCTCCTTTACCATCTGACCTACACCGTTCCCATAGCTACTATCTAGCAACAAGACTCTTTTCTTGCTACTCTCCTTTGGTGCTGCGCTTCGTGGAGTCTGGGGCACCCTGTCGTGACCTACAGCTGGACGAGGCTCTTCCCCTCCTACTTCAGGTAACAAGTCAGATTCATTCGATACTGTCAGCACAAATGCAGATGAAGAGTTATTCCCCTTTCTCCCATTGCTTGTCAACTTTACCCATTTCCCAAGATCTTTTTCCCCCTTAACCCAATCTAGTTCAAATTTCGCGTGATCTAATTCAGTCCAAAGAGTACAAATCTTTGCCTCATGCTCGGCAATTCCCTTGTCTTTTTTGCAAAACCTACAGTTCCACTCAGTTTCCCACCACAGTCACTCCAGTCAAATTCCAACCCACTGTCTACTCATAACACTACCTCTTTGACTTCCCCACGGCAACATCCACACTTATCTCGCATTGCACCACAGATCAAGGGCTTAAAAAATAATTAAATCAGTTAACACACTTTCCACTACTAGAATGTTTGTTATTTATGAGCAGCAAAAATTAGGCCTACAGGTGAGCACTTCATGTGCATGATATAACGTAAAAAGTTATTTATTTCTGCTTCCAACAAGAAGTTAGAACTCACTCAGTTGCACTATACGTTAATTATTTCAGTCACAAGAGAATGTAACTTTACTGTACGCAAACTGCACGTAAACAAACTACTAGTACGAAAGATTCTAAGCTTGCAGTTCGTAGAAGTGGCGCAGGGTGAAGGAGACCTGAGTTTGAATCTTGTCAGATAGGGAGGTGGCTGTAGTCTCGTAGAGGCGGAGGGGTGCTGAACTTCCCAAGTGTCGGGTGATCAGGTAGCAGTGAAACGTTCCAGGCCTAGAGACGGTGGTGGAAACTGCGTCATTGGTACGGCATTGCCTGGCGCAGACTGGACATAATAGTATACTCTATATGCTCAAAAGTATCCGGACACCTGGCTGAAAATGACCTAAAAGTTCGTGGCGGCCTCCATCGGTAATGCTGGAATTTAATATGGTGTTGGCCCACCATTAGCCTCGATGACAGCTTCCACTCTCGCAGGCATACGTTCAATCAGGTGTTTGAAGGTTTCTTGGGGAATGGCAGCCCGTTCCTCACGGAGTGTTGCACTGAGCAGAGTCAGCGTTCCAAAAAATCCCGAAGGTGTTCTATAGGATTCAGGTCAGGACTCTGCGCAGACCAATCCATTACAGGGATGTTATTGTCGCGTAACCACTCCGCCAAAGGCCGTGCAGTATTAACAGGTGCTCGATCGTGTTGAAAGTTGTAATCGCCATCCCCGAATTGCTCTTCAACAGTGGGAAGCAAGAAGGTGCTTCAAACATCAATGCAAGCCTGTGCTGTGATAGTGCCACGTAAAACAACAAGGGGTGCAAGCCCCCTCCATGAAAAACACGACCACAGCATAACACCACCGCCTCCGAACTTTACTGTTGGCACTACACACGCTGCCAGATGACGTTCACCGGGCATTCGTCATACCCACACCCTGCCATCGGATCGCCACATTGTGTACCGTGATTCGTCACTCCACGCAACGTTTTCCATTGTTCAATCGTCCAATGTTTACGGTCCTTACACCAATCGAGCCGTCGTTTCGCATTTACCGGCGTGATGTGTGGCTTATGAGCAGCCGCTCGACCACGAAATCCAAGATTTCCCGCCTATCCCCTGTCATAGTACCTGCAGTGGATCCTGAAGCAATTTGGGATTCCTGTGTGATGGTCTGGATAGATGTCTGCCTATTACACATTACGACCCTCTTCAACTTCGGCGGTCTCTGTTAGTCAAGACCAGGTCGGCCTGTACGCTTTTCTGCTGTAAGTGTCCCTTCACGTTTCCACTTCAGTATCACACCGGAAACAGTGGACCTAGGGATGTTTAGGAGTATGGAAATTTCGTGTACAGACGTATGACACAAGTGACACCCCCTATCACCTGATCACGTTCCAAGTCCGTGAGTTCCGAGGAGCGCCCCATTCTGCTCTCTCACGGTGCCTAATGACTGCTAAGGTCTCTGATATGGAGTACCTGGCAGCAGGTGGCAGCACAATGCACCTAATATGAAAAATGTATGTTTTTGGGGGTGCCCGGATGCTTTTGGTCACATAGTGTAGCTCACCTGTTCGACGACGACGGTCTGGCCCAGGGGGAGGGGGTTAAATACACTTGTCTGGTACTGACTATGCGTAAGAAGTAGTGTTTCTATGTCACACATAGGGGCCATTGACATAGGTATGAATTTTGCTGCTTGACGTTGGGTGGAACAGCTGATGCACTTCACTTCTTCTGGGTGCTGCAGCAGCAGGTCAACGACTGCCGCTGATGAAGGTGGCTGCTCATGTGCTAGATGTGATTTTCGGTTATGGCGGTGACTCGTGCAGTTGCAGTACGGTCTCTGTCCCGTCAGCAGTGTTAATAGCAAACAGAAAGAGGGGCGTGGAACAGGCCATGCACACAAAGTTCGTTGATCTTACATAACACTTTGGAAGATACTCTGCTCCTGACTTCACATTATACTTTGCCCTTACATATATAAATGATGCAAATTACAAACAGAATCTACATAATGCCTTGAACATGACGGCAGTTAGTATACATATATTAGTAAAACTTCATTTTTTCATCTTCTTCTTTACTTTCCTTGTTATGCCTGTTCAAGGTGGCTGGTGAGACTCGATAGTTATCTTGATTCTCACTGATTTCCTATCCGCTCAAAATATTTTCATAATTCAACGTGTTTTTACTTCAGTTCTTCCGGACCTTTCTTGCGAGTCTTCCGTTTAAACTTCTCCTTGAATCCGCGCTTCGGTTCGAATGTTCCAAAGTCTAGACAGTTTATTATGATTCATTCTGTGATGTTCATGTCTTGTAAATCTTCTCTACTTTGTAGTAGATGGCTGATTTTGACCTTCTTTGAATAATGTTGACTAGTTGAAAGGTTTATACACAGGGGAAATTAATTCAAGTTTCGGAAGAAAATATTATATTGAACCAGAGATGGTCAAATGTAGTATCGATTGCGTAGTAGCGTCGCTGCTCAACAGCGATCGCTGATTCAAGGTCTTATGGATAATGCGCAAAGAGTACCTTTGTATCGAGAGATGTTTGGAAGAGTCTCAAATGTAAAGACATGTTGTACTGATGTCTGCTGGATATATACTTACTCACTACGGGCAGTAATGATTTTTTTATTTGTAACTGCTAACTGCAAAAGGAATCTCAACAGAAGTTGGAAATAATTTAAAGTAAAGGAAGTTGCTTTGTTGCTAATGCAATGTGCGTATTCATAAGTGATGATTGAGACAATGTATAGTACTCACATCCAACGATTTTGTAAAGCTAATTGTTAATGTATAATCAGTTTATTGAGTGTCTTAATTGTGAGCATTATTAATCTTGAAAGAGTCAAAAACTTTTAAAGATAGTGGCATATTGTTACTTACCCCGGGTCAATACCAGTTCCCATAGTCATGT
Organism: Schistocerca serialis cubense; assembly: GCF_023864345.2. Lineage (NCBI taxonomy): Eukaryota > Metazoa > Arthropoda > Insecta > Orthoptera > Acrididae > Schistocerca > Schistocerca serialis. Next base: position 606,686,152 of record NC_064644.1, on the reverse strand, counting down.
AATTTTTGATTAACTATTTTTCTCAAGAAGTTACTGTCACATGCGATTTAATTAAAATGTATTCTAAGCAACGCCTTGCACAATAGCTGTTTGCTAACTTGTAAGGTGTCAGGCAAATCCAACACCTTCCATGAAAACCCTGACATGATAAGCAAATCCAGTAGTATGTCACATAGCTCCAAATATATCGTGACATTAAATTAACCAAAGTAATACGAGTAACGACTGAGCAAATGGAATACCGCAGACTAACACAAGAATGCCTAAATGCATGTCATACCTTCCCACCGTGAGACAGACGCAGTTCCGAGGGGAGAAACGAGAACAGAAGCCGAGAGCAGAACCGTGTTAAGCGAGAAAGCCCTACGATAAGGGACGGACGGACACCCACGTCGCCAGCTAACTGCTAGGACCACACCACCCGCAAGTTTTTGCGTGAGACTTTTTCGCGTCTCTGTTACGTTGCAAACTTTAAAAACATTGCCCCACCACGAAAAGTATTACGTTTCTCATTGGATAGACAGAATTTTTGTAGGCGGATGAAAACACAGCCAGACAGCTTTTTCTTTTCAACCAACTTCGGTAAACTGTAGTAAGGAGAAGTTAGGAGAGAGTTGCTTCCGACAGGACGAGCTGGACGGAGCTGCGCCGGCTGCCGCCCCCTGACGAACACCGACAAGGTAACGAACGCACGCGATGCCGTATTTTTGAGCGCATAAGGCTTCACTCAGAACTGCAGAAGTCTCATCTGTTACATCCCCTTTACGTAATACTAGTGTCGATCGTCAATTAAAGCTCATGGTGTTCACATTTGCCACTTGCAGTAAAAATCTGAAACGCGAAGCTTTTTCTGTTATATAGTTATTGAGAAGCCACATCAGCCCCTGTAATTTACGACAAGTTAGATAAGTAATTAAAGATAATTGAGGGTCACTGTAGACCATTTTGATAGTTTTCTCTTTTGTGAAACTTAATTTAAACCTAGATTATAGATGTGATATGGCATAGGTCATCCTTCGATCCATTGTAGAACTTGGAAACCCACTCAGGGAATATTCGTCCACATTTTTGTTGAACGCAGTTGGTTTTTACCATCCTATATTAAAACATTTCCTTTTATCAATAGTGCAATTTGTAAACGATATTTTGTGAGTAGAATACAATTTCCAATGGTAAACTTAACTGCTTTTTCGACGTTATTTTACCAGCTAACTAAAAATAGGAAAGCTTTGAACCCTTTCCAATAAATTAAGTTAGTATTAAGATTCTTTCACAGGGAGTGCAGTGGAGCTGACGCTGAAATCATTAAGTATTTGGTTATATCATCGCTAGTTTCACTGAACCCCCCCCCCCTCCCATGAACCATGGATCTTGCCGTTGGTGGGGAGGCTTGCGTGCCTCAGCGATACAGGTGCAACCACAATGGAGGGGTATCCGTTGAGAGGCCAGACAAACATACGGATACTGAAGAGGGGCAGCAGCCTTTTCAGTAGTTGCAGGGGCAACAGTCTGGATGATTGACTGATCTGGCATTGTAACATTAACCAAAACGGCCTTGCTGTGCTGGTACTGCGAACGGCTGAAAGCAAGGGGAAACTACAGCCGTAAATTTTCCCGAGGACATGCAGCTTTACTGTATGATTAAATGATGATGTCGTCCTCTTGGGTAAAATATTCCGGATGTAAAATAGTCCCCCATTCGGATCTCCGGGCGGGGACTACTCAAGAGGACGTCGTTATCAGGAGAAAGGAAACTGGTGTTCTACGGATCGGAGCGTGGAATGTCAGATCCCTTAATCGGGCAGGCAGGTTAGAAAATTTAAAAAGGGAAATGGATAGGTTAAAGTTAGATATAGTGGGAATTAGTGAAGTTCGGTGGCAGGAGGAACAAGACTTTTAGTCAGGTGATTACAGGTTTATAAATACATAATCAAATAGGGGTAATGCAGGAGTAGGTTTAATAATGAATAAAAAAATAGGAGTGCGGGTTAGCTACTACAAACAGCATAGTGAACGCGTTATTGTGGCCAAGATAGACACAAAGCCCATGCCTACTACAGTAGTACAAGTTTATATGCCAACTAGCTCTGCAGATGATGAAGAAATTGATGAAATGTATGACGAGATAAAAGAAATTATTCAGGTAGTGAAGGGAGACGAAAATTTAATAGTCATGGGTGACTGGAATTCGTCAGTTGGAAAAGGGAGAGAAGGAAACATAGTAGGTGAATATGGATTGGGGGGGGGGGGGGGGAGAAATGAAAGAGGAAGCCGCCTTGTAGAATTTTGCACAGAGCATAACTTAATCATAGCTAACACTTGGTTCAAGAATCATAAAAGAAGGTTGTATACCTGGAAGAATCCTGGAGATACTAAAAGGTATCAGATAGATTATATAATGGTAAGACAGAGATTTAGGAACCAGGTTTTAAATTGTAAGACATTTCCAGGGGCAGATGTGGATTCTGACCACAATCTATTGGTTATGAACTGCAGATTGAAACTGAAGAAACTGCAAAAATATGGGAATTTAAGGAGATGGGACCTGGATAAACTGAAAGAACCAGAGGTTGTACAGAGTTTCAGGGAGAGTATAAGGGAACAATTGACAGGAATGGGGGAAAGAAATACAGTAAAAGAAGAATGGGTAGCTCTGAGGGATGAAGTAGTGAAGGCAGCAGACGATCAAGTAGGTAAAAAGACGAGGGCTAATAGAAATCCTTGGGTAACAGAAGAAATATTGAATTTAATTGACGAAAGGAGAAAATATAAAAATGCAGTAAATGAAGCAGGCAAAAAGGAATACAAACGTCTCAAAAATGAGATCGACAGGAAGTGCAAAATGGCTAAGCAGGGATGGCTAGAGGACAAATGTAAGGATGTAGAGGCTTGTCTCACTAGGGGTAAGATAGATACTGCCTACAGGAAAATTAAAGAGACCTTTGGAGAGAAGAGAACCACTTGTATGAATATCAAGAGCTCAGATGGAAAACCCGTTCTAAGCAAAGAAGGGAAAGCAGAAAGGTGGAAGGAGTATATAGAGGGTTTATACAAGGGCGACGTATTTGATGACAATCTTATGGAAATGGAAGAGGATGTAGATGAAGATGAAATGGGAGATAAGATACTGCGTGAGGAGTTTGACAGAGCACTGAAAGACCTGAGTCGAAACAAGGCCCCGGGAGTAGACAACATTCCATTAGAACTACTGATGGCCTTGGGAGAACCAGTCATGACAAAACTCTACCATCTGGTGAGCAAGATGTATGAGACAGGCGAAATACCCACAGACTTCAAGAAGAATATAATAATTTCAATCCCAAAGAAAGCAGGTGTTGACAGACGTGAAAATTACCGAACTATCAGTTTAATAAATCACAGCTGCAAAATACTAACGCAAATTCTTTACAGACGAATGGAAAAACTGGTTGAAGCGGACCTCGGGGAAGATCAGTTTGGATTCCGTAGAAATGTTGGAACACGTGAGGCAATACTAACCTTACGACTTATCTTAGAAGAAAGATTAAGAAAAGGCAAACCTTCGTTTCTAGCATTTGTAGACTTAGAGAAAGCTTTTGACAACGTTAACTGGAATACTCTCTTTCAAATTCTGAAGGTGGCAGGGGTAAAATACAGGGATCGAAAGGCTATTTACAATTTGTACAGAAACCAGATGGCAGTTATAAGAGTCGAGGGGCATGAAAGGGAAGCAGTGGTTGGGAAAGGAGTGAGACAGGGTTGTAGCCTGTCCCCGATGTTATTCAATCTGTATATTGAGCAAGCAGTAAAGGAAACAAAAGAAAAATTCGGAGTAGGTATTAAAATTCATGGAGAAGAAGTAAAAACTTTGAGGTTCGCCGATGACATTGTAATTCTGTCAGAGACAGCAAAGGACTTGGAAGAGCAGTTGAAAGGAATGGACAGTATCTTGAAAGGAGGATATAAGATGAACATCAACAAAAGCAAAACGAGGATAATGGAATGTAGTCAAATTAAATCGGGTGATGCTGAGGGGATTAGATTAGGAAATGAGAGACTTAAAGTAGTTAAGGAGTTTTGCTATTTAGGGAGTAAAATAACTGATGATGGTCGAAGTAGAGAGGATATAAAATGTAGACTGGCAATGGCAAGAAAATCGTTTCTGAAGAAGAGAAATTTGTTAACATCGAGTATAGATTTAAGTGTCGGGACGTCGTTTCTGAAAGTATTTGCATGAAGTGTAGCCATGTATGGAAGTGAAACATGGACGATAACCAGTTTGGACAAGAAGAGAATAGAAGCTTTCGAAATGTGGTGCTACAGAAGAATGCTGAAGATAAGGTGGGTAGATCACGTAACTAATGAGGAGGTATTGAATAGGATTGGGGAGAAGAGAAGTTTGTGGCACAACTTGACTAGAAGAAGGGATCGGTTGGTAGGATATGTTTTGAGGCATCAAGGGATCACAAATTTAACATTGGAGGGCTAGAAGAAGGGATCGGTTGGTAGGACATGTTTTGAGGCATCAAGGGATCACAAATTTAACATTGGAGGGCAGCATGGAGGGTAAAAATCGTAGAGGGAGATCAAGAGATGAGTACACTAAGCAGATTCAGAAGGATGTAGGCTGCAGTACGTACTGGGAGATGAAGAAGCTTGCACAGGATAGAGTAGCATGGAGAGCTGCATCAAACCAGTCTCAGGACTGAAGACCACAACAGTAACAACAGTCTCACTGAACTCTTCTGAATTCTACATGTCATGTGTGGTCTGGCGTCTCCTTACCAGCAACAGGTCCCAGGTTCAATTCCCTAAAAAACATGCTCAGAGTGTCGTTGCGCGAAAGTGGTAGGGAGACACGATATAGAACAGATAGACAGCATGCAGAATGTTTAGAAAATGGTGACCCTGCCAGGATGGTAAAATACCATGATTGAAGGTCGACAACATGCCTAACTAGGTCAGAAAAATATCCTGTTGAAAAATTTTCGGAGTAAAAATTTTTTCCTAAAGTGATAAATAGTCGAAAACAGTAGCTGCAGCGACAGATAGTAAGAAAGTATTCAATAATGAGAGATTCTAGCAGAGAAAATAGCATAATTAAGTTATGAATTTTAAAAATTGTTAGAATTAAGTTTTCTCTGCAATGCAAGCGCACAGGTGGCGGACACATCGTTGACAAGTTGGTTCTGACCCAACAAGTAAGTGAATGGTTTGTCTTGTCAAGTCGTGTGTGAACAAAAAGTTTATGAAACGCGTGAGATCGTGTGAGCGCATGTTGTCTCGAAGTAGGGCGCGTGAATTGCTTTTAAAACAGAAAATATGGGATTCGGAAAGATTAGCAATGACAGATCGAGACCTGAACGAATTGAGGTAGAGACCCAGCATGAAAATGGACAGAGAATAGGAGACAGTACAACAGACGATGCAGTATCGCGAGAATTAGGACATATAACGCACCATAACGAGGATAATGTACGTCAAGGCATAGAAAACGTAAGTCAGCATACGACAGAGGAGCAGGAAAGTAGAGAGACAGTCGATGAGGATTATAACTTGCGTCTTGAATACGTAGAACCTATAGTACAAGTAATCAGAGCTCCCTCACCACAGAGTACAAGGAATGCGAGCAGAAACGTGTCACAGCACAGTTCAATGCAATCAGTTGCAAACCAACAGAGCGTAGGACGTCGGAAGAAAACGCAATAGGACCCACCAATCTGGCAGAATTATTACAACAAATTACGGAAATCATGACAAGGCAAAATAAAGACATAGCGAACCAAATTCAAATTCAGAATACAGAAACCACGAGACAAATGCGTGAGATTAAAGAACAAAACAAAAAAATTCAGTTACACCTAAGTCATATTGAAGACGAGGCAAAAGAATCTCGAGAAGTAATAGGAAACTTAGTAACAAGTTACAATCAACTGAGAACAGACATTGACAAGGTACAAGCGGACATACAAACATTGCGTAATGACACTCAGGACGAGATCAAAACATTACGTAACAACACCCAGGGAGAAGTCAAGAAACTAGAGAAACGGATAAACGTAATTATTAGACAAGCAGCCGGTACAGCGCGTGAAATGGTTGAAAACAATGTGTTACACAAACGTATCACAAAAGCAGCGCTGAAAAGATATGATAACCGCATAGTCAAAATAGAAGCGCAAACGAAGCGACAATTTCAGAAATTGCGAACAGAGTTGTTGCAAACCATTGAAGAGCGTAGTGAACAGGATCGAACAAGCACAGAGTCTGCAACCACATCCGTATCTGTAACAGCACCGGAAAAACAAGCAATTAACGAAGATATTACACATTTCCGATTCCAATCACAGGCGGAAAGTAACATACCTGACAATGGAAAGCCAGGTCGCGAAGAGTACAGTGCAACGCATTCAGCTACATGTTCACAACCGATGGAAGAAAATTATTGCGTACCACTCCAACGTTACTACGCAAGGGTAGGCGAAAGTTACAGTGGACAATATCCAATGGATCTACCACAACCGGAAAGAACGACGGGAGAAATGATCAGAAACAAAAGTGGCGAAGAATCGCTAATTTCATATGGAACTATGACGAAGTACGACAACGATCATTTCCTCACAGTCAGAAAATTTCAACACTTTCGAGAAGGAAACTCATTACATCCACGAACTTTTATTGATCAATTCCGAGTAGGATTACCAGAACACTGGACGCTAGCACACAAATTAGACTTTATATGTGCATACATGTCAGGAACAGTCGCAGAAACCATGCAGAATGTTGCAGCGACATGCCGATCGTACGAAGATTTCAGAGAGAAGTTTCTCTCACGATATTGGTCCAGCGAAGCACAGAACAGAGTGAAGTACGAATTATTACAGAACCCATATTTTGAAAATTCAGGAGAGAAGAGTCCCGTGAAATTTTCGAAGTAATGGCAAACAAAAATCAATGCTTAGATGTACCATACAGTGACGGAGAGTTGATTAAATTATGCGCGATGAAGCTACCATTGAAATACCAGCAATCATTAGTAGGTCGCGGAGGCAATGACGTCGAAGGTATTCTAAGGGAACTAGAGTTCATATTTTCGGAAGATGACGCAAGAAAAACGAAGCGCACGTGAAAACGAAAGCAAAAAGCAGTGGAATCCACAAGACACAGTACGAAGAAACAATAATTACGAACCACGTGATAACTTCGCATCAAGAAACGACAATAGATTTCAACAAAGAACCGGTTATGGATTTAGAAGAGAATATGGCAATAACTATAATTCACCCAGGAACGGCAACAACTATTACAGAGGGAATAACGACAACCGGAACGGGTACTGGAGAACCAATAGACCGACAAATTATCAACAAAGAAACTGCTATCAACAAGCTGAACAAGAAAAGAGAATACACATAGAAGAGGTGGAGGTAAGACCACCAAACCCCGATAAACGTTCGAATTGACAGCTAAGCGCCCATGCCAAAGAGAATGACGCACCGACCAAGGACAATTGCAGCACCTTGAACAGAGAAGTAAAAATCTTATCACGAGAAGAGAAGAAGGAAGAAACAAATCCGCAGGGACCAGATGAAAACGAAGACAAGAAAATAACAATATCGTGTTGGGACGAAATTAATTGGGAGAATACTGACGAGGAAGATGAATTACCATAGGCATGCACAATGAATGTAGGAGGAAAGGACGAAGTAATGAATATTGCAGAGCTATTTGAGATGGAAACCAGGGAAAGCGAATTCAATGAGGATAATGCGTAGTCAACAGAAGTTGAAAATAAGTTACGAGTGGGCACACAACACAACATATATAATGAAGGAAGTTATGAAGCGATAATTAGAGCATTTAGATGCGATTATGTGGAAGTAGTGACGAAGAATGAGAAGATAGATGAGGATGAGGAAAAAGTAGAGGATGTTGAAGAAAGCGTAAATGAAGGAAGAAATAGAGAAGAGGAAATAAAAGAGAGAGAAGTAGTAGTCGAAGCTTATCCAACAGAATGTTCGAATTCACAAAGGAAATTCCTAAAAAGACTCATGTATGATTCAGTGGAGGATTCGTTGATGCAAGAAGTAGAAGAACAGGACCAACCCTTTCAAATTCAACCAATTGCGAAGGCCATGGTAAAGCATATCCCAGTCAATATTGTAATTGATAGCGGAAGTGAACTGACTCCGATCTCAGAAAAATTATTCATGCAGTGTAATGCCAATGAGGAATTGCCAGTTCTGAAAACACGTAAGATTAAAGTAAGAGGTCCTATTAGAAACAATGCTGCGAAAGTTACAAGACAAACAAGGTTAACTCCTTCGTGCGAAGATCAAAAGATCGAAGCCAACTTTGTGATTATACCTAAACTAACTGCAGATTTGATTATAGGTGCAGATTTTTTAAATGAGAGATGAGCGATAATAGATATGGGGAAAGGTAGCGTAACATTCGGGAATGTCACACTTCTCTTTGAGCAAAAGCTAAAATTAGAAGAAATACCAGTTATAAACAAACAATTACGAATGATGCGAGATACAGAGGATGAAGAATTAGAATGGTATGCAAAAAAGGGGAAATCGCCTCAACTCATGTCAGAAGTCCATAAAGAAATCGACGAAAAATTGCAAGAAGTTCAAGGTATTTTGAAACACAGTAAAAGAGAATTAGAGGGTATTTTACGAGATAAAGCAGAGGAATTTTTACCTAAGACTGGCAGTAATAAACACTTTCAGTACAAGTTTGAAGCCGGCCGCGGTGGTCTAGCGGTTCTGGCGCTGCAGTCCGGAACTGCGGGACTGCTACGGTCGCAGGTTCGAATCCTGCCTCGGGCATGGTTGTGTGTGATGTCCTTAGGTTAGTTAGGTTTAAGTAGTTCTAAGTTCTAGGGGACTTATGACCTAAGATGTTGAGTCCCATAGTGCTCAGAGCCATTTGAACCATTTTTTACAAGTTTGAAGATTAATTTAATTACTGGTAAATAATCAGCACAATATTTCAAGATTATGTTGCAGATAATATCGTCAGGAGAAACAAGAATGAAGAGAGAGGAAGGTGGGAAAAAGAAAGTAGTTTCAATAAAAACAAAAACAAAAATAACACCAATAGTACCATAGATTAAGGCGAAGGAATAAAACGTAGATACTCTAACAGCATGAAATACTAAAATGCTATACACCACGACACTACACAAAAATAAAAAACGAATTTGAGGATTTTTGTATAAGTTAAGACTCAAAATATCTTAGAATTGTAACATGGAAAGGGCGCCAAAATTTGTAAAGCTTTTTAAAAAGGCGCAAAACAATGTAGGTGCTAGACATATGTTAGATGAATATAAGTAAAACTTTTTGTAAGAACCATTGTAAAAACTCCAGCTAAGACCAGATGCAACGACCCACAAGTTGCAATGCGAGAAGTATCAAGAAAATAAAGGACATAATTAGCAAGACACGATTCCTACAAGGCAGAAGCGTCGAGAGAAGGGAAAGGACAGCGAGACCAACAGAAGGCCCTTGTAACTGGAGTGGGCAATGAATTTGCTCGCTAGGCGGAACCCTGCTGGGACGGAACACCCTGCAGTGAGCGCCCCCACTCAGCGGAGCGAGCAAAAAACGGCCAGGCGAGAAGACCGCTTGGGCAAGCCACCACTGGCAAAAAAAAAAAAAAATATGTAAAAGTCACACTACCGCTATTAAACAGCACGCTGATGCACGAAACTGAAGAAAACGTCCACAAAAGTAGAAATGACATGTCCAAACCATTTATCAAACTGTTACTAAGAGGAGAACTTCAAAGCGACTAGTTATCAATAAATATTTCCATATCCTGCCCAGAGAAGAACCAAGAATCAAGTAAGAAGCAGACAAAAAGCAGGAAGAACAGAAGTTGAAGATTTGCAAGATTGAGACCAAGAAAGAAGATGGGTGAAGAATAGACGACATACCTTCCCAAATCCCTATCCTATTGTAAACTAGTCGTCTGCGAAGTATTACAACGAAAAACGACCGCTTTCAGCGACACATAACGATGACTTTCACGCATAAAAAGCCAGTAAACCATGAGATTCTGCACTCACAGCTCCATTCCATTATGGGACCTCCACAACAGCAACACACACTTGCAAAGCCAACAAGGAACGACGAACGAAGCTGTACATCAAATACTTGCCCACATACACTCCTGGAAATGGAAAAAAGGACACATTGACACCGGTGTGTCAGACCCACCATACTTGCTCCAGACACTGCGAGAGGGCTGTACAAGCAATGATCACACGCACGGCACAGCGGACACACCAGGAACCGCGGTGTTGGCCGTCGAATGGCGCTAGCTGCGCAGCATTTGTGCACCGCCGCCGTCAGTGTCAGCCAGTTTGCCGTGGCATACGGAGCTCCATCGCAGTCTTTAACACTGGTAGCATGCCACGACAGCGTGGATGTGAACCGTATGTGCAGTTGACGGACTTTGAGCGAGGGTGTATAGTGGGCATGCGGGAGGCCGGGTGGACGTACCGCCGAATTGCTCAACACGTGGGGCGTGAGGTCTCCACAGTACATCGATGTTGTCGCCAGTGGTCGGCGGAAAGTGCACGTGCCCGTCAACCTGGGACCGGACCGCAGCTACGCACGGATGCACGCCAAGACCGTAGGATCCTATGCAGTGCCGTAGGGGACCGCACCGCCACTTCCCAGCAAATTAGGGACACTGTTGCTCCTGGGGTATCGGCGAGGACCACTCGCAACCGTCTCCATGAAGCTGGGCTACGGTCCCGCACACCGTTAGGCCGTCTTCCACTCGTGCCCCAACATCGTGCAGCCCGCCTCCAGTGGTGTCGCGACAGGCGTGAATGGAGGGACGAATGGAGACGTGTCGTCTTCAGTGATGAGAGTCGCTTCTGCCTTGGTGCCAATGATGGTCGTATGCGTGTTTGGCGCCGTGCAGGTGAGCGCCACAATCAGGACTGCATACGACCGAGGCACACAGGGCCAACACCCGGCATCATGGTGTGGGGAGCGATCTCCTACACCGGCCATACACCACTGGTGATTGTCGAGGGGACACTGAATAGTGCACGGTACATCGAAACCGTCATCGAACCCATCGTTCTACCATTCCTAGACCGGCAAGGCAACTTGCTGTTCCAACAGGACAATGCACGTCCGCATGTATCCCGTGCCACCCAACGTGCTCTAGAAGGTGTAAGTCAACTACCCTGGCCAGCAAGATCTCCGGATCTGTCCCCCATTGAGCATGTTTGGGACTGGATGAAGCGTCGTCTCACGCGGTCTGCACGTCCAGCACGAACGCTGGTCCAACTGAGGCGCCAGGTGGAAATGGCATGGCAAGCCGTTCCACAGGACTACATCCAGCATCTCTACGATCGTCTCCATGGGAGAATAGCAGCCTGCATTGCTGCGAAAGGTGGATATACACTGTACTAGTGCCGACATTGTGCATGCTCTGTTGCCTGTGTCTAAGTGCCTGTGGTTCTGTCGGTGTGATCATGTGATGTATCTGACCCCAAGAATGTGTCAATAAAGTTTCCCCTTCCTGGGACAATGAATTCACGGTGTTCTTATTTCAATTTCCGGGAGTGTACATCTCGGTCAAGTCCATCACCTTCATGCAAAAACATTCGGCAACCTCATGCTTAAACATTCATAGGATTGTGTGAATGTGTGAAATCAAATTATGTGATGTAGGAATTGTGCAAATTAAACGTGTGAAAAACTAAATAAGTTAAGCACACCAGACAGCTAATAAACTGCAAAATAAGTCATTGACTGTCGACTTAAGTAAAAAATAGACTATCGATAAAAATAAGTCATTAGTTCTTGAAATGGACAGTATACAAAGAACAAAAGTAATGCGTAATGAACACTAAAACATTATGCCACTTATTTTCTCCTCATAAAAAATAATAGAATAACTATATTTTACTTATTTTCTCCTTATAAAAACAAAGAATAAAAAATTATCTTGTTGGATGTTTTCCTTTTTTTAACATTTGTACCATTTGTTAGGATAATATCTCAATACTTGTGTATGTATATTTCTTTGTCAAAGCAATTCTTGGAAATAATTCTTATTTGTTAGTGTAACAATGTTGAAATGAGTGTCTAGAAACAAAAAAATTTTACTTGTACATGGTATTTAGAAAATGTGTTAGGAATAGATTTTACTTAATTACTACATGTATAAAAAAAATATATTTCTAAGAAAATCGATGTGAAAGACTCCTCACTTTCGATAACAAACTTCTTAAAAAACAAACTTCACACTTAAATAAAGAAAATAATTAAAAATGAACAATAGCATAAAAATATTCTTCTCTTGTCATTTTTAATTATAATGTGGAAGAATATAAAAACATAAATTAGTAATATAAACTAGCACAGAGCCAGAATAATGTGGCTGAACAGTAGGCAACAAAATTTAGATAGATCAATAATAATTTTTGATTGCCTAACTTCAGTGCAAAAATTAAGTTCGAAGGGTGGTGATATGTAAGGCATCAGGCACATCCAACACCTTCCATGAAAACCCTGACATGATAAGCAAATCCAGTAGTATGTCACATAGCTCCGAATAAATCGTGACATTAAATTAACCAAAGTAATACGAGTAACGAGTGAGCAAATGGAATACCACAACTAACACAAGAATGCCTAAATGCATGTCATACCTTCCCACCGTGAGACAGACGCAGTTCCGAGGGGAGAAACGAGAACAGCAGCCAAGAGCAGAACTGTGTTAAGCGATAAGGCCCTACGATAAGGACGGACGGACACCCACCTCGCCAGCTAACTGCTAGGACCACACCACCCGCACGTTTTTTAGCGTGTGACTTTTTCGCGTCTCTGTTACGTTAGGACCACCACCCAGCCCATGTTAAAAGATAGAGCCCTCCAGAAGAACAGTATAGATCTTACAATAACGCTAAAAGGACCACACCAGCTGCAAGTTTTAGCGTGAGACTTTTTCGGGTCTCTGTTACGTTGCAAACTTTAAAAACATTGCCTCACCACGTAAAGTATTACGTTTCTCATTGGATAGACAGAATTTTTGTAGGCGGAGCTTAAGGTTAAAATTGAGACCCTGATTGGTCAGATGAAAACACAGCCAGATAGCTTTTTTTTTAAAACCAACTTCGGTAAATTGTAGTAAGGAGAAGTTAGGAGAGAGTTGCTTCCGACAGGACGAGCTGGACGGAGCTGCGCCGGCTGCCGCCCCCTGACGAACACCGACAAGGTAACGAACGCACGCGATGCCGTATTTTTGAGCGCATAAGGCTTCACTCAGAACTGCAGAAGTCTCATCTGTTACATCCCCTTTACGTAATACTAGTGTCGATCGTCAATTAAAGCTCATGGTGTTCACATTTGCCACTTGAAGTTAAAATCTGAAACGCGAAGATTTTTCTGTTATATAGTTATTGAGAAGTCACATCAGCCCCTGTAATTTACGACAAGTTAGATAAGTAATTAAAGATAATTGAGGGTCACTGTAGACCATTTTGATAGTTTTCTCTTTTGTGAAACTTAATTTAAACCTAGATTATAGATGTGATATGGCATAGGTCATCCTTCGATCCACTATAGAACTTGGAAACCCACTCAGGGAATATGCGTTCACATTTTTGTTGAACGCAGTTGGTTTTTACCATTAAAACATTTCCTTTTATCAATAGTGCAATTTATAAACGATGTTTTGTGAGTAGAATAAAATTTGCAATGGTAAACTTAACTGCTTTTTCGACGTTATTTTACCAGCTAACTAAAAATAGGAAAGCCTTGAACCCCTTCCACTAAATTTAATTAGTATTAAGATTCTTTTACAGGGAGTGCAGTGGAGCTGACGCTGAAATCATTAAGTATTTGGTTATATCATCGCTAGTCTCACTGAACTCTCCTGAATTCTACATGTCATGTGTGGTCTGGCGTCTCCTTACCAGCAACAGGTCCCAGGTTCAAATAGTCAATTCCCTAAAAAACACGCTCAGAGCGTCGTTGCGCGAAAGTGGTAGGGAGACACGATATAGAACAAACAGACACCACACAGAATGTTTAGAAACTATACACTTTGGAGTATTAACTGAGAGGAATGCGAAGAGCGTTACTATTGAGCAGATAACGGTGAGAAATTTTATTATTTCAGGGATAGCATTCATTATTTTCAAACTGATCAAGTTTTGTTTTATCACCAGGGCCAATTTCAAATCTATAGTGTCGCATCAGATTCAGTTTTTGTGTTACGTAAATTCATGCAGTTTTGGTTTGGTTGAAAGTTATTGGCAGTTAAGATTCTCGTAACAAAATTAAATTTTTATTCTCGCAGTCACGAAAGTTCAGTACAGGGCAAACCGGATAGGGGACGAGATGAAATACACTTTCACATGCCATTCCCATGCCAACAGTTGCGTTTCAGACTACTGTCAGTTATGTGATTTCAATCATATTTCAAACGTACATGTTTCACTTCTTTCAAACGTGCACTTGGCGACAACATTGTGAAGATCGAAATTCTTTTTGGTGTTTTTGAAACAATGCAATCAGGCACATGCTCTGCTCATTGTTACTTAGTAAGTGAAGTTAGTAATTTTGCGCTGCGCATTTACTAATCTGTGTCAGTTATTCCTAACAAGTCCAAATTGCTCTTTATTTCTTGTCTACTTGTTTGTTCTTTGATTGTATTTGCTCATCTTACCGAGTAAAACGATTAATAGTACCACGCGTAGCTCAGTCATGGACAATGCCGGAAATACTTTTTTTCAAATAAATCTGTTGCAATGAATACCAATTCTGACAATACTGATCTGACGACAGCGCATCACACGACAGTCGGTGAAAGTGCATATTCAATGGCAAACAGTCCAACTACCTTGAATTCTGCTTTACCTACCGATGTCGCAAATCAGGCCGCACATTCCACAAACGCGGAAGCCGCGGATACACATACCTGCTTTTTACAAAATTTGCTTTCTGTTCATTTACCTTTAGAATCCAATCACAGTTACAATACCCAAACTTCAACAGACATGTCAAATGCTGACACAGTTGAACAGTTTACGCACAATACTTTAAACACTTACAGTCAGTTATCAAATGATGCCACTATGATGATGTTTCAACAAATCATGGACGGCAATAAAAAGTGGCAGCAGAAACAAGGCGAACGTTTCATTCAAATTAGTGAAGCGGTGAACCAACAGACACAAAAACTCAGTGACGAAGTTAATAAAGTATGAGAAAAAAAAGAAGAACTGACATGCAGTATAGAACAACAAATTAACGAATGCTTTGAACAACAAGAAACGCGACTTAATGAACGCCTCAGTCAGCACATAGAGGCATGTAATCAATTTCACGAACTAGTTACACTTATAATCCAACGCAAAATGAGACCATTCACCAATAAAATGAAAAGATCGTACATATACACGAAACAGTCGTTCACGAGCAGCATGAAATCAGCAAAACTGTAGCAGCTCACGTAGAAAAATACACAGACAGTTGCTACAGTAAAGTTTTCGGTGACCTTAAAACCGTACAAGACACGAACACACAACTTCAAAGCGGTTTTACAGAGTATAAGACACAAGTAAATACTCGTTTCAGTCAACAACACGGAAAACACCAAGAAGTCATACAAACACTTTAAAAAAAATGGCTCTGAGCACTGTGGGAGTTAACATCTGAGGTCATCGGTCCCCTAAAACTTAAAACTACTTGAACATAACGAACCTAAGGAAATCACACACCTCCGTGCCCGAGGCAGGATTCGAACCTGCGACCGTAGCGGTCGCGCGTTTCCACACTGAAACGCCTAGAACCGCTCGGCCACACCGGCCGGAATACAAACTGTCACCAGTGCACTTGAACAATTACAACTTGATACTGATTCTGCCGTAGTCAAATCTGACATACGCAAACTTAACAAGTGTATAAAGAAACTGCTCAAATTTCATCACTTACAGAAAGTCTTGATGACCTATCGAACAGAGAATAAATTTTAGAAAGTAATAACGATTCTAAATCTGAAGACACATTGTCTTCTCCTTTCATTCAGTCTGGACAATTTCAATCTGTGAGTTGAACCTGCATAGGAATGCATTGAATCGTAAAGTTAACAGTTTGAACCATGAAATTGCCACATTACAAGATCAATCAAGTACATAGTAACCTTCAATATAATCAGGCAGAACAATTTGATTCTATGCTGCTAGAGCACAATCTTGGCAGATCATGACGTATGAGAGAATTAGATACGGAACAACGTCCGCAAAACACATTTTTTAACAGTAATGAACCAACATAAAATCTGTGACACGATGGTTTCAATTACAAGCATTTATTGTCAGTACGTAAATTCAAGGTATTCCGCATTCATACGAGGAATGAACACAGTAATACCGGCTGAATTGAAAGACAGAATAACCATGTGTGTTGATCACATTTTAACTGCGGAACCCACTTGGTCTAACGATAACAATAATCTTCGAGCTTTACTTCAGACATTTCTTCAGCAAGGCCTCACAGTTAATCTGAGTAAATCACACTTTGGTAAAGCTTCCGTTAAATTTCTTGGTTACGTCATTTCTGCCAGCGGCATTGCGCCCGATCGCGAAAAACTTATAGCAGTTCGAGATATTACAATTCCTACTTCAAGAGAGCAACTTCATAGCTTCCTAGGACTGATCAACTTTTTTATCGCCTCATTTATGATTCTGCACTGGATACCCCGAGTTATATCAGTTAAGAGGCGAAAATACTATCTGGACATGGGATGAACACGCTCTTCCCGAATTCTTGACCTTTAAGCATATACTCTTGAATGCACCGATATTATCACACCCTGATCCCGCTAAGAACTTTTCGATCGCCACCGACAGTTCCAAAACAACCCTCAGCGTATACATTTTCCAAGAAATAGAAGAAGAAGCCGTTATTGTCACTAAAAGCATTGCATTTGCGATGGCATCATTGTCATTAAAAGCATTGCATTTGCGAGCCGCATGCTATCTGCTGCAGAACGCAACTATTCGATTACGGAGTTGGAAACCTTATATGGCGTTTGGGCATTTACTAAATTTAGACACGTTTAATATGGAAGACATACCTCTGTTTATACTGACCACCGTGCTATTCAGTTTCTGCTTTCCGCAAAATTTTCTCACGACCGCCTTGGACGATGGAAGTTATATTTACAAGAATTTGACTTTACTGCAATCCATATTCCCGGTTCTCAAAACGTGGTAGCTGATGCTTTATCTCGTTCACTTACTACCAGACAACAAGACCTTGTCACACATCTTTGCCAAACTAATTACAGTATTTTGTACATACAACAAGTAGCGTTTGAAACCTTTATTTCTTCATCTCTTCAAGACACTACTAAAGAACCGGATAAGAACAATATCTGGAAAAATATTAAGCAGCTTTGGAATGACAAGACTAATTCAACAATCAGACACCACTGCTTAGTACGTAATAATATTGTCTTTCGACGTACACATCCATACCGTGACAATTGGGTCTTATGCATACCTGAAAATTTAGTCAACAGATTAATTTGGTACACACACTTTAAGATATGCACATTCTGGTTCACGAAAGTGTTTCCTCATTCTCAGACCGAATTGTTACTTTGCAAGTATGGATAAACGCAGCAACATGCAAGCTTTGTCAGCAAGCGAAATCATCGACGACTTCTCATCTCGCTACGTTATATCCCATTATACCAATTAAATCACGTCACATGGCTGCCATGGAAATCTATGGATCGATTCCCAGAAGCAAACGAGGATTTTCTTACATTTTAGTAGCAGTAGAATTAACTTCTAAAGCTACGGGCAAAACTGTTTCAGCAGTTTTTACAAAACATTTATTACCGATTTTTGGTCATGTACAAATAGTTATTTTGATAATGGACCATAATTCGAATCAGCTACCTGGACACATAAGATTACACCTCTACGGATATCCAGTTACCATGCTTCATCAAACCCACTAAACGCATTATGAAAGGAATTGGTAAGTTTGTCGTCTATACTGTCATAATAAACACACCGATTGGGATAAATATATCTACGTATTTATGTAAATTTTTTTCTCTTGGTTAACTAAGGCCTTCATCCGTGTGTATTCCTTAAAGCAATTTTAGTAATTTGTGTTCGGGCCTTCAGCCGTATTGTTTTGGAATCCTTTTAAGGGCATGTGTGATTAAGTGTTTTTAGGAAAATAAAGTTTGTGTGTTTTGTGCAACTAACAGTAACTGATCTTGGTCCCTTTACGCAACCATAACCTGATCCGCTCTGTCCTGCGAAACTCGGGTTTCAATGTACTAACGATTTTTCTTTGTATGCTACATATGTTTCAATTTAAATAGGGTCTATGGTAATATTTTATGAAGTGATGATAATGAAGACACAATGACGTTCTGCTAATGATAATAATATGTGAATAAGGTGAAGAAGAGTGATTGTAACCTCCCCCTCACTTATCGACCTTAATGACAGTGAAAAATTAAACCGCGTGTACCTAATGGAAATTTGGGAAAAGCAATCGTCACCGAAGTTAATCTGTCGGTAAAGAGGGAGGAAAGGGTTACATCTAAATGAAAGGAAAAATGCAAATGAAACTGGTGGAAATTAATTTTGAAAAGGGGTAAAGTTAATGAAGAAAGTAAATGTACGGCCGTTACGTTAACAATTAACTAGCGGTAATTAGATATTTGAGATTTGGGGGAAATTACGGTCGCCATTCCTAAGGACAATTACTATAGTAACTGAAAAAGAAAGGTAATTACACATATAATTAGCACTAGAAGCGTGGAAACTGAAGGTTGACACGTGTAGTGTGAAAACTGAAAGTTTGTCAGAAGTAATAAATTTCGCTACACTCTGACTTAATTTAGCAAAAGAATTAATAAAACTGGAAAATCGAAAGTTAATTTAGTGACTGAAGTTAATAGTGAGCTTTCTTTCTGAAGCACATCGACATTCAGTAAAATAAGGTTAGTCTTGGACTACCTCAACAATCATTTCAAAAGCTACTTGAATCTACGCAATTTAGAAATAAGAGAATTAACTCTGAACTTGAATTAAATGATTCTGAACAATTAACAATAGTAAAATTTAGTACGTACCAAGCTGAGCTGCAGTCACAGGTAACTAAAATACGGTAACAAAACTCGCACTCTTAATTTGTGCTTGTGCAATCTAAATATTGTAGCCAGCTGAACTTTGAAATCAAAGCAGTGAAATCGAATGATGCTGGCGTTTGAATTTCAACGACCCTCGGGCTCATTTCGGAAAAGGAAGGGACCCTGCTTGGCAATGCAATTGGGACAATGAGCAACAAAGGTTCATGCTAAGTTGCTGTAATTTTGCGAGGCAAATGGAACAATTTGAAAAGCTGAGGTCTGCCATACAGTTCTGAAACTTTACGTGCTTTTAGTCTTCCTTGTTGGTTGATTGAAGGTTTGAAGCCGTCGATCGAGGAGGTGGCGACAGTCACTCATTGTCGGCCGTCGCTGTTGCAGAAGCTGGATGTTGGCGCGCCTTCTTCTCGACACGGTCACCAGGCGAAACGGGCTCTTGATGTGCGCCAGCTAATGCTTCCCGTCCGCGACACCATGTCAGAAACTATCATCGCGAGTCGAGCGCAATTACATGCTGCCAAACCCCGAAAGCGCGGCAACTCGCGGGAGCGTCACACAACACACCTGCTCCACTCGCTACTCCAGCCAGACCCTCTCTGCCCGCGCTCCACGCGGCAGAGTTAACACTACCAAAGATCCTACACACTTTGATTCTTCACACGACCCATCGATGTAATCGTTCGATAGCAGTTTTCCCTAGGCAAGACCCAGCGTAAAAATACAAATAATATTTACGAAACAAACCAATTATACATCGACATGAGTGCATAAATATATATATACAAACAGTAAAACAATTACAATATATAAAGAGACAGAAATGTCATATCTTGAGGTAACAAAACAAGGAAAAAAAAATAATAGTACAATAGATGGAAATAGGAGGATATGCATTTCCGGCGTTACACGTGCCCCACATTGTCTGAGGATGTTCGTGTAACGTAAACAGACTCAGAAAATGTCCCAAAAAAGAAACAGCGGAAATGCATATGCTCAAAACATCAACAAAATTTAGCATTCGTCTAATTAATCATAAATCAATTTTTAGACCATAATAATTGAGTGGAGACACTCCTAATCTTATTCCACTCTGTCATCTTGCACAAAATAAAACAGGTTGACAACATATTAAAATTCATAGAAGATATAGAAAATGGTTTAGCTATTCCAAAATCGTCAAAATCCGTAACACTATCATGAAATGGAATACTATTTACAAAATTAATCAGAGTACATGGTCATAAAAACAGGTAGATCACAATACGCAAATTAATTATTAATTACATAGAATACACATTTTATATAACCTTTTCGTAATTAATACGCTTGCCATGAGAGTCCACTTAATGCTAAACAAGAAAATAATATTCAGTAGATCGAAAAAAACATAAGTATTGACAACAGAATTCTTTCATATCAGCTGTCCGGGAAGAAAAACAACTCCGCCTTCCGTACTCGCAAGTACAAAGAATGCCGACAGCGGCACAAGAGCCGACAGCGGCACAAGAGCCGACAGCGGTTCCGCCCCGCCAGTATTGTTGCGCCCGCCTGTGCGGCACGCTTGATCTCACTGGCCTGTGTAACGGCGTCTCCAGAACGTCCGTTTCACTGAATTCTTTCGGTAAAACTCACTCCCGAGTAATCTCAAGGAGTCCATAAACACTATCACAGTGGATAACTCAACACTGTCCATCATCACAGGCATGTACTAGCCTGAAACTTAAAACAGCGTCTAAGTACATTTTGCAATGACTAGTAAAACACATATTCATGGAATCTTACAGCTAGTTACAAAATCATATTTACATTGCTCAATCTACTGTGACTCAGCTGAAAACTTAAACTAGCAGCTTGGATTTTTAAATTAATTAATATTCAGTAACTCTTAAATCATTTAATCGACATAAATTACTTATTAATTACAACTTCTTTAATGACCTCTAGGTCAGGCAAAAGCATCGCCACATGGCACATCCTCAAATCTTACACTCTATATCTACATACTGTACAAATTACCCTATCTGTGGTACTAATCAATCCTTGGTTGGTACAATTTCAGGTCTACAATGTTTCGTATACTAATAGCTTTCCAGAGCTTGGATACTCTAAGCAATAAGCATTTGTGTGAGGTATACCAATGACTTTATATGGTCCGTTATAAACAAACTTAAATTTAGAGATTTCGTTGTCTATCTCGCTCGATTTCTCATGAGCTTTTACAAGTACTAAGCCTCCGATCGCAAACTTAGCAAAACGCGCTTTAGCGTCATGACGACGTATGCGAGCATCGGCTTTAAGCTTCAATACTTCTCGCAAACGATCTTTTTTCACACCAATACTAATGTCAATCCGTGGAGGGAATTTGATTATCTCTTCCACTAAACTTTTACTTCTGTCATCCAACAGGATTTCCTCTGGAGAAATCCCGTCGATTCATGTCTCAAGGTGTTCATAATTCTCTCAAATACTGCTACATATTTGCCCCATGCCCTATGGTTGTGATGGCAATAGGTACGGCACAGTCGGCCTAGCTCGCGCATATACCTCTCAGCGGGATTCCCAGCCGGACAATAAGCAGAAATATGGATCACCTCGACCCCATTACTTTCCATGCCTTCATTCCACAACTTAGAAGTAAATTGTGCCCCATTGTCTGATAGAATCGCCTTGGGCTTACCAATATGAACAAAATAATCGTTCACAAGCTTGCTATAGACCGTTTTGGCTGTAGCTTTCCTAATCGGCTATAGTTTGATAAACTTGGAAAAAGCTTCTAGCACTACTAAAATGTAGGCAAAGTTTCCTGATGACTTGGGCAAAGGTCCGTACAAGTCCACGCACAGTAACTCAAAGGTGTCGTTAGGCCTTATACTTTGCATAGGACCACGACTCGTACAGTTGGTAACCTTCACCTTCTGACATAAATCGCAAGTTTTCACTCTGTCAGTAACTCGTTTTAACATGTTGTTAAAATGCACTACTTCACTCAGCTTTTCCGTACATTTCTTTGGTCCACAGTGACCATACGCCAAGTGGTAGTAGTCTATTATTTCCGTGACGTATTTGGCGGGCCAGCATACCCGCCAAATATTACTATCTTCACCCTTACGTATGTACAAGATATGATCGTATATCTTGTAATACTTCCTTAATTTCTCTCCTTCTGGACTCTTTTCATCATATCGGGTTTTCACCATATTTAAACAACCATCCTCGTTCTGATGACGACGTAGATTCTTACAGATGTTCATTATTAATTTACGTCCCTCAACTTCTTTAAAATAGTACAATTTGACCACTCCATCTGCCTCATCTTTCAATAGACCTTGATTAGACTCGGGCAACCGCGACAGCGCATCAGCTACGCAATTGTCGGTCCCTTTTACGTAACAGATGTCATAGTTAAATTGCTGTAAATACAACGACCACCTAGTCAGTCTTTCGTGAAGTAGTTTACAATCCTTCAGATAAGTGAGCGCCTTATGGTCCGTATGAATAATCACCTTACGGTCCCATAGGTAACCCTTGAACTTCTTGAATCCCCACACGATAGCGAGACACTCTTTCTCAGAAATCGTGTAGTTTCGCTCACTTTTTGATAAAGTTCGACTCGCGAACGCTATCGTCCGGTGTTCCTTATCCTCTCCTTTACCAACTTCTTGGAACAGTTCTACCCCCACCCCGTAATTCGACGAATCCGTTCCCAGATGGAAGGGTAGCGATAAATCAGGATGAAATAGTATGTTAGATCTTAACAACTCGTCTTTTAATCTCTCGAAAGCGGTCTGACACCCGTCAGTCCACACAAACGGAACATTTTTGCGTAAGAGGTTATTCAAATTTTCATCATTAAACACTTGTCCTTTTACAAATTTACGGTAAAATCCTGTGAGCCCCAGAAAACTTTTTAACTGTTTCCTAGACTTGGGTGGAGGACAATTCCTTATTGCCTCTAGTTTCTCTGGGTCTTTCGTAATACCAGCAGTGGTAATTACATGCCCTAAAAATTTCAGTTCCTGCTTCACAAATTCGCATTTCTTTAGCTTTAGAGTCATTCCGCCACGGCGCAATGCTCTAAAAACTTCATCTAACAGGTCACAATGGTCATGCCAAGTGGCATTGGCCAACAATAGGTCGTCAACATATACAGTTAATCTTGAACTCAAAGCCGGTCCTAGCACTTTATCTAGGGCCCTGATGAATACGGACACAGATATATTAAGTCCAAACGGCAGTACTCTATACTGATAACACCTGCCCGCAAACAAGAAGGCGGTGTATGACCTAGATTCTTCTTCGAGTTCTATTTGCCAGTAACTAGCCGTCAGATCGAGGCTAGTCATGAACTTAACGTCATGAAAACGTTGCAAAATCTCCTCCATACTCTCTGGTCTGTCTGTTTCGCGTTGAACGACCCTATTCAACGTGCGTGCGTCAATCACAATACGCACACTACCATCCCGTTTTGCTACAATGACCAAACCGTTATTGTATGGACTCGTACTTCTTTCAATCACTCCCCAGTCGATCATCTTATCTATCTCCCGTTGCACTGCTTCCTTTTTGGACAGCGGTATAGCATACGGTCTCACGAAGAATGGTTCGTGCGGAATTACGTGCAACTTGCATTTATATCCTTCCATAAGTCCCGGTTTGTCTGAAAACACACTCTTATTCCTCATTATTACTTCATACAGGCCTCGTCTTTGTTCGTGTGTTACGTTTGACACACCGTCTACAATAATTTCCAATTCACTTTCTATACTATTGTCAATGCCGAGATTCCTCACATTACAGTAGTTCAAATTCATACCTACGTCAATACCATTGGGCCAGTTAACAATGCGTATAGGCTGGTATTGCCTATGCACACCGTCTCCTGCCTCGTCAAAACTAACTACTATTGTTTTATCTTGGGACGTACATGTCAAAGTTTTGCTTTCGCAATTAATCACTGCACGGTACTTTAATAGCCAATCTAACCCGATAATTACTTCCGTAGTTAAGTCTGTCACGACGACAAACTCTTGCTCAAATTGTGCCCCACATATCTCGAAGTTGATAAAAATCTGTTTTGTGACCGGTTTACTGGCCTTCCCAGTAGCACCGATAATTTTCACTCCTGTTACTGGCATAACTACGATGCCGGGTCTGTTTTTCAGTAACTCAAATATTTTCCCAGATACAGCACTCAGTTCTGCACCGGTGTCCATCAACGCGTTTAGTTGTAGGTCGTGCATATTAACAGACACTACTATCTGTCTACACTTGTCCTCGACTGTTTTTTTATTTTCCCACAGTAAATCCTCCTCTATATCCAGGTCATTCCAGAACAAACCATCCGGCTTTGATCCTAAATCCGGTTTATCTGGCGGCTTTTTCAGCCTCTGTTCACTTACAGTTTTAATTTCAACACGTTTGTCCTGAGGCATAGTCTCTAGCTTCGCCTCCAATACCGAAGCCTTTTCCTGTAACTCGTCAACTAGTGAGTGTTGCTTTGCCATCAATTCACTAATTGTCACCTTCGTTGATTCCACTTTGGTCAGATTGATCTCATCTGCCAATCTACCTGGAGGAATGTGCCCAGCAGCATCTGAAATTACTTCCTCTGGATCTGCGCAACCCACACTGCTATCGTCTGACTGTATAATGTCAGCTCTAACCTCATACACGCTGTAATCTATGTGCTTTTCTACCAATCGTGTCCGGCTATCACTAAAATTTTCGTAATCTTTCTCCTTAATACTCTCGCAACGTTTAAACTGGAGGTTTGCGTCGGATGGGTCGGCTACTTCTATCTCTATAACTTTCGGTAAAGTCTGCCGGTTAGGGCCAGAACTTTCCGTTACTACTTCAACACCTAACTCCTGCGGGACGAAACACGACGAATCTTGCTCGTGCTCCCCATTAACATCAACTATTTCTGGTAAAGTCTGCCGGTTAGGGCCAGAACTTTCCATCACTTCACAAATACTATCTTCCTGTGGGACGAGACGCGGCAAATTCTGCCCGCGCTCTCCATAAATGCTTCTCCCGTACAGGCCCTATAATCTCTTAGTTCGTCGTATAAGCGACCGAACTGCCTTAACCAGACCTCAACCCTCTCTGCATCCCCTCGCTCAATGACGGACGTGTTATCCGACATCTGATCTTCTCTCAACAATTGCGAACCATTCTTAAACTCAATCTCCAGTTCCGCTGTGGATATTACAGCTGCCCCTTTATAATCGATTTCCGGAACACTACTTAAATTGTTCTCACTGACAGTGAATGTATTTTCTACTGCCGTGTATACAGTTGATCTACTACTTGTGGGCGCACTCCTTTCTCCTAACACTGGCACACTCTCCCGTCGTTGATTATTCCACACGGAATTTTCATAACGACGACACCTGGGTTTTCTCCTGTTATTGGGCCGCCAAAATTTCTCCACGCCCGGTCGGCCCCTCACCGGCGCGGCTAATGGTTTCCCTGTCTCGTCCCAGCAGATACGCTCCCCGGATGCTGCTGAGGCGGCTGATCACACCCTCTGGCGTTATTACTATTCTGTGAAGCCCGTATCACGTTAGTACGATACTGGTTTCCGTCATTCCTGTTATTATTTGCATTGTACCGATTGTTATTACGGTCCGAACCATTATTGTTATTGCTGCCATGGTTGCGGTATGCATTATCCCCGTGGTTATCGTTGTTGTGGTTGCTGTAGTACCCGTTGTTGTTACCACGGCCTCTGCCACTGTCGCGATTATTGCGCCAATTGTCCTCGTCCTCCACTCTTTCCAGGAAATCATTGATTGTCCTGTAATTGCTTCCTACGTATCGTTTTGTATCATCTGGAAGCTTCTTGTAGAGTTCCCAGACTATTTCGGATTCCGAGCGGCGGTCACGCAAATATTCCAACTTGCGGATCCAGCCCTCACAAAACTCCTTCATCGAACCGCGCGAATTCGCATCGAAAGGCCTCGATACGACAAATTCGCGCCAGACACTTTGCTGTTTTTGCTCTGACCAGTATTCAGCCAGAAACAAATTTTTAAATTCGTCAAAAGTCAGGTTCGTAATGTTGAGGTTTAAGCCCCAACGCTTGGCATCACCAGCCAACACATCAATAATCGCATTAATTTTTCTCTCATCAGTCCATGTTCTGGGTAAAACTCTTTCACAATTCTTAATGAAATCCGTCGCGTGTATACCGCCTTTTTTCAAGGGGTCGAACCGCTCCTCTTTCGTCAACAATTCCGAACTATGTGCATAGATTGGCACATAGCTCTGTTTTTCGTCAAGTTTCTTTTCTAATTCCGACACTCTCGTAATTACTTGGCAAGTGGTTGTCGCAAGCGTTTCTACTTCCCTTCTTTTCTCTTCGCAGGTATTAGCCTGCTTCGTCACTTTGGTACCTACTTCGGATATTAAAGCCTTTAAAGTTTCCACCTTCTTTTGATCCTCTTTTTTCACTAATTGAATTTGTTCCGTCACCTTATTCTCGATGATCGGAGCAACTGATTCTCCTACACTTTTCTCGATTCTGCTAATTTCAGAATTAAAACGAGTATTTATGCTCGCAATTTCCGCCTGAACGCCCATCATTTCCTGTTTAAGATTACCGATTTCGGTATTAATTACAACAATATCTTCTTTGATTTTATCAACTTTTGTGTTAACAACTCCAACATTGTTGATAACAACGTTAATAGCTTTGTTCTGATTGCCTAGCATCCGTTCAAATTTTTCAGACTGAGCTTCTTGCTTGGCAGCCTGAGCTTCTTGCTTGGCCGATTGACTCTTGATTTCGTTAATCAAAACATTCAATAAATCAGTTAAATTCCCGGAAACTACCGGTTTTACTTCCGCAGCGGCTTCCTCTTTAATTTTCCCCCCGTATTCGTCATCAAGGGATTCAGATTTGATTTTCACTTCCGATTCCGAAACATTTTCTAAAGTTTGGAATTCCATTTCTGCTCTTTGTTGCGTTTCGGCGGTCGCGTCTTTCATGTTCGCCGCCTGCCCCTGAACAATGGGTACCGCGGTGCGCGTTTCCCACTGTTCGACCGATTGTTCCGTCTCCAAGTCTACCAAATTTTGGTAATTGTTGCCTTCACTCATTTTAATAATTTTCAATATAAATGCCAAATCTCAAATATAATTAGGATTACTCCCACTACTTATTCTCGCTGACGTAACGGCCTGTACGTAACCAGTACTTCGTTACGAGATTTGCAACATACAAAATTCGTGTCCAGACAACCTCAAATCCGAAGATTGCAGGTTCGAGTCCTGTCACGGTCGCCACGTGTAACCTCCCCCTCACTTATCGACCTTAATGACAGTGAAAAATTAAACCGCGTGTACCTAATGGAAATTTGGGAAAAGCAATCGTCACCGAAGTTAATCTGTCGGTAAAGAGGGAGGAAAGGGTTACATCTAAATGAAAGGAAAAATGCAAATGAAACTGGTGGAAATTAATTTTGAAAAGGGGTAAAGTTAATGAAGAAAGTAAATGTGCGGCCGTTACGTTAACAATTAACTAGCGGTAATTAGATATTTGAGATTTGGGGGAAATTACGGTCGCCAGTCCTAAGGACAATTACTATAGTAACTGAAAAAGAAAGGTAATTACACATATAATTAGCACTAGAAGCGTGGGAACTGAAGGTTGACACGTGTAGTGTGAAAACTGAAAGTTTGTCAGAAGTAATAAATTTCGCTACACTCTGACTTAATTTAGCAAAAGAATTAATAAAACTGGAAAATCGAAAGTTAATTTAGTGACTGAAGTTAATAGTGAGCTTTCTTTCTGAAGCACATCGACATTCAGTAAAATAAGGTTAGTCTTGGACTACCTCAACAATCATTTCAAAAGCTACTTGAATCTACACAATTTAGAAATAAGAGAATTAACTCTGAACTTGAATTAAATGATTCTGAACAATTAACAATAGTAAAATTTAGTACGTACTAAGCTGAGCTGCAGTCACAGGTAACTAAAATACGGTAACAAAACTCGCACTCTTAATTTGTGCTTGTGCAATCTAAATATTGTAGCCAGCTGAACTTTGAAA
This sequence comes from Schistocerca serialis cubense, assembly GCF_023864345.2. NCBI lineage: Eukaryota > Metazoa > Arthropoda > Insecta > Orthoptera > Acrididae > Schistocerca > Schistocerca serialis. Next base: position 606,657,947 of record NC_064644.1, on the reverse strand, counting down.
TCAAAGCAGTGAAATCGAATGATGCTGGCGTTTGAATTTCAACGACCCTCGGGCTCATTTCGGAAAAGGAAGGGACCCTGCTTGGCAATGCAATTGGGACAATGAGCAACAAAGGTTCATGCTAAGTTGCTGTAATTTTGCGAGGCAAATGGAACAATTTGAAAAGCTGAGGTCTGCCATACAGTTCTGAAACTTTACGTGCTTTTAGTCTTCCTTGTTGGTTGATTGAAGGTTTGAAGCCGTCGATCGAGGAGGTGGCGACAGTCACTCATTGTCGGCCGTCGCTGTTGCAGAAGCTGGATGTTGGCGCGCCTTCTTCTCGACACGGTCACCAGGCGAAACGGGCTCTTGATGTGCGCCAGCTAACGCTTCCCGTCCGCGACACCATGTCAGAAACTATCATCGCGAGTCGAGCGCAATTACATGCTGCCAAACCCCGAAAGCGCGGCAACTCGCGGGAGCGTCACACAACACACCTGCTCCACTCGCTACTCCAGCCAGACCCTCTCTGCCCGCGCTCCACGCGGCAGAGTTAACACTACCAAAGATCCTACACACTTTGATTCTTCACACGACCCATCGATGTAATCGTTCGATAGCAGTTTTCCCTAGGCAAGACCCAGCGTAAAAATACAAATAATATTTACGAAACAAACCAATTATACATCGACATGAGTGCATAAATATATATATATACAAACAGTAAAACAATTACAATATATAAAGAGACAGAAATGTCATATCTTGAGGTAACAAAACAAGGAAAAAAAATAATAGTACAATAGATGGAAATAGGAGGATATGCATTTCCGGTGTTACATGATGACACAGAGGTCATACTGTTATAATGAGAAATGTTTAATGATAATTTGAAGTTAATGAAAACACAATAATGGATTAATGGAGGTACAGATGCCATTTGTTGTAACGTTTGAAGAGGAACAAGACGTTACTTGGTGCACACATATATTACTCCTTGTGTTACAAAGAAGTATTTGCTTTTGAATGATAGAGTAGTCTTGAATGTTTCGCTTGATACACTGCTCTTTTTTTGACGCTTTTATATATGTACACTGACATTTAGTACCTGCTGATACCACTTTTGTTTGCATTAACTATGTCACCAAGAATTCCAGCATAATAATTTCCTCATGCTTTACAACGAGCCATTTCTCATCACCCATTTTCTTTTCCTTTGCACTCTTCTAGTTCATTCTGCTTTATTTAACATTTTCACGTCTATTCTTAGTATACTCTTGTGATCATAGGTTTTCATGTTGCTTTATTTTGACTAACCATTTTGACGACTATGGACGATAATGATTTTCTTTTGCAGTAAAATTGCACTTTCCTTTGCCTTATCCCCACTTTTCCCAGTAGTTTTGCGCATTCCTTACATCTGCTATTATTATTTTATTTCCACTTATCTGTTAAAGATATATTACTTATGCATAGTCAATATTTGCAACAAATACCATTTTCAGATATCATGTACTATAGAGATATTCTACTATAATGATCTTTCTTCGAGCTCTGGCACCATATAGGATTATTAATTATGAACTATTTTGTCATTTATTACAGTCAATCTTCATGTACTATTTTCTGGAATTATTGCCTGTATACATTAAATTCCCCCCATGAACCATGGACCTTGCCGTTGGTGGGGAGGCTTGCGTGCCTCAGCGATACAGATGGCCGTACCGTAGGAGCAACCACAACGGAGGGGTATCTGTTGAGAGGCCAGACAAACATGTGGTTCCTGAAGAGGGGCAGCAGCCTTTTCAGTAGTTGCAGGGGCAACAGTCTGGATGATTGACTGATCTGGCTTTGTAACATTAACCAAAACGGCCTTGCTGTGCTGGTACTGCGAACGGCTGAAAGCAAGGGGAAACTACAGCCGTAATTTCTCCTGAGGACATGCAGCTTTACTGTATGATTAAATGATGATGGCGTCCTCTTGGGTAAAATATTGCGGAGGTAAAATAGTCCCCCATTCGGATCTCCGGGCGGGGACTACTCAAGAGGACGTCGTTATCAGGAGAAAGAAAACTGGCATTCTACGGATCGGAGCGTGGAATGTCAGGAGTAGGTTTAATAATGAATAAAAAAATAGGAGTGCGGGTTAGCTACTACAAACAGCATAGTGAACGCATTATTGTGGCCAAGATAGACACAAAGCCCATGCCTGCTACAGTAGTACAAGTTTATATGCCAACTAGCTCTGCAGATGATGAAGAAATTGATGAAATGTATGACGAGATAAAAGAAATTATTCAGGTAGTGAAGGGAGACGAAAATTTAATAGTCATGGGTGACTGGAATTCGTCAGTAGGAAAAGGGAGAGAAGGAAACATAGTAGGTGAATATGGATTGGAGGGAAGAAATGAAAGAGGAAGCCGCCTGGTAGAATTTTGCACAGAGCATAACTTAATCATAGCTAACACTTGGTTCAAGAATCATGAAAGAAGGTTGTATACCTGGAAGAATCCTGGAGATACTAAAAGGTATCAGATAGATTATATAATGGTAAGACAGAGATTTAGGAACCAGGTTTTAAATTGTAAGACATTTCCAGGGGCAGATGTGGATTCTGACCACAATCTATTGGTTATGAACTGCAGATTGAAACTGAAGAAACTGCAAAAAGGCGGGAATTTAATGAGATGGGACCTGGATAAACTGAAAGAACCAGAGGTTGTACAGAGTTTGAGGGAGAGCATAAGGGAACAATTGACAGGAATGGGGGAAAGAAATACAGTAGAAGAAGAATGGGTAGCTCTAAGGGATGAAGTAGTGAAGGCAGCAGAGGATCAAGTAGGTAAAAAGACGAGGGCTAATAGAAATCCTTGGGTAACAGAAGAAATATTGAATTTAATTGATGAAAGGAGAAAATATAAAAATGCAGTAAATGAAGCAGGCAAAAAGGAATACAAACGTCTCAAAAATGAGATCGACAGGAAGTGCAAAATGGCTAAGCAGGGATGGCTAGAGGACAAATGTAAGGATGTAGAGGCTTGTCTCACTAGGGGTAAGATAGATACTGCCTACAGGAAAATTAAAGAGACCTTTGGAGAGAAGAGAACCACTTGTATGAATATCAAGAGCTCAGATGGCAACCCAGTTCTAAGGAAAGAAGGGAAGGCAGAAATGTGGAAGGAGTATATAGAAGGTTTATACAAGGGCGATGTACTTGAAGACAATATTATGGAAATGGAAGAGGATGTAGATGAAGATGAAATGGGAGATAAGATAATGCGTGAAGAGTTTGACAGGGCACTGAAAGACCTGAGTCGAAACAAGGCCCCGGGAGTAGACAACATTCCATTAGAACTACTGATGGCCTTGGGAGAGCCAGTCATGACAAAACTCTACCATCTGGTGAGCAAGATGTATGAGACAGGCGAAATACCCACAGACTTCAAGAAGAATGTAATAATTCCAATCCCAAAGAAAGCAGGTGTTGACAGATGTGAAAATTACCGAACTATCAGTTTAATAAGTCACAGCTGCAAAATACTAACGCGAATTCTTTAGAGACGAATGGAAAAACTGGTAGAAGTGGACCTTGGGGAAGATCAGTTTGGATTCCGTAGAAATGTTTGAACACGTGAGGCAATACTAACCTTACGACTTACCTGAGAAGAAAGATTAAGAAAAGGCAAACCTACGTTTCTAGCATTTGTAGACTTAGAGAAACCTTTTGACAACGTTAACTGGAATACTCTCTTTCAAATTCTGAAGGTGGCAGGGGTAAAATACAGGGAGCGGAAGGCTATTTACAATTTGTACAGAAACCAGATGGCAGTTATAAGAGCCGAGGGGCATGAAAGGGAAGCAGTGGTTGCGAAAGGAGTGAGACAGGGTTGTAACCTCTCCCCGATGTTATTCAATCTGTATATTGAGCAAGCAGTAAAGGAAACAAAAGAAAAATTCGGAGTAGGTATTAAAATTCATGGAGAAGAAGTAAAAACTTTGAGGTTCGCCGATGACATTGTAATTCTGTCAGAGACAGCAAAGGACTTGGAAGAGCAGTTGAACGGAATGGACAGTGTCTTGAAAGGAGGATATAAGATGAACATGAACAAAATCAAAACGAGGATAATGGAATGTAGTCAAATTAAATCGGGTGATGCTGAGGGGATTAGATTAGGAAATGAGACACTTAAAGTAGTAAAGGAGTTTTGCTATTTAGGGAGTAAAATAACTGATGATGGTCGAAGTAGAGAGGATATAAAATGTAGACTGGCAATGGCAAGAAAATCGTTTCTGAAGAAGAGAAATTTGTTAACATCGAGTATAGATTTAAGTGACAGGAAGTCGTTTCTGAAAGTATTTGTATGGAGTGTAGCCATGTATGGAAGTGAAACATGGACGATAACCAGTTTGGACAAGAAGAGAATAGAAGCTTTCGAAATGTGGTGCTACAGAAGAATGCTGAAGATAAGGTTGGTAGATCACGCAACTAATGAGGAGGTATTGAATAGGATTGGGGAGAAGAGAAGTTTGTGGCACAACTTGACTAGAAGAAGGGATCGGTTGGTAGGACATGTTTTGAGGCATCAAGGGATCACAAATTTAGCATTGGAGGGCAGCGTGGAGGGTAAAAATCGTAGAGGAAGACCAAGAGATCAATACACTAAGCAGATTCAGAAGGATGTAGGTTGCAGTAGGTACTGGGAGATGAAGAAGCTTGCACAGGATAGAGTAGCATGGAGAGCTGCATCAAACCAGTCTCAGGACTGAAGACCACACAACACAACAACATACATTAAATTTTCAAGTCTAGTTATTGGCACGGCCACTGTTATTCTATATGTTGCCACTACTGTTCTGCGGACAGTCACTACCAGTAAATGTATTTATCACTAGCTTAACACTAGAATAGCTCAACTATGAGTCTAAAACATAGTTTATGTATCATATTGTTAGATAATGAACTATGAATACCATTCCTCACTTATATATTGATTGCGCTGCCATAAATAATGTATTTGTGACCTGCATAAGTTTAGGATTTTATATTAATATCTACTACTGTCGTACTTTGCAATCTTAAAAGCATTTAATACCTCTTTACGTCCCCTTTTATCTTTATCCTATTATCCTTCTCTACCTTATCCACTGAGATAGTCATGAAACATCGTTGTTTACTTGTCGGCAACAATATAAATACAGGAAAGCTTACTGACGTAGACGATAGTACACTAACAGTGAGAGGGCTGTTATGACACCATCCATTGCGCTCATTACTGTACTAGGCAGCACTTAATGTACAGTTGGGGTGTGAGTTGTCACTGGGTACCATATCTACTACTGCTACCAATGATTTTGCTCAATGCCAAATCTCACAACTTTGACATATTCAAGATAACGTAATTTAGAAATATAATCCTCTTATGAAAAAGTATGAACCAATGTCTACGGATCCTTGATTTGCAGACCATCCAGGGTGTAACTTTAACTCAACCACGACTTTATCCTTGTCGTTTTCACTCTTTACTTTATATTTTATACTCATGATATAGCTACACTATGCTTTGTGTAACAATAACTATAGGAATGGGCGTTATAAATGGATACTTCATCTGTCATACTAGTGCATGTAAACACTACATTTCTTAACAAGTTTGTAAAAATTTACTAATGATTTCCTGTAATTCTGTATCGTATAACTATGATTGTTTTAATTCCCAAGTACTTTGTAAGGATCGAGTTGCTCATACTATTGTTTTTCCTAGATATTAGGCTACATTTTAAAGTTTCGTGATGCACAAGAGCACTGTCATACCTGACTATTTGTACATTCATAGTTCCTCACCACAGTTGCTAGATGGTTAAAGAAAATGCTTCCTAAATTAAAGTTTTTATGCTATTCAAAGAGCCAGATGCTCACAAAGATTTGTATTTCATTGTTAATTATTTCTTTCACGCTACATTCCCGAACTTTTATCACCCTATACTTATATAATGTTAAGAATTTGTTGTGCTATTATGGCCAATTGCCATAACAACCCAGCCAAATTTTTCAGGAGGCAGCAGAGTTATGAAAGGTATATACACAAGGTATTTTTTTTTTTTTTAAGAATGTAGTAGATTACGTCTCCGACGTTCCTGCCGTCTCTGAATTCTTCTTGTGTCAAAAACGATATGTCTTTCTTCTTAAAGTCTACAAAGGTGGTATACCGGCGGATCCTTAATATGTATCCGTTCACATCTACATAATTACTCTGCAGTTCACTCTCAAGTGTTTGACAGTGTGTTCATAGAACCACTTTCAGATTATTTCCGGACCGTTACAGCCTAGAACAGCACATAGGAAAATGAATACGTATATATTTCAGTGGGAGCTCTGATTTGTCTTATTTCGTTACAATGATCATTTCTCCATACGTAGGCGGGAATCGACAAAATGTTTGGCATGTGGAGGAGAAATTTGGTGATTATAATTTACTGAAAATAGCCCGATGCAACGAAAAACTCATTTGTTGTTAACGACTGCCACACCATCTCGCTTCTGTGACACTCTCTCCGGCATTCGGTGATAATACAAAATGAGCTGTCCTGATTTGAACATTTTCAATTTCCTCCGTCAAATCTCTTTCGTAAGGGTCTCATACTGCGCAGAAATAATCCAAAAGAGGATGGACAAGCGATGTCTTTTTAGTGGATTTCTTTCACAGTTTAAGTGTTCTGCTAACAAAACGCAGTCTTTGGTTCGCCTCTGCCACAACATTGTCTATGTGATGGTTCCAGGTTGTTTTTAACTGTAAATCCAGCTATCTAGTTAAATTAGTATTGTCCGTTTAGCAGAAATTTATTTATTTACATTTTTAACTGTAAATCCAGCTATCTAGTTGAATTTACAACATTTAAATTAGCATTGTTGATTTAACCGAAATTTAATGGTTCATATATTGTTTTAGATTAGGAAAATATAAAATTTTACGTGTACGGCGTAAAACAGAAAATAAATATTATAGGATAGTTTACACGAGTAGCTCGAAGAATAATTATAAGTGAATGCTGCAACGATTCCTCTAGCAAGGACATGCACGATTCTTTCCGTCATACTAAGCAAAGTGGGTTACTTCATTACTTTTATTCGGTAATTATAGACAGAATTTCAATTAAAAGTAAGAAAATCGAATTCGAGCTGTTTTAGTACGGAAAATGTAGATTAGGCAGACTACGTTAACACAGTTCTTCGCCGTAGAATCTGTACGATGCCTTAACTCCAAGTAAAATGATTTCGTTTTCTGAAGACTGGTGCAAGGTCAAGAGGAAGTCACGCCACGAAATTTTGTATTGATTATTTTTTGTATTGAGCCAGGATAGTTGCAAAGGAACCACCTCAGCATTAGCTGAAGCGAGTTGGGGAGACGACGGGAAAGCTAACCAGGACAATCCCGCATGCGAGTCCAGTGCCACAGCCACAGCCACCTCGCTCGGAGTGGCGCGCGCCGTCTTTCCTTGTGCCTATTGTTTATGACGTCATATCTCTTGAACTATGTATTGTACAATGACATAATTTTGTAGGTACATTAGGTGGCATATTCTGATGCCGTCTGCAAAATGTGTAAAGGAGTGAGCTGCAACGAAGTAATAAATTCAAATGTCGTGCACGGTGAGTCTCAAACACATTCGTGTGGACTGCTCAATTAACAACCGTCTAGTTATTTTCTACTATCTTAATAGGAGGACGTAGAAAGAGTTATACAACTAAGCATGGAAAAGATTACTTGCGCCAGTCGAATGAAGATTATGTACAGTGACGTGAATATGTTGTAAACGTTAGCTATCCTGAATTAAAATGAAAACACTGGGAAGCTTTCGTTTTACTCCTAACGCAACTTTTAAGGAAATTAATACGAATGTTGCTGTATTAGAAGAAATTTTCGTATCAACAGACTTCGAGAGTGGGTGAGGTGCTACCAGCTACTTGTGGAGTATTTGGCTTGGGCAGCTTTGAAAGAAAACCTTGGCTCGAAAGACGACTCTTTATATCATTTTTACTAGTTTCTTGCCGTCAATAATGAAGCAAGTTTCCACTCCTTGATTTCGCGCCACGCAGCTGCGTCGTAAACATTACCCAGAAGTCATTCTGTGCACACACTGTTGCATAACGTCGGAACTGTTTCCGGCAGTTAGTCCGAGTTTAATTGCGGGCGTATAACTGTGCGTGGGAGGATACTGTCTACGCAGCGGCAGGCAAGAAACCATGGCCCAGACACAGAGCACGTTTACCCAACAAGCGACTCCGCATAACTGTAGCGAGTCCCCAGCAGACGCAGAAAATGCAGTCGTGACGAGGAGATAACTGTTACCCGTGGTTGTGGCAGGTGCATAAAGGGGCTACCGGAACATTTTACTGCAGAGGTGAAACATCTAACGCGCCTGTATGTTCCAAGACGGATGAGTGGATCAGAGCCTTACTACCCTCCAAGATCCCCTAACCCCAAGCCTCTGATTTTTACGTGTGACGTCAAGCAATAAGGGAAGTGTACATCACTACCATTGATGCGGCTGAAGAGCTGGAAGAGCGAATTGTACGGTCGTGTCAAGCCGCATGACATGATCCGGCGGTGTTTCAAAGAATTCGTGACTCACTGCAGGGTCGAGTGCTGTATTCCACCTAAATACAAGGCATCTCCTTTAACAGGTACGAGACCAGTGGCAGATGATGGACCTAAATTCTGGGGAGGGCAGGAAACTTTGGAAAAACCCCTTTCTTCTCTTTTTAATGTACGCGTACCTAGCCATCCTAACAACCACCACAACCACCACCAGTACTACTACGACTACTGCTACTACTACTACTAATAATGATAATAACAGTGACATTCGCTTTTATTTACAAACGAACTGATAGATTGGGTTTTTGAGCTTGTTACCAGTGAAACAAGTTAATTGGACGATTATTCTTCTTCCCGAATCTTTCGATGAAATCGTCACACCATGTGTCTCGGCTTTCAAGTATTCGCAGTACTGGTTTTTAATTTCAGATACAAGCAAGAACTGATAAGCGATTCTCAGCCATACTGTTCCTCAAATATGCTTAAGATAAGTAATGTTGCAAGAATGGTAGCAATTAGACAAAATAGTTTTAAAGCGATTCAGAAGGATGTAGGTTGCAGTAAGTACTGGGAGATGAAGAGGCTTGCACGGGATAGAGTAGCATGGAGAGCTGCATCAAACCTGTCTCAGGACTGAAGACCACAACAACAACAGATTTAAAGCTTCTGGAAGAATTTGGTCCGTTTCATTCTCAGTCAAGTTTTTGATTGCGTCTCCCAAACCGATGGAGTGAAACGTTAGTTTATGTTGGGAAGACAATAACGCCTCCAGTTATACACGCATCTGAGAGCGACTGAAGGATGCACCGTACGTTTGTAATAATGAATCCACATCGTCTACAGGAAGATTTGAACATAACTGGCGAAAAGAGCAGTGTCGCCTAATTTAAGGAAGATCAGTTTATCACTATGCGAAAATCTGGTTTCCGTGGTGTTTCAATATTATCTAACACCTCGAAGTACACCTGTTTGTATTTTACCCCAGTGGATTGCCAATGTATTCATCTATCTATTCAATTCTATTCATGGAATCTTGAGGTTGGATATTAATCGAACAATTCGTAGAATTTAAAAAGTCTATCAATTTACCTCCATTTCTTAAGTTTTTCGTGTAAGCTGTGCATTGTGAGACAGCATTGTTGCAAAACTGTGCGTCATTGGTTTTTTTCTGAAGAATGTAGCAAAGCAGTTCAGTCTTTAAAATCATGCTTTGAAAAACAGAGAGAAGAAAAAAGTCAAATTCTATGGGGCTATTTTTAAAGCCACAGACTTCTCTTGTAGTCACTGGACTGCAATTATTTTCTTTAAGGACTCAACTGGTTACGGGCAGTTTTCGTGTATGGCAGGTATTATTCTGGTATTACAGGCTCATCTCGTTTCACTGTTCAAAGGAATGCATTTACCAGTAATACTGTCGAGACTTGCTGTGCGTTTGGAAGACGAGTAGAAAAATGCGGGAATACTCTGAAGCGTGAAGAAAAAATTCTTACTGCTTCTGTAGAAGAACAGCTCTGCTGCAAAATTAAATTGAAACGATGTGCGAAACAGTGATTAGAAAGAGCTTGGTGGGGCAAATTCGCGGACCTTAGCTTTCAAGCCATTTAATTCTCCTGCCAGGACGGAAGCACCATCAAATGCTTACTCTTCGTATCAGAAGTCTGAAACACGCCAATCAGCACAGTGAATAAAGCAACTTGGCTAACATCATGAAAACAAGAAAAAACAAAAAAAAAAAAAAAAAAAATTATTTAAATGTCGCCTTTAGAGTCCACCAGCTTCACAACAATAGAGCATTGTGACATGTCCAAAACGTCTGTTGTTTCGTCCTCAATGTAGGCATAAAATGATGTTCTGTTGAAACTTGAATGTATATATTATAAATCGACTCATTTACACATTCATTGAGTTCGTTCTGTACAATTTTTGAAAATATCCAGAAACAGCTCATTTCCTTCCAGCTTGCTTTCAAAATGGCTCTGAAATTTCTAGGATTCAGGGGATCTTCTGTTTCATCATGACCTCTGAAAGCTGGGTCCTGGTTATACAAAAGGCTTTTAATATCAAATGGCTCTGAGCACTATGGGACTCAACATCTTAGGTCATAAGTCCCCTAGAACTTAGAACTACTTAAACCTAACTAACCTAAGGACGTCACACACACCCATGCCCGAGGCAGGATTCGAACCTGCGACCGTAGCGGTCCCGCGGTTCCGGACTGCAGCGCCAGAAGCGCACGGCCACCGCGGCCGGCGGCTTTTAATATCAATTAGAATTTTCGTTATCTGTGTCAGCTTTCTACATCTACATCTACATTTATACTCCGCAAGCCACCCAACGGTGTGTTTATTGTTTCTAATTTTCATCTGTTTGCAATATCCATTAAGCAACTCTGAAATACTAAACACTTGCTGGATAGTTCTCGAAATGAATTAAAATTACGAGTACTTAGATTATCTTTAGAAGAAGCAAGCCGTGCTAAACCTCTAGACAGACTCTTCAGATTGTCGAAAGCCGCAATGGACCATACCGTTTTTCTTGTGTATGAGAACAAACATGACCAGAAGAATAGTTTTCCTTTTGTAGGGCTAGCACATTACCACTTCAGCTGCACATGTCATGAAGTTTGAAATGCATGTGTTTTGTTCTTATCTTTCTGAATAGGGTGTAACACAGATGTTGGATGTCCGTTCTTCAAAATTTCATGTTGCTCAGTTTCAGATCTCCCTGAAAACGAAAGCTACTGTTAGGAAGTAATGATATCCTTACTCAGTACTTGTACAAAGCTGGGCTTTATCCATATTCGCTGAACACGAGACAACTAGTGTAGGGGGACCTAGAGACATTACGGAGCCAACTGTCCGCCCGTGGCATGGAGGCGGATTGCACCACAGCTGATGCGGCCTGTCCCGCCTTTCCTGCTTCTATGAGTGTCGTAACGGTTACCATGGCAACCAAACGTTTACAGGAGGCCTGGCACGTGTCTGGCCTCCACGTCATGTGCTTCACGCTTCCGCCTACTTTATATTAGCATTAAGCTTTCGTACGTTGACTTGCTCTCTAGTGCCGGCAATTTAAAAGAAATAACACAAGTTACGGTTTCTCGCGCTCGCTGGTAAATGTGAATATATATTTATCGTAAAAATAATTTTGCTACGACTACTACTACTTTTACTTCGGAAAAGTAAGGAGGCGTGGCCTGCGTTGCCTCCACTGATTACGAGAATACAGTAAATTGTGATATGTGATGTATTGAACCAATATTGTTTCCTACGTCTACAGGACTACTCTGCAATTCACACTGAAGTTCCTGGCGGAGGGTTCACTGATCCACTTTCACACAATTACTCTACCATTCTACTCTCGAACAGCGCACGTGAAAAACGGACACTTGGATCTTTTCATTCGAGCAGCCATTTCTCTTACTGTATTGTGATGATAATTTCTCCTTACGTACGCGGGAATTAATAAAATATTTCTGCATTCGGAGGAGAAAATTTGGTGATTCAAAGTTTTTGAAAAGATCTCGCCGAAACGTAAAACACCTTTGTTTTATGATTGCCACCGAACTCACGTTTCACATCCGTGACACTCTTTCCCCTATTTCACAGTAATACAAAACGAACTGCCTTTCTTTGAACTTTTTCGATGCGCTCTATCAATCCTTTCTCGTAAGGATCCCATACTGCACAGCTACACTCTAGCAGACGACGGGCAAGCGTATTGTAGACAGTAAGACGCACTCTTCTTGTTCGCCTTCCTCGCAACATTATCTATGTAATAGTCCCAATTTAAGCCGTTCATAATTGTTGTCCTTTCGATTTGAGTATTTACTGAGCAACCGAAGTTTAAGGGCTGTCTTTTAGTAGTCATGTGAATGATCTCACATTTTTCGTTATTTAAGTTCAATTGCCACTTTTCGCACCATACAGATATCTTCTCTAAACCATTTTCCAGTTGGTTTTCAGCCTCTGATGACTTTACTAGACGGTAATGATAGTATCATCTCCAAACCATCTAAGATGGCTGCTCAGATTGTCTCTTAAATAATTTATATAGATTAAGAATAGCAGCGGGCATATAAGACTTCCACTGCGAACGCCAGAATTCATTCCTGGTTTACTCGATGATTTTCCGTCGATTGCTACGAACTGTGGCCTTTCTGAAAGGAATTCGCAAATCCAGTCGTATAAATGAGACGATACTCCATGTTTCTCGCCAAGATAGGCAAAGGTTGAAATGTGAAACCAACTAGATGAGGAATTAATAGAAAAGTTTGCACTAGCTAAGTCAACATGTCATACTAAAGTCAGTGGTGGTTCGGAAACTCACATTCGTCACAATGTCCCAAACAGCTCGTTTGCAGAACCATGTTTTCGGGAACGTGTTTGCTTCTATTATCGTACGTTTTCAGTGGCGCCAGTGTTCGCAATTAACAGTGGTATAGCCTGTATTTATGAGGTGTCTCTGCTGAGGATCGCCAGGCGCATATTCTCTGGTGCTTTCGTAGAAATTTATAGTTTCATTTGAACAATATGTAGATGGTAGAATCCCAAAGAAATACCGCTCATCACATGTATCATAGGGCGCCCGTGTCGTGATGCATTCGGTTTAATGATATGTGTAGACAGGGACAAAAAAATACAAAGAATAAGCAGTAAACCGGATTTTTACTACTACTTTAAGATCTCTGTATCCCAAGCGCACATGAAATCCACTTTAGAATACATTTTTTTTTTTGAACGAAAATCAAACCTAGGTCTTCCACTGCCACTGGGCGTCGCATGAAACATGTGATGAGCTGCGTATTCTAAGTAAAATGGCCCTCTTGGTATTTTAGATTCTGCTTTTTGTGTATGAAAACGAACTATTCTCTCTTTCTAATGAATCTGTCGATCTGAAAGGTGGTTTGAGCACTGCAGTGTTTGAGTAGGCTTGGCTGACTCTGCATACATATTGAAAAACGAAATGGTATAAATCTGCCCAAACACGAGAGAAAATATATGAATGCATGGTTTCGCGGCCATAAATACTGATAAAACGCTCTCGCGATTCCAGCCGCGTCAAATGTTTTAAAATCAACGACATTACAACCGAGTACGCCTCGGCATTTGTCAACTAGTGACTGCTTTTAAGTACCGTTAATTTGTTTTTATTTCAGCTCTTACGGTGATGCATGTTTGGTTGGATGTGAATAATCTCTAGTTACACAGTGGTTAGGAATCCACGTTAAACTGCTGGGATAAGCCATTTAAAACATATCAAGATAATAACGGAAATTTTTTTAGGATATTTGTGGTAAGTACGCCGGCCGGGGTGGCCGAGCGGTTCTAGGCGCTTCAGTCTGGAACCGCGCGACCGCTACGGTCGCAGGTTTGAATCCTGCCTCGGGCATGGGTGCGTGTGATGTCCTTAGGTTAGTTAGGTTTAAGTAGTTCTAAGTTCTAGGGGACCGATGACCACAGCAGTTAAGTCCCATAGTGCTCAGAGCCATTTGAACCATTTCGATGCCGTCGATTTGCTACATAACGGGCGTGTACCTTAGGCTTACACTCTAACTTAAACTAATTTACGCTAACAACAACACACACACCCATGCCCGAGGGAGGACTCGAACCTCCAACAGCGATAGCTGCTCGAACCGTGGCAAGGCACCTAAGACCGCAAGGCCAAAATAAGGGAATACCACCTCCAATAAAGCAATGCCTAGTAAACAACTGAGGTGTTGAAGCCAACTTTTGAGTTTAGAGCATCGTTAGTGAGAAAGAGAGAATCATATAGTTTTCACATTCGATGGAAGCGTCCTTGAGAACCATTTCATCAGGAAAAGAACATTAGGATGTGTCCTGTTTTATAAATACGTATTGTGCATATTTGTTTTTTAGACCTTGAAAGGGTACAGTACTGCCCGACATTGAAAATAGGTACAACATTCTTCGTTATTCTTGTCAGAACAATATTTTTTTTTAATAACTCAATTTCAATTAATACAGCGAAGCCGGATACCAGTGTGGGAAAGAATGACAATTTATTTATTTAATTGATGACATGTGCACTCCCACAAAATAAATACCTACATCCAGTTTGGTGAGATCTGTGAAATGAATGAATGTATCGTCGTCTGCTAACCGCAGATAGTGAATGTGAATATATGATCATCTTTGAGACGGTACTTGGGTCACCTTTGGTGGGACCAAAGAGATGAAATTTACCTGAGCTTTGAGCGCCTGAAATGTGGCTGATCAATACCGTAGCAAGGTGCTCCCCCACTTCAGCAGAGGTGCGAGAGGACCTGAAGAATGGCCATGTTTCAGCACTCTGCCGCTGGATCTAGTGTTGGTAAGACCTGTCTTAGGCGTGCTCCGTAAGGAGAAAAGAGTGGAGACATGGTATGCATGTGAAATACTTAAGAGTAGTTTAAAATAATAATTTCTCTGTTTCAGGAACTTTTGTGGGGAGAATTAAACATCAGGCAGGTAATATTAATGGGATCGTAGTAGTCTTCGGAAGTGACCAACGGTCACAATGAAACCATGTGTAGCAATAAGTTGAAATACTTCCGAGTGCTTAAGTTTAGTTGAATTACTAGCGTGTGTACTATAAGTTGGAAATGTGGTGTCACCGCCAGACACCACACTTGCTAGGTGGTAGCTTAAATCGGCCGCGGTCCATTTAGTACATGTCGGACCCGCGTGTCGCCACTGTGTGATCGCAGACCTAGCGCCACCACAAGGCAGGTCTCGATATACGATAGAGCACTCGCCCCAGTTGTACGACGACATTGCTAGCGACAATACGGACAAAGCCTTCCTCTCATTTGCCGAGAGACAGTTAGAATAGCCTTCTGCTAAGTCCATGGCTACGACCTAGCAAGGCGCCATTAGCCTTACCTAGTTTGAGAGTTATCGTATAAATGTCTCAAGAAGAACGCTGTATTCATCAAAGAATAAAAGTTAAGTATAAAGCAGCTACGTGCTTTTCTTGCTACCATTCAATAGTTATCCTGTTCCAGACTTGACGCCAGTCGGCGTGTGTGTACGCGTGCCTTTCTTTCGGCTCCCTTCCCAGTGTGGCGTAGCAAACTTGTTACGCCATAACAGATTGGCGACGAGGCAACGGAAAGGGTCTTGTTCTTTCTAATTGCTTACATTTACTTGTGTCATGGCTTCGCCAGATGTACTGTCCGAATTTTATCGCTTGCAGAATCAGCAGACGCAGGCATTATTGGATGCCCTTGGACAGCTAGTCCAGGGTCAACGTGCCATTCAAACCGATGCGGCAGCCGCCGCTTCACCGCTACCGCAGCCACAACATGCAGTTGCACCGCCGTTTCGCAGTTTTAATGCGGTGCACGAATCGTGGCCAGAATGGTCCCGACAGTTTGGCTTTCATCTAGCCGCCTACGGAATTCAAGGTAATGAGCGGCAGCCGTTTTTGCTTTCTTGTGTCGGTGTGTCCACCTACCGTGTGATAGTGAAATTGTTTCCCCGACGTGACGTAGCAACTCTGTCCTACGAAGAAATTTTGTCTGCTTTAGATGCCTATTTCAAAGAAACAGTTAATGTGGTTGCAAAACGGTATACGTTTATTCGTACAAAACGTACGGCCGGTCAACCTAATAGGGAGTGGGTAGCAACGTTGCAAGGACTTACTAGGGACTGTGCCTTTGAATGTGACTGTGGCCTTTCTTATTCAGATACAATGGTGCGTGATGCAATTGCACAGAACGTTTCTGATGTTCGCATACGGGAGCAAATTTTGAAACTAGTAAATCCCTCCCTTCAACAAGTGATAGACATATTGGATAGATAAGACACACTTGACTGTGCTCAGGAATCTTTTGAAACTTCGCCAGCAGTGTGTAACATTAACCGGCCCGCTCGACGCGCTGCGCGGCCCGGTAACCGGCCCTCGCGCACGTCGACGCAGCTGCCGCCGCGCTCTAAACCAGGTGTGCCGCGCCAGCACACAAATGCAGTGCAATCATGCCCGCGGTGTGCTACTCGACATTCGTGTGAACATTGCCCGTCACGCCAAGCTATTTGCTTTTTCTGCAATAGGAAAGGACATGTTCAAAGTGTTTGCTAGAAAAAGCTCAGATCCGACAATCACAATCATTCCAGGCCCTTTGCTTCGCGCCGGAATCGAACCAAGGACACTCGGGCTCGTGGACCTTCGCCCATGGACATTCAGGTAGTTAATTCCGCTTCGTCCAGTGCCACTTTCTCTAACAGTGACTGTGTTCGTCCCACAAAAAGTGTGCGTCGACGTCGCCGGAAATCACGTCAATTAGCAAGTGATGCTGTACCAGTGTCTGTTCAAATTGCACAAAACAGTCGCTCTTGTCGTCAGCAGGACAATAAACTTTTTGTAGATTTGGACTTTAATAGCAAGGTCATACCGTTCCAGCTCGATACCGGAGCTGCAGTTTCATTGCTCAATCACGACACGTACAAACAACTGGGCACCCCTCTGTTGCGTGCCGCAAATGTTTTGCTAAAAACATATTCAGGACAAAAAATTCCTGTGTTAGGACAGTGCACTCTTCTTGCAACATACAAGGGACAAACAAAACTTGTGTCATTTTACGTTCTTCATTCTTCTTCTGCAGTGAACTTGTTTGGTTTAGATTTATTTCAGTTGTTTCACATGTCTATTGTAAATCAGGTCCTATTAGTGAATCAGACTGTGCCCTCAGACAGTGTTTCTCGCTTATGTGAAGAATTTGCAGGCATTTTTGCACCAGGCTTAGGTTGCGCTAAAAACTATGAAGCACATTTGGAACTAAAAGTCCACGCGCAACCGAAATTTTTCCGAGCGCGCAATGTTCCCCACGCATTGCGTGATGCGGTCGCACGACCGTTAAGGGATATAGAATCACAAGGTGTGGGTGCATGTGCGCAATGCCTTTTCGATTTCAGCTCCGCTTCATCGCTTACGCCGTACAGGTGTTCCGTTTCTCTGGACGACGGAATGCGAACGCGCCTTTCGCCAGTTGAAATCGGCGTTGCTTTCTAATACTTGCCTCACGCCTTTCGATCCCCAGAAGCCCCTTTTGTTGATGGTAGATGCATCGGATTTCGGGATCGGTGCTGTGCTTGCGCACAAAGTTGGATCGCATGATCGCCCTATTGCCTTTGCGTCCAAATTGCTCTCGTCTGCACAAAGACATTATTCCCAGATACAGAAAGAAGCTTTGGCTCTCGAGTTTGGTGTTACTAAGTTCCATGATTTCTTGTATGGTCGTCAATTTACCATCATCACAAACCACAAACCTTTGACATCGCTTTTTCATCCGAACAAGCCTGTACCTCCGCGTACAGCGCAGAAATTCATTCGCTGGTCTATTTTCCTCTCGCAGTACCGCTACGATATCTTGTATCGGTCCACTGCTAAGCACGGAAACGCCGATGCGTTGTCCCGTTTGCCTGTTGCTGAGGATAAAGCATTCGATTCTTCCGAACTTGCTTACATGTTCATTGATTCGGAAACCGATGAAGTGGTCGAATCGTTTCCGATTGATTTTCGTCGTGTAGCTACAGCCACAGCTGCTGACCCTGTCTTTGCTACCGTTTTGCGTTTTGTTGCTACGCAATGGCCTTTGTCAAAGTCTCGGATTGCGGATCCATTGGTTCGCCAATTTTTTGCTCACAAGGAGAGACTTTTTGTTCGACATGGTGTTTTGTTGTTGCGTTCTGATAATGATCAGTCCAGAGTCGTGGTCCCACGTTCGTTACAGTCCTCGGTTTTACGGCTTCTTCACCAAGGACATTGGGGTATAGTGCGAACGAAACAACTTGCTCGTCAGCACTGTACTTGGTTCGGAATCGATGCTGCGATTACGAATATGTGTTCTTCTTGCATGGCGTGTGCCGAACAACAATCCGCACCGCCGCGGAACGTCTTTGCACGGCCAAAAGCCACTTCCCCTTGGCAACGCTTGCACATTGCTTTTGCTGGTCCATTCTGGAATGCTCGATGGTTGGTTCTGGTCGATGCCTTCAGTGATTTTCCTTTTGTTGTCCGGATGTCTTCCACGACGTCCTCCGCCACCATCCAAGCGTTGTCTGCTATCTGTTGCATTGAAGGTCTTCCGCAGACTATTGTTTCCGACAATGGCCCACAATTCATGTCCGCAGAATTTCAGTCATTCTGCCAGGCCAATGGTATTCAACATCTGACATCCGCGCCGTTTTCGCCTCAGTCAAACGGTGCCGCTGAACGATTGGTCCAGACTTTCAAGTCACAGATGTTGAAG
The DNA here is from genome assembly GCF_023864345.2 of Schistocerca serialis cubense. Classification (NCBI taxonomy): domain Eukaryota; kingdom Metazoa; phylum Arthropoda; class Insecta; order Orthoptera; family Acrididae; genus Schistocerca; species Schistocerca serialis. The sequence goes on along the minus strand of NC_064644.1, from coordinate 606,639,116 downwards.
TTGAAAGAGTCGCATTCTCGGGAGGACGCGTTGTTGCTCTTTTTGTCTTCGTATCGCTCTCAGCCCCGAGATGGTCGCTCGCCGGCTGAGTTGCTCCACGGTCGTCCTCATCGAACCTTGATGTCTTTGCTGCATCCGCCGCATCAGGTTCCTGTGCAGCGGCAGACTCCTGCTTTTGCTCCAGGCGACGTTGTATTTTATCGCAACTATCGAGGTTCACGGCGTTGGCTCGCAGGGCGCATTCTTTGCTGCCTCGGCCGCGCGATGTATTTGGTTTTGGGGGCCTCTGGTGAGGTGCGTCGGCATCTCAATCAGCTGCGCCTCTGTCATCGCACGGGTTCTGCCGCTCCCCGTCTGCTTTCAGCGACGGTGCCGTCCGGTCAGCGCCCTGGGGACCCATCTACTGGCTCGCCTCATCCCCAGGTGTTACCGACGATGCCTTCCATTTTGCCCCATGGCGACGCGCCGCCGCAGCAGCCGCCGCCGCCGCCGCCGCCTGTTCTCCCGCCGGCGCCGCCCGCATTCGACGCTTCGCTGCAGCCGCCAAGCGCCTCCCTGGGTCACGCGCCGCCGATCGCTTCCCGTGACCAGCCGTCCTCCGCCATGGACCTCTTGCCCGCTCCGGACCACATGACGTCATCGCGCGTCGGGTACCCCGACGCAATGGAGGTCGACCCTTCGGCCCCTCCTGTCTCATTACGGGCGCATTCGCCACATGTTGACGTGCACCCTGGCCGGGTGCGGGTGGCACAGCCTCGCCTGTTGTTAGGCTCCCCACCTCATCGCATACGTCAACATGGGGTCCTCCCCACGGCGGAAGCCTTATCACACGATTTGCGGGGAGGAATGTGGTGTCACCACCAGACACCACACTTGCTAGGTGGTAGCTTAAATCGGCCGCGGTCCATTTAGTACATGTCGGACCCACGTGTCGCCACTGTGTGATCGCAGACCTAGCGCCACCACAAGGCAGGTCTCGATATACGATAGAGCACTCGCCCCAGTTGTACGACGACATTGCTAGCGACAATACGGACAAAGCCTTCCTCTCATTTGCCGAGAGACAGTTAGAATAGCCTTCTGCTAAGTCCATGGCTACGACCTAGCAAGGCGCCATTAGCCTTACCTAGTTTGAGAGTTATCGTATAAATGTCTCAAGAAGAACGCTGTATTCATCAAAGAATAAAAGTTAAGTATAAAGCAGCTACGTACTTTTCTTGCTACCATTCAATAGTTATCCTGTTCCAGACTTGACGCCAGTCGGCGTGTGTGTACGCATACCTTTCTTTCGGCTCCCTTCCCAGTGTGGCGTAGCAAACTTGTTACGCCACAACAGGAAATATTTAAGAAATGGCGTGTGCAGGACTTGAAATTAGAGACGAGTACTTCCACGTGGTGAGTACTGTGTGAGTCTCAATCTGTATATGAGACAAAGGATAAAGAGAAGTACTCATCCATGGTATCAGTTGAGGACTCGCGTGTGTGATGAATATGTTCTTAATATTACTTTGCGTGTTATATTTCCGTGTGACGCTTGGTTCAAACTATAATACTCTGAGAGAGAAGCAAGGTGAGTCACCCGTCTATCCAGCAACGCCACTTGGCTTGCATTGCACAGGAAGACGTCCATATATCCTCCAGAGTTCATAGTAGGAAAGAAAAATTACGAAGTGGGGCAGTCTCGTGTGAAACTGGGATAAATACTAATTGAAGTGGGAAAGCTGAAAGTGACAATGTTGTGACTATTCCTTGTGTTGTATTCCATGTTGCAGTGAGGTGTATGTCATGTGATTTAAGTATGTGTGGTTTGCATGGGAGAGCAGCAAGATAGTTTCAGAGGTAGTGGGTTATGCATGTTCCTTTTGTACCGCTCGGTCTGGACGAAAGTTTCGTGATGATAGTTGTGAGAGTCGAAGTGTGAGATATAGCAAAAGATCCACCATCCTAACCAGAAAGTGCACTGTAGCGTTAAATAATTACGAGACCATAATATAGAGATTCACCAATGTAAAGCCATGCCCACTGGGCGGAATTTCTCATGTGTTATTGTTGTAGGTTATAGAATTTGTGAGTTTAGGTTATAGAATTTATCGGAATAAAAAAGATAGTGAAAAGAAAAAGATTGGTGGCCTTTTCCTTCGAATAGTGTGTTGCCATGATACCCAGAATTTATGATGTGTGCGCCATTCATATGCAGTGCGATGGCCACGTGTTGATCAAAGCCGTTGAACAAGAACGAAAATATGGTATTTCCAGTGCGTAGTGTACAGTCAGAGTTGTGTAAATTACTAATAGTCAGATGTGCGTTTCCGTTGCGCAATATCCAAGCAGGAGAGTAACTTCTAACTTAATTGTGAGTACTAGAGTTCATGTTACTTGATAACTAAAAAATGAACCCACTCGCTTGGCAGACCACTCATGTTGCAGGCCTGACTGCTTGATGCGACAGTATGAGCATGCGGGTGCCTCTCAACGTGTACTACATATCTGAGGATCTCCTCACTACGGACCTACGGAAAAAAGGCATAACTATCGGTAAACATCAGGAAGACTGATGGACGGTTTTAAAGCAAACAACGCTTCGTTTTAATTGTGTTGCTACAGAGGCGTTAGTGTCGTCTTTGATACAATATCAGTTCAGAATCATCCTCGAACAGTGTTATTCACACAGTATCATTGACTACGATTCTGCATATTCGGTTGCCGTCACAAAAAGCCCTAAGAAACTCTGCACGCTGCTCAAGGACTTCAGATATCGCTTGATTTTGTTCTGTCAGCTCTCCTAAACGCAACCACGTGAACTACATTCCGACCAGTTCTACTATCGCTTTTCCAGTCCTGGGCCATCTCTACATCCTTGCATACCTACAACATCCAGTATCGTCAGTATTCTGTGATTGATAGTTCAATCTTTGCCTAACATTACAACTTTTTCCCATCCGTAGTTGCTGGATACTCTGGGTTACCTTCGCACAGGTTCTAGTTACCTGTCGTCTATTTTCCATTGTCTCCGACACAAATCTTATCTCGTTCTTGATGTTTCCACTTTATTATATTCTCTGTCTGTAGACTTCATTTTGAACATGCTTCGACTGAAGCAAGTCTCAGAAGCTTTCGGTTTCCTCTAACATGTTCACTTCGATAGAGTACTGTTCTCGAAAAGAACATTTAGAGAAAGATATTCGTCAAGTTCATGTCAGTATATGATACCAGCAAATTTTCTTTGATGTAGAAACTTTCCGCTTGCATCAGTTCTGTTCGAATACCTCTGTTGTTTCGGAAATATTATCTTAACTCGTAATGAAATTCACTGTCTCGAATTATACCTATTCTCCTGCACAATGTGTGAAACACGTTCATATTCTAAAATCACTACCCCGTTCAAAATATTTATCTACAACAGTGCGATTCACGTGAAAGTAATCCCAGTTATATACATAATTAACTAATTTTTAATTCTCGACTCATTAGACTAAACTCACCACAAACAATCAAGCTGCGCTACTGCGCTCTCTATGAACAATGAAGTATGCACGATGCCGAAATTTACACCTAACCTAACGCTCCGTATAACAGTAGTGAACAGTCTACTTTCTGGTAATCTAGCATCCAACAGGCACTCTTGCAATTATGCACTGTACAAACGCTCCGCGGACGAGCCCCATAAACTGCGAAAACACTACTAAACCGACGCTTATCAGATTAAGCTAACACACCGCGAAAACGTAACGTCCATAGCTTAGATCCGAAGAGTATTGTAACAGCGTATTTTTATTTTACCATGGAAACATTCAACATTCGATATAAGGAAGCAGCGTGGAAATGACTAATAACAAGTAAATCCATCTCACAAAGTAAAAGATTTGGCTTGATAACACGTAATGACAAAGATAAGGTGAAAATCACAGTTCAGAGACAGAAAATGAAAAGAATGTTAAGTTCTCTGACAGTGCTAATCCATTACATCTTATTGTATTGTTAGCTGCTTATGAATGTTGCTAGTACTCATAAAAAGAATGAAATAAACAAGAGAACTTCTGTAAATACACTTAACCAAAAATATTAATTCAAGTTCAAATTAACTTCGTATGCTGATTACCCAAAATTCGACTTCGTATTAAATTTAGTTATATTATTCACTGCTGTGCGCTGAATCAACTTTCTTCTTCTGGTTTACAGTCAGCTAAGTATTGAAAGAAACTTGCAATTGTGATATCTGTCCCTAATCCGAAGCGCACTTTACATATATATCAGATTAATGGCACGAAATGTAACGTTGCTTGCCATAGAACGAAGATCGATCAAGAAATGCATTTAGCATGGCATAACGCAAGGTATGTAGGTTCTGTATGTGGAATTTCAGTCCCTGCTGCACTGACTGTACCTTTGTAACGATTCCTTTAAAGTTAAATTACGATCAGGCTAATATATAGTACAGTAATTAGGTATTATGTGTCTATCTTAATACTGTCTGGAACAAGAAAGAGGAACATGTCTGAATTACAACCGCGAATGAAATAAAAATGGCAGCTGTAACAGTTCATATTTCAGCAGGCAGAGATACACGAGCTACTATCTTGGAACAGGTGGCAATTAGAGCTAGTTTATAAATCACAGAAGAGAAAACTAAATTCTGTTACTAACATAAATAATACACCAATGTTTTTAGTGTTACAAATTGGCCAAACAGAAAAATTTAATTTTCAAGCATCTGGAAGAGGTAAGAAAATTTATTAGGAAAATCTGCCTTACATGAAAAGATTAACAAAATACAGGGTGTTTCAAAAAGAATATACGTATTTAGAATGCATATAGGGAGCGAAAGGCTATTTACAATTTGTACAGAAACCAGATGACAGTTATAAGAGTCGAGGGACATGAAATGGATGCAGTGGTTGGGAAGGGAGTGAGACAGGGTTGTAGCCTCTCCCGGATGTTGTTCAATCTGTATATTGAGCAAGCAGTAAAAGAAACAAAAGAAAAATTCGGAGTAGGTATTAAAATCCATGGAGAAGAAATAAAAACTTTAAGGTTCGCCGAGGACATTGTAATTCTGTCGGAGACAGCAAAGGACCTGCAAGAGCAGTTGAACGGAATGGACAGTGTCTTGAAAGGAGGATATAGGATGAACATCAACAAAATCAAAACAAGGACAATGGAATGTAGTCGAATTAAGTCGAGCGATGCTGAGGGAATTAGATTGGGAAATGAGACAACGTAGTAAAGGAGTTTTGCTATTTGGGAAGCAAAATAACTGATGATGGTCGAAGTAGAGAGGATCTAAAATGTAGACTGGCAATGGCAAGGAAAGCGTTTCTGAAGAAGAGAAATTTGTTAACATCAAGTACAGATTTAAGTGTCAGGAAGTTGTTTCTGAAAGTATTTGTATGGAGTGTAACCATGTGTGGAAGTGAAACATGGACGATAAATAGTTTGGACAAGAAGAGAATAGAAGCTTTCGAAATGTGGTGCTACAGAAGAATGCTGAAGATTAGGTGGGTAGATCACATAACTAATGAGGAGGTACTGAATAGGATTGGTGAGAAGAGCAATTTGTGGCACAACTTGACTAGAAGAAGGGATCGGTTGGTAGGACATGTTCTGAGGCATCAAGGGATCACCAATTTAGTATTGGAGGGCAGAGTGGAGGGAAAAAATCGTAGAGGGAGACCAAGAGATGAATACACTAAGCAGATTCAGAAGGATGTAGGCTGCAGTACGTACTGGAAGATGAAGAAGCTTGCACAAGATAGAGTAGCATGGAGAGCTGCATCAAACCAGTCTCAGGACTGAAGACCACAACAACAACAACAACAACAACAACATATTTATTAAACTTCAAGACATACGAATATGAGACTTTACACGCATATTTACGAACCTCTCAAGCCCAGATTACAGATGTTCAATATGTCGTCCATCAGAGACACGATCAATATCACATCGGTACTCAAATTCCTCACAGACTCGGGCAAGCACGTCCTTCGTCACTGATGTTATGGCAGGACGGATCCGGTTCTTCAACTTTTCTAGGTTCTTGTGGCAGTGGCGGTACATAAACGTTGTCTATAACAAAACCCCGCAGGAAGAAGTCACAGGGTGTCAAATACGATGACCGGGGAGCCCAGCTGAGACATGCTAAGTCGCCAGATCCTTGACGACCAATCCAACGCTTCGGTAGAGTTTCATTCAGATATTCACGCACCTGGAGACTCCAGTGAGAGGTTGCCCCGTCTTGTTGAAAAATGAAGTTGTCTTCGTGCAGCCTCGGAAACGACAAGTTTTGTGACATAGCGAGCTGACTGTTAACCGTGTTTCCGTCAAAGTAGAATGGGTCGTAAACAGATGATCGGGATATCACACAAAACACATTGACTTTGGAGGAATTTGGTACATGTTCAATGGCTGCATGTGGATTCTGTAGGCTCCAGATTCGAACATTGTGTTTGTTGTCCTGACTACTAACATTGAAAGCCGCTTCCTCACTGAACACGATGCGTTGTGCGAAAGTGTTATTATTGTCAGCAGCATCAAGAATCTCGTTACAAAATGCCAGAAGTTTGCGTTTGTCATCAGGAGGCAGAGCTTGTAACAGCGGTAGTTTGTACTTCATAACCAACCGACGTCTCAAAACACGCCAAATTGTTGTTGTAGGCAGTTGTAACTGCCGACTAGCACGACGAGTTGACTTTGAAGGACTACGTTGGAAAGCAGTTTGAATTCGTGCAACATTTTCTTCAGGAACACGAGGGCGCTTTCCTTTATATACACATCCTGTATCTAGAAAGTGTCGATACCATCTGCGAATGTTCCACCCATTCGGAGAACCAATCTGGTACCTCAACCTGAAACGTCTTTGCACGGTGTTGCACTTCGTAAACTCGAGAACACAAAATGATTTCTGCTGCGGAGTAGCCGTTTTAAGCGTATGAAGGTTACCAAATAAAACAGAAGACAACTGACATCTATCGGATATTAATATAAACTAGACTATGTATTCGTTTCTCCAATAGCAGAGCCGAGGCGCAGCGACCGATAGTTCGGGCAAAATAATACTTTGTAATGCGTATATTCTTTTTGAAACACCCTATAGAAAGAGCATATGGAGTAACTAAGAAGATTAGCAATAAAAAGTGCTTATTCATAAAAGAAAAAATGGTGCAATACAACACGGTACTGGAACTAGAATTCCTTTATGCAAGCGAAGGCGTTGTATTGCAATATGAATTAGAAAAACTGGAATCATTATGAGGTAAATTGCCCATCCCATAAGAAGCACTGAAGTTTGTAAATTAATATGTAATTACGAAACGTATAAACCACAGAAAAAGTAACAGAAACATTAAAGAAAAGAAAGAAGAATTTTTTTCAAGAATTTTACAGACTGTATCTCTTGCACAAGAAATTAACAAGAAGCTGGAGCTGAGAAACTACATAAGATTGAAAACAAACAACATAAAGGAAAAAGGAGCAACAGAATGTAAAGTTTTAACATTAGAAGTAAAAGAGGTAAGATATTAGTTGTGAAATGGACTAAGGAGAAATAAACGCAAGAATGTTGGTAGAAAAGGAAACAGCAAATGAGGAAGAACGGATAATCGTACTTGCTCTCCAGCTGGCTATAAAGAAAACAAAGAAACTACTGCTGCTTGGCACTCTGCGTCCATTCCGGTCTCAATAGTCGACGTGATGGATGCAAGGGCAGTCTGATTGGTCTAAATTACTTTACAGTCGTTCGCTACACAGCCCACGGCGACTTCCATCTGCTTTCGTCATCATCTTTACCCAGAGTCGCGCATCATTTTAATCACACAGTTGCATTTAAATTAAATTCTGGTCTTTAAACTCAGGTTCGCGCAGTTTTTTGTGTTCAACACGAAGAATAATGTCACGTTGCATTTGATTACATTGCTATATGGAGGGGAGTACTGGGTCCCTCAAACGTGCGATAAAACTGCAAGCAGCAGAAATGAGATTTCTTAGTAAAGAGAGAAGTTTTACCATGGAAGAAAGAAAGATATTGTGAATGAACGATATTTATAATAGCAATGAATGAAGAAAATAAAACATTTTTGAAACATCGCCTACAAAGAATGAGTGCAGAGAGAATCCCACATCTGGCCATGCTTTGGCAGCCAAGAGAAAGACGGAACGTAGGACGACCCAGAACGAGGTGGTAGTGACAAGTAAAGTCTGAAACAGGCACAAGTGTCTAAGAAGAAGAAAAAGACATTTGATTACCATTATTTAACGATTTCTACATGTTTTAAATTTCTTTCGCTATCTTTGTTTCTGATCATTTTCATTGTGACGGCAGTTTTCTGCATTTTGTCGTTTTGGTTTTTATCTGTGCCGTGACATTTGATAACCGCACCAATCTTTTAGTGATATAATCGAAATAGTTTTTGTTGGTTCTATATGTATGTAGAATCATTTCTTTTAATAATTTTTTTTGCGATTCCGTTATCCACTGAAAACAAAACACTTGCGTGTATTGAGGGAGTGGTGACGCAAGGGCTGCATTTTCGAGTAGACGATTGTTTACTGTAACCATAGATCTTACAACTCAAAGCTACGGACACTGCTAATTATGCACTAGAAATGGTTTAAGGTGTCACTGTCCTCTTTTTGAGAGGTTTTGGACATATTTGAGAACTTAGGACAAATGCATTACACAAATGCACAAAAGCCATGGTATTAATTACACAAAAAACAAATGAGGAACTAAATATGGACATAATGAACTGAACATAAAGAAAGTAAACGGAAAATAAACAAAGGGACAATGGTGAAAATTATCCAAGTAACAACGGGCAACCAAAGAAACACATAAGTGAGAACACAACCAAACAGAGGAATAAGTAAATAAAATTACAATGTTGCAAGTTGTGTAGGATAACAGAGGAGAGACACAACACATGGAACCAAGTATAATGTCAGAGACGTCATCTTATATGTTGTACCAGGCCATTAAATTTTTCTAAATATCACACTTGGCAAACTTCCGCACAAGTCTTATCATCGCATTTCTTCCTACGGTCACTGTGAAGAAAGCACAACCGGTTGTTGCAATACGACTCATGGGAAAAACAAATTAAGCCAATTTAAACACTATAAAAGACAGTTTGCGGGAAGATACAGAAAAATAAACATGGTGGTCAGAAAGGGGGGTAATTTGAAGTTTTTCCCTTTCCTTCTATGTACGTACAGACACAAATCACTTTACACTCGACACTACTTCATTATCCACGTGAGTTATCTAAACACTCAAGATCCTGCTCTACGCCTCCCCTCTCAGCTTCAGTTCTGTCAGTGCCTCCCTTCAGTTTTATAATGCTGTAGCACTCAGTCTTATCGTAAAATGTCTTTCACCCTACACAACAACGCGTGAAAGGGTTCATCCTCTGGTTGTCGGCTCTTATATTACTTGATTAAAAGACAGTACTGCGGTCTTTGTATTACTTCATAGGCATCTGTCACTGTCCACCTTTCTTTATATACCTTCAAAATATAAGCCGCCTACCCTTAAGACTCCTCCTTACGTCAAAACAACCTTCTGAGAATAACGGCCGGCCGGGGTGGCCAAGCGCTTCAGTCTGGAACCGCGTGACAGCTAAGGTCGCAGGTTCGAATCCTGCCTCGGGCATGGATGTGTGTGATGTCCTTAGGTTAGTTAGGTTTAAGTAGTACTAAGTTCTAGGGGACTGATGACCTCAGATGTTAAGTCCCATAGTGCTCAGAGCCATTTGAACCATTTGAGAATAACGCCGGCTAGACCGTATAACGTCTGCTCCCTGTACACATGACACCGCACTCGAGACGTAACATCTCTCACAACTGCCGGACAGAGCAAGATGGATGCGATGCAATTTCTCCTCCGTGAACACAGTTTCCATAGTTCCCCATTCTCACACCCATTCCCTACGTGTCCTCACCGGGTCTACTTGCAGCTACAACAAAGCTCTCCCCTCAAGATAAGCTTCCGTCGGTAGCGTTCTGTTTCGATAAACGCCCGTCTCAAGTGGCCGCGAAGTCGACCGTATAAACTATTGAAAAGCCTACTCCTCTCCCGCTGAGAGCCGTTCGGTTAGAGTAATCGATACTACTGCCCCTGCAGACATTTTGTTTTCTGGAATTGTCATTCCACAGACAATACAATTCACTTTTCTATTTCAGCAGTAGCTCCTTCCCCACCTCCCCCCCTCCCATGTGTAAAACATCCGTTTGAGGTCTCGATGTTTATGGCGCTCTATGTCCTGAATTATGTGTCGTACAATGATGTCATTCTGCAGGAACATTCAGTGGCATATGTGGATACTGTCTACAAAAGAAGTAACAAATTAAAACGCCAGGCCTGTATTTGATTTTTTAGTGCGCTAACAGCGAAAATGTATCGGGTTGGTGTATAAGTTCGTAGCGTTTGGCTAAAAATTCAAGAAGCACAACAAATACACGTAAGAGACTTCAGCCATCAGTCTATATTCTCCTTCACTATTTACAACGGTCTGTCAACACTGGGGTAGCTTCTCTATTCAGCGACAGTTGTAATCACGTGATTTTGAGGCGAAGAAATCCACGAACGGAGCGCAATTTTATCAGAAAAAGAAGTTCCTTGAAAGGAGAAAAACTGATTGCTCAAGATCAGCTGAATAAGGTGCGTGCGGAATGTCTGCGCAACCCAACTCCTGTATAGTCTTTTTTGTCAGTCTAGCAGAGTGCAGGCGGGCGTCGCCTTGGAGTAGCGTCGCTTCACGCAGTCTAGCTGGTCGTTGTTCTTGGACTGCGTCTGCAAGTCGTCTCGGTTGTTGACAATAAATGTCAGCAGCTATGGTTACACCTCGGGGAAGTAATTCGTCGCAGCGCACCACACCACACCACACCACGCCACACCGCCGCTGTCCCACCAGGCGCACAAGATCATGTCTTGCAGATGTGCGCAGGTCTTTGTACAGGGCGTTGCTGCTTTATTTGGGCTCAAACGTCCCTTTCTTTTCCGTATGTCAGCATAAAGACACCACTTTTCGTCACTACTAACGACAAAGGATAGGAATGGTCGGTGTTGTTTCGTGATCCAATCGATGACGTGCACGCAGAGATGCACATATGGCCAACGGCAGATTTTTGTGATTTTAGATTAGAGCATGCGATACCCATACAAACGATTTCTGAACCTTCTCCATTGCATGCAAATGTCGCACGATGATAGAATGATCACAGTTCATCGCATTTGCCAGTTCCCGAGTACACTGATATGCGTCACTGTGGGTTAATGCGTTTAAAAGGTCTTCGTCAAACCCCGAAGGCGTTCCTGAACGTGGAGGGCTACTGATGTCAAAACGATGCTCTGAGTGCGCCGTGTGACGGAACAACTCTTATGCTTTGGTGTAGTAAACTGTCGCTACTTATTGTGGTGTTATGCAGAGGTGACATACACTCTTAACAGACAATGTCACCCCTTGTGCTCTACTTACACTTTTAGCGGCTAAATACTTCTTGTACTGTACCAAGGGTCAGATCTTTGTCAATAAGCCACTTTCTATACTGTTTTGCACGGAATCGAATTTGGGCGGCAGTTATCTTTAAACAGTCGTTAATCACTCAAGCCTGTTATCAGTACAAGCTTCAACGAAGCTTGAAGCGTTCCAGAATTCCTCAGTGCCAGCGAAATACCAATCGTTGCTAGTTGGCTTCCTATTCTTCTTTGTTGTGGTCTTCACTCCAGAGACTGGTTTGATGCAGCTCTCCATCCTACTCTATCCTGTGCAAGCCTCTTCATCTCCCAGTACCTACTGCAGCCCACATCCTTCTGAATCTGCTTAGTGTATTCATCTCTTGGTCTCCCTCTACGATTTTTACCCTCCACGCTGCCCTCCAATACTAAATTGGTGATCCCTTGATGCCTCAGAGCATGTCCTACCAACCGATCCCTTCTTCTAGTCAAGTTGTGTCACAAATTCCTCTTCTCCCCAGTTCTATTCAGTACCTCCTCATTAGTTACATGATCTACCCATCTAATCTTCAGCATTACTCTGTAGTACCACATTACGAAAGCTTCTGTTCTCTTCTTCCCTAAACTATTTATAGTCCGTGTATCATATCCATACATAGTTATACTTCGTACAAATACTCTCAGGAAAGACTTCATGACAAATCTATACTCGATGTTCACAAATTTCTCTTCTTCAGAAACACTGTCCTTGATACAGCCGGTTTACATTTTATACACTCTCCACTTCGGCCATCATTAGTTATTTTGCTCTGCAAATAGCAAAACTCATCTATTACTTTAAGTGTCTCATTTCCTAATCTAATTCCCTCTGCGTCACCTGATTTAATTCGACTACATTCCATTATCCTCGTTTTGCTTTTGTTGATATTCATCTTATATCCGCCTTTCAAGACACTGTCCATTCCGTTCAACTGCTCTTCCAGGTCCTTTGCTGTCTCTGACAAAATTACAATGTCATCGAAAAACCTCAAAGTTTTTTATTTCTTCTCGATGGATTTTAATTCCTACTCCAAATGTTTCTTTTGTTTTCTTTACTGCTTGCTCAATATACAGACTGAATAACATCGGAGATAGGCTACAACCTTGTCTTACTCCCTTCCCAATCACTGCTTCCCTTTCATACCGCTCGACTCTTATAGCTGCCATCTGATTTCTGTACAAATTGTAAATAGCCTTTCGCTCCCTGTATTTTACCCCAGATACCTTCAGAATTTGAGAGAGAGTATTCCAGTCAACATTGTCAAAAGCTTTTTCTAAGTCTAAAAATGCTAGAAACGTAGGTTTTCCTTTCCTTAAGCTTTCTTCTAAGATAAGTAGTGGGATTAGTATTGTCTCACGTGTTCCAACATTTCTACGGAATCCAAACTGATCTTCCCCAAGGTTGCCTTCTACCAGTTTTTCCATTCGTCTGTAAAGAATTCGTATTAATATTTTGCAGCCATGACTCATTAAACTGATAGTTCGGTAATTTTCACACTTCTCGACACCCGCTTTCTTTGAGATTGGAATTACTATATTCTTCTTGAAGTCTGAGGGTATTTCACCTGTCTCATATGTCTTGCTCACCAGATGGTAGAGTTTCGTCATGGCTGGCTCTCCCAAGGCTATGAGTAGTTCTAATGGAATGTTGTCTACTCCCAGGGCCTTTTTTAGACTTAGGTCTTTTAGTGTTCTGTCAAATTCTTAACGCAGTATCATATCTTCCAGTTCATCTTCATCTACGTCCTCTTCCATTTCCACAATATTGCCCTCAAGTACACCGCCCTTGTATAAATCCTCTATATACTCCTTCCTCTTTTCTGCTTTCCCTTCTTTGTTTAGTTGTCGTTTTCCATTACAGCTCTTGATATTCATGGTTCAAATGGCTCTGAGCACTATGACACTTAACATCTAAGATCATCAGTCCCCTAGAACTTAGAACTACTTAAACCTAACTAACCTAAGGACATAACACACTTCCATGCCCGAGGCAGGATTCGAACGTGCGACCGTAGCAGTCGCGCGGGTCCGGACTGAAGCGCCTAGAACCGCTCGGCCACCGCGGCCGGCTGATATTCATGCAACTGATCCTCTTTTCTCCAAAGATCTGTTTAATTTTCTTGTAAGCAGTATCGATCTTACCCCTAGTGACATACCTTGCTTCTACATCCTTACATTTGTCCCTGCTTGGCCATTTTGCAATTCTTGTCGATCTCATTTTTAAGAGGTTTGTATTTCTTTTGTCTGTTTCATTTTCTGCATTTTTATATTTTCTCCTTTCTTCAATGAAATTCATTTTCTCATCTGTTACCCAAACATTTCTACTACTCCTCGTCATTTTATCTACTTGATCATCCCATGCCTTCTCTATTTAATCTCTCAGGATACCCATTCTTCTTCTACTGTATTTCTTTCCCCTGTATTTGTCAATCGTTCCCTAATGCTCTCTCTGAAGCTCTCTACAACCTCTGGTTCTTTCAGTTTATCCCCATCTACTTAAATTCCTACCTTTTTGCAGATTTTTTCAGTTTTAGTTTACAGTTCATTACCAATAAACTGTGGTTGGATTCCTCATCTGCGCCTGGAAATGTCTTACAATTCAAAACCTGCTTTCTAAATCTCTGTCATACCATTATACATGGTGAGTCACTAACTATTGCCACCAAGAATAACTGCGAAAGTACGAAAGGAGCTGAAAAGTTTGTGGGACAAAAGATGCATGGGACAACGTGGGCCATAATATGACGCTGATTTTCTTGTTGCTTGGTGGGATCGCTTCAAAGATATGAAGGTCAACTTTTTTTTTTTAATGGGATGCTATAGTTTGGTACTTATTTTCTTATAGCCCATATTCTTATATTATGGTCCACGTTGTCCCCTGCAACATTTGTCCCATAAACTTTTCAGCTCCTATCATACTTCCCCCCCCCCCCCCCCCGCCCCCCCATGAACCATGGACCTTCCCGTTGGTGGAGAGGTTTGCGTGCCTCAGCGATACAGATGGCCGTATCGTAGGTCCAACCACAACGGAGGGGTATCTGTTGAGAGGCCAGACAAACATGTGGTTCCTGAAGAGGGGCAGCAGCCTTTTCAGTAGTTGCAGGGGCAACGGTCTGGATGATTGACTGATCTGGCCTTGTAACATTAACCAAAACGGCCTTGCTGTGCTGGTACTGCGAATGGCTGAAAGCAAGGGGAAACTACAGCCGTAATTTTTTCCGAGGACATGCAGCTTTACTGTATGATTAAATGATGATGGCGTCCTCTCGGGTAAAATATTCCGGAGGTAAAATAGTCCCCCATTCGGATCTCCGGGCGGGGACTACTCAAGAGGACGTCGTTATCAGGAGAAAGAAAACTGGCGTTCTACGGATCGGAGCGTGGAATGTCAGATCCCTTAATCGGGCAGGTAGGTTAGAAAATTTAAAAAGGGAAATGGATAGGTTAAAGTTAGACATAGTGGAAATTAGTGTTCGGTGGCAGGAGGAACAAGACTTTTGGTCAGGTGAATACAGGGTTATAAATACAAAATCAAATAGAGGTAATGCAGGGGTAAGTTTAATAATGAATAAAAAAATAGGAGAGCGGGTTAGCTACTACAAACAGCATAGTGAACGCATTATTGTGGCCAAGATAGACACAAAGCCCATGCCTACTACAGTAGTACAAGTTTATATGCCAACTAGCTCTGCAGATGATGAGGAAATTGATGAAATGTATGACGAGATAAAAGAAATTATTCAGGTAGTGAAGGGAGACGAAAATTTAATAGTCATGGGTGACTGGAATTCGTCAGTAGGAAAAGGGAGAGAAGGAAACATAGTAGGTGAATATGGGTTGGGGGGAAGAAATGAAAGAGGAAGCCGCCTTGTAGAATTTTGCACAGAGCATAACTTAATCATAGCTAACACTTGGTTCAAGAATCATAAAAGAAGGTTGTATACCTGGAAGAATCCTGGAGATACTAAAAGGTATCAGATAGATTATATAATGGTAAGACAGAGATTTAGGAACCAGGTTTTAAATTGTAAGACATTTCCAGGGGCAGATGTGGATTCTGACCACAATCTATTGGTTATGAACTGCAGATTGAAACTGAAGAAACTGAAAAAAGGTGGGAATTTAATGAGATGGGACCTGGATAAACTGAAAGAACCAGAGGTTGTAGAGAGTTTCAGGGAGAGCGTAAGGGAACAACTGACAGGAATGGGGGAAAGAAATACAGTAGAAGAAGAATAGGTAGCTCTGAGGGATGACGTAGTGAAGGCAGCAGACGATCAAGTAGGTAAAAAGACGAGGGCTAATAGAAATCCTTGGGTAACAGAAGAAATATTGAATTTAATTGATGAAAGGAGAAAATATAAAAATGCAGTGAATGAAGCAGGCAAAAAGGAATACAAACGTCTCAAAAATGAGATCGACAGGAAGTGCAAAATGGCTAAGTAGGGATGGCTAGAGGACAAATGTAAGGATGTAGAGGCTTGTCTCACTAGGGGTAAGATAGATACTGCCTACAGGAAAATTAAAGAGACCTTTGGAGGTAAGAGAACCACTTGTATGAATATCAAGAGCTCAGATGGCAACCCAGTTCTAAGCAAAGAAGGGAAGGCAGAAAGGTGGATGGAGTATATAGAGGGTTTATACAAGGGCGATGTACTTGAGGACAATATTATGGAAATGGAAGAGGATGTAGATGAAGATGAAATGGGAGATAAGGTACTGCGTGAAGAGTTTGACAGAGCACTGAAAGACCTGAGTCGAAACAAGGCCCCGGGAGTAGACAACATTCCATTAGAACTACTGGTGGCCTTGGGAGAGCCAGTCATGACAAAACTCTACCATCTGGTGAGCAAGATGTATGAGACAGGCGAAATACCCTCAGACTTCAAGAAGAATATAGTAATTCCAATCCCAAAGAAAGCAGGTGTTGACAGATGTGAAAATTACCGAACTATAAGTTTCATAAGTCACAGCTGCAAAATACTAACGCGAATTCTTTACAGACGAATGGAAAAACTGGTAGAAGCGGACCTCGGGGAAGATCAGTTTGGATTCCGTAGAAATGTTGGAACACGAGAGGCAATACTAACCTTACGACTTATCTTAGAGGAAAGATTAAGAAAAGGCAAACCTACGTTTCTAGCATTTGTAGACTTAGAGAAAGCTTTTGACAATGTTAACTGGAATACTCTCTTTCAAATTCTGAAGGTGGCAGGGGTAAAATACAGGGAGCGAAAGGCTATTTACAATTTGTACAGAAACCAGATGGCAGTTATAAGAGTCGAGGGGCATTAAAGGGAAGCAGTGGTTGGGAAAGGAGTGAGACAGGGTTGTAGCCTCTCCCCGATGTTATTCAATCTGTATATTGAGCAAGCAGTAAAGGAAACAAAAGAAAAATTCGGAGTGGGTATTAAAATTCATGGAGAAGAAATAAAAACTTTGAGGTTCGCCGATGACATTGTAATTCTGTCAGAGACAGCAAAGGACTTGGAAGAACAGTTGAACGGAATGGACAGTGTCTTGAAAGGAGGATATAAGATGAACATCAACAAAAGCAAAACGAGGATTATGGAATGTAGTCAAATTGAATCGGGTGATGCTGAGGGAATTAGATTAGGAAATGAGACACTTAAAGTAGTAAAGGAGTTTTGCTATTTAGGGAGTAAAATAACTGATGATGGTCGAAGTAGAGAGGATATGAAATGTAGACTGGCAATGGCAAGGAAATCGTTTCTGAAGAAGAGGAATTTGTTAACATCGAGTATAGATTTAAGTGTAAGGAAGTCGTTTCTGAAAGTATTTGTATGGAGTGTAGCCATGTATGCAAGTGAAACATGGACGATAACTAGTTTGGACAAGAAGAGAATAGAAGCTTTCGAAATGTGGTGCTACAGAAGAATGCTGAAGATAAGGTGGGTAGATCACATAACTAATGAGGAGGTATTGAATAGGATTGGGGAGAAGAGAAGTTTGTGGCACTACTTGACTAGATGAAGGGATCGGTTGGTAGGACATGTTTTGAGGCACCAAGGGATCACCAATTTAGTATTGGAGGGCAGCGTGGAGGGTAAAAATCGTAGAGGGAGACCAAGAGATGAATACACTAAGCAGATTCAGAAGGATGTAGTTTGCAGTAGGTACTGGGAGATGAAGAAGTTTGCACAGGATAGAGTAGCATGGAGAGCTGCATCAAACCAGTCTCAGGACTGAAGACCACAACAACAACAACAACATCATACTTTCGGAGTTATTCTAGGTGGCAATAATTAGAGACTCACCCTGTATAATCCATCTGTAAATTTCTAGTGTATCCAGGCCTCTTCCATGTACAAAACCTTCTTTCATGATTTTTAAACCAAGTGTTAGACATGATTAAGTTCTGGTCTGCGCAGAATTCTACCACGTGGTTTCCTCTTTCATTGCTTATCCACAGTCCGTATTCACCTACTACTTTTCCCTGTCTTCCTTTCCCTACTCTCGAATAACAGCCCCCCACGACTATTAAATTTTCGTCTTCCTTAACTATCTGAATAATTTGTTTTATCGCATCATACATTTCTTCAATCTCTTTATCACCTGCGGAGCTAGTTGGTACATAAACTTGTACTACTGTGGTAGACGTGGTCTTCGGGTCTATCTTGGCTACAGTGAAGCGTTCACTACGCTGTTTGGAGTAGCCTATCCGCGCTCCTATTTTTTTTATTCATTACCGAACCCACTGCTGCATTACCCCTACTTGATGTTATATTTATAACTCTGTGTGGCCGAGCGGTTCTGGCGCCACAGTCTGGAACCGCGCGACCGCTACGGTCGCAGGTTCGAATCCTGCCTTGTGCATGGATGTGTGTTGTCCTTAGGTTAGTTAGGTTTAAGTAGTTCTAAGTTCTAGAGGACTTATGAACTCAGCAGTTGAGTCCCATAGTGCTCAGAGCCATTTGAACCATTTTTTTATAACTCTGTATTCACCTCACCAGGAAGTCTTGTTCCTCCTGCCACCGCACTTCACTCATTCCCACTATATCTAAATTATCGATTTTCCTTTCTAAATTTCCTGACCTACCTGCCCGATTAAGGGATCTGACATTCCACGCTCCGATCCGTAGAACGCCAGTTTTCTTTCTCCTGATGATGACGTCCTCTTGAGTAGTCCCCTCCCCGAGATCCGAATGGGGGACTATTTTACCTCCGGAATATTTTACCCAAGAGGACGCTATCATCATTTAACCGTACAGTAAAGCTGCATGCCCTCGGGAAAAATTACGGCTGTAGTTTCCTCTTACTTTCAGCCGTTCGCAGTACCAGAACAGCAAGGCCATTTTGATTAGTGTTACAAGGCCAGATTAGTCAATCATCCAGACTGTTGCCCGTGAAACTACTGAAGAAGCTGCTGCCCCTTTGGAAGAACCACGCGTTTGTCTCGTCTCTCAACAGATACCCCTCCGCCGTGATTGCATCTACGGTACCGCGGTACCGCTATTTGTATCGCTGAGGCACGCAAGCCCCCCCCCCCCCCCCCCCCAGCAACGGCAGGGTCTACGGTCCATGGGGGGAGCTCCTATTACTCAGAGAGAAAATAAATTACCTTTTTACCTCAATAACGTACCACACTATTCTCTCAGTGAGTGCGTAAGTCTATAACTATCCACGTAGAAACCTCGATTCTATCTGAGTGTACTCAATTCCTGCACCGAACAGTTACTGCAACGCTCAACCGTAAGTGCGTTTGCGAAAACTGTAAAACTAATACAAATTTAGAGAACCATTCAGATCAGCATATGATCCCCATTTACAATCAGGAGCTACTAATCAGAGTGTGAGCTTCGCATAGTCTGCACCATAGAATTCTCACTCCCAATAAAATACTTTACCCACTCCTCAACATTAAACAGCCAGATTTCCCTCGTTACTTAGCTATTCAAGAATTCACAAGCGGAATCTTGCGGTATGTATCCTTTGACTATTTCCAGTCAGTCAGCATATGTACAAAAAAAAAAAAAGAAAAAAAAACTAATTCTTTACAACCTGCAAGTGCTTCTATTCCGCTTGTGTTAGCACCAATATAGCTAGAAATGTCTCTTCACACGTCACCTGCACCTGAAATACCCAGTTCAGTCAGGCTCTTCTGCGTTGACACTATCCAACGAATAGTTCAAGTACGACTGACTTAATCCCATATGAAAGCATTTAGGAACCACTTATCAAACAAATGTAAAGCGATACCATTACTTTTAATAATAAATTCAATTTTTAGATGGCCTTCGACTCCTCTTCTCGTGGCCGGCTGCTATCAAAGTGATCTTTGCCGCTCGAATCGCTCAGGCTGACTGCGCGGGGTAAATAGGATCTTTGCCGCTCGAATCTGTATTTTGGCCACGCAGTAGCATTGGTACACTGAAACATAGGATTCGAAATGACACATTAAGTAACATATAGCATCCAACACATTTTAATACATCTTATTTACAACCCGTCGACTGCGCCAATATATTAAGACGAAACAGATTACCGTGGCGACACTTCACATTATAAAATTTTCCTTTGACCTGTCACAAGCGCTTACCGTTTTT
The DNA here is from genome assembly GCF_023864345.2 of Schistocerca serialis cubense. Lineage (NCBI taxonomy): Eukaryota > Metazoa > Arthropoda > Insecta > Orthoptera > Acrididae > Schistocerca > Schistocerca serialis. The sequence goes on along the minus strand of NC_064644.1, from coordinate 606,619,061 downwards.
TTTCCTTTTTTTGCGAGTGTCAGCGTGAAACAGTTTCCAAAAATGTTTACATCATGTGTATAGTTTTTTGGAATTTGCCGTGTGTTCTCATTCCCAAATACGGTACTAGTCGAGTGTAGTCGGGGAAGTTTGCGCGCCGTGATTTGTGACGCCTCAAGGCGTATACACAGTTTGTAGCTTTAACGCTTAACTCAATGTGTTAAACCTTTAATGTAAGATTATACCTCTTAATGAGTATATTATGACAGCATTTTAAATTTTGCAATTAAATGAGACACTAAAAACGAAGTATTTGCCTCCCCTGGAAGCTGTTAGTTAGGCAACTTGTTACTGCGTCGGGGTGACCGGGACACCGTTTTAGACTTTAGCAATACAGGTACCTTAACATACAAAGTAAGGTAGGTTATACAACATTGGTGACGTTTTTGAAAGAAATTAATTTTCAACTGGTAAACAATTTTGTGTGGTACCATTATGAAACAACATACCCGCTGATTCAAAAAGAAAGAACCGGTTTCATTTCTTTACTACGGACAAACTATAAAAGATAGAAACACATTGCTTATGTCACTGGATAGAGGAAGTTTCAGAGTTTTGACACACCTGCACCGTTTGTTTGTAGCAACATGGCGACTGCATCACAAGAGAAATAATTTTGTGTTGAAATTTACGCGAAGTCAAACCATTTTCAAATGCTGTTTGCATTCCTCCTTTAATTCAGCAAGAAACCGCCTCTGCACAAGGAGATTTATGACTGGCATACAAAATTCTTGAAAGATGGTTGCATGTGCAAAGGGAAGAGCGCTCGTCGTCCACGCATGTCTGACGAGTGTGTCGAGTGTACACGAGGTGCGTCCACGCGGAGGCCTCGAAGTCCACAAGACGTGCAACCCAAGTACTTCAAGCAACGGTGTGGCGTACTGGCGGAATGTTACGTGATTCCACGCACTTATACGTTTGTGACTATTACAGCGCCATGTATCACAAAGCGAAAAAAGTGGTCCAACTAAAACATTCATATTTCTTTACGTACTACACGAATATGTAATAAAATGGGGGTTCCTATTTAAAAAAAACGCAGTTGATATCCATTTGACCTATTGCAGCGCCATCTAGCGGGCCAACCATAGCGCCATCTGGTTTCCCCCTTCAAGCTAGGCGAGTTTCGTTCTTTGTAGTTTTTTCGTTTGATGCTTATTTCGTGAGATGTTTGGCCCGGTCACTATCAATGGAGCACCCTGTGTAAAGGCGCCCCAGCGAGGTGTCAAACAATGAGAGAGTGACACAATAACAGTTTATAATCAGCTTTTTACAGTGAATATTTATATTAGCGTAGATTTTCATAGTTTTATATCATGTCACATGTCCACCTGGAATGCACGAGCAGAGAAAGAGCCTTCCAGTCCCGTAAAAATGTTCTTTTCTTCCATTTGTGCCCGCACTCTGGCTGTTATGTTGGCCATGTCACATTAACTGTGGGTCAGTAAGACAAATGACAGTCTAACTGAACCGAAACCCTGACCACAGGTGGAGTGGCCTCCGTACTAGACCTACCAGAACTCCTCTCAGATTAACTATTTGAGTTAAATTTTTTAAATTGATTCATGAAGTTAACAACTAGAATAATTTCTTGGGTGGTGCTTCTTCTATGCCCAGGTGGCCCTTACCCTGCCATTTAGTTATCACTTACCACTTTACCTTGCTTACTCATTATATAGTCTGCCTTGCTATATTTTCTTACAGTTTATTTCTTTGTATGCGTGCGAGCGTGCGCGCATGTGTGTGTGTGTGTGTGTGTGTGTGTGTGTGTGTGTGTGTGTGTGTGTGTAATGTTTGGTGAACTAGCATGCCAAACGTGACTGGAGCATACTGGCACGTTCTCTTGTGCGAATGCGAGGTATGAAGAAGATGTGTGCACTTAGCTAAGCGTAATTCGAGTCTAAACCTGAAGCGTGCGAATAATGCACTCTTATCTTCCTTTTGTTTGATCTTCTTAGTCTGTACCGAAATCGTTATACACTCTAAGAGAAAAACGACATACCACGAAGGAGTTATGCAAAATGGTTACAAATTGGTATTCATAGAGATATCGAAGGAAAATGCAAAACTGTAAACTCGGCGATCGGTGGATGAATGTGTGATGCTTCATCGCAAATTCACCGCGCAGCTCGCAAGGATGGTAAACGTGGGCCATATCGATATCAGGGCGTAATGTCTTTGCGAAATTCATTCCGTGTACTCAGCTGGACAATAACTGTGCCTCGCAGGCAGGCAGGGGAACACTACACGCAGGTGGCAGCTCTGCGCGAGGACGTTTAGTTGGGCTCAAAGAAGCCAGCTGGAGCAAATCGGTAAATCGCCACTATTCGACGACGGTGGCAGGAATAGGTGAAGCGTGGCCGTACTCAGCGTCAAGAAGAAGGCGATCGATCCGGAGAGACGACAGAATGTGAGACCCGAGCAGCCGTCACGGAGGCCCTCAGAGCCCACGGCTCACCAGGGTCATCGACCCGACGTGGACGTGCGACTGGTGCTCACTGGCCACGAGGCGGCTCGCACAAAGGCGGCTCAGCTCAAGGCGCCCCTGGCACCGGTTACAATTGACCACCGGTCACCGAAATTATGTTCGCAGTGGTATCGGGCACATTCGTCCTGGAATCTCAATGACTGGAGTAGAATTGTCTCCAGTTGCATGGGGGCTTATTTATATTAATAATGCAAATATTTTTAAGTTTTTAGTCGTTGTCTGTTCGGTTACGCTGTCTCGTAAACGGTTGGCCCTGATTAGTATTAGTACGCAATCTGACTGCATAGAATAACAACAAAGAATGAAAGAAAATTTCCGTTAACACAATTAATTAATTAAGTCCCCAGCAACTATAAAACGTACGAAACCCAAGCACAAGTGTAACTGTTCTGTGTGTGAAAGTGTGATTCAACGTACACATCTGGCACGGTTCTTCTTCAATAAGACAAGAAATTTTAAATATCATTTATACTGAAGTAATTAAATAAATAGAAATACTATAATTGCGCAAGAAAACCAGAATTACACTCTAATACAAGAACACAAGCCAGATGCTTTGTTGACTGAACCTGTAATGACGCATTATTTAAGACATTGAAATAATAAAAAGAAAAGGGAATTTTTGTACCTTCATATATATTGACGAAAAGCACTCTGATCATTACAATATCTCCATTCGAACAACATCTGCTGTCTAGCCCATCAAACAACTGCATAAAACATGGAACAAGCACTCCCTACTACAACATCACAACACCGACTCACTACTACTACTTCTCAACAAGCACTGACTACTGCCACATCTCGACAACCACTGCCAGTGGAGGCGGCGGAATAAAACTCTTTGGCGCAATCTCTGGCGCTGTGGCTCAGTGTAGCCACCTTTCATATGCCCTTCCTCCACGGGCCAGAATTTGATGGTATTTTTGCCAGCATTGGTGGTGAAAATACCACCAAATTCGTCCACAGAAATACAGACAAAAATAAAAGATAATATTAATACGTAAATATCACATAATTAGATAAAATTTTGGCTTTGCACTGACCTTTCAATAACCTAATATATAAAATACAGTAAGCAATACAATTTCTTTCATACATGTGACTTTACATAATAGTTTACACAATACACAAAAAATCAGTTTATACAAATGTTCACATAAATAGCTTTCAATGATTCAAAAAAACAAGTAGTTGATAGTTCCAGCAGTAGCACCCTGCAATGGTCAACAGGTGCAAATACCAACAAGTGACATCATTTTAGTAGAAGCAGTTCCAACAGTGGCACCCAGCAATGTTGAGTAGGTGCAGACACCACAAGTGACTTCATTTCAGTAGAAGCAGTTCCATCAGTGGCACCCAGTAATGTTGAGCAGGTGCAGACAGCAACAAGTGACATTTTCAGTATAAGCAGTTCCATTAGTGGCACCCAGCAATGTTGACAGGTGCAGACACCAACAAGTGACATCATTCAGCAGAAACAGTTCCATTAGTGGCACCCAACAATGTTGACAGGTGCAGACACCAACAAGTGACATTTCAGTAGAAGCAGTTCCATCACCGGCACCCAGTAATGTTAAGCAGGTGCAGACACCAACAAGTGACATCTTTTCAGTAGAAGCAGTCCATCAGTGGCACCCAGTAATGTTAAGTAGGTGCAGACACCAATAAGTGACTTTATTTCAGTAGAAGCAGTTCCATCTGTAGCACCCAATAATGTTGAGCAGGTGCAGACAGCAGTCCATAATATTCACTATCACTAATCACACTGTTCATCAGAGTTTATCAGCAGAAATTAAACATGTCCTAGTGGCACCAATCATGTAGAAAAAGTGCAAGTAACAGTCCATAATATTCACTATCACTAATCACACAGTTCATCAGCAGAAATTAAACATTTCTAAGTGTCACACATCAATGTTGAACAGGTGCAGGTGTGAACAACAGTTTGAATGCACACACAATTGCTTTTACAAAATTATTATCAATGCTCTTACACTAAACATACAAATTATAATAAACACACAAATGATATCAGGTAATTGTCATATTAACTATTACAAATTCAGAAATATCAGTAAACCTATAATATTTATGGGTGTCAGTGCAAGCCACAACAAACAAGTAAAATAATATTTAGGAGACAGGTCGGTACCAATTATCTGGGATTAGGAAAGGAAAACACACAAAACACACTCACTCATCTTTCATCCACATTAAGTGCTACTGTGTAATTGAATAGTGTTAACTGTGTAAATGCAATTCTGTCCAAAATTTTATGTTCAACTTGTGTATCAAGTAGTAGTGGCAGCAATGTATAACAGTCAATAATAGTTAGTCAACGTCATAGTCATCATGTCAAGACCAATGTTTGCCAACCAAATCAAATGTATGGTTGCTGAACAACTGTCAGTGAGCCAAGATATGCAAATGCTTCCTCTCTCAAAAAAAAGTATATACTGCTTAGTGATTTAACAAAGTGTGTCTGTAGACAATCTTCCTTCTACTTGAGTGTTCTAGTCTGCCATCTTCATCCTCCTTGTTCCATGTAAACCAACAAAAAAAATATGCTCCTCACTTACTTTACCTCTTATCCACCAAAACTCCAATAATCATCAGCATCACATAATCTTAATACTTCAATAATACCTCTTACGTCGATACATATAAACCTGATCATCAATATCATTTACCTTACCTCATGTCCACCAAAACTCCAATAATCATCAACTTCACACAATCTCAATACCTCAATAATACTTCTTCAATACGTCGACACATATAAACCTTACCATCAATATCATTTACCTTACCTCTTGTCCACCAAAACTCCAATAATCATTAACTTCACACAATCTCAATACCTCAATAATACCTCTTCAGTACATCGATACATATAAACCTTATTACCAATATCATTTCACTTCCATAACAACTCTTTCCTCTAGTCAGTAACCTCGAACAAGTACAGATAAAATCCTAGTGCAAACTTCAATTCATCATCCCATGCAATCCGAAGACACAGTGTCCACACACAACCTCTGTGTAATCCATCTGACCCAAATCTTCTACTTATTATGAATTATAAGATACATTTTGGTTACCTTGTCCATCATTAAATAAGAGAAAAGCATACATGACCTCTAACAACCTTTAGTTCGAAGAACTTTCAGTAAGTAAGTACGAGTACATAGTATGAAAGATCACATAAGACTTTGAGTGAATAAATCGTAATATTTCACAGTGTGTACACCACTTCGAGAATCATGGCAAATCAGAAACATACATGTGGAGTATTTCTTGTGTCAAGTGTCACTTCCTATTTCAATTGCTCACGAAGAATGCAGTGTAATAACTGTCAATGGTCTAACCCTAGTGTTGGTATGTCATGTCGTTAGCTTCCTTCCTATTAGCATAAATTTATGCAGCTTCCATAAAACCTCCAGCTCATGTGACTTCTATGAAGTTTCTTGTACTAATGTCGTTCGTCGAATTATAGAAGTTCATTTTCTTATCTTAAAAATATAAGGCACTGAGCGTAAGCAAAACATGCAATAGCGAGTAAATATACCAGTGGAGAACAGAATGTCAACCAGTGGATGCAGCACAATTCCTACAACGAGGCTCTGCCAAGCGAACAATAATTAATACCATAGTGTAACCTAAACTCTATGTTCGTACACAGTATATCAGCATTTCTATATACCAAATTAAAGAGTAGTTGTGACAACAACAGAAATGTATAAATATGCAATCCATACGCAAAGCAGCAAATATGTATCTTACATAATAAACAGATCATTCGCATCATATCAGCATAAGCAAATAAATGTTCATATGAAATCTTAATAAGTGAACATGAAGGCGCAAGCAGATAAATCACAAAGTGTAACCTACATACATAACCATATCAGCACAATTAATCAGGTGACAATTATAATTTAAATAAATAAGCACAGCAGGCACATAATAAAAAAAAATATGACATCAGTGAAAAAGCATAGCAGCCAAGCGATGCATAATATACACAAGTAACAACCCTGTTCATTAATCAGTCATTGTATAAATTAGTTAATGTACGCAAGCACGTCGCTTCACAAGTAAATTCATAGAACATGAAATTTAGCACAAAGTATAAATCACATAATCGCGAGCAGCAAATTACGTCTAAAATACGTACCTATGTGGAAATATGTTACCTGAAAAATAAACTCAATTAATAGTTACCTTTTTAGTTTATTAGTTTCTTCATCGAAATTACGTTCTTCCTGAAAATTTTCTCGATAGCAAGTCCTCTTAACGTCGGACACACACAGAATTTACCTGAAGGTCTTAAATATTTTATACAATCGTATCCTGAAAAATACTGAACGTTAATAACATAATTTATCAAGTCACTATAGCTTTATACTGATTTTATTCGGAGAAATTAGACTGTGTATTTGTATACGGCTGTCAGTGCATTCGGACTGAGCGCTCGATCAGCTGTAGGCGCGCGACGTAGGAAGTGATTGTTTGGGGTCAACGACTGCCTTGTGCGGCGCGCAGACTTGACTGTTGCTTTGAGTATGTGCCGCCGCCGGAACATCATCCTTGTATTCTCTGCATGTTTACGTATAACTGTTGGTTTCTCGAAAGTATGTCATTCCACAAAAATTTTAACGTTCGATATATGATGTATTCCTTTGGAGCGCCGTGATTTAAGAGTTTCTACTTCGACAGTGTTATCATGAATAATTTTGCGAACTCTATATGGACCGTTATAAAGCAGAAAAAATTTGCGACATAAGCCTTTTCCTTAGTGAGACAAACGATGAGACTTAATTAACACCTTTTGACCAACTGACAAGATTTTTAAACGACCAGGACGCTTAGCTGATTTCTCTCTTCTAGCAGCCGCAGATGCAATATTTTGTAGAGCCAGGTTGACAACTTCAGACTGCCGCAGTTTCCGTGAAGGCGGAAAAGGAACGATTTCAGAGATGCGATTTGTCGGTGCTTTGTTTTTTAATATCAATATAGGCGGTAAAGAAGTTGAATCATTAGGGAGTTCGTTCAGAATGTTTTGAAAAATATGAAGATACTGATTCCACGTTCTGTGATTCTGATGACAATAAAGACGACACAATTTATTGATTTCCTTCATCCATCTCTCTGAAGCGTTAGATTGAGGGTGAAAAAGTGAAATGAAAATTGGTTTAATCTTACGACGCCGTAGAGTACGAAGCCAAATTTTAGAGCGAAACTGTGATCCATTATCTGATATAACCTTATCAACATGACCCACTTCTTTAAGAAAATGTTTGATGGAAGCATTAGATACTGAACAAGCTGTTGCTTTGCATAAAGGTGTAAAACACACATATTTTGATGTCAATTCCACTGCTACGAAAATGTACGCAAAACCATTAGTAGAACGAACCACTGGACCGAACAAATCGACTGCAGCCATGTCCTTTAATTTCGCTGGAATGACAGGAAACAATGGTGCTCTGTGAGAAATAGTTGGCGGCTTAGCCTTTTGACATAATTTGCATTTGGCAAGAACAGATTGAATACGTTTCTCCATATTACTGAAATAGCAATTTTCTCGTAATTTATGGAAGCATTTTCTGGGACCAAAGTGTGCATAACTGAAATGTGTGTACCAAATCAATTTATTAACCCACTCATCAGGAATACAAACTAACCAAACAGAGTTGTCGACCGATTTTCGTTTAAAAAGAATATCATTGCGAAGTAAATAATACTGTCTAATCGCTACGCTTTCCTTTCTCCTCCACTTCTCCTTAATGTCCTTCCAGATTGGATCCTTATTTTGCTCCTTAGCGATGTCCTGGAGCGAAGACGAAATAAAATTCTCAAACGCAACACCTTGAATATACATCAAACAATAATTGTTTTCTTTGCAGTCCTCTTCAGCACTTTGTTTCAAACCCATAGGTGTACGTGATAAGGCATCAGCAATAATATTTGAAGAACCCTGTATGTAAACAATACTAAAATCAAATTCCTGTAGATACAGCGCCCATCGTGACAATCTGCCATGAGTTAATTTTGTTGACATAAAAAATTCCAAATGATCGGTGTAAACCTTAGTATGTCTGCCAAACAAAAATGTGCGAAATTTTGTGAAAGCCCATACAACAGCCAAAGCTTCAAGTTCCGTAATCGAATAATTCTTTTCTGATTTAGAGAGAACACGACTTCCAAATGCAATAGTCTTCTGTACTACAACGCCGTTTTCTTCTATCTCTTGAAATAAATGTGCCTCTAGGCCTTTGTATGATGAGTCCGTCGCCAAACAAAATTCTTTAGATAAATCCGGATGTGAAAGAAGTGGAGCAGCAACTAAAGCATCACGAAGATGTTCAAATTCTGACTGAGCTTCCTCATCCCAACACCAATTAGAATTCTTTCCAGATAGTTCACATAAACGAGGTGTGGCCAAATCGTCCAATCTAACAAAGCGTCTAAGAAAATAACAGACACCAAGGAAACTACGAACCTCACGTTTTGTGGTAGGAACAGCATAATTACGAATAGCGTCTAATTTCTCTGGATCAGGAAGAATACCTTCTGTAGAAATAATGTGACCAAGAAATTTCACCTGAGAACGACCAAATTCAGATTTTTCCAAGTTCACAGTAATGCCAACTCTTGCAAAGATACGTAATAATGAATCCAAAATTATGTTGTGCTCACTCCAAGAACGTTTAGCAATAAGAATGTCGTCAACATATGAAGTAATATTGTCACGAAGATAAACAGGCAAAATTTCGTTTAAACTACGAATGAATGCTGCTGAAGATACAGTAAGTCCAAACGGTAATTTCCGAAACTGGTAACAGTTACCAAAGGCTAAAAAGGCAGTGTATTTTCTACAATCAGGGTGGAGTTCTATTTGCCAAAAACTTGCGCGCATATCAATCGTGGATAGAACTTTAATTCCTTGGAAATGTTGAAGAAGTTCATCTAAATTTTGTGGGCGGTCAGTTTCAGGAATGATGATATTATTTATCTGTCTGGAATCCAGAACCAAACGAATTGATCCATCCTTTTTAAGAACGACGTGTAATGGGCTGGTATAAGGACTGACTGCTGACTCAATAATGCCTTGATCTAACATGTATTGAAGTTCACTCTTAACCTTGTCTCTGTACGCCAAAGGAATAGCGTACGTTTTCCCGCGAAATGGTGTGTGTTCTTTTACTTTAAATAAATATTGTAAGCCTTGTATAGTTCCTGTGTGATGACTAAATATTGTAGCATGTGAAGTCAAAATTTGGTGCAGTTCTTCTCTTGCAACGTCATCTGGCACTTCAGCTTTCTTAACCTTTTCATTAGTTAATTCTTCGCTATTAATTATATCATCCATCGTGTCTCTGTATCTATTGTCGTTGTCATGAATAAACACACTGTCGTCATAATGCTCAACGAAAACATCAGAAGTAAGAAACCTTAAACATTTTGTATCTGATTCAGATCTTGCTAAACACTCGAAAAATTTCAAACATTTCGGCATTCCGGCAACAGTTAAATTCACACTTCCTTCTTTAAAGTTTAAAATTGCCTTATGTGTGTTAAGAAACTCCATACCTAATATAATTTGTGTACTGAGTAATGGAACAATAATAAAATTAGCAGAAAATTCGTATCCTTGACAAATTAAATTTAAGTTGGTCTGTTGTTTGACTTCCACACTTTTTCCAGAAATAGCTCCTCGAATTGTAGTTTTAGAAACGGGTAACACAGGACAAGCAATAGTTCTTACACATATACGAAAAACTGATTCACTAATGACATTTAATGGGCACCCAGAATCTAAAACTGCAGTGAACTTATTCTTACCCACACATACTTCAATAACAGGATGTAAAAATGCGTCTACATTATTTTCCTTTTCGTCTAGCAAAATGTCTCTCATGTCTTCCAGGCGTACGTAGTGTAAAGTCGTAGTGTCATTACTTTCTGAACCGTCTATATTGCCGCCAGAAGCCGAAGCTACAAGTCATTGTCGATTGCTTGCGTCACGTCTTTGATTATTCGCGTCATTTCGCGGATCAATTTCTACGATTTGCACTTGTCTCTCTGAAGTTCTGTCACGTGGAGGATGCCAATTAGGTCCCTCCTGTCTGTTAGATACAAATTCTTGGCTGTGTCTGTTATTAAAATTTCGATTTTCCTGTCTGTCTGCATGACTACTTCTTGTGTAATTTCGACTGTCACTTCTGAAATTACTGTTAGACCTACTACCCTGGTTATTTCTGTAGTAAGAATTTCTATTATTGTATGAATAATTTCTGCCTTGATGATACCGATTACTGTTTCCGTATGATTGATCATTCCGGTAGGAATTACCGTTATTATAATTGTCTGTGTAATTTCTGTTAGAACGTCTGTTATTGTCATAAGGCTGGTATCTATTGTCCTGTCTGTTTCGTCTGTCATTCTCAAAATTACCCATATAACGTCCGTTCCGATCATTATCCCTTCTCTCTGAAGATCTACTGTGATTACCGTTACTGAAAAAATTACAAGACGTCCCGTCGTCGTTGTCATACTCAAGTTCTTGTAGCAAAGTCTTAAAAGTCTCAATGTCGTCTTTACATCTTCCAGCTAAAGCAATTTGTCTTATCGATTGTGGCAGCTTAGTTAAGCAAATGCGAATTAATTCAGTCGGGCTACAAGGGTTGGACAGGAATTGATTCTTTCGAATCATGTCTTCAAAGTATTCTACCGGTGTGCGGAACTCAGACTGTTTAAAATTACGTTGCATAATAAGACTGTGTTTGACTCTGTCTTGCGTGTTTTCGGACCAATATGCCGATAGAAATGCATGATAAAAATCATTTAGATTATTACAATCTCTAATAAGTGCGCGCATCCGCGTCGCCGGTTCATTTTCTAAATATCCACACATAAGTTCCAGTTTGTGACTTAGTGGCCAATTTGGTGGAAGTGCGTACATAAATTGATCTAACCATGAACATGGATGTATGTCATTCTTAGAATTGCGAAAGATCTTAAATTTCCGAACAGTTAAGAAGTGTTTATAGTCAAAGTTGTCTCGTCGTGGCGACAAAGACCTACCGCGTCTGTCCCTGTCCGAATGTCGATTATTGTCAAGTTCGCGCGCCTGGCGCTCTCTTGTTGCTTCTCGTAAATGAAATAAATTACTTTCTTCAAACCCCTCTGCTATCTGTGATTCTAAATTTCTTCTACTGTCTTTTCCTACGATTTCACCTTCAATTTGTTTGACTTGCTTTCGTAACGCCTCAAATTCCCTTTTAATGCGTTCATTAAATTTTCCCTGATTTTCAACATGCTTATTTATGTTCTGGTACTCTTCGGTTTCTGCAAATGGCAATGGAGCTGCATCATCCGAATCTCTGTCCCCATTTAAACTAAGACTTGTCAAACTATCTGAAATCTCCTCAACTCTTTCCGATAAGTGATCTATTTTTTCTTTCTGTTTATTTACGTCTTCCGTAAGTGTCGCGACTCGGGTTTCAGTATGGACACATTTAGTAGTTAACTGTTCATATTGTTGTGTTAGGTTATTTATTCTGTCATTTGGTACGGATTCCTCGATTCTCTCAAATATTTCTTCCTTATCGTGTGCACGTTGTAAATTTAACTCTGAAAATTTTTGTACTATCACACGATCTCTTTCTTCCTGTTCTCTATCCTGTTCCTTTTGTCAGATTTCTATTGAAATTAATCTATTATTGTGAGCATTCAAAATCGGTTGTACTTCTTCTCTAATTTCTTACTTTAATTCATCTTTCATGTTTTTGAAATATGTCCCTATTCGTGAGTCTAATCGTGTTTCCATTGTTCCCATATCAGTTTCTAAACGTGTTGCCAAAGTTCCCATGTCTGTTTTAATTGTTCCTATTTGTGATCCCACTGTTTTTAATTCAGATCTTAACTGTGTTTCCATTGTTCCCATATCAGTTTTAATTGTTCCTATTTGTGAGTCTAACCATGTTGCCAAAGTTCCCATCTTTGCTTTAAATTTAGATCCCAACTGTGATCACAGATTTAATATTGCACCCATCAACTGCTCCATATTAACTGGTTCGAAATTCTTTTCCCTCCTAACATTTCCCGCTAAACCAGCTTCGTTCATCATAGCTGTAAAGCTATCTGTGTTCGATACTATTCCAGAGTCTTCTGTCGTTAATCTCGTATTCTGAAAATGTTTTGATTGTGAAAAATTTTGAACTGGATCTGGACTATTTTCCCTGCTTATTAAATTGTTTTCTACTTCATTATTCATGATACTGTTTTCCTCTGTTGGCGAGTTCGCCATGTTAACAATTTCGTCATTCTCACTATCCATCATTTTTGCCTTTTTCATCGATTGCGTAATCATTTACAAAACATACAAAACTCGTCACTATATGAAAATTACACACAATGACACTTTATCATCAACAATATCATTCACACGAAATGCTTCCCTCAAACACGATTAACGAACAATTGAAATCTTCCTAACTGCACAAAATTGTCAAACCCGTATACAAGACAACAAAAATTAAATTCTGCAAAAAATACCATTAGAAGAATGACAATTACCAAATCTACACATGCAATATAGACTACAATTACTAAATTACAAATTACTACAACAATACTACTGTCTTACTATTTTTACAATCAGAAGAATTCCAAGCGACGATCCGAAGCAGCGGTCGCCACGTGCATGGGGGCTTATTTATATTAATAATGCAAATATTTTTAAGTTTTTAGCCGTTGTCTGTTCGGTTACGCTGTCTCGTAAACGGTTGGCCCTGATTAGTATTAGTACGCAATCTGACTGCATAGAATAACAACAAAGAATGAGAGAAAACTTCCGTTAACACAATTAATTAATTAAGTCCCCAGCAACTATAAAACGTACGAAACCCAAGCACAAGTGTAACTGTTCTGTGTGTGAAAGTGTGATTCAACGTACACATCTGGCACGGTTCTTCTTCAATAAGACAAGAAATTTTAAATATCATTTATACTGAAGTAATTAAATAAATAGAAATACTATAATTGCGCAAGAAAACCAGAATTACACTCTAATACAAGAACACAAGCCAGATGCTTTGTTGACTGAACCTGTAATGACGCATTATTTAAGACATTGAAATAATAAAAAGAAAAGGGAATTTTTTTACCTTCATATATATTGACGAAAAGCACTCTGATCATTACAATATCTCCATTCGAACAACATCTGCTGTCTAGCCCATCAAACAACTGCATAAAACATGGAACAAACACTCCCTACTACACCATCACAACACCGACTCACTACTACTACTTCTCAACAAGCACTGACTACTGCCACATCTCGACAAGCACTGCCAGTGGAGGCGGCGGAATAAAACTCTTTGGCGCAATCTCTGGCGCTGTGGCTCAGTGTAGCCACCTTTCACAGTGATCAGCCCTACTTCGAACTGAGCGCCGATGACGTGTCTCGAGACGCCCCGGACAGCACTGTAGCTCTCCCGACGGCCTGACGACCAACAATGATGGTGCCATTTCATTTTCATTTGCCCTTTGATTGGCATCCGCAGCATCTTCACAGCACAACGGTACGTCGACGATATTCTACGCTCCGTGTTGTTGCCCTTCATGGCTAGCCATTCTGGGATTACATTTCAGATGTCCTTCCCCACCTGCCGCCAAGCCAGCAGGAGTAGCCGTGCGGTTCTAGGCGCTACAGTCTGGAACCGAGCGACCGCTACGGTCGCAGGTTCGAATCCTGCTTCGGGCATGGATATGTGTGATGTCCTTAGGTTAGTTAGGTTTAATCAGTTCTAAGTTCTAGGCGACTAATGACCTCAGAAGTTAAGTCCCATAGTGCTCAGAGCCATTTGAGCCATTCTGCCGCCAAGATCGCCAGATCTCTCCCAAATTGAAAGCGTTTGGGCGTTGTGGGCAGGGTCCGCCAACCAGCTCGGGATTTTGACGATGTAACGCGCCAATTGGACAGAATTCGACACGATATCCCTCCTCAGTAAGGTACTCATCAACTCTACCAACCAATGTGACACCGGATGACTGCTTGCATAAAGGCCAGAGGTGGATCAATACGCTATTGACTTGCTCAATTCGTGTAGTTCCTTCACTTATATAAAACACCCAATTCTTCTGAAATCGTAATCATTTGTTTGTCTATACATGTACATCACTCCTACTGATTTCCATCCCGTTTGGATAATTCTTTCGTGGGGTGCCGTTTTTGTTTTTTTTTTTTGTTTTTTTTTTTACGGACAGTGTGTCTGACACAATCAAGACATTATTTTGGCAGGAGACTCAGAAAGAGAATATTCATATTAGGAGAGTCAGGATCGTACAAGCTGCGTTAGCAGGACCAAGTTAATCTACCGCTCGACCACTTGTTACAAAATGCAGCAGTGGATCACTTTTCTTTCATCCTTCTGTTTCGGTGTAAAGCAGGTTAGGAACAAAATAAATAGGTAGGTGGCAAATTATAATCTAACGCCGTAAAGCTGCTAAGATGGTTTAGATGTGGTTAGGTTCAGAACAGTAGAACAGACAGTGTGGGTTGGCTTTGTTCAGTCAGAATCATCATCTGACGTGCGCTTTTAGATAAAGTCTAGTAATTAAAAAAGCGTTCTGACCGCTTACGCGCTGTCTGTAATCGAAGATCTGTTGTCGAATCAGTGAAGTACTGTGGCGTCATCCGCTGCCGGTAGGCAGTAAGCTTTCACTGGTGGCAGCCTTACCTTATCCCTTCCTACACTCAATTTTTTCCATTACACAATACGTAGGCTTATCTGCATTACTAAACGGTCACACGTTGCGAGGTGCTCGCGTGTAGAAGAGTTTGTACCTCTTTAATTCTCCCGAATTTTGAATGACAACTGGACATGCAATCGACCCATTTCTTACTTACCAGCTAATTGATTGTGTGCGCAACGGTAACGAAAGGAAATGATGCTGGACCCTGCTTGTTGGTAAAATAAGGAGTACACACTCACAATAATTTTATAAAAGTCATTATCTACTCATTAAAGGAAAAGCGAAATTTTATCATAATAAACGACAGGAAATGGGATTCTGCCTCTATCTATGAAATGATATTCGGATTAAATATTGTCACGATGAAGAAGCTGTAATTAGATGAATGTCGTACACTAATTTCAGTTAACGAAGGTTTATTCAGCACTTGCACATACAAGAGCGCGGAACAAACTGCCTCCGGGCAGAACACATACCATACATATACAGTTACAGAACATTCCAGTACAATGATTCTTGACATTTGTGGATACTTCTGGAATGTACTCGAATCGGATATATAAATTAAAATTGTACACTCCAGGTGAGTTTTGAACTCAAGACCCTCCATACAACGCTTAGTACCACAACCACTATACCATGGTGCTACTCAACTTGCGACATTGCACCCTCCTTAAGAGAACAGCCTAATCCAGGAACGAATCATCGGTCATGCATACTCCGACTCCTGATGACTGATTCTCGCCCTGAGGGTGATCTCCTTAGGACTTCTTTTGCTGCTACGCTCTTCGTCACCTTTCCACTTGTTGCCTGTCGCTGGAGCTTCGAATTTACCCTGGGTTGCAGGATCCTTACAGGGCTTCATTCGAAGGACGTGGACCGTAGCTCAGATCTTTCGTCGTCTTGTGTTGGGGTCGAATTCTTCATAAGTAACATCGGACAACTGTCTTACAACCTTATAAGGTCCAAAGTAGCGCCTGAGGAGGTTCTCAGAGAGACCAACCTTCCGAACAGGAATGAAGATCCAGACGAGGTCACCAGGCTGGTAGACAACAGAGCAGTGGCTCGCGTCATGCCTTCGGTGATCGTTTTCTTGAGTCTGCAGCGTGCGAAGTCGAGCTAACAGCCGAGCTTCCTCAGCTGTGGTTAACACCTGGCCGATGTCGTCCACGTCATCAGGCTGTAACGGAAACAGAGTGTCCATCGTCGTAGTCACGAAAGGTAGCACCTCATCCCAGTTGCTCTGCTCAACACTGACGAAGGCGTCCAGTAAACCCGTTGGTTTGCGGATGGTAGGAAGTCGTCATGTGATGAGTAATTTTGCACCGGCTGGTTATCTCTGCCACAAGATTCGATTGAAAAACTTTCCCTCGATCTGTAATAAACGACCTTGGGGCACCGTGTTTTAATACTATGTCTTCCCCGATGAATTTGGCTACCTCGGATGCTTCGGCTGTTTTCACGGCTTTTGTAATGGCATAGCGTGTCAGATAATCAGTGCAAACAATAATCCATCTATTGCCACTAGCAGACTTGGAAATAGTCAGAGGAGGTCAAGCCCAATGAACCATGAATTTACTTTCAAAACCTTTTCTTAAGAATTTACTTTATATACTAGCGATTCATCAAGAACATTGACACATTTAATCACACTATGTGAGCGTTGAAGTAGTTGCCAATGGGTAACTGATGAAATAAATACAAACATTTTTTCTCAATAAATGGAAATTTTATTCCTAAAAGCCCCCCCTTTTTAAAAACAGATTTAAATTTATAACTAGAAAGCACCCTGTAAATATCAAGTTACAACTTATTCAGAGGCAGAAATAACAATTTTTTTTTTTTTTTTGATTGTATGAGCTTTCGGGCTGAGAACCTTGCCGCTCCCCTTTAACACGGCCGTAGTCACGACCGCTCACAACAACCTCTGAAAGACTACACTGGTGCAAATCTGCAACACACCAGATTACTTTAAACTAAAAATTTTAACAATTCACACAAACACATAAACTATACACCCCATAAGAGGGATGGAAATGGTACAACACACTCACATTAAAAATTATTTGCCACGGAAAGTGCAACTTGCTTTTAACATAACTCTTACGGTGGAAGGGTGGCAACTTTTTATACTAAAATGACCATTTAAATAACATCCATGAAATGCAGTTTTACATAAAATGTACCAGCATGCTCTACATTACACGTATACCACCTCGCAAGATGACAGACAAGATAAAAAGATATTTCAGGCATTCGGCCTTTACACCTTAAGCAATAAATTCGTTACACCAAATCCGACAAACATGACAGAGGCAGCTATTAACGTACGGCAGACCGACAGACAGACAAACAGACACTAACTGCCTAACAAATGCAGACAGGAGATAGACGAGCAAGCTGGGGACGAGAGACCGACCAAGAAAACAAGTAGAATGTAACAGGTAAATGAAACAACGTATCACGAATCACTCAACTGCTAATAAACGGCGATGTCTGGCGAAGACCTGGCGCAGCACCCCCAAAACGCTCTCCCGAACCGTCCGCTGCCAGCCGCTTCAACGGACGCAGGAAGGCGCGCCGATCTTCCGTCTCACGGCGTCGCAGCTCTCACCGGCCAGACTGATGTCGTGGGTTGGCTCCTGTTGCTCTCGTGTCGACCGCGAAGCCACTACCCCTCGCTACTCGGCGCGGGCCGCTGGACTGACGTGGCGACCTCACATGCGCCGACGCTCAAGACGGACAAGTCATCTTGTGTCCCAGTGCGCGACCGACCAACCAATCGATCCAACCGCCAATGACGATTGCCTGAACAAACTCGAGCAGACTGGCGGCCTAACACATACTAGCACTCCGGACGACAGACAGACACTGACTACCCCACACTGACCCTGCTGACCAACTGACCAGACTCTCCTTTAGCTGGCGACTGACAGACTGCCTCCCTGGCGAGCTCATAGCGCCCCTTAAATGCACGTGAAAAGGCAACCTTTCCCCTTTCCCACCAGAGGGGGACACCAAAGCTGCGAGTGCCACAGCGGCGCCACCGCCAGAAACGGAGGGCGACTGCTTCACACTACGCCCTGCCGCGCGCTCTTCAAAACAGTAATTTTTACCACGGCTCATCCAACACGATGGAAAGGCGTTTCGGCTGGTGGAATTGGTATGAGTCAGCCAGGTGGTTTCTGGGGAACTTCCTTTCTCCTCTGTCACTCTCGACAGTGCGACACACAGTGACGGACACTCCTAAATAAACCTCGCCAGAAAAATCTCTTGCGGATTCTATCGTATGTCTTAATACGAGGTGCATTCAAGTTCTGAGGCCTCCGATTTTTTTTCTCCGGACTGGAAAGAGATAGAAACATGCGCATTGTTTTAAAACGAGGCCGCGTTCATTGTCAATACGTCCCAGAGATGGCAGCACCGTACGGCAGATGGAATTTTACCGCCAGCTGTTTTAAATA
This sequence comes from Schistocerca serialis cubense, assembly GCF_023864345.2. Taxonomy (NCBI): domain Eukaryota; kingdom Metazoa; phylum Arthropoda; class Insecta; order Orthoptera; family Acrididae; genus Schistocerca; species Schistocerca serialis. The sequence goes on along the minus strand of NC_064644.1, from coordinate 606,600,299 downwards.
CTTAAAACGACGACGTTTTCCTTACTTGAACAGCGTGCAATCATTCGTTTTCTGAATTTGCGTGGTGTGAAACCAATTTAAATTCATAGACAGTTGAAGGAGACATGTGGTGATGGAGTCATGGATGTGTCCAAAGTGCGTTCGTGGGTGCGAAAGTTTAATGAAGGCAGAACATCGCGTGACAACAAACCGAAACAACCTCGGGCTCGCACAAGCCGGTCTGACGACATGATCGAGAAAGTGGAGAGAATTGTTTTGGGGGATCGCCGAATGACTGTTGAACAGATCGCCTCCAGAGTTGGCATTTCTGTGGGTTCTGTGCACACAATCCTGTATGACGACCTGAAAATGCGAAAAGTGTCATCCAGGTGGGTGCCACGAATGCTGACGGATGACCACATGGCTGCCCGTGTGGCATGTTGCCAAGCAATGTTGACACACAATGACAGCATGACTGGGACTTTCTTTTCGTCCGTTGTGACAATGGATGAGACGCGGATGCCATTTTTCAATCCAGAAACAAAGCGCCAGTCAGCTCAATGGAAGCACACAGATTCACCGCCACCAAAAAAATTTCGGGTAACCGCCAGTGCTGAAAAAATGATGGTGTCCATGTTCTGGGACAGCGAGGGCGTAATCCTTACCCGTTGCGTTCCAAAGGGCACTACGGTAACAGGTATATCCTACGAAAATGTTTTGAAGAACAAATTCCTTCCTGCACTGCAACAAAAACGTCCGGGAAAGGCTGCGCGTGTGCTGTTTCACCAAGACAACGCACCCGCACATCGGGCTAACGTTACGCAACAGTTTCTTCGTGATAACAACTTTGAAGTGATTCCTCATGCTCCCTACTCACCTAACCTGGCTCCTAGTGACTTTTTGCTTTTTCGAACAATGGAAGACACTCTCCGTGGCCGCACATTCACCAGCCGTGCAGCTATTGCCTCAGCGATTTTCCAGTGGTCAAAACAGACTCCTAAAGAAGCCTTCGCCGCTGCCATGGAATCATGGCGTCAGCGTTGTGAAAAATGTGTACGTCTGCAGGGCGATTACGTCGAGAAGTAACGCCAGTTTCATCGATTTCGGGTGAGTAGTTAATTAGAAAAAAATCGGAGGCCTTAGAACTTGAATGCACCTCGTAAATCCTAGATGTCCGGCCTCAGGTGTGTCATGGAATTTCTGTAGAACATCTACGTGAATGTGTTTAGGAATCACCTCTTTCCAAACGGATCAAAGTTTTTCTTGCAAAAGTTATTCATTAACTACCTTAAATTGTCCTTTCACACCCTCTAGCCGATTTAAGGCAAGCGTAATCTGAGATATCTTGGCGTCCTTCTTCTGCTCAGCAGCGTTATCCTGGAGTGCAGCGAGACAGTCACTATCTTCATCAAAGTCTTGATGGTCTTGCACAGGGTTTCTTGAGAGACAGTCGGCATCTTGGTGTTTTCTTCCACTTTTGTACACTATGGTAATGTCATACTCTTGAAGACGTAGTGCCCACCTCGCGAGTCGTCCTGTTGGATCCTTAAGACCTGTCAACTAACAAAGTGAATGATGGTCTGTAACAATTGTGAATGGCCTTCCGTAAAGATACTGTCGAAATTTGCACATGGCCCAGATCACAGCAAGACTCTCTTACTGTAGTTGAGTAGTTTCTCTCGGCTTTTGTAAGTGTCCTAGAAGCATAGGCTATAACCTTCTCTTTTCCATCCGAAATTGGCACCAGGAAAGCATCGATCGCACACCCACTCGCATCTGTGTGTAGTTCTGAAGGTGCTCTCTCTTCATACAGATCAAGTACAGGGTCAGTCATCAGAGCTTTTCGCAGCACATCGAAAGAGTCTTGTTGAGCACCATCCCAGATAAATTTAACATTGGCTTTTAACAACTCTTGGAGTGGCCTCACTTTGATACAAAAGTCTTTGGTAAAACGACGGTAATAAGAACATAATCCGAGGAAGCTTCTCTCATCTCTAATAGTTTTAGGAATAGGAAATTGCGTTATAGGTCTCACCTTTTGTCTGGCCGCACACCTTCGTTTGAAACAAGGTGTCCAAGTATTTTTATTTCTTTTGCTCCAAAGAGACACTTTCTTGGATTAAGTTTCAGTCCGCCTTGTTGCAGGCACTTAAGAACGGCCCTCGGTCTTTTCATATGTTCATCAAATGTCTCTGAGAACACTATAATGTCATCTAAATAACGAAGACACATCGCCCAATTCAGATGCCTTATTATCCATCATCCGTTGAAAAGTTACTGGTACATTACGCAAACCAAATGGCATTACCTTAAACTTATACCGGCCTTCAGAGGTGATGACGAACACTAACTTCACTTAACGAAGATTTATTCAGCACTTGCACACACAAGAGCGCGGAGCGAACTGCCTCTAGCCAGAACACATACAGTAAATATACAGCTACAGAACATCCCAGTACAATGATTCTTGACATTTGTGGATACTTTACTCGAACCGAATATAGAAATTAAAATTGTACAGTCCAGGTGAGTTTTGAACTCAAGACCCTCCATGCAATAGTTTGGTATCATAACCACCCCAGCACGGTACTACTCAGATGTTTCTGCGACAAAACTACGATGTGATTTATTATAAATCAGCACACAAAGGTACTCGATTGTCAGTACAAACAGTAGGCTGTAGGGTAGGTCATGGGAACTATTATCAGAATAAGAATTGGCTCGAGAACAAGGGGCTCCTACTCTCTGTGATGCAACAGACTGACGATAATGACTGGAGGTCCTAATGAATCAAGTATTACTCCCCTGACTATAATGCAGTATTGCGAGTAGTAGTGAGCTCTCAAATGGGGTCACATGGACAAACAAGCAAGGTGGAGTTGTAGCAAAGGGAGCTGGAGTGCTGCTGAAGGATTCAGTAGGTCGTACAATGCCGGAGCCGCAAAATACTGTACCAGTCGTGAAATCTCCAGCACGCCGTCGGTAGGCAGCGTCCTGATGCTGTACGCGCCGACTTCTGCCGTGCAGCAACTCTGTGTCAACCCCTGACCTCGAAGGCTGTCCGAGAATTCTAAGTTCTTCCGAGAAAGAGCGACCAAGTCGCAAAACTGTCCGACTCCGACGAAGATCAGATACAGAATCCTCTACGCTCGCACAACGCAAGAGCGACGCCAACATTTCTCAACTCCCTACTACCCTCGAAAACCGCGAATCAGCATTCAGTGTGGATTCCAGATTACCCACACACTGTCTCAGAACATCATTCGCGCGAATAGCAACTGTTCCCTCCAATTTCGACCAGGGCTTTATGACGTCAACTAGCCTCAGTTTATGTTGACCAATCATGGCTGTGCTATGCAGCTGAGGGCACTGAACTTGCCGTTTGTCCGGCTACGAAAACAACCTGCCTAGAGCACCGGCCATCCGGCGCCAGACAGTCGTGCCCAGCAGGGCACGGTCCACAAGTATTCTCAGAATGATGAGGACAACGCAGTTAGTCGTCGCCAGCAGCCTTCATTCCAGACACGCCAGAACGGTAAACACACAAAACGCGGCGACACTCAGGCGTCTCGCAGGTCGTTTCGCCCTGCATACAGTAGGCGAGTCGTGCCGGCAGGCGCTCCAGCCCACTGACGCACGACCCCCTGAGTACTCGCAGGGGTGCAGCCCGCCCCGGGAGGCGCAGGGTGCAGCGCCCTCTGCTGCTCGCCTCGCACAGGCCACCCACTCAAGTAACACAACGTGCATAGGGATCAAGTGAAAAGTATTTTGAGCTCTCAGTGCAAATACTCTCATTATAGTAATCTCATTCGGTCTGTTACCACCGTGCAATGACATAAAACATTAATAATGAGAGGCAACATGCAAAAGAGGGCATGGAACCTCACAACGCTGCCAGCTGCAGGCAGCCTAACATAGAGGCTTTCAAGAGGCAACAAAAATTCGATTGTCAGTATTTCATGTAATTAATGACATAATTTAAACATCTAAAATTCAGTCCCACTTACTCATCAAGAGGTTTAATCTTACGTTGAGGTTTAACACGATAAGACGAATAACACAGTTACAAACTGTCTACACAGGGTGGTCAGAAAATGTCTGAAACGTTTGTAGGAATGTTGCAGGGCACGTTGTGCTGAGACTTAAATGCAAAGGAAAAAATCTATACGTGGCTCTGTTTCCAAGTTATTTAGCACAGAAGTTAGCCAATCGTCGCACGCACAAGTTTCAGCAGACCAGACAAAACACTCAGAGGGTGGCACTGCCTCTGGCAGACCGCTTGAATGTGAGCGCGCGACGCCTCGACTAGCCAATTTCAGTGCTACATAACTCGGGAACAGCACAACGTACAGAATTTTTTCTGGATATTTAATTCTCAGTACAACCTGCCCTGCAACAACCCTTCAAGCGTTTCAGACGTTTCCTGACCAACACGAGTATGTCTTGAGGCAGTTCAACTCACAGTGCGCAAATCACTCAGACTTTATACAGCGTGACTCAGCTACCCATACCAATGGGTTTTATGCAACCGGCAACGCCATCAAAAACAACGCATGAGATTTTCATATTCTCTCACTCGCTATGTGCAGACTATTAGTCTTACAGTAAAACTACATTAAATTTTCTCTCGGAATACGTTATCGCTGGACGCCAAGGTATTCCAGTTATTCAAGAAAAACGCCTTTGAAGGTCACTTTTGTATACTTTTCTTCAATAATTCGAAAATTACAGCTTCTAGCGAAAACTTATCCCAGCACAAAATTTAATTACATCAAATTTCCTACGAAAAGGTCATTTTCATTTTTTTCTGTAGGACTAATAGTTTGCACATAGCAAGGGAGAGAATATGAAAATCTTGCTCGTGTTATTTAGGTGGCACAGTGGTTAAAACACAGGTCTTGCATTCTGGAGGACGACAGTTCAAACCTGCATCCGGACATCCAGATTTAAGGTTTCCGTTCAAAAATGGCTCTAAGCACATTTGAGATCACCGGTCCAGTAGACTTAGAACTACCGTGTCCCAACTAACCTAAGGACATCACACACATCCGTACCCGAGGCAGGATTCGAACCTGCGACCGTAGCAGCAGTGCGGTTCCGGACTGAAGCTCCTAGAGTTTCAATGATTTCTTTGAATTGCTCCAGGTAAATGCCGGGATGGTTCCTTTTAACAGGCACGGCCGAATTCCTCCCCCATCCTCGACGCAATCTGAGCCTGTACTCCGTCTCTAATGACCTCGACGTCGACGGGACGTGAAACTCAGTCTTCCTCCCATTTGAAGGTGTTGCCGGTTGTGTAAAACCCACAGGTAGGAGCAACTGAATCACACTGTACATTCAGTATTTCAGAAGGAGAGCACTCACCTAACTGCGACAAACTTTGCTGGTAATTTAAAACTTTTTCGAATTTTTTTCCCGCTGATACCCCACAAAATAATGTAATGAAGAAAGTTAATCTCGTACTACATTTTCGCTGTTAATGCAGCAAAACTTCAGCCTTAGACGTAACGTTTTAATTCTTTACATTTTTACTTCTAACTGTATTGACAACACGTTTTACTGCAGAATTCATATATACCTGGAAAATTATATCATTTGTAAGTAGGCTGTTTATGTTTTCTCTATGTAAGTAGGCTGTTTATGTTTTCTTATTGGCAACGTTACGTAGCGCTCAATATGAAAATCACTGGCTGTGCTGTGTGCAGTCTGTGGCTAGTTTGCATTGTTGTCTGCCATTGTAGAGGCGCAGCTGGATGTTAACAGCGCGTAGCGTTGCGCAGTTGGAGGTGAGCCGCCAGCAGTGGTGGATGTGGTGAGAGAGATGGCGGAGGTTTGTAATTTGTCATGAACTGCTATATTTATACATGATGATATCAAGGTAAATACATTGTTTGTTCTCTATTAATATCTTTCATTTGCTAACTATCCCTATCAGTAGTTAGTGCCTTCAGTAGTTTGAATCTTTTATTTAGCTGGCAGTAGTGGCGCTCGCTGTATTGCAGTAGCTTGAGCAGCGAAGATTTCTGTGAGGTAAGTGATTTGTGAAAGGTATAGGTTAATGTTAGTCAGGGCCATTCTTTTGCAGGGATCTTTGATAGTCAGATTGCATTGCGCTAAAAATATTTTATGTCAGTTTAAGCACAGTCATGTATAATTGTTCAAAGGGGACGTTTCACATTATATGACGCATACTTACGGAAACATTGAAATGTACGAAAAATGAGATGCACGAAAAATTAGCTTTTCTTAAAACGGAGGGAAAATTACCAACACTATTTCTATCCATTTTTGGTTTGACTTTTCAACACTCTATGTCTCAATAATCCTAAACCAATAAAACCAACATAATTACGGTTTTACGTCTTCAAACATAAAGATTTTACAAATTAAACGTCAAATATTTAACACATTAACTCCTTTGCAAAGTAATCAGACGTTTGAAGCTGTTGCATCCTTGGGAGTTCGATTCTCTCAAGAATCAAAGGTTGGGTTACTCGTTTAATTCTCTCCTCTTTTCGTAAATGCCCAAGTTCGGAATGTCGCCCCATCCTGTGTTCCTTTATCTCAATCCTCGTGAACTTTTATATTGTCCGCACATATGACTGAAGAGTGAAGCTAATGGTCGTTACCAAAGTGATGGCATCACACTTGACAGTTGGCATTCTAGGTATCTGAACCTTGACACTAGCTCGAGGGTAAGGCTTCGAACTCTGTTTTGGAACAGATTAGTTATTCTACCATATTAACATAAAAAATCCTCCTTGGTGTTATGATGATATTTATGAAAGGTCTTGCAACTGTCGTTGAGGCTATTCACTAGGAACGGGTGCAAATCCTCGTGAAACACTTACATACTCTGGTGCAGTTGTGTTCGACTCTGGAGGTAACTTGTTCAAATGCTCGCGACGGAAAGAATTTTCACTGTCAACATTTGGATTGCAAGTGGAGAGACATCGTGGCTTTGAGTTCTTTATAAGATTCTGGAGAAATATCCTTGGATGAATTATAAACTTCTTTGCTCTGCCCCTGTAAAGCTATTGATAGTGATCCATCCGTCAGGTGCGGATGTTAAACTCGGCAACAATTTCGATACTAATCAAAAGAAGTAGGCTATGTCTCGGACCACGAACACTGCACTGTACTTTACACGCATTCATCAGCAACCTACTGGTCTGTTCGATACTCCATTAGTCCATTTCCCACACTTAGTTTGGATGTGAAAAACTGGACAAGAAATTCCCATCAAATCAGTAACAAAATGTATGTTAACCTGATTACTTTAAAGCACATTACACTCCTTTTTTCAAAACTAAACCTCAAGCTGGTCAATTTGATACTCCATTTACCCATGTCCCATCCTTCGTTGGGCTATGAAAAGTCGAACAAACATTTTCCCTAAAGTTACTTTTTCATTTTTTATTAATTACGCTGATTACTTTCAAGCATTTAAACTCTTCTTGCCAAATTAGACCACACGCTGTCAGTTTGATACCCAGTTGTGCAATTTAAAGGGAGTCGTGTTTGCGTTACGTTCAAACATTTGACCAAAAATGTGAACTGTTAGTGAAATGTTTACCTATTGACCTAGATTCTTGCCTCACTTAGTGAGTTTTCCCTTATTCTTGTATATGGAAAAATGGTCCATCATTTTAGAGGAATCAATTTCCCGCACTCTCTCATTTTCTGTATAACTTACACTTGTTGTCCTCATCTGTAGTCTATGAACCACTGTAAACTACATGTCAGAGGAAACTTTTTACTGACCAATACGTTTAAAGTCTGATCCCCTTCCATTCGCAAATGGAGAGTTGGACGAATACATACTTCTGCGCCTCTGGCTGAGCCGTTATTTCCATAATTTTATCTGCACGTTCTCTGTAGGATGGGCATGTAGGGGACAGAAGTACATTCATGATTTCTACCCTGAAAGATGGGTCGTGTGGTTTTCCAAGCACTTTGTTGAGACATTTACGGCCTGTTGCTTCGAGTTCTGTCAGTTAAGGTTTTTGAAAGTTTTTGTTACGCTGTCTCGCTCATCAAATAAGCCTGTGACCAGTTGCGCCACCTTTCACGTGTTGATAATATTTCCAAACGGTACTACCTTTTCGTACTAGAACATAAGTATTTTTAATATGTTTTTAACTTGAAAAATAATGCTCAGCTTTTGCAACAGCCGTGGATTCTATTAGATACATCAGTGCGGATTTACGAAAAATCCTCATCAATATTAGCTTTGCTGGAAACAAAAGAGAAATTACATGAGAAAATGTCATGAAAAGCTTAAGTCTTCATTTTTAAGATTTGCGTCCCAAGCGGTAGAAGTGTTTCTCCCCTGCTTTAATTCCTTTGTTAGGTGATTTACTCTCAACGTCTCATCTTTCACACATTTTGAAAGTTTAGTGAAGTAGTTTGTCACATGATCGTTGGATTTCCGAGAGAAACCGAACGATATGTCGCAGTGGTAGGATACCGGTCTCATACTAGCGAGAGAGGGGACCGAAATCGCCTTCCGTCCTCCAGAATGAGATTTTAAGTGATTTCCCGCCATAGCGCTTGAGCTACATTCCGGGATGTACTATTTGAAAAGGATGAGGCCGATTGTAATGTAACACTTTTACTGTAGGCTTTTTTGAGGTGACGATCTGTGAGTTGTAGAATCCCAGTAAATAAAAAAAAAGTCGAAGCAAAACAAGTAGCAATATGTCCCACCCCAACAAATGTACCACATGAAAATACATCAGACGCACCAATCAGAAGTTTTATTGTAAAGAAACTAAATATACAGTATGTCACACATGTAATGCAACTGGCTCTATCGTAGCAAAATGGTTCAAATGGCTCTGAGCACTATGGGACTTAACATCTATGGTCATCAGTCCCCTAGAACTTAGAACTACTTAAACCTAACTAACCTAAGGACAGCACACAACACCCAGCCATCACGAGGCAGAGAAAATCCCTGACCCCGCCGGGAATCGAACCCGGGAACCCGTGCGTGGGAAGCGAGAACGCTACCGCACGACCACGAGCACAATCACTAACTTCCAAAGAAACAAATTTGGGTCTTCTTGCAGTGAGTTACCAACAAGAAAAGCAACTTCAGAATTCAACAAAATGAAAGTTTGTACGTTTGACAATATTAAAGTCTCAAGTGAAAGATAAAGTTTCCCAATTACTCGAACAACGTTAAGTTCTGAAATCGGAACCAAATGTTAAAGTCAAAAGCTGTAACGGTATCACGACACTTGGAATTTCTCTGATGAAGTACAGCCGAGAGAACCAGAGAAACTGTCCAAGTGTGCAAATACTACCAGCGCTAAGTCGGGCACTGTCAAAGCGGTGAGGGGGTATACCCCGCCTCCTGGCAAGACACCGTCACACTGACGAAGCCCTGTCCCTCGGTGACGTGCAGAATGGAGATGCGCCCACGTTGCAGCGAGGGAAGTCTTCCCGGGGCTGCTCGCTGCGCTGGAACTGGTTTCTGGAGCCGGAGCGCGAGCCTAAACCACTGCCTCGCAGAGTGGTAGGCAAGGTGTGGCCGGCTCCAGTAGAGCAGCAGACAGCTGGGACTGCGCGCGCCGGCTGCGGCCCGCCGGTTCGGGTTGCTGCGGCCTCTGGTCTGTGTGAGCGCGGCCGAGGGGCGGCTGGCGGCTGCCGCAGCAAACACACTAATAACAACTACGTCGCACCAGTTGATCACAATGAGACGATATTCACGTTCTCTTGACTGCAAATAATTATCAAGACTTCGTCGCTCAAATAATTATCTAAAGAGGTACCACTAAAACGAATTCTTTAATTGTTCTTGAAGTTACCGTACATCGACTTGAGAATTTCCAGTCTTACAGAAGACTGCTAAAATGACTACGTTGTGGAGATGGATAATTATGTAAATTGAAGGTCGAGGTGAGAGAAAGGAAAAAAAGTGAAGGAACTGTTGACGTCAGCTGCGTGAGGAATCGGCGGCGAAGAGTGGGCGCGTGGCCCGCTGCTCGCTGGACGGCTGCGCCGACTGCTGCTCGGGCCCACACACCCAGCCCCACCCCCACCTCCACCCCCACCCGGCGCCAGCTGTCCGCCGCCCCCGCCACGTCCTCCACGCTCACCGCTTTAAGATTCCCACAGGAGGTCTGACGTCACTCTGTGCATCTGCACTGAAGCTGGTGGACTCACTGCCCGTCGAAGCGAATCAGTTTTACGAATGTGTGATGTCCACTCTTTTGGATATCTCCAAAAGAACGGACACTACGCATTCATATAACAGATGAATAATTGACACTGTTACCTGTGTAGACGGGTATCTCCCTCCCACATCAGTATCTCGATGCGGGCAGCCACATAGCTGTAAATATGTAGGATCTGCATGCGAGTGCCTTCAGATATGGAACAGCTAACTGTAAATGAATTACACAGAAAATACATTTTACCTTATTTTTAACAGCTTCTCAGCTATGTTTTTACATCAGCGTCTGAGCCTTGAGCTAACTGTATAGCCTTCATTCAGAATACATGTACAGTAAAATAGCCCTCCCGAGTAATGGTGGATATTGTGGTAAAGTTCACTCCGATGCCGGGAGCCAGAAGAAGAGAGAAGCAGAGAAACCGAAGAACGTAATTCAATCAATTATCGCGTGGAATCTATCTGTTCTCAGTCTCTAAATATGCCTCCTTGGACGTACGTAAAGGTTTAATTAATTTTGTTCGTATTTATATTACAGAGTTCAGTTATAATCTGGAAGTCAAATGAAATGATCGTATGGCATTGATGGCCGGAAGTCCCCAGCTGGGGAAGTTCGGCCGCCTAGTTGCAAGTCTTTTCAGTTGCCTCCACACTCCGTAACTTGCGGTCGATTATGATAAAAACTTGACGAGAACGACACAACACCCAGTCCCATAGCAGGGAAACTCTCGACACGGCCGGGAATCGAACCGGGACCCACTACACAGTAGCCAGACACGCTGAGCATTCAGCTAAGGGACTAAGGAGACGGACGTATCTGCACGTCTTTTGCCGTAAGAGATGCAGATATCTTCTCAGCACAGAAAATAAATTGTAGTTTAAGATTACATGTTGTGTTTTATAAGCTATATCTTTATTAAGGGAGTGGAAGTTAATGATTCTTTTTAGTTTTCATGATGTTATGAAAAAAACTCCTGTTGTACGCCGTTGAGAAAGAGACAATCCGAGAAAACGACGGAAATGGCATCTGGTTGTGAGCGATGAAAGCTCGAAAGAGAGGGAGAGAGAGAAGAGGCATCAGCGACAGTTTACGTGGCATCGGGCAACGACCTTGCTGCAGTGGATACACCTGTTAGCCAGAGGAATCGTGTTACCTTAAAAAGAAACTGTTGTGGTTGGCAGGAGAGCCAACACCGTGTTACTAGAAGGAGGCCGTAAGGCACGCGTTTTAGCTCATGCAGGCTGGCGTGAGGTCTGGAACAGGACAAGGAAATTAGAACTTAGAAAAACGATTTGTGGGACGAACACATTCACTGTTAGAGAGAGTGGCCCTGGGCGGAGTGGAATGAACTACATGAATTTCCATGGACGAAGTTTCATGAGCCTGAGTATCCTTGGTTCGAATCCGGCATGAAGCAAATGGCCTGGAATGGTTGGAGTTTCTGATCGGAGCTTTTTCTGGCAAACACTCTGAACACGTCCTTTTTTATTACAGAAAAAGCAAATAGCTTGGTGTGATGGGCAATTCTCACGCGAAAGTCTAGTAGCGCACCGCGGGCATGATTTTAGCACTGCATTTGCTTGCCTGCACTGCACACGTGGCTGAGAGCCTGGCGGCAGCGGCGCGGCCGGGCGCGAGGGCTGTTTACTGCTCTGTGCAGCTCGCCCAGTGGGCCGGTGAACCTGACACACAGCTGGTGAAGTTTCAAATGATTCCTGAGCAAAGTCAAGTGTGTTCTGCCGATCCAATATGTCTATCACTTGTTGAAGGGAGGGATTGACTAGTTTCAAAATCTGTTCCCTTATACGAACATCAGAAACGTTCTGTGCAATTGCATCACGTACCATAGTATCTGAATAAGGGAGTCCACATCGACACTCAAAAGCACAATCCCTAGTAAGGCCTTGCAAGGTTGAAACCCACTCCTGATTAGTCTGACCTGCCGTACGTTTTGTACGAAAGAAGGTATACCTTTTCGCAACTACATTGACTGATTCTTTGAAATATGCATCTAATGCAGACAAAATTTCGTCGTAGGACAGAGTTGCTACGTTGCATTGGGGAAATAATTTGACTATCACACGGTACGTTTGTACACCGACCGATGATAACAAAAAAGGCTGCCGCTCATTACCCTGAATTCTGTAGGCGGCGAGATGGAATCCAAATTGGCGTGACCACTACGTCCAGCTTTCCAGTGCAGCATCAAAAGGTCGAAAAGTTGGTGCAACAGCGTGTTGTGGCTGCGTTAGCGGTGGAGCGGTGGCTGCCGCATCGGTTTGCATTGCCCGTTGACCCTGGACAAGCTGTCCAGTAAGGAATGCGTCTGCTGATTCTGTAAGCAATAAAATTCGGACAGTACATCTGGAGATTGTAGCGAAGCCATTACACAAGTAAATCAGGGCAATATCGATAAGAACGCGGTTTTGCCTCGTCGCGAATGTTTTGGTTGGCAGGAGAGCCAACACCGTGTTACTAGAAGGAGGCCGTAAGGCACGCGTTTTAGCTCACGCAGGCTGACGTGAGGTCTGGAACAGGACAAGGAAATTAGAATTTAGAAAAACGGACGTAGCTGGTGGAATACTTAACTTTAATCCGTTAATGAAGAGCGTCGGTCTTGATGGTACATGATTCAATATCAATAGTAACTGATAATGGTGCCTTGCTAGGTCGTAGCAAATGACGTAGCTGAAGGCTATGCTAAACTATCGTCTCGGCAAATGAGAGCGTATTTTGCCAGTGAACCATTGCTAGTAAAGTCGGTTGTACAACTGGGCGAGGGCTAAGAAGTCTCTCTAGACCTGCCGTGTGGCGGCGCTCGGTCTGCAATCACTGATAGCGGCTACACGCGGGTCCGACGCATACTAACGGACCGCGGCCGATTTAAAGGCTACCACCTAGCAAGTGTGGTGTCTGGCGGTGACACCACAGAAACATGTACATTACCGTTATTTGTACGACGATTCTGAGGGTGTAATCAGATTTTCAGTATCTTTATTAGTTCAAAGTTTAGTATCTGACTGTAAATTATACAAATAACACACAGCAACGAGTTTCCAAAATCTAAACTGTTCATCCGATTGCGTCGATCGACGTGTGTTTAGAAAGCTATTAGTGTAAACCTAAATTGGTATGAATTACAGGCATGTAACTTGAGTAGTACATGAGTTATTGGAGGTCAAAGTGGCCGATTACTATTGATCGCATCAGGCCATAAGTACTCCATAGTTACACGAAAGAATGGTAGCAGCATGCTTATAATTATATTTATTCTTCTATATCTTTGTTTATATACGATATATGCTATTCATGAAGAAATTGGCCAAATATTTACTGTGTTTTAGAAAGCACAGAGGCATTAGGCTACTGGCCTAATTTTGTTTCTATTCCTTTGATACATGTTTATTTAATTTGTTTATGTATTTAATCATGTGTGTTAGAGTGTGTTTATGGTCCAGCCGCAGGAATACTTATTTAATTTAAAGTTATTTAAATGTAAATCCAGTATTTTGTATGTGTTTCAATGTGTTTGTGTGTGTGCGTTGGCTTGGAGATATGGTGGGAGCGCTCTAGCCAATCACAGCGCTCGTTACTACGGTAGGCGACTACCGAAGTCAATGGAGAGACTGGATGGGAGTGGGGGACGAGCATCGGATGGCACAGCACACGGGGGTGGGGTGGGGGGGGGGGTGGGGGGGCGAGTGCTGGACGGGAAGGCGCGACGGACGGTCGCAGGAAACACTTGGAGAGTGTTGAGCAGTTTGCTCGTGGTCGCAGGAGATAGAAATATTTCGTAGTGCCGACTTTTGCAACTGTGAGATTTCCGTGGCTTCTGCAGTGAACACGTGGTATGCATTTACAAGTGCATATCTCGCAAGCTATGTTGTTGCTCATAACTAATTACGTGACGTAAGAACCTATTGTTTCCCTGTTATTCAACTTATATTTTAGTTAAAAGCTGGACCATAGACACCAATAAGTATTTTTACACTAATAAATGGCATTCTTAGAGGTACTTCTGCCATCGTACTCATCATTTAAAGTCGTTAAAATAGTATACGCAGTTTTTATTTAATTGTAATCTCTCATTTATAAATTTCTATGTTACATTCAAAATCCTCAATTGCCGAGTGATAGGAACCTTCGACCATTCGATTCATGTGTGTATTCATATTGTATACTGTAGACTCAGTAGTATTTGGGATGTAATGTGGCGACTACGTATCCCAACCCCTAGACAACGAAACCAGCCAAAACTTACAATATTTCAACTCTGAGTCTGAGGGTACATAGTTGGGGGCCACCATTAATTTTTTTGAAAGCCCGCAAGATGGACAATACTGAAAAAAGTTGTTCAGGACTGTAAAGATATGCTTGTAATTTTCTGTAGCCTGCAATATAGGATTCATTATTGAAAGGAGCTTTTCTTGCTATTCAGATAGCAGTCGTGTGTTTTAGGAAAATTTAACTTACAGAGACATGAACGTAGTATTCCGGGTTTGCTGTAAAAGTAACTGTAATTAATTTGAATTCGATGCACCAGACTGGACTTACGTGGGGCTAACTACGACTTTCGGCTGAAGTCTAGATCAGCGTGGACGCCAGTCATTGGCGTCGTTTCTCTACTACTCATACGTTGACAACGTGTCAGTCTCACGTAACCGATGGGGTAATACATTCAAGAAACCAAAGGAGATATTAGATTCATTGAAGTTCTAGCTCCGAAATAGAACCATTCTCTTCTTCGCTGTTGTCACAAATATCTGACGGTTTTTTTTACCGAATATGTCACGAATTACGAGGTTTTAGAATGTGACCGTCTGGTTGTGAGTTACCAAACCCAACAAATGAGAAAACTAAAAAACCTGCCAGAGCAAAAAAAAAAAAAAAGTGTGTGAAATCTTATGGGACTTAACTGCTAAGGTCATCAGCCCCTAAGCTTACACACTACTTAATCTAAATTATACTAAGGACAAAAACACACACACACACACACACACACACACACACACACACACACACACACACACACACATGTCCGAGGGAGAACTGCAGCGCCTTAGACCGCTCGGCTAATCCCGAGCGGCTACTAGAGCAAACAAACTAATCTGTAGCATAGGCCGAGGTTTAGGTTAGATTGGAATGAGACTCTTCGGCATGAATTGGCGAAGCCAACGAATGTAAAAGCCAAAAAGACCTACTTGTGGTGACAGCCTGATCCGTAGTTTCGTACGAAACCAAGTCTTGATTTGAGTACGATAGTTATAAAAATTAAATTAATAATCTTTGTGTCACATATATTTGTTTCTTCCGAATACGTAACGGATTACGATATGAGCATTAAGTTGGGACCTAATAGGACAAAAAAAATGGCTCTGAGCACTATGGGACTCAACTGCTGAGGTCATTAGTCCCCTAGAACTTAGAACTAGTTAAACCTAACTAACCTAAGGACATCACAAACATCCATGCCCGAGGCAGGATTCGAACCTGCGACCGTAGCGGTCTTGCGGTTCCAGACTGCAGCGCCTTTAACCGCACGGCCACTTCGGCCGGCCTAATAGGACAGCTTAAATGAAATTAGTAATATTGGTTGTCAATAGATATGCCTGTTTCTTCCGAATGCGTTACGGTTGTGGATGCAATGAAACACGGATGTGAGAATGTGACAAATTCCTTCGAACCACGGCGTGCACCCGCTGCTCTCTCGATGGCTGACTAGACCCAGCAGCTGACACTCTCTCTCTCCTTTCCACAATATCGAATGACGAGCACTGACATTGTTGCACGAAACACCTAAGTACGCTTACTTTCATTCCTAAATAGCAATGCAGCTTGTCGTCATTTTCCGCGTAACACATAAAAAAATCAACTTCATGTAATTTGACAAGAAATTTAATTTATCTTGCGGAAGTGGTGGTACAACATTCTTATAAAACTATCGTTTAGAGTGTGCTATCTGTTAAAACGGACATCCGCATGCTTTCCTGTAATCTGGATATTTGTGGAAGCACATGCTTCTTAGTGTGTGACGCTGGAGTAAGCTTGAATACACTTTTTTTGCAATATTCGGAGAGCAAACTGTTTATCTTTTAAGCCATCACATAGACACTACAACGAAAAAAGATATTTCTTGTGTTACACTATTGAGTCGTAGTAGCTCGTGTTCCAGCCATCATGTATTTTACATCCCGTTTTTAACGTACTTCCACCTTACTATGTTAATTTAAATTACTACTGTCACTGAGTTGCTGCTTTGCCTGACCATGAGCGGCGCTACCAGCGCGTATCGACATATCCCCTCTCGTAGTATCTTTGCTCGACTGCTATTACTTCCAGGTTGTTGTCTGTCGCAAGGAAGTTGGGATAGCGAGTTCGGGTCTGTCAGTCAGTTGGAAGGCGTCTGGGGCGCAGTCCGGACCTGCCAGTCGGGGAGTTGCAATGCAGCACTAGTGCGGTCGGGTTGGAGCAGCAGCGAGGTCTGCGTCGACATTGCTCGCCCGACCGTTGCCGCCACGCATCCCTTGAGCCGGGTCACGGTCTTGGTGGATCGTCGGTCGGTAGTCCTACCGGACGACGCGTTTTGGATTTCCGATCGTTCATGAGTCGGCTGTGTTTGTGTGTGTGCGTCGACTCCCGATTTGTCTTCGTATGTGCTTAGTTACTGTTGGATATCGTTCAGGTCTTCGTGCAGTGTTTGTCAGGTTGTGTGTGTAGTTCGCGTGATTTTCTTTGACAGGTTATTTTAAATGGTGTCGGCGTATTGGCTCTGAGAGGTCGGTCGTCTCACCAGGCGACATGTAACTGGTTCTCCGAGCGCTTCCGGGCCCCTTCAATTACCATCTTGTGGAACTTAGGCCGGTCCTTTCCTGATGCAGCGATGTCGCTTGGCCAGTGGGCGTGTTTCCTCTGCACGGTTGGGTCCGAGCCAGTATTTCAGCCGTCGTGTCTGGAAGTGAGTGGGAGACGCACCACCAGTGAAGTCGCGACGAAGCAGCAGTTGCGGACGGAGCAGCGGGCAGTCGGGCAGTTGGTGCGGACCAGGGGCCGCTACCGTTCCCTCCGCAGAGTCGGAGCGTGTGTGGAGCTGTCCGATCGCTACAAGCTTCTTGGTTCTCCGACCTAGGACGTCAGAGTTGAGGAGTGGTTTCAAGTATCCCAGCTACGTCAGTTCATGTTGTGGTGGTTCGTTTCTGTGGTTCGCTGTTGGGGAGGTTCCCTGTGAGCAACACCGAGTGTTTGTATTGCTGAAATTTAGCCGCCATGCGGTGGAATTAACTATATTGGTTGACTACAATTCGAGTGAACTACCGGAATTTTCTGCCTTGTGGCCGTTAGTGTTCCGGTCACCTGCCCTGGCCACTAAGGTAATTTCAGGCAGTGTCCTCTCCTCACCTGTTGTCGCTGTCCAACACGATGTGTAGTTTTGACAGCTTAATACATATACATATTTGACGGTGGATAATCACGTCCGTAAACTTTTGAGTTCTCATGTACCGATTGGTGGCAAGTAACTCGTTTTGTCGGTCGGTCCGTGGCTGTCCCTTGGTTGGGTTCCGACGGGTCGAGTGTAGTTGGGCTCACCACCCGTCTCACCTAAGTGAACGAGGGCAGACCGATGCCCTGGAGGCTTCTGAGTGTTGTTGTCTTTACTGTTTTTCTCACCAGTGTTTAATTGTCTGTTTATAATCTGTCAGAACCATGCTTTAAAAGAAAGAAAATAGTTTTGTCTCTCTCTCTCATATATATATATATATATATATATATATATATATATATATATATATATATATATATATAGCAATTTTAACTGCTTTTATCTTGTTGATTTTTAACATTTCTTGGTTGGAGTCCTTCAGCCGTGAAAGATTTGCATTTTGAATCTTGTAGTTGTAAACCTTCGGCTATGTTCCGTTTTGGTTGTAAATGTTATTAAATTACAATTTTAAGGTGAAACTGACCCCAACCTTATTTAAGCCTTTCCACAATCCTAATCACTTGTTCTGCCCAGCGGGTTTAGCGGGCGTTTCAACTAGTAGGTAGTGGGAGCGATAAACTGAGAGATTAATGTGCAGAATGACTTCTAAGCATTTACTGTCTTAAATTACAAATTCTGAACACCATTATCTGACAATTTCATGCTACAGCAAAATATGTACACACAATTTACTCAGCCTGCCTCAATAGATTACAGTAATAGAATTAGCAGCAGCCTTCACTTCTTGATGATACGTACTCTTCTTCCGCTTACAGGCTGTCAGTTGCATTTGGCGCTTGTTCATCACCAACTTAAATTGGTTACACTGGCGAATACTTTTACTCATCTGAAAAACCGATCACATTAGAATCAGACGAGATAGGAAAATTGCGGTACCTACTCATAAGATCCTCTGAAAGACAGGCAAATCATTTTTTTTCTTTTCCACCAGTACATCAAAAATACGTTAATTTTTAATAAAACAATACTCCGTGCTCGGAGGTAAATCTTACAGACATGCTAGAAAATAAATTCAAAATGATAACGTAGTTAAGAAGCTTAGCGTACCCAGCACAATTTAAATTTCCAAAACCCCAGACAGCGACATCTAATATACAATCAGAATTGGAAGAACAAAATTGTTCCTTAAAGTGATAGCTTGCAAAGGGATCTATTAAATTCAGTACCCACGCCTGCCATTAAAACCCTTAACTCAAGTTATCACGGGTAGTGGCAGATGGTTTTCTTTTATCGACAACCTGCGATATTTGTTCTAAGACAATATTTGCGCTAGAACATACAGTCAGTTGGGAAAAATCCACACCACCCTGACAGGTCAAACATATGGCGGTTTCCGAACGTGTAGATAGTCTGTTCTTAATCACAACTCAGCCACAAAATATCGCTGTCCAAAGCCCAGTCCTAAAATAGAGTAATATTCTTCGCTAGTAACGTCGACACAGTGGGAAGTTCACGCGCTGAGAAGAGTGTTCAGCGAACATCAGTCTTCAATTAGCACGCAGATAGCACGCAAACAGAACTTACCACTTATATCCAATAAGTCGTTGATTGAAATGCGTCTGTCCTCATACATATTCTCTCCTGGCAATTCTGTTACTATTGAACAGATGCATCAAGGTTCGCTGAGAACAGCTCGGTCCAACACATCCCCAGCGCGTCACGTTCCACATAGAGTTCCTGGACGGCTGATGCTAAACGTCGCGTTGCAAGCAATGTCGCAACCAATACGGCAGGTTACCAGGGACACTACATAGCCCTGCCTATCTTCCCACTGGTAGTCTCACTGTTTCCACACGCTAGCCACTTGCTTAAGTGAGTTCCTTCTCAGTAATGCGAAACTTCCCGTTCTAACACCAGCAAAAGACGACCCAACCTTCTGTTTCACCATCCTCCTCGGATTTACCACGGAAGGCACCATCGAGCTAAGGAAAAGATTCTGTAACAGTTGGTGATACAAAATGTGTCGCCTAGTGCCGCACTGGTGAAACGCGGTTTAGTTATTTCAAACAGCATTCCATTCGCTTCACAGACCAAATCCGATTCACGAGGTATTCACTGTACAGTTGCTGTCGACTTAGTAACACTACAGGATTTCCTTATACATCCTTCCCCTGCCCGAGTTTCGCTCCATCTCTGATGACCTCATCGTCGACCAGGCGCTAAACCGTAACTTTCCGTCTTTCTGCCTGACAGCGCTGTTCCTAAAAAGTCATATGCAGCTGCTACGTCTCTGCTATCAGACTGTAGGGTCTTAGTTGGTATATAAATTCTTGCTAATGGTTTGTATGGAATACGAAAAAAGTAAGATTTTGTTTTTTTAAGACGAGCTGTTATACTTCTATACGTTTCTTGTTCTTGCGAATTACGTTCCTCAGAGCCTTAAAAACGTCTATTGTGAATGTAGTAAGTGAATGCACCCCAAACGTTCACGGTAGTAGGAAACAGTTTCCTTGCTACGTTCCCTAATGGTCGCTGATTTGCACGGTTGCCAATAAACACTTGTTTCGTAGACGAAGATGTGGCAACACGGTACGAATAACAAACGACGTTTATTACGAGTTTGTTACAAAACGGCACTCAACGTTACGCTGAGGTGACCAAAGCCACGGAATATCTCCCAGTATCGTGTCGGGTCTCCTTTGCTCGGTGTACCGCGGCTGCTCGACGTGACGTGAACTCAACAAGTTGTTGGAAGTCCCCTGCAGGAATACTGAGCCATCCTGCCTCTATTGCCGTCCATAACTGCGAAAGTGTTGCCGGTGCAGTATGTTGTGCACCAACTGACCTCTCCATTATGTTCGATGGGATTGATGTCATCCGATCTGGGCGGCCGAATCAGTTCCTCGAATTATCCAAGATGTTCTTCAAATCAGTCGCAATCAGATGTGGCCCAGTGACTTGATGCATTGTCATTCGTAAAATTAAAGTCCATAAATGGCAGCAAATTTTCTCCAAGTAGCCGATCGTAACCATTTCCAGTGACTGATCGGTTCAGTTACCAGAGGACCCAGTCCAGTCCAGTCCATCGGCCCACACCATTATGGAGCCACCACCAGCCTGGACAGCTAGGACACGGCTTCGTGGAATCTGCGCCACACTCGAACCCTACCACCAGCTCTTACCATCTGAAATCGGGACTTATCTGAGCCGACCACGGTTTTCTAGTGGACTGAGTCCTCTTGTCTAAGTGAACCGAACATTAACCGGAAATGGCAATGTCCGACTACATGGAGACCATTTAGAGCCATTCGTGGAGTTCGTGTCCCAAACAACGATGTAATTTTTCCAGACGACAATGTGCCATGTCACTGGGCCACAATTGTTCGCTTTGGTTTGGAGAACATTCTGGACAATTTGAGTGAATGATCTGGCCACCCAGATCGCTCGATATGAATTCCGTCAAACATTTTTGGACATATCGAACTGCGAGTCTGTGCACAAAATCCTGCAGTGGCAACGCTTTAGCAGTTATGGACGCCTGTAGAGGCAGCGCGACTCCGACGACTTGTTGACTTCGTGTCACGTCCAGTTGTTGCACTAAGCCTGCCGGAAGGAGCTCCGGCGCGACGTGAGGACCCCTGTCACCTCAGTGTGTGTGCCACTCGTGATGGAGGCTCCGTCACAGCCTCGGTCCAGACGCTTCCACACATCTAGGCCCTTTCGTTCTATATATGTATCCTGAAACAGAGTGACCTTTGAGCTATGTAAATGAAGTAAACCATTCGCATAATTTTATGTCAGAATGATTACTAACAGAGTCCCTTATTATTCTTAAAATAATGAATATATATTTTCCACTTAACTGTTTCGCATTTACTAATTTTTTCCTTTTTTTTGTAATTGCAGAAGCACCTTATCCACAGAAGAACGGGCCTAATAGTGCCAGCCTAGTTACGCTCCTGCTAATACCACTGGAATATCTCCTCAATCGTGCGTCACATCCTCTTTGAGTAAGTCGTTGCTTAACATTAGTTTGAGACGAGGCGTCTCGAGAACAATATATGTTTTTCAGTCGCCAGTCAGCGAAACCTGACGAAAATCGTGAAGTGCAGACGTTACAACACGGAGCAACGGTAGCCTTCGAAAGGTAATCCATCAAAAAACATCTGAGTTCCGTCAATCCTTGGCAACCAAAACACAGGCGTCAAACCGACTGCATCTTTCGGCGGACGCATGAGGTAAATTTTATATTTAATGAACGTATCTTAGACACTGCAGTTATGTTCAGGATACTTTGATTTTGCCAACCAGTCATCTCCAATATTTATCAAGTTTATCTGAGACAGTTTGTGTTGAAGAAACATAAATTTCATATATCTTGTAATTGCAGGGAATTCTGAGTACTGCAATTAATAAATTCAAATTCAAATTTGTGGTAGGCTCCTATTGGACGAAACTCCTGAAGTCATCGGTCCCTAGGCTTACACACTACTTAATCTAACTTATACTAACTTACGCTAAGGACGACACACACACACACACACACCCATGCTCGAGGGACGACTCGAACCTGGGACGGGGACAGCCGCGTGAACCGTGGCAAGGCGCACTAGATCGTGCGGTTAACCCGAGCGGCTTACAAATAATGCATTATCCTACGAAGTGCCAAGTGATCTCTGAATCAGTTCGAGTTGTTCAACAAATCGAGTGTGTCGTCGTGATGTCCTGAAACACACCTACATCTGTACTCTGCAAACCACCGTGAGGCGTAGTGCCAGAGGGTGCGACCCATTGTACCACTTATAAGGGTTGCTTACTGTTCCGTTCACGTATGGAGCGGGGGCAGAATGATTGTTTGAATGCCTCTGCGCATGCAGTAATTATTGTAATCTTATCTTCACGATCCCTATGCGAGTGATATGTAGGGAATTGTACT
Organism: Schistocerca serialis cubense; assembly: GCF_023864345.2. Lineage (NCBI taxonomy): Eukaryota > Metazoa > Arthropoda > Insecta > Orthoptera > Acrididae > Schistocerca > Schistocerca serialis. The sequence continues at coordinate 606,577,765 of NC_064644.1, read as the reverse complement.
ATATTACTAATCATTCAGTCTACCACCTGCTTTACCCACGACTGAACATTCCATTCCATTTCGTATTCCTACACAGTGTTACACACAGGTTTCTGTATCAGTTGTTCGATTCCAGCAGTGCCTCACTGATATTATAATCACAGGATATCACGTTCTTTTCGTCTTGTGAAGTGCACAATTTTACATTTCGTAACACTTAAAACAAATTGCCAATCTCTGAACCACCTTGAAATTTTATCAATATCTGATTGAATATCTATACAGCTTCTTTCAGATAGTACTTCCTCGTTATAAATAACTACATCATCCGCAAAAAATCTGACTTTACTGTTAATATTGTCTGCAAGGTGATTACAACGTGAACAGCGAGGGGCACAACGCATTTCCCTGCGGCACACCCGAAGTCACTTCTACATCCGACGATCCAAGATAACATGCTGTGTCCTCCCTACCAAACGACCTCAGTAGAGTCACAAATTTCATTTGATACCCCATACGATCGTACTTTTGACAATAAGCATAGGTGTGTTACTGAGTCAAATGTTTTTCGGAAATCAAGAAACACTGCATCTACTTGGTTGCCTTGATCCAAAGCTTTCAGTATGTCATATGAGAAAAGTGTGAGTTGGGTTTCACATGACTGATATTATGTAAAACCGTGCTGGTTGGCACTGAAGAAGTTATTCTCTTCAAGATACCTAGCTATGTTTGAGCTCAGAATATGTTCTTAGGCTTTATAACAAATCGGTGTCAAGGATATTGGACGGTAGATTTGTGGATCACTTATACTACCCTTCTTATAGATTGGTGTGATTTGTGCCTTTTTCAAAGAACTTGGCAAGGTTTTTTGTTCGAGGGATCTACGATGGACTATGGTTAGAAGGAGGACTAACTCAGCCGCTAGATCAGTGTAGAATCTGACGGGGATTCCATCGGCCCCTGTAGCTTTGTTCAGTTTTAACGATTTCAGCTGTTTCTCAACTCCACTGACATGGAAACTTATTTCATTCATCTTTTCAGTGGGTTTAAAAATGGTTCAAATGGCTCTGAGCACTATGCGACTTAACTTCTAAGGTCATCAGTCGCCTAGAACTTAGAACTAATTAAACCTAACTAACCTAAGGACATCACACACATCCATGCCCAAGGCAGGATTCGAACCTGCGACCGCAGCGGTCACGCGGTTCCAGACTGAAGCGCCTTTAACCGCACGGCCACACCGGCCGGCTTTTCAGTGGGACGAGTATGAAATTGGTGTAATTCTCCTGTGCTTGCCTTTGTAAAGGAGCATTTGAAAATGGAGTCACGTATTTCAGCTTTTGACTTGCTACCCGCAAAAAAAGTTCAGTTCCAGTCTCATTCACTAGGGACTATACAGTAACCTTTACGTACGACCATAATTTCTTTGGATTCTGTGAAAGATCACTTGAAAATATTCTGCTACGTTGGCCACTGTAGACCTCACGCATTGCTCCCTTGACAGCCAAGCCATAGCTCTTCTACGTACTCCTACCCTGTGCTGAAAGTTTCAAGTTTCTCATTGAGATATGACACTATTGATTTTTTATCTAGTTTACAGAACATATATACCTTTCTGTTTGTTTTCTTTATCCTTTGTGCTTTGGTTATCATTGTTGCCACAACAGCATCATCGTCACTGGTGCCAGTTTCCATGTGGACATCCGCAAAAAGGTCAGGTCTATTTGTTGCCATTAGACCCAAAACACTTGCATCGTGACAGGGGTTGCTAACTACCTGTTCTAGGCAGTTTTCAGAGAACGAATTTAGTAAAAAAGTTTCACAGGAAGTCTTATTGCGCCCACCAGTCACAAAACTGCAATTTTCCCAATTAATTGTTGGATACAAATGTGGATAGTGTTAGGACAGCAACCAGCCACAAATTTGCTTTCAATTCCTTTATTCAAAGGGTACCGTTACCGGTTTCTAATCGTTGTGATTCGTCTTAAGACGGTTTACACCCTTTCCTTATGACATGTGGTGTGTTTTTACTGATTAATTGTCGTGAAATGTCGGTTTGGAGTGTTTGTTTTCATAACAGTCGTCCAACAGATGTGAATACATTCCCACTGCATTCTTATTGTTGCACACGAAAATTTTTCTCACTGAACACTTTAGATTTGTCACCGAGAAAATTTCCACCACGCACCACATGTTTTGATACATACAAGGAGCTTACAAACGATTCGAGACCGGTAACGGTACCCTTTGAATAAAGGAACTGAAAGCAAGTTTATGGCAGGTTGCTGTCTCAACACCATCAACATTTGTCTTCAAATAACAGCCACGGCCTCCATCATGTCATAATATGACAAAATTGCATAATTGTTGGATGATTAAAGTCTCCAGTGATGATTGCAGTATGATTGGTGAACTCATACTCGAGTGAACTGAGGTTCTCTTTGACGTTTTCGGTTGCATCAGGAGATGAGTCTCGTGGGCGTCAGAAGGATCCAATTAGCATTTTATGCCCACCCCTGATACTGCGTCTTGGCCGTACAAACTCACATTCTGCTTCAATTTCTACCTCAGTCGATTTGGGTTTCTTGCTTGCTGCGACAAATACGTCACCTCCATTTCCCATTTGCCTATCCTTTCGATATACACTTAAATTTTCTCCAAAAATATCACTGCCATCAATTTTAGGTTTCAACTGGTTTTCTGTGCCTAGTATTGTGAGCTTCACTGTTTTTCATGAGCGCTTCAAACTATGGCACTTTACTGCGAATGCTTCGGCAGTTTACCATTAGGATTTTAATACTTTAGACCTTACACCAATACTTCTGGGTTTCCTACAGATATCGTTATCTGTATCAGATGAAGAATCGCCTAATCTAAAAAATCCTTATGTGCATCCCACACAGAGGCTGATGTGTTTTTCATGTTCGTCTGTCTCTCCTTCTCTTTCTGTTCCCTGTACATCTCCTCCTCTGTCCATTTTACCCTCCTCGTCTCGCTGTCCATCTACGACTCGATGCTGACTGTGCCAGTCCTGTCCTCCCCCCTCGCTGTCTGCTCGTCTTTTCCTCGCCCCTTCTCTCTCCACGTTATCACGTTCATCCTAACACGTACGAGGCCGGTGGTTCTTACTCACGTAGTATTTCTTTCCAGATTGTAACACACATGTGTATCAAATATGGATGAAATCGTTCCATGGCTTTAGATCACCTTTTACCGGTGGCTTCACCAGATTACGCAGATGACACATACATTACACATACATTTAACGTATTTCGCAAGTAGTTGTACACATATTTTACCTATGTCTCTAGTGAATTTCACTCTGCAGTTTCATTTTCACGCAGCCCAAAGTTTATGACGCCGTATCACCTGATCTAGGTGGCGTACAATGATATGATTTTGTAGGTACATTCAGCGGTAGATGCGGATAATGTCTACGAAAAAGTATTGCGAAACGGGTTAGTACCGACGAAGTAATAAATTTAAACGTGTTGCATGGTGCAGGGGTTTTTCGTGCGCCTCCTTGTTTATGATGTCTGAATTATGTGTCATATAATGATATGTTTTTCTGATACATTCAGTAGTATATGTGAATACTGTCTGAAAAATGTGTAGCGATTACAATAAGTAAAGAAATATTAAATTATATCGTCATGCTTTACGTTTTAAAGCATGAAGAGCGAAAATGTGGTAACCCTTAAACTTTTTCCTTTCATCATTTGGTGAGTGTAGTCAGGAAAAAGTTTAGTAACGGTTTGGAATTATGTGTAAAGTTTGTTGCAAGCCTTTAAATACTCTCATTCTCAAATACAGAACGACTGAAGTGTGGGTCTTCGCGCGTCGAGTATTACACTGCTTTTCCACCCCCACCCCACTCCTTTGATAGGTAAGTGGTTCTCACCCCTACAGCTATAATTCCCGGACAATAAGTGATATATGTACCACGTTTGGTGGCAATCGGTCCATATGGTGTAGGAGGTGATGTGGAACGTACATACATACACACTGACGAAAAAAAAAGAACAATCGCATCGCCAAGAAGGAGTTGTGCTACATAAACGAAAGTTGGTTGGCATGTTTCTGCATCTGAAAAATGATGTCTGTTCAAATTTCGAGTAAGTCGCATAAAAGTGGCGCTAATAAGGCCACTATGTGCATGCAAATCAGGTTTGCTTCAAATACACGCTGTATTGTTCATGATCTTAGTTACCTTTGAGATTGGACATGGTGAGCTGATGTTACTCAAGACTGTCTTTAAGCAAGAAAGTTACCAGTATCAACACCTCACAGAGACTGAACGAGCTACATGAAGCTGGGCATTCCTTCTGCAATACGCAGATCCTTGGCAGGGATGCAGCCACTGAACACGACTGCTCGTGGCGCCGTCGCATGAATGCACGGTTGCGAGAATACGGGGCTCTGTACTGCTGCGGGCTGTGTGGGAGAGCACCGTGTTCAGCATATGGCCGTGGCGCATCTTGTTGCACCTGCAGCAGCAAGTTGAGCACAGTGACGCAGCCAACTGTTACAAATCGCTTATTTCAAGGACAGCTCCGAACCAGAGGCCCTGTAGCCTCCATTTCGTTGGCCCCGAACCGTTTGCGACTTCACTGCAAATTGGTACGTTAGTCTCGTGATTCGACCTGTTGTGCTGCTGTTGATAAACAGCATTCCAAGGGTGTCTTCCAACAAGACAGTGTTCGCTCACATACCGCTGTTGTAACAACAACATACTCCACATGTTGGCTCGGTCTGCTCGACCACCAGATCTGTCTCCAGTCAAGCACATGTGGGACATCATCAGATGACAACTCGGCATCAACCACAAACATCATTAACCGTCCCTGTACTGGCCGACTAAGTGAAACAGGCATGGAACTCGATTCCACAAACTGACATCCGGCATAATACATGCAGATTTGCATGACTGCATTCAACATTCCGGCAGTTACATCTGTTATTAATGTAGCAGTATTTCACATTTGCAATGGCTTATCTTGCACTTACGTTAACCTCTGATCTTGCAATATTAATCACTTAAATTTGATACCTAGACAAATGTATTGTCTAAATTTCATTACTCTACGTTAACTACTGCTCGGTGTTGTGATTGTTTTTCCGACAGTGTATGATGTATCTCTGTAGTCAGATGCTGCTGGTCGTGTGTAATACAATGAACTGCATTGCTATGACACGTCTCCGTTTATCAATAATCTGATGCTCTTAGTCATGTATGAGACAAAGAATTGCATTTATTACAAGTAATTCCCTACCTCTCTCTTAGTGTTACTATGATGTGTCTTTGCATCGTTGCCTACTCTAGGCTGCTGTGCACCAGCATGGGTGACACAAATGGCAAGGGAGAGAGCAGATACACGCCGGGGTACAATGACAGGTGTTTATTCAAGCAGCCTCACACAGCACTCCAGCCAGCTTCAGAGCCACACTGCGTGCATGCATATGCAGCTGTTTGCGAAAATGCACTGATGCCCTAATGACACCTGTAACGTCCTGGGTCACAGCTAGCAGCTACTGTCGTACCACGTGTGTCGTCCTCTGGAGTAATGCTGGCTAGGAATGTTGTGACTTGGCGACACAGCCAAGCCACTACGAGGTAGCCGAAAGGCACGCGTTTAAGCTCACGCAGGATGGCGTGAGGTCTGCAAAATTACAAGGTCTTTATAGTAGCAAAAATAGTACGTAGCTTCTGGAATACTTAACTTTAATCCATAATTGGTGAACATCGGTCTGACGGTACATGCATCACAAGATAAATAGCAGTTGATAATGGCGCCTTGCTAGGTCGTAGCAAATGACGTAGCTGAAGGCTATGCTAACTATCGTCTCGGCAAATGAGAGCGTAATTTGTCAATGAACCATCGCTAGCAAAGTCGGCTGTACAACTGGGGCGAGTGCTAGGAAGTCTCTCTAGACCTGCCGTGTGGCGGCGCTCGGTCTGCAATCACTGACAGTGGCGACACGCGGGTCCGACGTATACTAACGGACCGCGGCCGATTTAAAGGCTACCACCTAGCAAGTGTGGTGACACCACATTTCTCCCCGCAAATCGGCGAACGGTTGTGTTATAAGGCTTCCGCCCGCCGTGGGGAGGACCCCATGTTGACGTATGCGACGAGGTGGGGAGCCTAACAACAGGCGAGGCTGTGCCACCCGCACCCTGCCATTCGGTCCGAGGGGAGCTAGGAAACGCCTGAAAACCTAGTCCAACATGCGGTGTATGCGCCCGCAGAGATACAGGAAGGGCCGAAGGGTCGACCTCCATCGCGTCGGGGTACCCGACGGGCGAGGACATCTGGTCCGGAGCGGGCAAGAGGACAGCTGGCCACGGGAAGCGATCGGCGGCGCGTGACCCAGGGAGGCGCTTGGCGGCTGCAGCGAAGCGTCCACTGCGGGCGTCGCCGGCGGGAGAACAGACGGCGGCGGCGGCGCGTCACCATGGGGCAAAATGGAAGGCAGCGTCGGTAACACCTGGGGATGAGGCGAGCCAGTAGATGGGTCCCCAGGGCGCTGACCGGACGGCACCGTCCCCGAAAGCAGACGGGGAGCGGCAGAACCCGTGCGACGACAGAGGCGCAGCTGATTGAGATGCCGACGCACCTCACCAGAGGCCCCCAAAACCAGATACATAGCGCGGCCGAGGCAGCGAAGAATGCGCCCTGCGAGCCAACGCCGTGAACCGCAATAGTTGCGATAGTATACATCGTCACCTGGAGCAAAAACAGGAGGCTGCCGCTGCATAGGAACCTGATGCGGCGGATACAGCAAAGACATCAAGGTTCGATGAGGACGACCGTGGAGCAACTCAGCCGACGAGCGACCATCTCGGGGCTGAGAGCGATACGAAGACAAAAAGAGCAATAACGCGTCCTCCCGAGAATGCGACGCTTTTAACTTCAACATCTGTGACTTGAAAGTCCGGACCAATCGTTCAGCGGCACCGTTTGACTGAGGCGAAAACGGCGCAGATGTCAGATATTGAATACCATTGGCCTTGCAGAATGACTGAAATTCTGCGGACATGAATTGTGGGCCATTGTCGGAAACAATAGTCTGTGGAAGACCTTCAATGCAAAAGATAGCGGATAACGCTTGGATGGTGGCAGATGACGTCGTTGAAGACATCTTTACAACAAAAGGAAAATTACTAAATGAATCTACCACAACCAACCATCGAGCATTCCAGAATGGACCAGCAAAATCGATGTGTAAGTGTTGCCAAGGGGAAGTGGCTTTCGGCCATGCTAAGAATTTCCGCGGCGGTGCGGATTGTTGTTCGGCACATGCCATGCAAGAAGAGCACATATTCGTAATCGCAGCATCGATTCCGAACCAAGTACAGTGCTGACGAGCAAGTTGTTTCGTTCGCACTATACCCCAATGTCCTTGGCGGAGAAGCCGTAAGACAGAGGACTGTAACGAACGTGGGACCACGACCCTGGACTGATCATTATCAGAACGCAACAGCAAAACACCACGTCGAACAAAAAGTCTCTCCTTGTGAGCAAAAAATCGGCGAACCAACGGATCCTCGATCCGTGACTTTGACAAGGGCCACTGCGTAGCAACAAAACGCAGAACGGTAGCAAGGACAGGGTCGGTAGCTGTGGCTGTAGCTACACGACGAAAATCAATCGGAAACAATTCGACCACGTCATCGGTTTCCGAATCAATGAACATGCAAGCAAGTTCGGAGGAATCGAATGCTCTACCCTCAGCAACAGGCAAACGGGACAACGCATCGGCGTTTCCGTGCTTAACAGTGGACCGATACAAGATATCGTAGCGGTACTGCGAGAGGAAAATAGACCAGCGAATGAATTTCTGCGCTGTACATGGAGGTACAGGCTTGTTCGGATGAAGAAGGGATGTCAAAGGTTTGTGGTCTGTGATGATGGTAAAGTGACGACCATACAAGATATCATGAAACTTAGTAACACCAAATACGAGAGCCAATGCTTCTTTCTCGATCTGTGAATAATTTCTTTGCGCAGACGAGAGCAATTTGGACGCAAAGGCAATAGGGCGATCGTGCGATCCATCTTTGTGCGCAAGCACAGCACCGATCCCGAAATCCGATGCATCCACCATCAACAAAAGGGGCTTCCGAGGATCGAATGGCGTAAGGCAAGTGTCAGAAAGCAACGCCGATTTCAACTGGCGAAAGGCGCGTTCGCATTCCGTCGTCCAGACGAACGGAACACCTTTACGGCGTAAGCGATGAAGCGGAGCTGAAATGGAAGAGGCGTGGCGCACATATTTACGGTAGTAACTGATTTTTCCCAGCACACTCTGTAGCTGCTTCAAATTCTGCGGCGAAGGCAAGTCTTGTATGGCACGGAGGTGCTAGGGACTGGGATGTATGCCTTGGGCATTGAGTACATGGCCCAGATAGGGTAAGTCACGAGCAAAAAACACACATTTGTCCTTCCGCAAGCGAAGACCATTTTGTCGCAAGACCTGAAATAATGTTCTGAGATTGGCTAAATGTTCTTCTTCTATCTTTCCAGAGATCATAATATCTTCCAGATAGTTTGCTGCAGTAGGGACCGACGCACAAACAGTTTGTAAATATTGCTGAAACAATGCAGGGGCAGATGCACAACCGAATGGCAGTCGTTTGAATCGATACAAATCAAGATGCGTGTTATCCACCAAAACACGCTGGGATTCTTCGTCCACCGGTATTTGCAAGTACGCATCTGCTAGGTCCAACTTCGAAAAATATTTACCCAGGCACAGTTAGTCAAAAAGATCTTCCGGGCGGGGTAAAGGAAAAGTTTCAGTCACTAGTTGTGGATTCACTGTTGCCTTGAAGTCCACACAAAGTCTCAATTTTCCGGAAGGTTTTTGCAAAATTACTAAGGGTGATGCCCAGAGAGAAGCCTGCATACGTTCAATCACACCTTGTGATTCCAAATCGTGTAATGTTCTTGCGACCTCATCACGCAATGCGTGGGGAACATTGCACGCTCTGAAAAATTTCGGTTGCGTGTTTACTTTCAGTTCCAAATGTGCTTTATAGTTCTTAGCGCAACCAAGGCCCGGTGCAAAAATGTCTACAAATTCTTCATATAGACGAGTAACACTTGCTGAAGGCACAGTCTGGTTCACTGATAGGACCTGATTGACTATAGACAAGTTAAACAACTGAAACAAATCTAAACCAAACAAGTTCACTGCAGAAGAAGAACGAAGGACGTAAAATGACACAAGTTTGTTTGTCCCTTGTATGTTGCAAGAAGGCTGCACTGTCCTAACACAGGGATAGCTTGTCCTGAATAACTACTTAACTTAACATTTGCGGCACGCAACGGAGGTATGCCCAGCTGTTTGTACATGTCGTGACTGATCAAGGAAACTGCAGCTCCGGTATCAAGCTGGAATGGTATCACGTTGCCATTAATGTCCAAGTCTACAAAAAGTTTATTGTCCTGCTGACGACAAGAGCGACTGTCTCGTGCAATGTGAACTGACACTGGTACAGAATCACTTGCGACTTGACGGGATTTCTGGCGATGTCGAGGCACACTATTTGTGGGACGAACACAGTCACTGTTAGAGAGAGTGGCACTGGGCGGAGTGGAATGAACTACATGAATGTCCATGGGCGAAGGTTCATGAGCCTGAGTATTTGGGGTTCGATTCCGATTCCGGCATGAAGCAAAGGGCCTGGAATGCTTGTGAGTGTCCGATCGGAGCTTTTTCTGGCAAACACTCTGAACATGTCCTCGTTTATTACAGAAAAAGCAAATAGCTTGGCGTGACGGGCAATTCTCATGCGAATGCCTAGTAGCGCACCGCGGGCATGATTTTAGCACTGCATTTGCTTGCTTGTGCGGCACACGTGGCTGAGAGCTTGGCGGCAGCTGCGCGGACGGGCGCGAGGGCTGTTGACTGTTCCGTGCAGCGTGCCCAGCGGGCCGATTAACGTGACACACGGCTGGTGGAGTTTCAAATGATTCCTGAGCAAAGTCAAGTGTGTCCTGCCGATCCAATATGTCCATCACTTGTTGAAGGGAGGGATTGACTAGTTTCAAAATCTGTTCCCGTATACGAACATCAGAAACGTTCTGTGCAATTGCATCATGCACCATAGTATCTGAATAAGGGAGTCCACATTGACGCTCAAAAGCACAATTCCTAGTAAGGCCTTGAAAAGTTGCAACCCACTCTCTATTAGTCTGACCGGCTGTACGTTTTGTACGAAAGAAGGTATGCCTTTTTGCAACTACATTGACTGATTCTTTGAAATATGCATCTAATGCAGACAAAATTTCGTCGTAGGACAGAGTTGCTACATCGCGTCGGGGAAATAATTTCACTATCACACGGTATGTCTGGACGCCTATGGCAGAAAGGAGAAAAGGCTGCCAATCATTACCTTGAATTCTGTAGGCGGCGAGATGGAATTCAAATTGGCGTGACCACTCCGTCCAGCTTTCCAGTGCAGCATCAAAAGGACGAAAAGGTGGTGCAACTGTGTGTTGTGGCTGCGGTAGCGTTGGAGTGGCGGCTGCCGCATCGTTCTGCATTGCACGTTGACCCTGGACAAGCTGTCCAAGGGCATCCAATAAGGCCTGCGTTTGCTGATTCTGCAAGCGATAAAATTTGGACAGTACATCTGGAGATGATGGTGAAGCCATTACAGAAGTAAATCAGTCTGTATTGGTACAAATGCGAATTGGCTCGTCGCCAATCCTCAGCGCCAAACTGTTGTGACTTGGCGAGATAGCCAAGCCACTACGAGGTAGCCGAAAGGCACGCGTTTAAGCTCACGCAGGATGAACCATGGACCTTGCCGTTGGTGGGGAGGCTTGCGTGCCTCAGCGATACAGATAGCCGTACCGTAGGTGCAAGCACAACGGAGGGGTATCTGTTGAGAGGCCAGACAAACGTGTGGTTCCTGAAGAGGGGCAGCAGCCTTTTCAGTAGTTGCAAGGGCAACAGTCTGGATGATTGACTGATCTGGCCTTGTAACAATAACCAAAACGGCCTTGCTGTGCTGGTACTGCGAACGGCTGAAAGCAAGGGGAAACTACAGCCGTAATTTTTCCCAAGGGCATGCAGCTCTACTGAATGATTACATGATGATGGCGTCCTCTTGGGTAAAATATTCCGGAGGTAAAATAGTCCCCCATTCGGATCTCCGGGCGGGGACTACTCAAGAGGATGTCGTTATCAGGAGAAAGAAAACTGGCGTTCTACGGATCGGAGCGTGGAATGTCAGATCCCTTAATCGGGCAGGTAGGTTAGAAAATTTAAAAAGGGAAATGGATAGGTTGAAGTTAGATATAGTGGGAATTAGTGAAGTTCGGTGGCAGGAGGAACAAGACTTCTGGTCAGGTGACTACAGGGTTATAAACACAAAATCAAATAGGGGTAATGCAGGAGTAGGTTTAATAATGAATAGGAAAATAGGAATGCGGGTAAGCTACTACAAACAGCATAGTGAACGCATTATTGTGGCCAAGATAGATACGAAGCCCACACCTACTACAGTAGTACAAGTTTATATGACAACTAGCTCTGCAGATGACGAAGAAATTGAAGAAATGTATGATGAAATAAAAGAAATTATTCAGATTGTGAAGGGAGACGAAAATTTAATAGTCATGGGTGACTGGAATTCGAGTGTAGGAAAAGGGAGAGAAGGAAACATAGTAGGTGAATATGGATTGGGGGACAGAAATGAAAGAGGAAGCCGCCTGGTAGAATTTTGCACAGAGCACAACATAATCATAACTAACACTTGGTTTAAGAATCATGAAAGAAGGTTGTATACATGGAAAAACCCTGGAGATACTAAAAGGTATGAGATAGATTATATAATGGTAAGACAGAGATTTAGGAACCAGGTTTCAAATTGTAAGACATTTCCAGGGGCAGATGTGGACTCTGACCACAATCTATTGGTTATGACCTGTAGATTAAAACTGAAGAAACTGCAAAAAGGTGGGAATTTAAGGAGATGGGACCTGGATAAACTAAAAGAACCAGAGGTTGTACAGAGATTCAGGGAGAGCATAAGGGAGCAATTGACAGGAATGGGGGAAATAAATACAGTAGAAGAAGAATGGGTAGCTTTGAGGGATGAGGTAGTGAAGGCAGCAGAGGATCAAGTAGGTAAAAAGACGAGGGCTAGTAGAAATCCTTGGGTAACAGAAGAAATATTGAATTTAATTGATGAAAGGAGTAAATATAAAAATGCAGTAAGTGAAACAGGCAAAAAGGAATACAAACGTCTCAAAAATGAGATCGACAGGAAGTGCAAAATGGCTAAGCAGGGATGGCTAGAGGACAAATGTAAGGATGTAGAGGCCTATTTCACTAGGGGTAAGATAGATACTGCCTACAGGAAAATTAAAGAGACCTTTGGAGATAAGAGAACGACTTGTATGAATATCAAGAGCTCAGACGGAAACCCAGTTCTAAGCAAAGAAGGGAAAGCAGAAAGGTGGAAGGAGTATATAGAGGGTCTATACAAGGGCGATGTACTTGAGGACAATATTATGGAAATGGAAGAGGATGTAGATGAAGATGAAATGGGAGATACGATACTGCGTGAAGAGTTTGACAGAGCACTGAAAGACCTGAGTCGAAACAAGGCCCCCGGAGTAGACAATATTCCATTCGAACTACTGATGGCCGTGGGAGAGCCAGTCCTGACAAAACTCTACCATCTGGTGAACAAGATGTATGAAACAGGCGAAATACCCTCAGACTTCAAGAAGAATATAATAATTCCAATCCCAAAGAAAGCAGGTGTTGACAGATGTGAAAATTACCGAACTATCAGCTTAATAAGTCACAGCTGCAAAATACTAACACGAATTCTTTACAGACGAATGGAAAAACTAGTAGAAGCCAACCTCGGCGAAGATCAGTTTGGATTCCGTAGAAACACTGGAACACGTGAGGCAATACTGACCTTACGACTTATCTTAGAAGAAAGATTAAGGAAAGGCAAACCTACGTTTCTAGCATTTGTAGACTTAGAGAAAGCTTTTGACAATGTTGACTGGAATACTCTCTTTCAAATTCTAAAGGTGGCAGGGGTAAAATACAGGGAGCGAAAGGCTATTTACAATTTGTACAGAAACCACATGGCAGTTATAAGAGTCGAGGGACATGAAAGGGAAGCAGTGGTTGGGAAGGGAGTGAGACAGGGTTGTAGCCTCTCCCCGATGTTGTTCAATCTGTATATTGAGCAAGCAGTAAAGGAAACAAAAGAAAAATTCGGGGTAGGCATTAAAATTCATGGAGAAGAAATAAAAACTTTGAGGTTCGCCGATGACATTGTAATTCTGTCAGATACAGCAAAGGCTTTGGAAAAGCAGTTGAATGGAATGGACAGTGTCTTGAAAGGAGGATATAAGATGAACATCAACAAAAGCAAAACAAGGATAATGGAATGTAGTCGAATTAAGTCGGGTGATGCTGAGGGAATTAGATTAGGAAATGAGGCACTTAAAGTAGTAAAGGAGTTTTGCTATTTGGGGAGCAAAATAACTGATGATGGTCGAAGTAGAGAGGATATAAAATGTAGGCTGGCAATGGCAAGGAAAGCGTTTCTGAAGAAGAGAAATTTGTTAACATCCAGTATTGATTTAAGTGTCAGGAAGTCATTTCTGAAAGTATTCGTATGGAGTGTAGCCATGTATGGAAGTGAAACATGGACGATAAATAGTTTGGACAAGAAGAGAATAGAAGCTTTCGAAATGTGGTGCTACAGAAGAATGCTGAAGATTAGATGGGTAGATCACATAACTAATGAGGAAGTATTGAATAGGATTGGGGAGAAGAGAAGTTTGTGGCACAACTTGACCAGAAGAAGGGATCGGTTGGTAGGACATGTTCTGAGGCATCAAGGGATCACCAATTTAGTATTGGAGGGCAGCGTGGAGGGTAAAAATCGTAGAGGGAGACCAAGAGATGAATACACTAAGCAGATTCAGAAGGATGTAGGTTGCAGTAGGTACTGGGAGATGAAAAAGTTTGCACAGGATAGAGTAGCATGGAGAGCTGCATCAAACCAGTCTCAGGACTGAAGACCACAACACCAACAGGATGGCGTGAGATCTGCAAAATTACAAGGTCTTTATAGTAGCAAAAATAGTATGTAGCTTCTGGAATTCTTAACTTTAATCCATAATTGGTGAACATCAGTCTGACGGTACATGCATCACAAGATAAATAGCAGTTGATAATGGCGCCTTGCTAGGTCGTAGCAAATGACGTAGCTGAAGGCTATGCTAACTATCGTCTCGGCAAATGAGAGCGTAATTTGTCAGTGAACCATCGCTAGCAAAGTCGGCTGTACAACTGGGGCGAGTGCTAGGAAGTCTCTCTAGACCTGCCGTGTGGCGGTGCTCGGTCTGCAATCACTGATAGTGGCGACACGCGGGTCCGACGTATACTAACAGACCGCGGCCGATTTAAAGGCTACCACCTAGCAAGTGTGGTGTCTGGCGGTGACACCACAAGGAACACCTGCAGTTCCCCATCGAGGCTAGTTGTTTGAAGGTGAGCAGCAATGCCCCAGTCACCTCCTACAGGTCGACTGAGATGATGGCCGATTATGTCTAAGTGGCTAGGAGGCCATAAATGCACGCCCCCCCTCTCCCCCCCCCCCCCCCCCCCAGCTAGACTGTGTAGAGCTTTCAGTTCGTCAGCCAAAGCCCTCAGAGGGAGTGGCAGCTGGCCACACACCAGTTCCGCGCATTGGTAAAACTTCCCTCACACCACAGCCACCCTACCACAGGCATGGCGAGCCTTGTATTGGAATTTGACGGAATTTATCGACGGGCAGGCAACCAGCAAATCTTCATCACCAAGGATTAACCGTGGTTTCCCCCAGACTGAAAAACCCGCCTTTCTCTCTGGTTCAAGACACCACCCCCCGCTTTGAGCCCTTAAGCTGGATTATTTATACCCGTATAATCACACTTCTGACGTAATCCTGCCGGGGAGAGGATGAGTGGATTTGTGTTATTATCTCTTCTGTCAGCATTTCCTAGTTGATTCTGCGCCAAGCATGGTTTGCTAGGACTCGTTAATCTGGCAACATGTAAGTTTGTCAGTAGCACACAAGTGCTTTGAGTTACCTCCCTCTGAGTCACATTGTGTTGTGGCATTAGCAGTTCTATGCGTTTCTGCGTTGACCATTGTAGTGAATCCGATCTGTCTGGAGTGATTTGACCTTACGTCAACAATATTTGATTAGCACATCAGCCAAGCCAGTCTCTACTTCCTGCCCACAGTTGGAATAAAACTTCAAAAACGTACAATTTGCATGCCGAATTTTTCAGGGACAGCATCAGTGAGATGCTGCTAGTCGTGTACATGACAATGAATTTTATTAGTGTGGTGTCTCTCTGTACACATAAGTAATCTCTTTTTTTTTTTTTAAATCGAAAAAAGTATTGTTAGTGATAATGAACCATAAGTTAATTCGGTATGCATACTTCACTGAAGTTACTCTGTAGACAATTTCATCTACTGGATGAAAGGCTGCAGTCCAGTTGAAGTAATTAGCTACAGCCAATAGGTAATCGACAGATCTGGATACGTGGCCGATAATCCTTAAGACACAACACCTCAGAACAAAAAAGTCATTCACCTGATGAAAGACGAGGTGAAGCAACAACTTTTTTACGATTTTTTTATTTACACATATATTCAGACACGCAGTCATTCAGTTTTACAGTATTGTCCAAATAATTCTTTTCTACATATCTTGAATCGTATTCTGACCTACGGGTGAAATCAAATACATTTCTTCAGTAAATTCAGTCTCCACAGATTTTATGCTTATGGGGTTTTCAGATGCATATCTTGGTGTTGGATTAACATAGTCATTTATACCGGGTGATCAAAAAGTCAGTATAAATTTGAAAACATAATAAACCACGGAATTATGTAGATAGAGAGGTAAAAATTGACACACATGCTTGGAATGACATGGGATTTTATTAGAACCAAAACAAACAAAGTTCACAAAATGTCCGCTAGATGGCGCTGGACAGCAAAACTGCTACCGTGATGGGTGAGAGGTACGCCGATATGTTACAGAATCGCATCATCCTCAGCCTGGCTGATAAACACCTGCTGGAACGTACAATGTTTATGCAGGATGGCGCTCCACCCCATATTGCTAGACGGGTGAAAGATCTCTTGCACGCGTCGTTTGGCGATGATCGTGTGCTCAGCCGCCACTTTCGTCATGCTTGGCCTCCCAGGTCCTCAGACCTCAGTCCATGCGATTATTGGCTTTGGGGTTACCTGAAGTCGCAAGTGTATTGTGATCGACCGACATCTCTAGGGATGCTGAAAGACAACATCCAACACCAATGCCTGACCATAACTCCGGACATGCTTTACAGTGCTGTTCACAACATTATTCCTCGACTACAGCTATTGTTGAGGAATGATGGTGGATATATTGAGCATTTCCTGTAAAGAACATCATATTTGCTTTGTCTTACTTTGTTATGCTAATTATTGCTATTCTGATCAGATGAAGCGCCATCTGCCAGACATTTTTTGAACTTCTATATATATATATATATATATATATATATATATATATATATATATAGTTCTAATAAAACCCCATGTCATTCCAAGCATGTGTGTCAACTTGTACCTCTCTATCTACGTTATTCCGTGATTTATTCAGTTTTCAAATTTATACAGACTTTTTGGTCACCCGATACGTTGTTCTAATTTAATTATAGTTAGACTATGCATAAGTAAATAGTAAATAAAGTCACAACATGCAGCTTTAATATAAGAATGTCAGAGGTTCATACTGTCTGCTGCGATCAGTAAAGCATTGTAGAGGTTGTTTAAATTCACCACACTTGAATGTTTAATGTATATGACACAACCTGTAATTACAAGTCATGCACTGTACTCCATACACGTTAACAGTTGGTGCCTCAGTCTTCAACATGCTAATATTAAAAGTAGTATGTGATGGGTTGTGTTCAGGCGTCATCTTTCCATCTATGAGCTATATCATGCTACACAGATAGTCCCTTTCACATCATGACTATTGCACTCCATTACAAATACGTTGAACGTTTTCTATCTCAATCACGATATCAGTGTCAGCGTGAGGTGCTAGGCCCTCACTGATACGTTTGGATCCACTTGCAGTTAAATTGTATGCAGTGACGAGTAGCAGTATTGTCGTAGCGAGTAGCTGAGACTCAAATTCCAGGGCTGCTGCTGTGACTGTGCTGTAACATAATCGAACGACACCACATCTGAAACGTCGGGAAGACATCCTATGTACAGTGACTGGCGTTGCTGTTGTGGTCTATTTAGGAACTTCTTGTGTCCTCATCTGTAATAAGGAAGCCCTGAGTATAGTGAAACATACACACGTAATAATAATAATAATAATAATAATAATAATAATAATTAGAGATATGGGAATACTTAGAATCTTCTTCTTTCCAGCTGATGGCTGCCACTGCTGCTGCGGTGGCGCATCGTCGTGCACACACACAGGTACTGGCAGTAAACTATAGCGAGCATGCAGCTGAACTATAAAACTGGAAATAGCCTGGAGGGTGGAGGGGCGAGCTTGTACACTATTCGTGCCCCGCGGGGCCGTCGACACAACACCATTGGCTAAGGGCTGTGGGGCAGGGATGACCTAATTCCCCAGCTGCCGGATGCTGACGTCAGCAACTCCTGGAAAGGTGATACTGATATCAACAATTCCCGGAATTTTGACGCTATCTGCGATTTGGGTCGGAATACTCAGTGACTTTCTACTTCTGTTCCCATTGGAATCTTCGCATCATGTTCTGATCCCAGTTTGTGTTTCGTACACAATATAAACGATGTACAGTATAAAATCAATGAAACTCTCAAATTTTCTCTGAAATACGCTGACAGAAAAAAAACCGCGGCACCAAAAAGTAATTAATGTAGACTAATGAAAGTTCGGCAGTATATTTTTCTAGGTAATGTATTTAAGTGATTAACGTTGCAAGATCGCAGGTCAACGTAAGCGCAACATAAGCCTTTGCGAATGTGAAATTCTGGTACATCAATAACCAGTGTAACCGCCAGAATGTCGAATGCGAGCACAAAAACGGGCACGGATTGTGTCGCACAGGTGCCGGATGTCAGTTTCAGGGGTGGAGTTCCGTGCCTATTCAACTTTTCTGGTCCACACAGGGGAGTTGATGCTGTTTGTGGACGACGCTGGAGTTGTTGTCCGACGATTTTCAGAGATGGCAATCGAGCAGGCCAAGGCAACGGGTTGACACCCTGTAGGCGTGTTGGGCTACGACGGCGGTGTGCGGGAAAGCGTTATCCTATTGGAAGACACCCTCTCGGATGTTGTTCACGAATCGCAGCACAGGTGGGCGAATCGCCAGACTGACGCACAGATTTGCAGTGAGTGTGAGTGGGATAACCAGGAGAGTGCTCCTGCTGCCGTACGAAACCGCACCCCAGACCGTAACCCGTCCAGTGTGTCCAGCACGCAGAGAGCTCGTTTGCAAGCCCTCGACTGGCTTCGTTCTAACCGACACACGGCCAACACTGGCACCGAGGCGGAAAAAGATTGCATCTGAGAACACCACAGAGCTCCACCTCGCCCCCTCGTGAGCTCTCGCTTGACACCACCGAGATCGCAAATGGCGGTGGTTTGGGGTCAACAGAATGCACACTACAGGTCGCCTGGCTGGCAGCTGCCGGTTTGCGGCAGGTGGTCGTGTGACTGTGGTGGCAGCTTGTGCTCAGACTGCGGGATGTGGCAGAGCCGTGCGCCCGACACCGTGCTCTTCCCGCTGGGCAGCGCCACGTGGCCGTCCGCAGCCCGGACTTCTTGCGACCGAACATTGTCGTGACCCCCGTTACCAGAAATCGTGTGCAGTGCCTACGTTCCTGCGCAGCCTTTGTACAGTATTGCAGAAGGAACGTCCAGCTTCCTGTAGCCCCATTGCAAGACCTCTTTCGGAATCGCTGTGGTGGTGATAATAGTGCCTCTATCCCCTTAAAGGCATTCTCGATTAACATCAACTCACCAAGTTCAATCTCAGAGGCAACTAACGCTCACGGCCGGTACAGCGTGTGTTTAAAGTGAGGCTGCTGCGCATCTTTAGTGTGGCGCTACGAGCGCTGCTATTAGGCGAATAATCAACTTTCAGGTGTAGAAACAGGCCTACCAACTTTTGTTTCTGCCCTGGTGTTGTGATTCTGCTGCCGTCATTGTATATTTACGAGTGTATGTTTCAACGCTTGTTACGTTGATAAATGTAGCTCTGTGACATAATTTAGTATTACGGTGAGTTACTGTACGTTTAATAAACAGACAGCAGTGCAAACATGTCACGACTACCTGTAACGCCACCACCTGACTTCTCATTGTTGCTGTTATGTCCCGTAGAAAAAGTCACAAAATCGATTTCAGTAATGTGGACAGAAACTTGTAATATGCGGAAAGTGTTAAGGATGGAGAATAACAGAATTAGACTTCTTCCGTTGCGATAACGGCACAGTTCTGTGAAGATTTGTTGGGAGTGGAACTAGGTTACGTTCAGTGAACGAAACCGGTCGCAAAAGGAAACGTCCGTTAATACACCTGTGCCAGCTCTCATTTACAGTAACATGAATCAGCTACGTCGTGGACATTACAGGCTGTGCCGTATTAAAATACGGCAACCATGAGCCACTACTGTCTTAGTAAATGAAATGTAAATTACGATGACAGATTATAGCAAACAAAAGTTAAGGCCATGCGCAATTCTATCGTCAGAGCTACATTATACTTCAAGGGTTAAAGTGCTTTACACCGTTTTAATATCTGTCGATACGTATGAAAGACTTGAGGATGTGAGTGCGGTTAAGGGACTTGAGGACGCGGTATGGGAAACATTTCTTTTTCCCACACAAACGTCTACGAGAAACTCAACATTTGCGAAACTGTAAATAGTTTCTTTGTCATGCATTGTACAGACATTAACTGTGAGAAACACAAACAGATCCGTCGTAATATAAGGAAGTAGGACTGAAATCAAAGCAGTGGTTCGGTTAGCAGTCGTGTCTATGTACAAAAAAGCTGTCGATAAAGTCCTGGATACGTGCGGGATATTATGTGCTGCTGTACTATGGGTAAAGAGTTACTTATAGAGCTTCTGAGTGCACTCTCTGAAGCACCCACAAGACATGTTCGAATGCAACTTCGCACGTACACACACCATCGGCGGGTAGGTAAATGATCGCAATTCTTTCCGACAGATAGAAGGCCCGTCAATGTGTATTGCTGTTGTTCGTGTTTAGTATTTTTATCAGGACTGGTGGGTGGTGTAAGGGACGTGAACGACGTCGCATGTTGAATAATCACCGTGAAGGATACGGATAAGCACGCATCGTTTGAGACAGCGTTAACCGCACCTGACACATTTTGAAAAGAACCCATAGTGGGTCTCCCTTTGGCTGGCTGGCCGAATCGTGCAATATCCATATTTGCGGATCTCTCGGATGTGAAAGAAGATACAATGGTTTTGTGACAGCGTTCTCAAACGACTGAGTGTATGCATCCAGGCATCCAGGTCAGAAGGGATGCAGACACCGGTAAGTGGGCTCGTGCTGCCAGTTCTTTCATAAATTTTACTCGTTTTTGTAACCTCTGAAATAACGTCAGATGACCTCTGAATACGTGAAGCTTCATTTCGTTCCGTCCTTCCTTCCTCGCTACTTCACATTTTTTGCCAGGCAGTATATTTTTAATACGTTTTTCTATGACCAGACTCTCCGACCTGAGATCCATTGTAATGTGAGCATCTTTGCAGCCAAGTACCGGGCGAGCTGGTATGAGGGCAGACGGGTTCCGACATTTGGGTGACAACCAAGAGGAACTTGGTGAAACCCTTTTTCAGTACCGGCAGAGGGGAACTTCTTTTAATTTAATATGCCCCAGAATGTGAATCACCTACAATATGTGTAACTGTGTATGTTTATAGCTATAAGCCGACGACTTGCGCGACTTTTCCTTTGGGCGTGTGTCGCTGCCGATCACAGACGTTATGTTAGACGCCGACTGGTCCGAGAGCCTGCAGGACTTTCTTTGATCTATATTTCTAGGACAGAGCAACTTGTTAAACCGAGAGACGATTTGTCAAACTCGACCGACGCTCACAGCGGTGTTGGCGTTACGTGAACTTTAGCTCTGAGAGCGGCACCGGCGGCAACCTCTTTCGTAAGTACGTGTTACGTCACAAGTCCTGTGTGTGTGTGTGTGTGTGTGTGTGTGTGTGTGTGTGTGTGTGTGTGTGTATGTGTGTGTGTGTTTGTTCGTCGCAGTCGGTCTGGGAGCAGCCAGGAAACGACCTGTGGGCGAAGCTGTTATCCTGAAATGTTATGTCAACGCGAGTTCGCAAGTGGAGAGCAGCAAATGCAGGAGGTTGATGTGATTTTCACTAGACAGCGTGGTTTGCCCTGGAGTTAAAAGGAGGGGGCAAGTCACGGAAAGAGTATCGACGTATCCTGTTACCGACTATTTTCATCTCGATACCGATACCGTTCTGCTCGATCGTTTCCAATTGAACCTTTTACTAATATCAGTACGTTACAGCAGGTGTCGTATCGAATGATCCCACTAAATATTTATTACATTTTTATTATTTATCCAAAATCTTCATCGTATAACTCAGTTCCAACACTTTCAACAATTAAGGGTACGTGCACCTACAAGCCAACACTTCAACGAACGGTGCGTGTGTGTGTGTGTGTGTGTGTGTGTGTGTGTGTGTGTGTGTGTGTCTGTCTGTGATGTGTGTGAGAGCGACAGAGTGACTGTACGAAAACACTGGCGATGTCTCACCAATCCTGGCAACGTTCGGTTCGTAGTTTGTTGACTTTAAATTCCAATTACTTCTTTGTTTCTGTAATAACGTTTAAAACATGACTTCACACATTACCGCCTTAACGAGCGGTTAAATTTTGTTTTTGAATGACTGATCGGAAGAATAATTGGAGGTTTAGGTTAGACTTAATTTACGATGGAGTTCAATAAGTAATACAACACATTTTTTTCTGAAAGCAGGTTGGTTTTCTTTAGGATTTCAGCACACCATGTTATTTCCCATTCTCTTGACTACAAAACACTATTTTTCAACATAATCTCCGTTTAATATGATGGTCTTACGCCGCCTTAGTGGGAGGGCCTGTACGTGCGCGCGGTACTACTCCATACGTCGACGCCAGAGCCATCGTTGTGCATCGTGGACAACGAATGCGTGAGCACCACAACAGAGGCGTCCATTTACGCAGCGAGGAGTTTGACTGTGATCCGCCGGTCACCTCGGATGAGTGTTAGCTGTTTGTGGCCGGCCGACACGCGGGAGGCGGGACAGGTTCGCGCGACCTTGTTGCGGTCATGACGGACGCCTGCTCCAACGACTCACCGTACTTTTGTTCACTGCCAGACCTCTGCAGACTTTCTGCAGGCGCCCGTGAACACCTGCGATGCTTTGGTTTTTCGCCAAATGAAACTCAGGGGCAACTCTCTGCTTGGAATGCACCTCCGTTGCAGGCGCCATTTCGAATGCTATGTATAGTGCTGCCACCTATCGGATCCTGATGAAACCACAGGGGCTGAAGCGAGAATATTCCACGATGTCCCTCAACAAATTTCGCAATTTTTCAACAAAAATTGGCCATGAAGTAAAATGTGTTGCATTACTTACTGAACATCCCTCGTATTTACTTTGGGTTACTGTTCACCTGTTTTCCTCACAATCTGTTCTGCTATTTGGAATTTAAACATCGAAATTTTTAAAAACTGTAATCTCTAATGAAAATAAACGATTGTGTTATTCTATTTAAAACTAGTGAAAATCGATTGTCTCTTTCTATAATATATGGATTTTAAAAAGAGAGATTGAGAGACTGGATTCAATAGACAATCTACACTACTGGACATTAAAATTGCTACACCACGAAGATGACGTGCTACAGACGCGAAATTTAACCGACAGGAAGATGATGCTCTGATATGCAAATGATTAGCTTTTCAGAGCATTCACACAAGGTTGGTGCCGGTGGCGACACTTACAACGTGCTGACATGAGGAAAGTTTCCAACCGATTTCTCATACACAAACAGCAGTTGACCGGCGATGCCTGGTGAAACGTTGTGATGCCTCGTGTAAGGAGGAGAAATGCGTACCATCACGTTTCCGACTTTCATAAAGATCGCATTGTAGCATATCGCGATTTCGGTTTATCGTATAGCGACATTTCTGCTCGCGTTGGTCGAGAACCAATGACAGAATATGGAATCGGTGGGTTCAGGAGGGTAATACGGAACGCCTTGCTGGATCCCAGCGGCCTCGAATCACTAGCAGTCGAGATGACAAGCATCTTATCCGCATGGCTGCAACGGATCGTGCAGTCACGTCTCGATCCCTGCGTCAACAGATTGGGACGTTTGCAAGACAACAACCATCTGCACGAACAGTTCGACGACGCTTGCAGCAGCACGGACTATCAGCTCGGAGACCATGGCTGCGGTTATCGTTGACGCTGCATCACAGACAGGAGCGCCTGCGATGGTGTACTCAACGACGAACCTGGGTGCACGAATGGCAAAACGTCATTTTTTCGGATGAATCCAGGTTCTGTTTACAGCATCATGATGGTCGCATCCGTGATTGGCGACATCGCGGTGAACACACATTGGAAGCATGTATTTCTCATCTCCATACTGGCTTATCACCCGGCGCGATGGTATGGGGTGCCATTGGTTACACGTCTTGGTCACCTCTTGTTCGCATTGACGGCACTTTTAACAGTGGACGTTACATTTCAGATGTGTTACGACCCGTGACTCTACCCTTCATTCGATCCCTGCGAAACCCTACTTTTCAGCAGTATAATGCACGACCGCATGTTGCAGGTCCTGTACGGGCCTTTCTGGATACAGAAAACGTTCGACTGCTGCCCTGGCCAGCACATTCTCCACATCTCCACATTCTGCACATCTCTCACCAACTGAAAACGTCTGGTCAATGGTGGCCGAGCAACTGGCTCATCAAAATATGCCAGTCACTACTCTTGATGAACTGTGGTACCGTGTTGAAGCTGCATGGGCAGTTGTACCTGTACACGCCATCGAAGCTCTGTTTGCCCAGGCGTATCAAGGCCGTTATTAGGGCCAGAGGTTGTTGTTCTGGGTACTGATTTCTCAGGATCTATGCACTCAAATTGCGTGAAAATGTAATCACATGTCAGTTCTAGTATAATATATTTGTCCAATGAATACCCGTTTATCATCTGCATTTCTTTTTGGTGTAGCAATTTTAATGGCCAGCAGTGTATATTACCAAACAGTTACAACGGTGCACATCCCCAGTTGCAGATCGCATGTCTGACAGTTTCCTGGGGCAACAAGACTTTGATTTTCAATATTTCATATAAATACTAACCGAATGTAAATATTTAGAGCGCTGTCATAATCTGCTCATTACGAGTTCCCTCCTTATATTAAAGACCTAACACGAAAAGTCAAGCGTTACGGTTAGAAACTCAGAATACGTCTTGAGACAGAGTAAGCCAAGGCGCGCAAATTACCCAAATCATATTTATCCTCTATTTGAGATTGAGAGCACTTACGTCCCTCAAAAAATAATGAGAGGAAAAAAAATTTATCGCTTATTACATTTTCGTTATTCATGCAGTAAAACATCTTTACGATTTCTTTACTATTAAGTCCATATGCAATACATTTTGCAGGCAGTATCCACATATATCACTCACTGTAGCCAAAAAATTGTATAATTGTACGGCACATACTCAGGAGATTTGACGTCATAAACATTGATGTGTGTGATAAATTAGCCTTTTATTAAAAAAAAAAAAGAAAAAAAAAAGGTATTGGAGTCTTTAGAGAATCGGTGGTGGTCGAATTACTGCCATCTGATCTAATTTGTTTATCAAAGATCGACTCTCTTCCTATGTTGTTTTTCTGTACTTTAGTTACAACAGTACGAGTACTTCTCGTTTGATGCCGTGTACTTAGTTAGGTGGAACAATATGGGGGCGCTGGACTCGAACGTCCCACACAGCCCTCTAAGAATTTAAACGCCCAAAATACACTGGGTAGGAAAAACAATAGGAAATCAACGAATGTTTATTCTAACGACCTCGAGTTTTACAATTCTATCAAGTAAAGTATGCTGCAATTTTCAGGTGTCAAAAACGTTCCAATACAACCGTCAAAACATAATTTGGAAAATGTTTCTGGCTATTGGACCTCCCCATAGCAAGATTTTCATTGTGTCGTCCTCAGTAAGAGGGAGCCGGACGTGAAGGAGTGTCGGCGCTTCGATGGTGCGTCGTTGCGCGCCGTGCTTGTGGTAAGACACTTCTATTGAGGAGAGGTTCGTTTCAAACACTCGCTCGGTTGTTCCAATTTAGAAATACAATTGTTCACTGTTAAAACCGCATCACCATGACGACGGCTTATAGGAAACTTTAAACTAGCATGAAATATACTGTGTTGAACATAGCCGGATGCCTTACCCCAAACGACGGCAGGAAGATGAAATGAATAAATTGGTTCAAATGGCTCTGAGCTCTATGGGACTCAACATCTGAGGTCATCAGTCAAGAAAGACGACTACAACCTGGGCACCGGTGCCTACAACTTTCCGTGTCTTCTGAACAAACAGACAAAACCGAGCTGGCTTCACACGATCGGTGCTTGCGGGAGTCCATCTTGATTCCTCACGAATCGTATGAAAATATGCGAGCATAAAACATGTTGCAAAATTCTTCAACAGACTGACGAGAGTGCTGTAGGCCCATGGTTGTGTGTACCTGTTCGACGATGTTTCTTAAAAACATGGATGTGCGCCTGCGCTGCTGGCCGGTTCTGTCCGTTTCCTGCAGACCGGAGGGGAACTGTGCCGCCAGCGCCTTCGTCATTATCACCTGTTTCACTCCTGGAAGGCGATCACGCGAAACGTGAAGAACGATTTTGTTGACCCTAACACATGGAAAAGCGAGAGCCGACAACAGCCTCGGAATCCCCACCCGAAGGAGTCATAAGTCACCTTACACTCTCACGTTCGATAATCCTCGTAGCACCTTTTTTATTAAACTGCTTCCTTACGCGTCCTACACTGTAATTTAGCCGAAATGAGATAAACACAACAAACAAGGCTTCTTGTGACACTTATGGGCAATATTAATGTATTTATGAATACGACTAACAACTCCATGAAACCCTATACTTAAAGTTGTGTATTCCTGTTGCGGCAACTGAATAACATCTGCAGCTTCAAAAGGCAGTTACGATACAGCTAATAAAACAACAATAATGTGTGTCTCTGTCCTTATACACTCCTTACCCCATAACAACGCGGTACCTTCCTTTCCAGCCAGTAGACTCAGAATTCACTACGTCAGGTTATATTATTTTGTACACATAAATACATTTTCGTTCTCCCACTATCAATATAATTACTATTAGCAACCGCGGAACATCAGCTGTAGCAATGATACGGCTAGCTCGTTCTTAGTTAGTAGTTGTTCACGCAGCTGTTACATAAATTCAAGTCTTCTTTAAAATCGTTTGTAATTCCATAAATAGCATTTTATTTCTGTGGGAGCTTAGTTCCTCCCGGCGTATACGGTGTACAAACAACGTACGGGGATGGAGTCGAGTGACGTCGCCGGTACCTGCCGATACGTCGGCAGGACCTCACCCCGCCGTCTTCAAGGAGAAACTGCAGCAAATAAGCGCTCTGCAAGCGAACTTAAAAACTCTGTATTGAGAGAAACTCACTACCGTGAATATCAGGCATAACGACGACTCAAGAGAATCGTTCAGCGTTACAGAAGTGCAACCCTTCCGTAAATTGCTGCACATTTCAGTGCTGGGCCATCAACAAGTGTCAACGTGCGAACCATTCAACGAAACATCACCGATATGGGCTTTCGGAGCCGAAAGCCCACTCGTGTACCCTTGCTAACTCCACAGCACACAGCTTTACGCCTCGACTGCGCCCGTCAACACCGACATTGTACTGTTAGTGACTGGAAACATGTTGCCTGGTCGGACGAACCTCGTTTGAAATTGTATCGAGTAGATGGACGTGTACGGGTATGGAGACAACCTCATGAATCCATGGACCCTGCATGCCATCAGGGGACTGGAGGCTCTTTACTGATGTGGGGCATATGCATTTACAGTGATATGGGTCTCCTGATACGTTTAGATACGTCTCTGACAGGTGACGCGTACGTAAGCATCCTGTATGATCACCTGCATCTGTTCACGTTCAATGTGCATTCCGACGGACTTGGAAAATTCCAGCAGGACAATGCGACACTCCACAAGTCCAAAATTGCTGCAGAGTGGCTCCGGAATTACCCCTCTGAGTTTAAACACTTCCACTGACCATCAAGCTCCGTAGACATGAACATTATTGAGCATATCTGTCATGCCTTGCAAATTGTTGTTCAGAAGAGATCTCCATCCCCTTGTGCTCTTACGGATTTATGGACAACCCTGCAGGAATCCAGACATTACTCCACGCCATGTCGTGTTGCGGCATTTCTGCATGCTCGTGGGGTCCCTACAGGCACGTGTACCAGTTTCAGTGTATCAGATGCCACAACTGCCTTAGCAAAGAGACGTCATCCTTCAGGGAATATAAAGACCCTGAACTTAGATACTGGTCGAAAAACAAATTTCACATCATATTTCACCAAAATACGACCAATTTGTTCGAAACGCTCCCTGCGTAAGGCAAAACGCCATAGACTTCCGAGCCACCTCGATATTATCATCACTCACCCGCTGCACAGTTGGTGGACAGCGTATCGCACGTGTAGTCTGCTTTTCACCATAACCATTCTGGGCTAACTCAGCCGACAAACTCCCAGGGCCCGAGATAAGTTGGGCCCTGTGAACCAATGTATGAAGCACTCGTTCACGTTGAGCCGCATTATCACTTTGTCCCAGGAAAGGCTCTGAACAAGGGAAGTGTCCAGGCATCTCGGAATGAACCAAAGCGATGAGGTTCAGACACGGAGGAGATACAGCGAAACAGGAACTGTCGATGACATGCCTCGCTCAGACCGCCCAAGGGCTGCTACTGTAGTGGATGACCGCTACCTACGGATTATGGCTCGGAGGAACCCTAACAGCAACGCCACATGTTGAATAACTCTTTTCGTGCAGTCACAGGACGTCGTGTTACGACTCAAACTGTGCGCAATAGGCTGCATGATGCGCAACTTCGCTCCCGACGTCCATGGCGAGGTCCATCTTTGCAATCACGACACCATGCAGCGCGATATAGCTGGGCCCAACAACACGCCGAATGGGCCGCTCAAGATTGGCATCACGTTCTCTTCACCGATGAGTGTCGCATATGCCTTCAACAAGACAATCGTCGGATACGTGTTTGGAGGCAACCTGGTCAGGCTGAACGCCTTAAACACGGTGTCCAGCGAGTGCAGCAATATGCATGTTCCCTTCTGTTTTGGGGTGGCATTATGTGGGGTCGACGTACGCAACTGTTGGTCATGAAAGGCACCGTAACAGCTGTACGATATGTGACAGCCAACCGATAGTTCAAACCATATCGGCAGCACATTGGCGAGGAATTCGTCTTCATGGGCGACAATTCGCGCCACCATCGTGCACATCTTGTGAATGACTTCCTCCAGGATAACGACATCGCTCGACTAGAGTGGCCAGCATGTTCGCCAGACATGAACCCTATCGAACACGCCTGGAATAGATTAAAAATTAAAAAGGACTCTTTATGGACGACGTGTCCCATAAACCACTGTGAGGCATCTACGCCGAATCGCCGTTGAGGAGTGGGACAATCTGGACCATCAGTGCCTTGATGAACTTGTGGATAGTATGGTACCACGAATACAGGCATGCATCAACGCAAGAGGACGTGCTACTGGGTATTAGAGGTAACGGTGTGTATAGCAATCTGAACCACCACCTCTGAAGGTCTACTGTATGGTGGTACAACGTGCGATGCGTGAGTAATAAAAAGGGCGGAATTTTCTGTACAGGTTCCGTAACTCTCGGAACCGAGGTGATGCAAAACTTTTTCTGATGTGTGTATATTGGTCAGACTATCAGGACTGTTGAGGTCTGGTGCACTGAGCACAAGCGTCACACATTCTTACAACAGTCGAGCAAATACGCCATTGTAGAACATTGTCTTGGCACTGATCATCGTAAGGAATATTACAACTCGGAGGCTTCTTGCTACTATTGGGATAGTCTTACAAAGGAAGCTGTGAAATTAAATTATCGAGAAACCTCATGCACAGTGACGGTTACTTTCATTTAAATTCTGCATGGAATTCTGGTCTCTCACTTGTCAAAAAACAGAGCGACACAGTTTATGCTACTTCACCTACTAATTATTAACTTCTGCGTTGGAATTCTGGTCTCTCACTTGTCAAAAACAGAGCGACACAGTTTATGCTACTTCACCTACTAATTATTAATTTCACTATCAATAACTTCTGCGTCGGTCGTCTGGTTTGCTATGGCACTAGTTTGTGTGTGTGTGTGTGTGTGTGTGTGTGTGTGTGTGTGTGGGTGGGTGGGTGTATGTGTGTGTGTGTGTGTGTGTGTGTGTTTCAGAAGTTTCTCTGCAGACCGAATTTTTAAATTCGCTTGCACAGCGCTTACTTGCTACAGTTTTGTTTTGAAAACGGCGGAGTCCTGTCGAAATAGCGGCTTTTGTCGACGACGTCGCCCGGCTGCATTTCCTTAAGTTATTTGAACATTTTCATTCTATTCTAGTTCTTAAGTAACTAAGATGTAAAACTTCGACTGCTGTATGTGTGAAATTCGAATTCGATCTAAGAGAGATATGAAGGCCTTAATCTGATTGGAAGTTATGTATGCGACATCCACCGTCATGGCGGTAGTTCTTCTTGCCGTATATATATATATATATATATATATATATATATGCCGTTAGCAGCTAGCACGCGTAAGTTCGTGATGGATATATATGTCACAAGAAGTTAAAGAGGTAATTGTGTAGGTCCGTACGGAAAATCTTTCAAAACCGTTGTTGTTTGAAAAACAGAGTTGTGATAGGGAAGCCATGTTGTGCTGTACGTGGTATTTCTATTCTGAGCTCCCAGAACTAGTTCCGTGCACGCTGCTTGGCGCCGGCGAGAAAAATCTTTACGTAAGGGCCGACAGCAGCAGCTCCGCGGCGACGGCGGGAGGCGCTAGGACGGGCGGCACGCGCACAGCAGTCTTCTCACGTACAACTGAGAGGCACCCACGTGCCTTGCTCATACTGTGGCATCAAGCAGTCAGGCCTGAAAGATGAGTGGTCTGCCAGGCGAGTGGATTCATTCTTATTTATCGAGTAACATGAACTCTCGTACTCACAACTAAGTTACAAATTATCCTCCTATATGAATAATACGCAACGGAACACGCATCTGACTATCAGTAATTTACAGAACTCTGACTGTTCACTACGCACTGGCAATACCACATTTTCTTTCCTTTTTATTTAACAGCTTTTATCAACACGTGCCCATCGCACTGAATATGAGTGGCGCACACATTATAAATTCTGGATATCATGACAACATACAATTCGAAGGAAAAGGCCACCAATCTTTTTCTTTTCAATATCTTATTTATTCCGATAAATTCTATAACCTAAACACACAAATTCTATAACCTACAACAATAACACATGAGAAATTCCGCCCAGTGGGCATGGCTTAACATTGGTGATTCTCTACCTTATGGTCTCGTAATTATTTAACGCTACAGTGCACTTTCTGGATAGGATGGTGGATCTTTTATTATACCTCACACTTCGACTCTCACAATCATCATCACGAAACTTTCCTCCAGACCGAGCGGTACCGAAGGAACAAGCATAACCCACTAATGTTTTGAAACTAGGTCGCTACTCTCCCATGCAAACCACACATACCCAAATTACATGACATACACCACACTACAATATGAAATACTACACAGGGAATAGTCACAACATTATCACTTTCAGCTTTCCCACTTCAATTAATATTTATCCCAGTTTCACACGACACTGCCCCACTTCGTAATTCTACTTTCCTACTATGAACTCTGGAGATATATGCACGTCTTCCTGTGCAATGCAAGCCAAGTGGCGTTGCTGGATAGACGGCCGACTCACCTTGCTTCTCTCTCAGAGTTTGAATCTAGCGTCACACGGAATCATATCACGCAAAGTAATATTAAGAACGTATTCATCACACACGCGAGTCCTCAACTGATACCATGGACGAGTACTTCTCTTTATCTTTTGTCTCACACACAGTTTGAGACTCACACAGTACTCACCACGTGGAAGTACTCGTCTCTAAATCCAAGTCCTGCACACGCCATTTCTTAAATATTTCAACTTATGGTACACACGCTATTTCTTAAATATTTCAACTTATTGTACACACGCTAGTAATTCAGCTTAACTTAAGCACACGGAAGTATTTCAACTTATTGCTACACGTGGTTTCATTGTGACCGTTGGTCACTTCCGAAGATTACTACAATCCCATTAATATTACCTGCCTGACATTTAATTCTCCCCACAAAAGTTCCTGAAATAGAGAAATTGTTATTTCAAACTACTCTTAAATATTCCACATGCATACCATGTCTCGCCTCTTTTGTCTTTACGGAGCACAACTAAGACAGGTCTTAACAGCACAAGATCCAGCGGCAGAGTGCTGAAACATGGCCGTTCTTTAGGTTCTCTCGCACCTCTGTCGAAGTGGGGGAGCACCTTGCTACCGTATTGGTCAGCCACATTTCAGGTGCTCAAAGCTCAGGTAAATTTCATCTCTTTGGTCCCACCAAAGGTGGTCAAAGGGTCGCCTCAAAGATGATCATATATTCACATTCACTATCTGCAGTTAGCAGACGACCATACATTCATTCATTTCACAGACCTCACCAAACTGGATGTAGGGATTTATTTTGAGGGACTGCACATGTCATCAATTAAATAAATAAATTGTTATTCTTTCCCACACTGGTATCTGGCTTCGCTGTATTAATTGAAATTGAGTTATTTTACAAAAAAAATGTGTTGTTCTGACAAAAATAATGAAGTATGTTGTACCTATTTTCAATGTCAGGCAGTACTGTATCCTTTCAGTGTAGCTCTGTCTGACAGCCTGCATCAATCGCCTCGTATTCTGAAAGAAAAATAATTAGTTAAGACTGCTATCATACGATGTGTATAGTATATTCTTGTTAATGCTTGTTAATTCTGATCCATTTACTCTTCATGATAAGATATTGCATTTTCTTTCGTTCAGTCCGGAGGTGAAATTCCCATTTCATAGTAATCCACTGTGGTTTGTTTAATTTATTTCTTTTACACGTTATTGCTTTCTGAAAATTATGAATAAGGATTAATATCTTGCATTTAAATCATATACTCATTAAATAAAAACTTGTTTCTAGTGATATAATTAAGCATACAGCATAGCATGACAGAAAACGTGTTATGTCAAAAACGTAGACAGTTTTCAAGTGAAAAAAAATGTACACAGAGTATCATAATGTAGAAGCAAAAAAATGTAAAATAGTCAAGATGTTGAGATATCATAAGGAAAAATGTCAAAGTCAACTGGTGTTTGTTAAAAAGATTTCGTAGTGCATACAAACGAAATAGGAAAACAATCATACATACACGAAAAATGGAAAATGTGCGCGGTCTGATATATAACAACAAGAAAAGCGACCTGCTAACCTTACCTTGTCGGGCACTTGCCAAGAAAAAATATGATAATCATCAGTAAGTAATCACATAGATAGAATTGCATAATTGGTCATAAAATATGTAAGTTTATCTGGAAAAATGTGCACGGTCTAATGTGTAACGACAAGAAAAGCGACCTGCTAACCTTACCTTGCCGGGCACTTGCCAGGAAAAAATATGATAATCATCAGTAAGTGTTCATATAAATATAATTGCATAAGTGGTCATATAAAAATCAGGAAATGGCATTACACTGTGATAAATCATAAAGTATGTTCATTCAGTAAAGGGTTTAATATTGGAGACATGGTGATTACCCTTGCTTTCTCTGGTTCTCAAAGTTTCGACATGTACTACATTGGGGTGAGGAATGCTGCGAATTCGATATGGACCTGCGTATAGACGCTCAAATTTACTGCATCTACTCTTTCCTCTGTTGGATAAATAGTGTGTACATACTAATATCTTCTGTCCAATGTGAAAGTCACAGCGTGTACAAACCTGTTTTTGCTGTCTTCTCCGGCGCTCTGCGGCACGTTTGATGTTGTTGAGTGCAATGTCAATTATTTCATGGTGGCGTAGTCGACGCGATGTAGGAAAGGATACTAATTCTTTAATTTTGTTAAGTGGTTCAACATTTTTCAGTAT
This sequence comes from Schistocerca serialis cubense, assembly GCF_023864345.2. NCBI lineage: Eukaryota > Metazoa > Arthropoda > Insecta > Orthoptera > Acrididae > Schistocerca > Schistocerca serialis. Next base: position 606,544,314 of record NC_064644.1, on the reverse strand, counting down.
AACAGTCGGAGATAGCATAGCAGATTCATTTGGTATCGAGTTAATTACATCCTGGAATGACAGTATGTATGTATCCCAATCAATATGGCAGTATATTCTACACAGTTTACCAATTTCTTTCATTAGTCGTTCACAAGGGTTCGAAGAAGCGTGATACTTGGACATATAAATCGGAGAAATGTTTCTTGCTCGTAACATACGTGTCCATATCGCAGATCGAAACTGTGGTCCATTGTCGGAAATTACTTTCAATACATGCCCTACATGAAATAAAAAATGTTTTACAAATGCATTCGAAACAGATTTAGCAGTAGCTTTGCGTAACGGAGTGAAGGTTACAAATTTCGAAGTGAGTTCAACAGCGACAAAGATGTACCAAAAACCCCTATTAGTTCTGGGAATCGGACCAAAAATGTCTACAGCGGCCATGTGTCTCAATTTATTCGGTACAATGGGATGTAACGGAGGAATATGTGAAGTAGTGTCTGATTTAGCTTTCTGGCAGATTTTACATGACGCTAAAACTCGTCGAATACGTTTCTCCATGTTGGCAAAATAACAGTTATGTCTCAGTATAAGAAAACATTTTCTGGCTCCGTAATGTGCGTAACTTAAATGAGTATACCAAATTAATTTGTTAACAAGTTCGTCAGGAATGCATAGTAACCAGTTGTTGCTGTCAGGGTGAGAGAGGCGAAACAGAATATTATTGCGTACAGTGTAATGGTTTCTGATGGTAACATTATTCCTATCTTGCCAAAGGTGTTTAATTTCTTTCCATACGTTGTCTTTACTCTGCTGTTGTGCTATATCTCGTAATGACGACGAAATGAAATTTTCAAATGCAACTTGTTGAATATACATGACGCTAAAATTTGCTTGGCAGAAGTTGGTTGCGATGTCTTGCTGATTGTTGCTGAGAGAACGGGACAGTGCGTCGGCTACAATGTTTTGTGTGCCGGGAATGTGAACAATTGTAAAATTAAATTCCTGTAAATAAAGTTTCCATCTGCTTAACCTGTCATGTGTAAATTTTGCTGAAAGTAAAAACTGGATAGCTCTATGATCTGTGTAAACGGTCGTATGTCTTCCATAAAGAAAATGCCGAAATCTGGTAAATGCCCATACAACACATAATGTTTCAAGTTCTGTAACAGAATAATTGTGTTCAGCAGGTGACAGAATGCGACTCGCAAAGGCGATGTTTTTAATTATTGTAGAACCATCTTCTTCAATTTCCTGAAAAATGTGTACGCCTAAAGCGGTGTTAGAACTGCCGGTGGCAATGGAAAAATTTCTAGTAAGATCTGGGTGTGATAAAAGAGATGCATTCAACAAAGCTTGTTTCAGATTGACAAATTCAGACTGCGCTTGGCTATCCCAGGACCAAATAGTGTTTTTTACCCGTCAATTGACATAATCTAGGGGTGTCTAAAGCAGAGTAATGAATAAATTTACGAAAAAAGTTAATTAAACCCAAAATGCTGCGTAGTTGTTTCTTCATCGTATGTACAGTAATGTCACGTAGAGCTTGAAGTTTTTCCGGGTCAGGTGCAATGCCTTCTGCTGGAATTACATGTCCAAGAAATTTTATAGAAGTTTTGCCAAAGTGCGATTTGCTAAGATTAACAGTGAGTCCTTGTGCACAAAAAGTTTGTAACAGTTGTTCAAGAATCAGATTATGTTCAGACCAGTTACCTTATGCGATAACGATGTTGTCTACATACGTTGTGATTCTGTCTTTCATGCAAAAGTGTGTATCGGATGTCGTCAAAACTAATAACTTTTCGCGAACAAGATTCTGTGTGTCAAAAGTATGGCTTACGTTGCTGGAAGATGCAACCTGTACTGTATCTGGTCAAATTCTTTCTGACGTGCTGTTATTTGCGGGAGGATGCTGTGGCATTTCAACTATTTGTACTGTTCTGTTATTTCGTCCTGACGTTTTACGTTCGGGATGATATCTACTGTCTGGTTCATTCATGATAATCTGTTGCTGCGGATGATTCTGCTGCTGGTAAGACTGACTGTTACTAAACGTACGCTGAAAACTGTGCTCATTACTTTTACGTCTGTCATGATAGTCATTTCTATACGGCGCGTTGCGATACGAGTAGAAATGATGTGTTTTCTGTACGTAGTTATTTCCTTGTTGCTGTGCGTTACTATTTGGCGGAGCCGACGCTATACGTGTAGGTGGCGAAACATTAAAGCTTGGTTGATCTTGCAGACTACATTGTTGGTTAGGTATGCTAACTGGCTGGCTTTGATGCTGTTGCGGGGAAAACCCTCTATTGTTGCCAAAATGCGTCTGAGATAGCTGAAAATTTTGTACATACTGATGATTACACTTCTGTCTTTCATTAAAAATTACGCTGGTAGTTCTTGCCATTTCGGGAGTGTCTAATGAAAACTGTCACTTTCAGGTAAAACTTGTCATATCGGGTTTTCTTTACTCATACGTAATCCTAGATAGATCGATAGTTAAAGAGCTGTTTTTGATAGATATAAAGGATAGTAAAAGAGAAGGCAGCAGTGCAGAAAACTAAAGATGAAATAGCACTACTACGGCTCGGGGCCCTGTGCACGCTATGGCACATATTCATCGAAGTGTAATGAATCCCCTGAGGTCAATTACGCGCTGCAAATAAATTTTAGTTTCTGCGTTACAGGCAATGGCGGTGAAAATTCAAAAGTAAATTGTCGTATCCAGTCCAAAGTGTGACTCTGTGTTCTGTCATTATTAAGAACCTTAAATTTTCTCACGGTTAGAAAGTGCTTATTATCAAAATTATCGTCTCTGTATGTCTGACCTGGTTCAGGATTGTATGATAATCCGTTTGTCTGTGTCTGCCCAGAATCCAAGTCACGTACTTTCTGTAAATTACCTAAGTTGCACTGGCTGTGTGAGTGTGACCAATGTTCGGAAAGTGGCGTATGCTGTGACGTGTTAGAGACTGCAACATTTTTCATCTCTGTCACTTTAAAACGTTCGTCAATTTGGCTGTTCTGTTGTTCAAATCTTTTATCGACTTGCGCATCCAGCGTGTGTGAAAGTTCTGCTGACATTAATTTAAATTCGTTGCGTAACTGTGTTGCTTTTTCAGAACATTGTTCAGTGACTGCACTACTTTCATCTCTAAGTAATTTCGTTGTGGCTACACGTGTACTACTTAATTCTTGTGCAACAGATCTAATTTCTTCACTACTGTTCCTAGCACAAGCCTTAATTTCCTCACGTAATTATTCTTTAGTATCATGACATTGCACGGTAACGGCTGTAATCTGTTCACTAAATTGTTTGTTCTGTTCATTAAGGTTGTTGTGTTTTTCATTCGACTGTTTGAAACTTTCATTGAATTGTTTGCACGATTCATTAAGTTGTTTATAATTGTTGTCTAGTTTTTCACTCAGTTGTTTGAAATAGTTGTCTTCTTTTTCATTAAGTTGAAGTAATAATGCGATAACTTGATCCCAGCCACAATTAGCGACTCTATTTTCTGTGCTGTGTGATGATGTATCTGCATGTGTCACGTTTTGTGTAAACATTTGACCATTATTTGATTCACGAAAAGGTTTGCTACTCGGATGAGCACTGTTGGTCACTACATAGGAATCAAATAAATCTGACGTACTTTGAGTACATTGTTCACCTTCATTAGAAACAATTATCTGTTCGTTACGAAAAATTTTGCAAATCGGGTGTGTCAAGCTGAGCAGCGTTCATTGTAACGGAACGTGCCGCGTCATCAATTGTTACATTTACTCTGGACATAATTGAATTTGTTTACTCATCATTAGGATCAAAATCAATACTAGTGAGCGGCACGCATTGACTGTCTGTAATTAGGGGATTATCACTGTCACACTGAGTGTCGCTAGTATTTTCTGTCAAATTATTCGAGTCGGCTATTTCACTCATTGCACATCGCGATGTGCTGTTAACAGTTTTTCGCGGCATTTTTCACAAATCAAAATTAAGCACAAAATGAAACAAAGTCAAAGGAAAAAAATGGAACAAACACAATTACAACAAAGAGCAATAAATTGCCGATGATCTATGAAAGAAAGAGTGACAAATTAGTAAATGCGTTGCGCCAGATGCAAACTACATTTAAGTAAATAAGAGCAGATATGACAACTTTTCAGAAATTCACAAAGAAAATACGAACCTGGCCGGTTGTCGCCAAGTGTAACCTCCCCACAGAATACGTTCTCATTTAACCTCCCCACAAAATTTATTCACATTTAGTTTAACCTCAACAGAAAATATTTTACCGTAACCTCCCAACAGAAAATATTAACATAAATAATATTCACGTTTAGAGTAACCTCAAAACAGAAAATTTCCTAAACTTCTCAACAGTAAAAATTATAATTATGTCGTTCACATTCAGTGTAACGTCCCAACAAAATAATTTCCGTAACCTGGTAATAATACAATGTAACAAACCTCTCAATTAAATTGTCGCTCACTTATAACTTTTCAATAATTGACTGTGAATTTAACCTGGTAAATTTTGGACGTCAGCAGTGCTGCGTCATGGCCCTGAAAGATCATTCTGAATAAAAAAGAGAAAAATTCTTACCTCAATGAAGTCTCCGGATAACGCATATGTCTGCTCTTACAATAAATTTTTCTGGCACAGCCCTGTGCAATGCTGGCCGATAGATTTGTCATTTATGAAAGGAAGCAACTGATTTTTCTTTTGCAACAATCGGGATGATCATGGATTGGAGAAATTAGTAAATTCTTTAAATTGAAATGAATGGTTGCTAAAAATTACTTTATATGAGAAAGATTATTATTAGGACATTTTTTAAACATTTACATGGGACTTGAGATAACATTACTACATATGCGCGAGGCTGCCTTTTTTTACCTTATACAATAATCCTCAGGCTCCGACATCGCTGCACCGCGACCGGCCCAGCCAACACGATACACCAGAGCAGACCAGAGCAGACCGCAGACTAGCAACAACTTACTGCTACAGCTACACAGTTCCTACTGCAATCAATACTGCTCTCTGGTCAGAGATTCTCTTATACCTTGCATATCGCAGGCAGCGCATGAGCAATACATCGAAATTACATCTGCTCGGACCTCTTACAACCTGCTGACTTCTTTTCAATTAGCAAGGCTTGTTTGGATCAGATGGTGTTAAGTTTATCCGTGGTTCAACAAAAGTTTTCTCGTTGCCAGTAAGCTGAGCATTAATTGTGAACAGGGGACCCACGCGGAACTTCTACAATTTATCGTTTTAACTAATGACAGTATTTGAAATAAGTGTTGTTTTTGGGATAAAGATAGCTGTGGGAATGAAGAGAAAACATCTTTCAAAATGAGCCGTACGACATGAAATAAGGATCAAGAATGTGTGTACATCCTTGTACGGACATTTCCATGAACATAATTTGGAACAAAGTTCTTTACTGAACATTAAAATATCTCCTTGTAAACGATATTTGACGTAAGAATATTATAATTTTGGTGTGCTTTTTGTTTGTAAGTTTTTTTTTAAGAATAGAGACAGTGATGATGGACAAATACAGTGGTCACAGTTATTGTCTATGAAACTGCTGTATACAAATTATCCAGTTAATAAGTACTTAAAAACAAATAAAATGGTATTTGTGATAGGGTAGAATGAGAAGGGAGTCTCTTACCCGAGATTAATAAGTTAGCTTCGTAAAATATAGATATGAAGCTGGGCATCCATAATGCCTTTTTGCCTATTGATAGGTAAAAGTCTATTTTATGTTATAATTTTCCACAAGCAGTACGTTTTAGCTCAAAATCGGTATACAATATCAGAATCCGGTTAAAGAGCTTTTCTGTCGATACCACAGCTATCCCTGTACGATTACTATGAGTTGAGAAAAAGGGATGTTGAAATACTTGAATTATAATATATATGATTTTTGTCGTATAATCGTTAGTGTGCGTTCCAGAAGATGTTAGCCACGTAAGCGCGTGGAACGTCATTTTACTACTGGTACATCCCTTAATCTTCCGGTTCTAGGCGCTTCAGTCTGGAACCGCGTGACCGCTACGGTCGCAGGTTCGAATCCTGCCTCGGGCATGGATGTGTGTGATGTCCTTAAGTTAGTTAGGTTTAAGTAGTTCTAAGTTCTAGGGGACTGATGACCACAGATGTTAAGTCCCATAGTGCTCAGAGCCATTTGAACCATTTTTGAACCTTAATCTTCGGAGAGAGATTATAACTCATTTCCGACACGACGGAGTCGGAATGTATTTCCTTTCTTCCTGAAATTCGATGAACAAGAATTCGGTCAATTCGATCTAACTTAAAATCGACTCACTTTTTCGTTCCAGAGATCATCGATTACTTTCAGTCAGGGGTTCAGCAAACAATTCCTGAAAGTTCACCTGACATTCAAGCCACGACGCTGCGGCCCTGGTTGTGGACCGTTCACCTATCATTTTATTACTTCCTTATCATTATTTCATCCTCTGGCCTCTCGGGTGAAGTTGGTATGGAAAGGGTGGGGGGGTGGGGGGTGTGGGGGGGGCAGGGATGAGCGGGGAATGGATCTTAGCACTTGCATCTGTTCTTCAGTCAGAGAGATTTAGAAACATATGAAAGTGATTTTAAAACAATAAATACTTTGTTAAATTACATATGAGCTATAAGTCAAAATACGTATCGCCGTCTCTGAGTTTGTATTAAAAGATGAATCCTATTCTCCAATACTCTTGTCTTGTATTTATCTTGTTTGATTTATTGTTTTACCGCACGTGCATCTTTTGTTCTGTTCAGTATAATTCTTTGCTCACGTTGTCCTCCAATTCCCCTCTTACTTAAACACACACGCACACACACACGCACACAAAAAAACAAACAGAGTCAAATACAGATTTTTTCGATGTTTTGTCTTAATGTTTTCTAGTTGGTTTCTTGACATTTAATACTGTTTAGCTTTGACAGTTTGTTACGTTTTTATTGCACTCCCAAAGATGATATTTATCCTGTGCACCTCACTCTCCACGTTTAATATCTTTTTTTAAAGTTGGAACACCATCACTGAGTGCTCTTCGACGATGATAGTTATAGTCTTATGACGGCTTTGTTAACCAAAGACCATTTATATAAATGAATACTGCAGAACATTCACAGTTTATGCTTTTCATTCATACTGATATAAGCTAACAAAACTTCAGTTGGTGTTTGGGATTATTGATTCTGATGGTAGTGGATAACTTGGGGCCGTTGGGTAGTAGGGATGTATCAAAAATTGGGTTCGTTGGCAGTGGGGAAGAAGTAAGTAATAAGAGATAGTTTTGTGGGAGACCAACCAAGCTATCTGGAAGGGAAGCAAAATAGTAGGAAGAAAATGAACCCTGACATGGGAATGAATGGAGGTTTCCTCTTAAATGTGGATGGATCCCTGGGAGGATTTCATAGTTGAGTAGAATGTGGTTTCGCTGGGATGTGATGTTTAGAAGGAAGATTGAGGGGATCTGCTGGTATTAGCGTGACAAAGCCTGAGGGTCAATAAGTGGATATGAAACAGTTGGGAGGTTGGTCTGAAGTGAGCAAGTTTTTCAGTGTAGGAGAGGAGATGAATGAAGGAAAATGAAAAGCAGGCTGTAGTTTAAGAAGCTTTCTGGGAAGAATCAATATGTACAGAAGTGGGATAATTCAGTATTGATGACTCATAAAGTGCACTTGGGAGTTCTCTGGTTCTGTAGACACCCATTCGAATACGACAGTACGGATCCAAAATGCTGAAAAGAATGACACACAGAAGAATGGAAAAGAAACTAAGAATCTATTACACGAGGATAAGTTTTATTTTAGGAAAGGTAAGGGCATCAGAGAGGTAACTGACATTGGGCTTCGTAATGTAAACAAGACTTAAAGAAAATTCAAAACAGTTTCATAGGATCTGTTGACTTAGACGGAGTGTCCAGAAACATAAAATGGGGCAACAGGCTTGAAATTCTCAGACAAACAGGTAGTTTTTTAGGCGTAAGAAAAGGCGGTGGAGGGCCACTCCACACTGCACAGTAAAAGGCTCACAAAACTATTCAAACGAGCTGCGACCTTGATTACCATTCCGCTACTCCATAGAACTGATAATAGAAAATAAGGGAGCCGGAGATAATTATTAAATATTACAAAAGTTGTTTTTGCAACTGATTCATAAACACGTCACAGCGTCAAACATTGCAGAAATGTAAATATAACACGCATAAGAGCGGCGAACTGACGAAAATAAAACACGAAACAATATTCAATTGAGTATATGTAAGATAAGTCAATAAAATGCTTATCTACTTCCCTTACTTTACCCAAGCACATTGTGTGGAGCTCTCTGAGATGCGCGATCATACAAGCACATTTACGAAACTCAGCTCCAGTGGCAGAGAAAGGCTGTAAGAGCGAGTGTGTCTCTCTCGGTGCAGACAAAGCCGTCGAACTGACGAATCATCGCAGGGCTGCTCCCCACCGCTTTTTGTGCTCCACTGTTTGCGGAACTGACTGTCACTCTGCAGCGGAGTGTGCGTTGATCTGAACTTTGCTGGCAGACAGAAAGTGTGTGCTGTATGGGGCGCGAACCCGGAAACTTTGCCTTTCGTGAGCGAATGCTCTTACCAGTTGAGCTATCGAGACACGTCTCACGACTTGTCCTCACACCTCCACTTCCGCCAGTATCTCACCTCCCGCCTTCTAAACGTCGCAGAAGTTGTGCTGCATAACGTTATGGAGTACCACTTCTAGAAGAAAGGATATTGTGGAGAGACTCAGCCTAGGGGATTGATTCCAGAATGAATTATCATTCTGCGGCAGAGTGGGCAACGATTTGAAACTTTATAAAGTTTTGAAGGATAGAGAAGAAATACTGGAAGTAGTACAGCTGTGATTAGGCACCGTGAGTTGTGCCTGCGTGGCTCAGTCAGCGGGGTACTTGCCCGTGAAAGACAAAGAACCTCAGTGTAGCGTCACAAATCGTTGACACTAGCCTTAGTACTCCTTCCGTTGGTCCAATTACAGGTTAAATCTAATTTGGCTTCGCTATATTTTAAAGGACTATTATTTAACATATTAAATTTTTAGCGTTCCGTACCTCAATCTGTAAAAATGGAACCCTTATAGTATCGCTTTGTTGTCCGTCCAGCTGTTCGAGGCGGCTCTTTTTCTCAGGAACAGGGAGACGTATCAAGTTCAAATTTATGTCACATATTAGGGTCTACGGTCCCACGGTGGTGTAAGACATTTATTCTTCAAAAGGTACGGCCATTTATGTCTCACATTTTCATACTCACAAACTCACTCATTAAAACCTGTAGGGTACTTCACATTGACGTGAAATTATGAAATTTGACAAGAAGAAATTTTTCACGGTGCAAGAAAAGGTAAAGAATCAGAAAACTGTTAATTAGTGATTATATTATACGAAAAAATATTTCTTTTGTCATTTATCACCCAACTTTAATAATGAAATTAAAACATTCTCTAAAGTCTTGACATCCCTGAGACCGATACCGTGCCAGTGTCATTGACCATAACAGGCGAAAATCGTTGAGGTCTTCGATTTCTGGGATTGATGAGCTGTGTGTGTGTACACGTGATGAAGTTTGTACGCCACCCTCAGCGCGCGAGTCCTGCTCCCGGCTGGCCAGCTGTCTTCTTTTTTTTCTTTTCTACTCTGATCTGAAAGAGTTGTTAAAAAAAAGGAGTAGCGAATATTATTTAATTCCGTTGGGCAAAATGTAACGCGGAGTTTACTGAAACATATTATTAATTAGCAGAATCCAGTACAACCCAGAATCTTTAAAGAATCGAACTTCCACGCAGTTAACAGCTTTATACCTCTGTGGAAGAGCTTTGAAAAGATCTGAAATTATGTTTTAAGTCTCTAAGTGGTCTCATTATCAAAGACTGGATATGTACTGTTTGCGTAATGTGATCTCCGTTTTAAGCAAAAGGTAGTTTTTCACGCTTCTCAATGTTTATGACCTCATACTTTCCGAACCGTATGTCGCTAAGTGCTATAACTTTGCAGATACATTCAGCAGTATATGTGGATACTGACCGTAAAAAGTGTTGCGAATTGAATTTGTAGTAAAGAACTAATAAATTAAAACGTAATGCCGGATACTGAAGTTTTACTGCACGAACAGCGAAAATGTAATGAGCGATAAACTTTTTGGCCTTTCTTTATCTCTTTATCTTTCAGGGGTGTATCAGCAACATTAAGTTTCGAAGAGGTGTGAAATTTTGTGTTGAGTTTGTTGAAGTCGCTAAGTGGTCTCATTCTCCGTTAGTGGGTTAATATACTCTGGATAATCTGCGCGCCTTGAGCCGCTCTGCCTCAAGACATAAGAGTTAGACACTGTCTAATGTTAAACCTTCAAAACTAGATTATATCCCTTAATGATTTATTTATGATAGACTTTTACAAATTTTGGCCCCTGGAGGCAGTTCGATAGGCAACCCGCAACTGAAGAGCGGGCACTATGAACCAAGAACAGCATTAGCTAATTAGTGATTTACATAACCTGCCTATTTTTACGTTGTAGCCGTGAAAAAGAGACCACAGTTAAATCTTCCACTCGGTTAGCTGTTGTCCTTTCTAAAAACGACCTGAATCTCACCTCACCTTTATTCGAATGCATTTACGTGAGAATTATATCATCTGGAATTATTTTCGTATTTTGATGAATATCAGTTTTTTATCTTATTCGTATATGGTCTTTCCAAGGTTATCTCAAAAGACTTGTGCAACAGAGCATGAAGTCGAAGCCTTGTCACCCAACTTGTCAGCTCTAGAGGTCATTGCTCACTTTGGAGTCTCAGTGTTGCACGAAGAACGTGAGATCGTCGGAACGCATGGGTAGAACGTATTTTACTGCCCTATCCCAGTACGCGAGAACACGCCAGACACAGCCCACTCTGGCCCGTCTCCAAGAAACGGCTCGCTACGAGCCGCACTGCCAACTCCAGACAGGCATTTTCCATCACTTACTTTACAGATAGGGTTAGTGCTTTGTGGGTATGGAGGATTGCGGAGGGATGGTATCCCTTATTCGGTCGGTTAGTAGTTTTAATAGTTTTACGTAGACAAAGTCTTGTTATTAACACAACGCAGTAAACATTCCACAGTTTATAGTATTTTCGTTCATTTTCAAACAAATAAAAGTAATTGGCAAAGTCAAAATAACTATTTCTTACGTATACTTCTTTCTCAGCTGTATTTACTGTCATAATTACGTTTCATACATACATAAAATTGCATTTCAGAGCGAACCGTTCTCACGAATCTTACAAAAGAATTCAGGTATCACTCTGATTCAGCAGTTTATGTCACGTCCTTACAGAGTATGTGATGACAGGCCGCACATTGCGGGTTTAAACTGATTCCTGATTCTAGTCTGATGCCTGAAGATGGGCCTGAAATAGAATTTGGAATCGATAGCGTGAAAATGTGACGTCATTAAATACAGCTAAGTTGAAAAGAGGAAAACGGAGGAATAGGAAATACATATAGTTTTATTTTTAGCAGCCGATGGCCCAAACATCCGACATCGTCCTTTTTTTCATAATTGTTATTTCATCCCCTCACCCCAGATGGACGGGAAGTGGGATATCCGCGGACACACGTCGCCGCTCTTCAGCCATATAAGAGTAAAAATTTTAGAATATATTATAAAATTGGACACGGAGGTCGACAAAATGAATGTTTGACACTATAAAAAGACAGATTGTCAGTTGCACAGGCTGAAATATAAAAGGCTGATTTGCTGATTCATTAAAATATTGACACGGATAAAATGGCAAGTGTATGTTTCACAAAATATAAAAGAGAGAGGGACAGTTACATAAGTAAAAAAGTAAAAAGGCAATATGTTGACTGATTAAGATAGAGACATAGAGGAGTGAAGTAACGATCAGGTGTAGACTACCACGAAAAGGGGTGTGAGTAAGAGGGTATTAGTGCGGGCAGACGGTTGGAGGAGGGGTTGGTAGAGTGGAGATGGATGACGACCCGGACGGAGTCTTCGGATGTGGAGAGGAAGGGAGCCCCCTCCTGGGGAGGCGGGGTGGGTTCTTTCAGATCTGGTAGGACGGGAATACGTCAGGGCGGATTTCACGGTCGGTCCAACATTGTCACGGAAGCTACAAGATCACCAAAAGTAATGCAACCCCAGACGAAGAACCACAACCCCAAACCGAGGAAATAAGAAAGAAGATTAGGGATCGACGGCCTGTCGAAGACGAGGTCGTTAGGAATGGAGCACAAGCTGAGACTGGGGAACGACGGGGAAGGAACTCAGCCGCTCGTGGTGAGTCTGCTGTCAGAGCCGGTGCAAGACACAAGCGGCCTCTCGGGGTGCCAAGCTTAGAGGCAGCCACAGACACCCAAATGCTAAATTTGTGCACAGGGTGTATCACAACTGGTAGCGAAAACTGGTAGGGGGTGGAAGTGTAGGGAAACACACAGTCCGGCCACCCTGATGCGACCGCGGGTCAGAAGCCTGCACCGAGCGCGGGCCGCCGCGAGACGAGCCGGGGGAGGGCCGACGAGGCTCTGGAAGGCACCGGGAGGGGCGTGCGGCCGTGCCGACTCCAGTGGCGCGTGCGCTCCGTGGCCCAAACAGCACGGTCGAGGCTGTCTCACAGAGTCACGGAGCTCGGTGGCAAGCGGAGTACATTAACACCGTACAGGCGCTCTTCCAACCACACACGTACATCGCGAGCTGTGTGGCTCGTTACAGTGTCCTGCTGTAGAGGCCATCGTGATGTGGAAAGAACGGTCAGTATGTAAGAGTGGTCTTGATCCCCAAGGACAGACGCATACTTTTGTCGAACCATTGTGCTTCCCAGAATGACGAGATCAGCCAGGAAATGCCACGGAAACATTCTTCAGACCATAACGCTCTCTCCTCCAACCTGGACCGTTCCGACGTCTGTTGCGGGCCGACGGCCATCCGCCCGGTGGGGCATGAAACGTGATTCAACCGAAGAGGCCACCCAGCGGACGGCTACTTGTGCTGCTGGTGTGTAAACGACAGTCAGCGCGGCCGCCGGCTGCCGAGCCCTTACGCTGAACGTTCGCTGAATGTTCGTCGAGGAGCCCCTCCACTCACCTGGCTGCTCAGTCGCTCAACCGTGGCATCTGCGCCCGTGATGCACAGCAGTTGCCTCGACGCGGCTTTCCGATAGCGCAGTGTACTTTAAGCACGTAGGCAGCGAACAGTTTACAAACACAGCCGTTCTGGAAATGATCCAACCTCGGCCCGGAAGCCTTTTTGGACGTGAGGTAAATCGTTTAGTTTCCTTATTATGCCAAAGACTACACTCTTTCCCGCGTCCTCCCGACACGCTTTATATACACTCCACCGGTACCGCTGGCACCTGCAGTCTGTGAGCGGTTGTTCCACGTTGACGTGCCATCACATTAGTGTGACATTAATGTGACTGGACTTGACCGTGTAGAAGTGAAAACGGTCCAGTAAACCAGCAATTTGTGAAATAATTGCTAATGTGAGCTTACGTGCCGCCACTGTTGACTTCAGTTCATCCTGAATATTGTCCTACATAGTACAGCTGTGCTTGAAATGTAAACTTTTGTGTTAAATCCACATCTAATTTGGCCTACGTTAACAAGAAATACAATACTGCTTCAGGTTACAGCTTACCGTACACTCTACACGTAACAAGAGGTGTTCCAAGTCCCAGTCTCGCATTTAGATGCAATACTGCATTCGTCTCCGCAGTGAATTAAGAATTATTCCGGAAGCGCCAGGATAATCTCGCAATTACTGACCGAACTGTAGAGTTCGCTGCTCCAGCTTTTCAGCAGTGTCAACGAGACTGCTTTACAATTCTGACCACCTACAGAAAATTCTACAGGGCTAAAGCCTGGTGGTACTGCAGGCGACGGTACAGGGCCCGCTCGACCTGCCCATCTTGGAACACATCGAATCATCAGACGTCGTCTTACATCAGCAGCAAAATGGACCTGCGCCCTAACGTGCACGTACCGCAATCCCCTACGTTGGCGGAGGTGTGGCCGTCGGTGAAATTTCAGCCCAATAAGATGAGGACTTAACATTACAGATACATTCAAACTGACTAGGACAATACTTCATACTGAAGTCAGTGGCTGTTCGTAAATACTTATTCGCCATTATATCGCAAACGGCTCGTCTGCACATCTACGTTCACTTCATCGTTCCAACTTCTACTGTTTTAAACTTTCACGGGCGTCGGTTTTCCAAATCATTGTGGTCTAACCTGTATGTGACAAGAAAATTTTATTATATCAGTTTTTTTATAAATAAACAATAAATTTAATGTGACTCACAGCTTGGTGAACTATTTTCGTCTGACATCATTTCATGGACGGCCGTGGCAGTTGAGATTTATGCTCGCACCAGTAAACGAACCCAGATCCACCGCGTGAAAAGCTTCAGTGATGCCTCTCCGCAAGGGACGGGATGATTATACTTAGGGCGTTAGTAAAATGATTAAAGGTAGACGCTGTGCTCCTTCATTTCTGTAACGCAGTCTGTACAGTTCTACACTGCCACCTAATTAATAAAATACGAGGATATGGAATATCAGACCAGCTTTACGACTGGACTGGACAGGTTAACAAAGAGAACACAGTATGTCTTCGCCAACGCAGAGAAATCTTCGGACATGAAAGGAAATTAGGGAGTGCCGTAAAATGGTTCAAATGGCTCCAAGCACTATAGGACTTAACATATGAGATCATCAGTTGTAATACTAGTATCTGTTTCAATAGCTTAAATAAACTTACATTCGATAATCTAACCATGCAGGCTCATAAAAGCCATACAATTTGTGTAAACATTTCTTAGATCGTCGCTGATATTTCAAAGAATACCTTGCGCGCCACGGCACAGAATACGAATTGTTCATAAACTGTATCGATAGAGATATTCTGTGTTTCTTATTTTTTGACAGCTGAAGAATTCTAATCCTCTTCTGTTACCACAGTCGTGCTATTTTTTAAAGATGGCGGACGCGTATATGGCGTGGTCCACAATCACTAATTAGTTATTATAAAATATTACTATTGTACAGTGCTATGTAAGAATTTCTGTGTGCAGCTAAGATGAAATGTCGAAAATGTTAAAGGACTTTATTTAAAGAAACAGCCAGCAAGATATAAAATTGAAATGTACGGAACCTATTGTTAGAAATACTGACTAAGGTAATTAAATTGGTTTAATGTGCTGTAGTGCCTGCTTATTACTTAAAGTATTTCTATGCTATCCATCTCCTATTAATAGCAACAGAAACAACTGTGTTTTTATAGTTTTCATACAGCTACCAGGGACCGACTGCATGTCGGCAAACGTCGTAGTTAAGGCAGAAGGCGCATTGCTATTTTGCCTTGTTTGTGATTTAAATCCAACTTCTTTTAATGTGTGGTGTAGTGTAGCAAAGAAAATTTCCAGTTCTGTCTCGTCCCTTAGGTTTCTCTGCTCGTAGTTCTCTGTTATTCTCTTGTGAAGATTCAGAAATCTGTTGTGAGTTTTGCACCACTTCTTGGCGGGAAGAGCAAAGACTTTTCAAAAAACTTAAGTACTGTAAGTGATAGTTAATATTTCACCTGAAATCATTTGCAGAAGGCAAACGATTCCAGGTGAAATATTAACTATCACTTACAGTACTTAAGTTTGCTGATTCATTAAAATATTGACACGGATAAAATGGCAAGTGTATGTGTCACAAAATATAAAAGAGAGAGGGACAGTTACATAAGTAAAAAAGTAAAAAGGCAATATGTTGACTGATTAAGATAGAGACATAGAGGAGTGAAGTAACGATCAGGTGTAGACTACCACGAAAAAGGGATGAGTAAGAGGGTATTAGTGCGGGGAGATGGTTGGAGGAGGGGTTTGGTAGAGTGGGGATGGATGACGACCCGGACGGAGTCTTCGGATGTGGGTGGAGAGGAGTGGAGAGGAAGGGAGCCCCCACATGGGGAGGTGGGGTGAACAAGATTAAGAACAGAGTTCGCCTTGCCACTTAATTTATTTGTGTCGTGATCATGTTCGATCACGACCAGATATGAGACACAGAAACTACGAACAGAAAAACATAAGAGACCAGACAGAGCTGGAAATTTTCTTTACTATACTACACCACACATTAAAAGAAGTTGGATTTAAATCGCAAACAAGGTAAATAGCAATGCGCCTTCTGCTTTAACTACGACGTTTGCCGACATGCAGTCGGTCCCTGGTAGCTGTATGAAAACTATAAAAACACAGTTGTTTCTGTTGCTATTAATAGGAGATGGATAGCATAGAAATACTTTAAGTAATAAGCAGGCACTACAGCACATTAAACCAATTTAATTACCTTAGTCAGTATTGCTAACAATAGGCTCCGTACAATTCAATTTTATATCTTGCTGGCTATTTATTTAAATAAAGCCCTTTAACATTTTCGACATTTCATCTTAGCTGCACACATAAATTCTTACATAGCACTGCACAATAGTAATATTTTGTAATAACTAATTAGTAATTGCGGACCAGGCCATATACACGTCCACCGTCTTTAAAAAATATCACGACTGTGGAAACAGAAGAGGATTACAATTCTTCAGCTGTCAAAAAATAAGAAACACGAAATACATCGATACAATTTATGAACAATTCGTATTCTGCGCCGTGGCTCGTACGATATTCTTTGAAATATCAGGTGGTCGCTGCTCAGCGACGACGTAAGAAATGTTTACACAAATTGTATGGCTTTTATGAGCCGGCATGGTTAAATTATCGAATTTAAGTTTATTTAAGCTATCGAAACAGATACTAATATTACACAGTCCCTAGACTTAGAACTACTTAACCCTAAATAACCTAAGGACATCACACACATCCATGCCAGGGCAGGATTCGAACCTGCGACCGTAGCAGTAGCGCGGTTCCGGACTGAAGAGCATAGAACCGCTCTGACACAGAGGCCGGCCGGCGTGCCGTAGAGGGGTCTTATAGGACCATTACTATTCGCAACACATGCAAATTACCGAGTAGATAACGTAGAAATTTCCATGAGGCTTTTCGTGAATGACTGTTGTATGCAGAGGAGTCGCGACCCTAAAAAATTATAGTGAAATGCAGAAATGCCTGCAGAAGTTTAATGCTTGGTGCAGAGATTAGCAGGCGACCCTCAGCATAAACAAATGCAATGTATTACGAATATATAGACGGAAATATCGGTTACTGTATCATTACAAATAGCAGAAAAACAATTAAAAGCAGTTACTTCAATAAATATCGAGGAGTATGCGTAAGGAGTGATTTTAAGTGGAACGACTACGGAAAAGTAAGGCAGGAGCCAGACTGAGATTCTCAGGAAGAATCTCCAGGAAATGTAATCGATGAACAACCGAAGTGGTTTACAAAAGTCTCGTTGGATCAATACTCGAATATTGCTCTTCAGTATGGGATACGTACGAGATAGGACTCACAGAGAAAACAGAGCAGCACGTTTCGTTACAGGTGCATGTAGTAAGCGCGAAAGGGTCAGGGAGATGCTCAGCCACCTCCAGGGGCAGACGCTACAGGAGAGGCGCTCTGCATCACGGCACGTTCCTAGGAGAGCCAACCAGTACACATTTATCAGCCAGAAATTTATGACCGCCTACCTACCATCGATACAAACGCGTCCAGGGGAGAGCAGCGTCCCCCGGCGACAAATGGCTGCCAGTCAGACACACGCACTGTGCACGTAGTACCAGCGAGAGTGCTGTGGGAAAGGCGTGCGATCTGTCTGAGTTTGGCCGATGGCAGATTGTGATGGTTCGGAGGCTCGGCACGAGCATTTCGGGAACTGCATCACTTATCAGGTGTTAGAGGAGTGTTGTGGTGAGTGTCTGAAACACGTTGCGAAACTAAGGTGAAAGCGCGTCCAGACGTCTTGGGGTTGGGCAGCCGTCCCTCATTACAGTTGTCGGGCGTCGTAGGTTGGGCAGACTGGTAAAACAGGACAGACGGCGAACATTGGCTGAACTAGCGTCAGACCTTAATGCTGGGCAGAGTACGCCTGAACACACAGTGCACCGAACATTCCTAACGATGGGCCTCCGCCGACGGCATCCCACGCATGTGTCCGTGTTAACATAGTGACATCGGCAGCTACGAATGAAATGGAAACGCGACCATCGAAATGGACGTTGGCGCAGTGGCAGAGCGTTGCATGGCCTGACGAATCCCGATACCTTCTTCATGGTACCAGTGGGAGGGCGCGAGTCCGCCGGCTCCTCGCCACCTGTACTGCGGGACAGAGGCAGGCTGGCGGCGGCTCCGCTGTACTCTGGGGGACAACCACGTGCCCATCCGTGGGTCCAGTGCAGCTCGTGCAAGGCGCCGTGACGGCCAAGGGGTGTCGTACACTGGTTGCAGACGACGTTCATCCCGTCATGACGATCATGTTTCCCAATGGCAGTGGCGTTTTTCAGCAAGATAATGCGCCGTCACAAGACGATGGAGTGGTTCGATTGGTTGGTTGGTTTAAAAGAGGGGGAGCGACCAAACTACTAGGTCATTGGTCCCTCGTTCCGATTTAAATAATTCCACAAGGGTGGGAATAAAATAATCGAGACATGCAAAACACAGCTGGAAGAAAGGAGAAAACCACATGAATGACAGAAGGGCAACAAACACTAAAATGGACAGAATCGGACAAGAAAACCACATAGAGATGCAAGAAACATGTAGAAGAAATCAAAACAAGAGAACGTATTACCGTGGCTGGCTGACCATGAGAATAAAAGGTGAAGCCAGCCACTCTGCAACACATTGAAATCCCCACCATAAAAGCACTAGAGTGGAGGACACAGAGGGACAAAGGACATGCGCTAAAACTTAGATCAAATGATAAAACCCACCCTCACCAGTAAAACGTAAGACTAAAGCTGCCGTTGAGGCATTGTCGCCCAACACTGGAGGTAGCGTGCTGAGAAAGTCATAAGTCCGCGTCAGAGTGGCTGAAAGTGGGCAGTCCAGCAAAAGGTGGACGACTCTCATTTGGGAGCCACAGCGATACTGAGGTGGGCCCTCGCGACGGAGGAGGTAACCATACGTTAGCCACGTATGGCAAATGTGAAGCCGCCAGAGGACAACTGGTTCCCTGCGAGAGGAGCGCGTGGAAGAGTTCCACACATTTGCAGTCTCCTTGATAACACGCAGTTTGTTGTGTGCACTGTTATACCATTCTGTCTCCCAAAGCTGAAAAACCCTGCGTCTTAAGACAGACTGCAGGTCAGTTTTAGAGATGCCCACCTATAGAAGCGGATTCTGCGTAGCCTGTTTGGACAGCCTCTCAGCAAGTTCGTTGCCTGGGATTCCAACGTGTCCTGGAGACCACACAAACACCACTGAACCGTCCATGGTATAGATCGACACCTGAACGGACGCTACCAAAGGATGGCGAGGGTAGGACTGGTAGATAGCTTCTAGGCTGCTCAAGGAGTAAGTGAACAGGAGAAATGACTCGCCAGAGCGTGAGCGGATGTGCTCAAGAGCACGAGATATGGCCGCCAGCTCGGCAGTGAAAACACTGCAGCCATCTGGCACGGAGTGTTGTTCAATATGTCCTCCATCAACATACGCAAAACCTACGTGACCATCAGCCATTGAGCTGTCGGTGTAAACCAGTTCATGGTCCTGGTACATGTCAAGAATCCAGAGGAAGTGACAGCGGAGAGCCACATGGTTAACAGAGTCCTTAGGGCCATTCGAAAAGGGAAAAGGAGACATTGACTCTAGCCTCCACCAGGGCACTGGTCACCGCACTCGTTCTAAAAGCTCCCGTTGATAGGCGAACGCCACAGTGATGCACTGGTTCCAGTAAACGCAACGCTAAGGGCACCACCGAACCGTAAAACAACTCCCATAGTCAAGGCGAGATTGAAGAAGGGCTCTGTAGAGCTTCAGCAGTATAGAGCGATCTGCACCCCAGTTGGTGTTGCTCAGGCAGCAGAGGGCATTGAAGTGCTGCCAGCACTCCCACTTAAGCTGACGAAGATGAGGAAGCCAAGTCAATCGAGCGTCGAAAACCAGTCCTAAGAATCGATATGTCTTGTAACACTCCAGTTTAATCTACTGACTTATCCCGCTCGATCGGGATCTGATAGCAGCCCAAATAGATAATAATTAATGTGACCGTGTACCTAATGGGGCTGGCAATCGGATTGGACTGCTACGGAGTTGTTACATTCCATTTTGTCCTTCTCGAATGCTGTAATAATAAAATGTCTGGTGGCAAGAAGAACAACAACACAGCTTCATTAATCAACGACCTATATTCATCACAAAACACCAAAGTAAGGAGACAGCCACTGCCTTCGTCGTACAGAGTTAATAACGGCTAATCTCAGCACAGGCCCTTTCGTTATTCATTATCGTCACACGCAATTTCAATCATTGTAATCCAACACTATAATCCAACACTGCAATCCAACACTGTAATCCAAATGATGCCGGCGCGGTAGACACGTAATTACAAATATCGGCACAAAAAAATCACTGAATCACACTAGTAATTATACTTTTTCACTTTCCCGTGTATTTCTAACACAAAGGGGTTAAACCACGGCGATGGCCACTCCCTTTGTCGGTACGGTCTTGCATTCCAGCAACAGACCTCCGCCCGGCTCGGCCCGCAGCGCGTACCACACTACTGTCTCAACACTCGCTCTCGCTCTCGCAACCCGACACACACTATCGATTGTTTGTTCTGTCGACCTGTGCTGTCGCAAAACTTATAGTAAGGGCCTACGAACCCCTTACATCCCCGCCCTCGAAAACTTCTTTGAAGCCACAGGCGTAAAAGAATCGGTTAGGGAATTAGACATCACTACATATGAACAAAACACACAGTGCAAATAAGTAATGAAATTACAATCACCAAGAAAATCCTTGACTCTGGTAGTGGGCTGCCTCTACAATAATATTCTACAAAAAGTTATTACATCTCAAAAATATGGCATTGTCCAAATAACACACAACATCAATCCTACTTACTTAACATAGCATGGTAAATATTTTTTATATAAACTTATCTTACCAAAAATTTCCAAAAACTTTTCACTTTCAAAGGTTTGTACGAGTCATTAACTACATATCTGTTATAACTTGCTATAGCAAAGACAAGAAAAGAAACTAGTTGAATGCCAGCTACCCCTTTGGTATGCCGTCCTTTCAGCGGGGTTCATGCCGTCCATACTACTATCATTCTAATTTATAACTCACTTGCCCAACACTTATAAAAGTTAAGGAAGGAATTCGCAACTTATTTAAATCTTTAACACAAGCAAATTGAAAATGAGACCAAAACATGACATTTATACATTGAATGCCAGCTACCCCTTTGGTATGCCGTCCTTTCAGCGGGGTTTGTGCCGTCCATACTGCTATCACTCTAATTTATAACTCACTTGGCCAACACTCATAAAAGTTAAGGAAGAAAAAATCACAACTTATTTAAATCTTTAACACAAGCAAATTGAAATTGAGACAAAATATGACATTTATACATTGAATACCAGCTACCCCTATAGTATGCCGTCCTTTCAGTGGGGTTTGTGCCGTCCATACTACTATCACTCTAATTTATAACTCACTTAGCCAACACACATAAAAGTTAAGGAAGAAATTCACACTTATTCATTACAGATTCCATAAATTTAAATGCTACATTGTACCGCTAAGCATGTCTTACATAATTATTTGCAACACTACAACTAATGTGGTCACCCAATGAAAAATTTTAAATTACTGATCATTTTATTTTGCCAAATATTACTGCCATATGTGAATTGTTATCAAGAAAGCTTAGATGAGAGGTACAATATTTCCTGTTATATTCACATTAATTCAAACCCACTATATGGATATTTGTTATTCATTACTCAGTGCCAGAATCCTGCTTCTAAAGCTTGACCTACGTATAACCATAATTGACTCTGATAGCTAATTGGATACATGAATTACTAATTATTCATTAGTTACACTTTGTTTTATCAGCATACTTCAGATAAACATGTATATCTACAAATAACTTGCAAACAGATGTTGCTCATGTGCTAAATGACATACTTCAATATTTCAAACATCTCATACTCCATATTCTTCATTACACATAACTTAACATCAAATTCGACTATAAATAAATATATATCTTCAACCTACATCAATTCTCCATATAATTCAATACTTCAAATATCTCATACTCAATACACATCATTACGACATAACTCCCTCAACTTAACGGCAACTTCAACTGCATATATATCTTCAACCTACATCAACTCTCCATATTCGCTGCAATAACCACATAAAAATACTACTTCAGGCTCCTTAGCCTCTCCATTCATCATATTTCACATAATTTATTCGAACAACTATCTCCTTGTGTATTTGTTTCTTTATATGTTCATCTACTTACAAGCTGATACATTACTTCAATTTTCTTACAACAGTTTGACCTTTTCATGCCTCATAAAACAACTCTATAAGATTACACAAATTCTTGTTTAACCAATTAGCTTACCACGACATTATGTAAACATTCGCTTTCTGATATGGTTCTCATTTTATTCCTTCTGGCATTATTAATTTTGGTTATTTACTCACAGTAAACTGAGCTTTTTTAAGTTATTGATTCTCTGACATCTCACACTCTACATCAACAGCAACTACTACAAATTTACTACATGGTTCCTGACTGAATTACTTGGATGACCACTACCAACCCTAACTACTACACTAATTTTCTTAACCTAAGGATAGAGAAAGATGGTAGTGGAGTGACACTCGAAATTAGAAATAAAGTCTCACCCAGCTGGGAGTGTACCAGTCGCCACTTGGTATACCAGTAAAAGAGTTGCTAGCTCCCTACACCTTATCTACTTCTCCATATATGAGTGAGCTATAAATTTGCTACAAGATTCCTAACTATCATTTGTACAACCACTACCTATTCTAACTACTACACACTAACTTTCTTAACCTAAGGATAGAGAAAGATGGTAGAGGAGTGACACTTCAAATTAGAAATAAAGTCTCACCCAGCTGGGAGTGTACCGGTCGCCACTTGGTATACCAGCAAAAGAGTTGCTAGCTCCCTGCACCTAATCTGGAGTGTCATTCAGTTTTCCGGTCCTTCCGCCTCTTCTATATGCACTGTGTCATTCATTCGCCTATCCCATCCTCTCTCATGATCTCTTGGTTCTTCATTCCTTCTCCAATCATTTCTCCATTGCCGTTCACCACCATGGTTCCTGTACCTATGGCCACCACCTCTTCCTCTATAATTTTATGAATTACCAAAATGATTCCTTGGGTCATTACTTCCCCCTCGGTTTTGATCATTAGCCTGATTGTGTTCCTGTGATCGAATAGATTCCAACTGTTCCAGTATTTCCATCAAGGCCTCCCTATCTTTAATTAGGCTCCCGGATACAGTTTCCTGCATTCTCCGGCTCATTCTTCTTTTTATTGCTGATATCATTACGTCATCACTCAGGGGTTGTTCCAAGGTCTCGTTCAATTCCCACAAATGTTCGGCAAACTCTCTCAACGTTCCTCTCCATGTATCAAGTGACTTGTGGTGGAGTAGGTCCTCAATTGCTGCACACGGATGACTTTTGGACCAGTATTTCTTCAAGAATTCCTCTGCAAACTGATCATAAGTAGTAGTCCCTTCCTTCTTCCTGACTCCCCAAGTGAAGGCCTCACCTTCCATTCTATCTATTGCAAATTGAATCTTGTCTGAGTCTTTAAGATGTGCTGGGAAAACTCCTTTTAACCACTTCATAAATATCATTCGGTGCAACCCTCCTTTCGGTCTAAATTTCTGCCCTGTATTATTTTGGACGTACCGATTATCACTGCTCATCAAGGTAACGAACGACTTTACCTTCCCCAACGGTTAAGGTGGCATTGCTAATTCGTTTATCAATTTCTTCTGTCTTGCTCTCCAATTGCTGCACTTCCTGTTGTAATTGCCTGACCTCCATTGCAACCCTCTTGTTATCCTCTTCCCGTTGCACGGCTATAGCATTTCTCAGATTGACAGCTAGTTGGTTTTGCCTATCTCCTATCCCCTTAACCGCGTCATTACATTGTTTCTGCATTTGCGTCACCTCAGCGATTCGATGATTGCAATTTGTTTCCACTTCGTTGATTCTTTCTCCCAATTCGGCTTTCGTTTCTTCAATATCGTCTTCCATCTTTTTTGTTAACTTTCCTTCCATCTTCTCCACGTCTCCCTGGACTTGGTCTATGCTCTTCTGTAGCTTCCTCTCTCTCTCTCGTTGATGTCCATCTTCAGTCGTTCTTCTAATTCTTGTACTTCCTTCTTCAGATTATATTCCTTTCTGATGTTTTGAGCTCTTGTGTTAGAGTTTCCTTAAATGACTTTTCTAGGCTTTCTCTAGTTTCTTGTAAACCCTTCTCTAATGATGTGTTATTCTCTTGTAAACTCTTTAGTGATTCTCTTGTTTCTTGTAAACCTCTCTCTAATGATTCTCGTAATATTTTTCCCTCTTCTCTAGTTTCTTGTAAACCCTTCTCTAATGATTCTAGTAAATCTTCCTTTAGTGATGCGTTATTCTCTTTTAGCAAGGCTGCCAACATCGACCGTATATCTGCACCCTCTGAAACTGGCTTATTTCTCATCGTTTGTCCCGGTGTCTCGGGATAACTGGTTGAATGTGCTAATGGGCTATCTAATGACACTCCATAATCACTGATTCCTGAATCATCTCTGTCTTCTTGTCCTATCCCTTTCCTTTCAACTACTGCCTCACAAACCTGCTTATCTTCAGTAGACATGTTTGTTTATTTTTAATGCACAGGTAAGTAATATAGAATAACCTCTAGTAACCCAAAAACACTCCTAATTACCATGAAACTAATCAAACAGTACCTGAAGTATTTTTCAATTAATCCCTAAATCGATACAATATGCAGAAGCATCGAACATAAAAACTCTCAAAACCTAATCACTTCAAATATCAATTTTCACATACACAGCTTATGTAAAATGTTTTAAATAAGATAAATCATACCATTCATAAAATCTATACATATAAAATCCCCCAAAACAATAAGCATATCTGTATAATTATCATTTAGACAGCGCAGTATGCATAAATAAGTATGCTCAATTCAGAGTATTTCTCGCAAACTTTTCGGAAATTACTGCAATTGGGCACTTTTCCTAACACGCAATTCAGTTTACAAACGTTTATTTACCGCGAAAACTTCATTAATCAACGACCTATATTCATCACAAAACACCAAAGTAAGGAGACAGCCACTGCCTTCGTCGTACAGAGTTAATAACGGCTAATCTCAGCACAGGCCCTTTCGTTATTTATTATCGTCACACGCAATTTCAATCATTGTAATCCAACACTATAATCCAACACTGCAATCCAACACTGTAATCCAAATGATGCCGGCGCGGTAGACACGTAATTACAAATATCGGCACAAAAAAATCACTGAATCACACTAGTAATTATACTTTTTCACTTTCCCATATATTTCTAACACAAAGGGGTTAAACCACGGCGATGGCCACTCCCTTTGTCGGTACGGTCTTGCATTCCAGCAACAGACCTCCACCCGGCTCGGCCCGCAGCGCGTACCACACTACTGTCTCAACACTCGCTCTCGCTCTCGCAAACCGACACACACTATCGATTGTTTGTTCTGTCGACCTGTGCTGTTGCAAAACTTATAGTAAGGATCTACGGACCCCTTACAGTCTCCACTACAGTGAGTGCGTCGTCATAAGGTAAAGTTCTGGTTCTGGATGAACTGTGCGGCGCCGACAGAAGTGCATGACACACGACTTCGCGGCTGAAAACTGGAAGCTGTGGGCTAGAGCCCTTGACTACTCCTTGTGAATGGCTCCTTGTAGGCGCCGCTCGGAAACATCAGTACTGGAGGAGCAATACGAAATGCAGAAGTCGTCTGCATACAGAGAAGGTGAGACGGAGTGCCCTACAGCTGCTGCTAGACCGTTAATAGCCACTAAAAATAGAGAGGCACTCAGTATCAAGCCCTGTGGAACACCATTCTCCTGAATATGGGGGAACTATGGGGGGCACCGACTTGGAAAGTACGGAGCGACAGGAAGTTTTGGATAGAAATCGGGAGTGTGTCCCAGAGATCCCACTCGTACACTGTGGCAAGGATACGATGTCGCACATGCCATGTCGTCTGCTTTACATAAGTCAAAAAAGACGGCAATCAAATGTTCGCGTCTGGAAAAGGCTGTTAGGATGGCAGACTCGAGGGACACAAGATTATCAGTGGTAGAGCCAGTAGGCCACGTGACTCCAAGACCCAACCCAACCCCCGACACACCATACGTTCCAGCAGCTTACAAAGAATAAGTTTCCTTTAATTTACGTCTATGGTCACGAACTTTTTGTTAATAGATTGCCGTTTTCGGCCTATAATGACCATCATCAGATCTGTTTTATAAAAACAGTCTTAATGTACTGCAGCCATAGTAGCATCATCAAATGTTAAGTTGGTGAGGCTGATGGGCTGGTAGCTATCCACATCAAACGGGTTTTGACTGGGTCTGAGCGCCGGAATGATGGTGCTTTTCCGCCTTTGCGATGGAAAGATGCCATCGCACCAGATCCGGTTAAAGATGACGAGGAGATGTCGCTTGTAGACAGACGGGAGATGTTTAATCATTGACTGTGGATCCGATCCGGCCCAGGAGCTGTGTCAGAGCAATGTGCAAGGGCGCTGAGGAGCTCCCACTCTGTAAATGGGGCGTTATAGGGTTCACTGTGGCGTGTAGTGAACAAGAGGACTTTCCTTTCCATCCGCCTTTTGAGGGTGCGAAAGACTGGGGGGTGGTTCTCTGACGCAGAGGCTCGAGCACAGTGCACAGCATAGTGCTCGGCAATCGCGTTTGCGTCGGTAGATAACACGCCATTGATGTTAATGCCAGAGACATCTGTTGGGGTCTGGTACCCAAAAAGATCTTCGTCAAGACTTGGGAAGGTGACGTATGGCACCCAATGGTCGACACGTACCTCTCCCAACACTCCTCTTTTCGTCCTTTTATAAGCTGACGAACTCGGGCGCGGAGCCACTTAAAAGCCAAGAGGTGCTCTAGGGAAGGGTGCCGCTTATGTCGCTGTAGAGCTCACCAACGCTCTTTAATTGCATCAGCGACTTCCGGCGACTTCCAAGGGATTGTTTATCGCCGGCGGCACCCTAAAGAACGAGAGATCGCATTTTTCGCCGCAGAAACGATCGTTGTTGTGACCTGCTCAACGTTACCATCGGTGTGGAGGAGATTCATCTCTGACAGCAGAGGTGAAGGCCAGTCTGCCTTGTTTAAAGCCCGTAGCTCAGCCAGTTGGTGGAAAAAACCGCCACAATTCCACTGGAGGGTTACGTGATCGTGACACTGGAAAGGCGTGAAACACTCAATGAGGCATTCTACGCCTCAGTGTCACCTTCTGCCACCAGATGAGTACCTGTGTGATCGACATCCATTGTGTCTGAGGGCCCAGCGGACGCCAGGATCTCCACTTCATCCTCAGAAACAAAGCTCGTAGGTAGTGGTGGTGTGGGTGCCACAGTAGTGCTTTGGTTCTTGAGTTTTTATTTCTTTTTAGGTTTCTATCGCTGCTCCTTAGGTTTGTCCAGCTGGGTGGGCTTCACTGATTCAATCTCAGGGACTGAGAAAGACCGTGAAGCCCTACAGCCAC
Organism: Schistocerca serialis cubense; assembly: GCF_023864345.2. Classification (NCBI taxonomy): domain Eukaryota; kingdom Metazoa; phylum Arthropoda; class Insecta; order Orthoptera; family Acrididae; genus Schistocerca; species Schistocerca serialis. The sequence goes on along the minus strand of NC_064644.1, from coordinate 606,516,537 downwards.
CTACCTGTGGTTGCTTCAGCCACTGGTGGGTGTCAGCTTTGCCACTGGTAGCAACCTGGGAAGGGGGTGACCCAAGGGACCCCTTCCTGGTGAGAGGAGCTGAGGAAGACTTACGCTTCTCTGGCTGAGAAGTGGGACTGATTTCCCCGATGGTTGGGGGATGTTGCTCCTGTAGAAAGCTTGTGCAGGTGCAACAGGGAGGGAAGTGCCCCCTACCATCAACAGGGCAGGTGGAGTCTGACGGCTCTGAGAGCCAACTGTACACGTTGGAATGGAAGGTGGTATAACCGTTGTCGTAACGGCAGTGTAGGTTGACGTCATATGCACAGGATGTAGCCTCTCATATTTTCTCTTAGCCTCAGTGAAGGTGAGTCTTGTATTCCAATATTTTTCTTTCTTTCTGGAGAATCTTGCAGTCTGGCGAGCAAGGCGAATGGTGCTCTCTGCAGTTGACACAGATGGGAGGCGGTGCACAGGGAGTATTGGGATGTGACGACGTCCACAATCCCTACAGGTGACGCTAGAAGTACAGTTAAAGCGCCACATCGGGGGAAGGATATACGGCTTTATGTCACAGTGGTGGACCGTCACCTTGACCTTCTCGGGTGATGTGTCATCCTCGAAGGCCTAGATGAAGGCACCGGTGGCAACCTGAGTATCCCTCGGTTCCCGGTGGACGCACTGGGCCAAATGGACACCTCGACACTCTAAATTGGCGTGCAGCTCATCGTCAGAGTGCAAAAGAAGGTCCCTGTGAAATATGATGCCCTGGATCATATTTAAGCTCTTACGGGGCGTGATGGAAAGAGAAACACCCCCCAGCTTGTCACAGGCGAGTAGTGCCTGTGACTGGGCAGAGGATGCTGTTTTGATCAAGACCGACCCTGACCGCTTTTTGGACAAGCCCTCCACCTCCACAAACTTGTCCTCTAAATGCTCCACAAAAAACTGTTTCATTGACAAGAAAGATTCCCCATCAACTCTTGTACATACTAGGTACCGGGGTGAATAAGTTTCACTGCCATCCTTAACCTGGCGTTCCTCCCAATGTGTGCCCAGGGGAGTGGGACGATTTTGGATTGTATTTCTCAGCATTGAAGTTAGACCTTGATCGCTTGGAGACTGCTGGTGTTTGACCACCAGCAAGAGATGATGTACTACGCTTCATGGCATCTGCCCTGATGCCACCCACTCCGACCAGGGGCCCTCCTCAGGGGCGCCATCCAGCCGCAGCAAGCGCCACCTGGCAAGATGGCCGTTGCCGGGAGTCCCAATGCCTCAGGGTGATGGGCATCTACTCCTTGGCGTATGAGGGAAGTTAACAGCGCAGGCATCAGCAGAGCGACCTCTGTGTGGTCAGGGAACTACAACCAACAGGGTACATGGCGGCCCACCACAACTGACTGCCTGCTGTGCTGGATATCAGGCGCAAACGATCTAAGTAGTCCATTATCATCGACAGCGCAGAAAGGGATACTGCACAGAGGATAGAGGAAAACGCACCCAGGAGGGTGACCTCCCCCAATAGCTGGAGAATAAGCGGAAGTGCAGATCCACGTCGACGAAGAATGCAAGAGCTCTCAACGTATGATGGACACTATGCACCATGTAAGGCGCCCTTTCCCAATTGTATCGCTCTTCAGTAAAATTTTGATAAAATGGAGGTCAAACTGTACAGGGGACCATCGCATAAAGGCCGAAAGGTGTGAGACTCCTTTGTCGCCTCTTACAACAGGCAGGAATACCTCGGGCCTATTCTAAACTGTGGACCCGCAGGGGAGGGAGGGGTGGGGGTGGGGGAGGAGTGATTCGAGGAACGCAGTGGCGAGTCCCAATTCATGTGCTGGCCCCCCAACTCGCCAGGTCTGAATCCAATCGAACGTTTTTGGGATGAGCTTGGCGTCAGAGCTCGTCGCCCACTTCCACGGAATTTACTGGAAGAAGGTGACTTGTGTGTGCATGTATGGTGCCAAATCCCTCCAACAACCTACTGAGGCTTCGTTGCTTTCAACGCCACCACGTGCCGCCACTGTTATCCGTGCCAAAGGTGAATGTACCTGTTGTTAGGTAGATGATCATAATGTTCTGGCTGACCAGTGCATCTCGCGAAAAGACCATCGAAATAACATTAGAGAGATTTGAACTCACGTTGAGGCTTAGTAGCAATTGTTCTCCCGGCGAACCATACGCAACTGGAAAAGGAGAAGGAAGAAGTGACAATGGTACACAAAGTACCCTCAGCCACATACCACAAGGTATGTAGTTGTAGGTGTAAACGTAGAAGGGTCCAAGGAAGGAGGGAGGGAGGGCAAATGATATGTCATTTGTGTAGGAAAATGATCCCGAACTGGCTTTATCTAGTGGAGTCCCCCTGGCGTATCATTCCTGTAACGAGACTCGCTTTTTCACGACTCGACGTTTTTGTTTATATTTCGGCAGCAAAACTGTTCGTGGTCTGATTGCTGTCTGCTTGGCGTCTGAACGGCGAACGTTAGTTATCGATATCGTCATTCTTACAAAAATTTCAAGTATAGTAGTAGCATTAAGGAACAAGCAATAATAAGTGTTTATTAATGACCGTAGAAAAAATCATTGTGGATTTTGTCGACAAAGTTTGTAAAGTAAATTCTTCACACTGATGAGAACGGAAAGAATAGGAAATTTCCCGTGCATGCGTCTCAAGCCAGTCCAGCTGACTTCTTCAGCAGCCTGGTCACCACGGACGAGTGCTGGGTGTGTCAGTGCGACCACGAGAGCGAAGGAAGCAGTGGGCACGTGTGAACTCACCACCGCCAATAAAGGCGAACACCCAACTTCCATCGGGCTAGGTAGAGCTGTATGTTTTTGGAGACGGCAACTGTGTGGTCCCAATAGACCTGCTCGTAGGACACAAACCGTCTCTCGTGTGGGATAGCACTCACACGAAAAACAATCAAGTCCTCGTACAATCACTGCAGCGAGTCACGAATACAAAGTTAACAATAAAATATAGATCAAAAGACACGACAGCACAATTGCCCATTAGTACATCAGTGAACTTGGTGTGGATTGATCAGGTGCTGATGTTAGCAGACGATGCCACTGTCCCGTGTCTTTGGGCGTGTGGAGTGCACTGCTTAGCAAAGATGTTAGAACTCTCCACTCCACGGAATAATTTGATTACTGAAGTCATTGACCTTTTTGAGGCACGGCTGGTGGCTGATTTACATGCAGACATGCGGCGGTCAAGATGTTTAGAAAGATCGATAACATGAAAATAAATTCTGTATTCGTGGGTTAACAAAGCCCAGCTAAGATAACGTATTTCGTGACGTAGGGCTTCCTTCCATAGAAGGAACGATCGCTGCTGTGGCGGAATGTCTGCCTTAGTGGGGTTGCCGACACGCCAGCGAGAGCAGACACGTGCTGGCGGCGCCCTTTCGAGAGAGCACGTTTAGTGGTGGCTCAGCCTGTTCGTCCCAGCAGAATCCCTTCGCCATACCTGCTGCTGGAGCCCAACGAACGTCTGCCTAGCGGCACAGCTGGACATACAACATTCGTACGCTTGAGATGGTTAATTCAGAAATTATATACATCATCTTAATCCCAAAGGTACGATAAATGTGCGAAAAGTAATACAACACATTTTTTCTCGCCGAGTTTGTGTTCAAAAAAGGTGGAATTTGTTGTGGAAAATCGTGGAATATTGCCGCTTCTGCCCTTACCGTTTCACGAAGTTCCGATAGGTGACGGCGCTCTACGTAGCCGTCAGAATGGCGTCTGTAGCGGAGGTGCAGAGAGCTGCCACTGAGCTTCGTTTGGCGGAAACCCAGAGCATCGAAGATATTCATACTCGCTTGCAGAATGTCTATGGAGACCCGTAGGTGAAGGAAAGCACGGTCAGTTTTTGAGCGCACAACGAGGTCGCGCAAACCTGTCCCCCCGGTGTGTGACGCGGCGGGCGGCCACACACTGGTGTGACTGCTGTGCGGACACCCTCCCCTCAGTCGAGGTGGTCGGGCAGGCCGTAGTGAAACACCTCGCTGCGCCACTGCTCTTCTCTGTTGGTATCGCTGACACACTTGCCCAACAGTGGGATATTGAAAGGCGTGTGCGCGCTGGATTGCTCGTCACCAAGCAGAAGACCACAAAGAGCAACCGAGGACCGTCTGTGTGGAATTGCTTGCGCTTTACGAGGCTGATCGTGAAAATTTTCGTCGAACGTCGTCACAGACGATGAAATATGGATTTATCACTTATTCTGCGAAGAAGAAGTTCAAAGCCGCACTCTGTAATGTAACTGCAACAAATGTAACGTACCTACAACTAATATTTGACGTAGCTACAACAAATGTATGCCCTTGTTCGTCTGTGAAAATAAACTCGATAAGCAACCTGAGCTATCAGTAACCAGAATTTAACCTGCACCACACTGGGTGCGTTTTATATGAGTGTCAGTTTCACTGCCATTCAAATCCTGAACAGATCGTTACATGGAAAATTTAAAGCTAACATGTGACTGCGTATTTGAATATGAGAAACTACAGGAACAAATGAATCTGTAACAATGAATACCTAATGTTGTGTCGGTAACTGGGCCGACACCGTGAAGTTGAGATGGCTGAAAAGGCAAGCTAGACTAACGCTGTAGCCGATAGGGCACGCAAGGCTAACGCAGACGGGCGTGAAGTCTGGAACATGAGAACTTATAAATGAATAAGAAGAAAAGTATGTAGATGCTTATTACTTATCTTTTTATTAGTCCTTGGAATACATCTCTCTTGAATACTCGTAAGCTATAGGCACTGATACAAATGGCGCCTTGCTAGTTCGTAGCCATTAACTTAGCTGATGGCTATTCTGTCTCTCGGCTAATGAGAGAGAAAAGGCTTCGTACATCTGGTCGGTAGCTAGGTTCTCGTACAACTGGGGCGAGTGCTCTCTCGTATCACGAGACCTGCCTTGGTGGTGGCGCTAGGTCTGCGATTACACAGTGGCGACACGCGGGTCCGACATGTACTAAATGGACCGCGGCCGATTTAAGCTACCACCTAGCAAGTGTGGTGTCTGGCGGTGACACCACACCTAAGCTATCTGACTGCGTTTTTGAACAAGAATTTACAAGTCATACAGAACTGGCTTGTACAACGGACTTTATTGGATTAGAGTACACGACATGTTGTGCTGTGTCAGTGTCTGTCTTTTGGGCATACGTTTTGCACTCACCTCTTTAGATGACTTCCTTTTACGGCAAAAAGCAGCAGCAGCGGCTGAAGCTAATTGTTACTAAGAATGAATTTAATAAAAAGGAGTTTGTTTGGGTCCTGGTAACTACTAAATAACTTGCGAGAAGGGATTTCATAAATTAAGTCTATTTAAAAGTCATCATGACCGATAGTAGACAATGGCAATTATAATGACATAGGTATCAATAATGGCTGAGTGCCAGATTAACAAATTATTTAAATTTCAACGTTACATTAACATTTAATAACCACAGCATATTTATTAATTATATGTGGAGAATAATAATAATAATTATTATTTGGAGGATAAGAAGGTTTCTTTAACTGACAAGCAAAACATGAGATTATTGCACACTCGGACTAACAATCACGAGCATAACGCTGCATTTGCGCTTTACACTATGCTTGCGAATTTTACCTTGAATTCCATCTTCAAGCGTAGTTAAGCCATCTAAATCTCTCCTGGCTGTATAAATGTAATCAGGCCTCGAGTGTGGTAACATCTGCCATCACCGACGTGAGGGTAGCGTGACACGTCTTCTATCTCCGAGCTCTCGACCGACCCACTCTCGCAGACAGACCTCGTCTCACAAGAATGCTTAGAATCGCGCTCCCGTGTTTCGGCCTCAGATTGTTACTATCGATATCTGAGAGCTTTCACAATGCAAAGAACAGCGTCAAGTTGACTATAGTGTTTGCAATGTAATGGAGAATTCAGACGCACTCATTACAACTCTCAGCCGACAAAGTAATGACGGTGGCCCTCTGGGACCCTGAAGGGTTTGTCCGTTTGATGTCCTCCCGTCTGGTGCGACGATCAGCTCTGAAGTGGATCGTGCTATCCTTAGGAAACTGAACAAACGAGTTCGGTGTGTTCGTCGTCGCAAACATGTAAGCGAACTTCTCACTTTCCATGACAATGCAAGGCTCCACACAAGCGTGCGCACCCGAGAGGAGCTCACAATGCTTGATCTGACTGTTCTTCCTCATCGACTCTACAGCCCGGATCTCGCTCCTTTCGACTTTCACCCGTTTGGCTCAAAGAAGGATGCACTCCTCGGCAAGCGGTACGTGGATGGTTGTGAGGTCACTGCTGCAGCAGGTCGCTGGCTCTGCGGTCCACTGGTAGAGTGGTAGCCGCGCCCTCCCACTGAGGTGGCGAAAGGACGCCGCACTGAAGTTATGTCGAAAAAGAGCGTTTCGTAGTCAAACGAGTGGGAAATAATGTGGTGTATTGGAATACTGAGTAGAACCGACCTGCTTCCAGAAAAAAGTGTTATATTACTTATTGAAAGCCCTTCGTACATACTAATATACTAATCATTTCACGAGTATTTAAAATGTTGCAGCTGGTTGTAGATCTGTGACAAATGTAATCAAACAATCATTTTACACTTCATGTATCGTTGGATTTAATTCAACTCACAATACAGAAATGCACGATTTCTACAGCAAATGTCTAGTGCAACGGAACTAGTAGATTATACTAAAAAAAGAAACTCGTTCCCCCAAAATTCTTATGTTTACCACATATCTGATGCAGTCGTTTATGAGTTTGTCCACATAATCAATTTAGTGAGGTGAATTCTCGTTACAAGTTCAGCAAGGGTCGTGTAATCCAAACTGTATAGCACGTGTTAACTAATAGTCGCTAGGACGCACAAAAGGGACGTAGAAGAAAATAATATCTCCAACACAGATGTTGTGAGACACGCTCAGCGTTCAACTGGCTAAAGCTGGTGACATAAATCATCACAGTCCGCCGGGAAGTTCCTCGGGGCGTTGTCTGCAGCCGGCGGTAGGCTAAATATCTCAAAAATACCTCGAGCGTGTAGCACAACCAGCCAGAATATAAACAGAAACAAGAGTCCCCCTTACCTCACTGACATTAAGTCAGTTCTCATATCATAAATGTGTAATTCTACACCCCCCCCCCTCACCCCCTTAACCTCTGAGATGGGTGGTAGAGATAAAAGGTTTCCCTTTACAAAAACTGAACCCAACATCTCGCAGCATAAAACATATAACTTATCACATATGCAGCAGACATCAAAGGAGAATGAGGCACCTGAGAAAAAACAGTTTTTAGACGGACGATATATTTCGTTTTTCTTTACCTTACGTAGAGTTCTTGACATCGCTGAAAGAGTGTTAGAAAAATACATCTTGACAGGACTCGCCGATGGTTCTCGGTGGTTGCAGCCGTGCATCTTTATCTAGAACATTCGTGAAACACGTATTACATTTATACAGTTAAAGATTCGTACCCCATATGAATTTAAACTGAAGTGTAGTGTGCCGCCACGCAAGTGTCAAATTATTGCGAGGTACGTTTATTTTCAACGCCGTACACATACAATCTATTAAATTTAACCATATCTACCCCGAAAAAAAAACACTAACGACTATAACACACTAACTATACACAGAAAATTACCCAAAGCTTATAGCTAAACACAAATAAAAAATTAAAACCTATAGCTACACATAAATAAAAACTATAGAAAATGTTGTATAAAAGTGCTCATTTTTGTCAGGCTCTTTGATTACGCCCTAGATCTGGATTTGTCAGTTCCGTTATCTCTACTGTCCCATTTTCTCTCTCTCTCTCTCTCTCTCTCTCTCTCTGTCTCTCTCTCTCTCTCAACTGTTCTGGTACTCCATCCCCCTATGGTGCTATTTCCTCGAAGTTTCTGGGTCTTTGACTACACCAGTTTGTTCGCTGATTCAGAGGCCGACTTCCATTGCTGCTCCCTCCTACATTTCCATTCGTGCGCTCATGTTCCCATGAATTTCTGCACTAACTCATTTCCGTTCAATGTCTGCACTCTTCTCTTCCACCACACACTAACCGAGATCAATTATAATTAAGTTGAATCCCTCTAGGTCATTCTTCTCATTGCAAATAAGGGATCTCCTACCGTCTGTTGGTACTGCGTTTATAAATAATTCGATAGGCTCGCTACTACTGTATGGGAGCTCAACTTGCAGGTTCCGTTTCAAATTCTCGTTGAAGTAAGTTGCAGCATACGATTTAAATCGTGTTCCAGCGAGTGGCAAAGTCCTTATGATTCTCAGGCGCACGCTGTTTTGCTCTGCAGCAGATCAACCCAGTTTTACGATTTCTGACTCAAATTCTTCAAGTTTATCAATGGTAACATCTTCACAATTTTTTCACCGAATTTTCTTCGGATTGGCCAGACATTTGGTAAACTGTCCTTGGTTTGTGCCATCCTCGTTTCGATACGCAGATCTCTGCCTGCAGTACAAGCATCAAATTTTCTCAGTGAGAGGAAGCGTTTGTCATCAAAGTTTTGTACGTTACTGGACACAGATCTCGTCGCCGCATTTCCGTACCGGCAAAGGTAAACTGTTTGCCTGCGAAGTGTTGCAGATATTCTGTTCATTAATTTGCCTCATTCTACTCTCTACCAAAGGCCTTGCCGCAGTGGTAACATCGGTTCGAGTCAGTCACCGAAGTTAGGCGCTGACGGGCTTCGCTAGCTGCTCGTAGGTGACCCTCCGGCTCTGCCGAGGTTTCTTAGCAAGCGGGGGGAAAGCGGTGTGCTGGTCACGAGCCCCTCCATATCCGCGTCCATTGACGCCTATCGGTTGAGGAGGACACGGCGGTCGGTCGGTACCGCTGAGCCTTCCGAGACCTGTTTTGTTCGGGCGGAATATTCTACTCTCTGCTGCTGGTACTCGCGGCACCGCGGCGCACTGCCCACTGTCGCTCAGTCTCCTTTCTTAACTGTTCTACTTCACATTTGAGTTAGACAAACTCTTCCGTTTTTATCAAATTGTACCTGTTCCGTCGCCTCCAATACAGCTTGCTCCTCCACAGTTTGTACCTAGTGGCTGGTGTATTAGTATCTTCTACAGTCTGCAACTTTTCTGGAAGTGAGATGTTAATTTTCTCTACCTTTTCCAATCTCGATTGCAAATGGCCGCGCCGTTTTCCACAATTTGAAACTTCGAGCATCCTACCTTGAAATGATATCAGTTGGGAATCAAATCTTCTGTCTAGCTCTCTATTTTTGCCTAGAATTGCTTTTTGTCCTCCTTTTCTTTGCACCTGCTGAGCAATGCGCAAGCGGGACGAAACTGGGCTGTAAATAGTCGCTACAACTTATTTCGCTTCATAAAATGAACCTCACTGTGTCGTTCTGACATCGAAAGCCCAAACGATTCCAGACGCAGGATCCTGGCCGGGTCGTCATGAGCCTGCCCTTGTGAATTACTCCTGCCTCTCTTTAACGTGGCTTTAGCACACGTATGACGAGCTAAGTGCGCTGCTCGTAAATCAAAAGTAATACCACAGATCGAAATATACCCACATCTAATATTTAAACAAAAAGGGCCGCACTTGTTGTGCAATGTAACACCGTCACATGCACTTCAAAAACAGCCAAGAAATGAGCAGAAAATAATCTGACATCGCTCAGCGATATGTGAGAGTCAAGTAAAAAGTTTTGATAAGGTACCCACATCAGAAAATGTAGCGTTTGGATAATGAAACAAATCTGAAGATTGACTCACTTTTAAATCTCTCATTTCACGGTACGCACACAAACTAAGAAGAAGGTTGTCGTCAATCTCCGTTGTAATTATGACGTCACATACAACGGCTGCGAAGAACGGGTACGTTCGCTACTGGGAGGGTTGGCTGTGGTGCTCCACGGACGCTTCGCAGTCTCGACTTTGAAGAGGACGTTCTTCGTCAGGTAGAAGAGAAACCGACGACGAGTATTCGAAACGTGGCCCACGTCATGGGCTGCTGTAGGGCACACAAATTACGGCGCATTCTTTCCACTTCGTGCGTACCGTGCAGCGGGAAATTTGAAGTGATTTGTCTTCAGACTTATCTTGTATCCAATCTGCAGGTTTGCTAACATGCGTTCATTATCACAACTTTATCTGCTAAGCCCCCTCTACATCTCCAACAACCATATAGTAGGAACTGTGAAACACCTTGTATAGACTGGAGATGGTCCAATATGAACCGATATCGGTTGCTGAACAATGAATAAAACAAGTACAGTACATACAACGAAATTCCTCAGTTTTTAGAAATTAAACGATTTTCTTTGTCGCAAATTAGAGGAAAAGCAAACGAAAATATAACTTAAACGCGACAAAATTCAACTATTGAGGAATGAAAAATATACAAAACAACTTTGTAGAATTACTGTACATGGTGGCTCATTACACTTTTTCATCGAGAATAATGTATTCTACAAAAAGCGTCAAGTATACAAATAATATCCTTGCAAATATCCTGTGTTTTTCGCAACTGCAGTAACTAATAATTCCCGAAACATTCCACTTTAGCGTAGCATATGATATCACATGTGCTGCACAGTTAAATACGTCTTTTCTAAGTATATTCTTGATATAACTGACTGTATATAATGCATCTATACCAGACGAAAAATGTTTTATGGGGCACCATGTACGGTTAATGTATTCACTTCATGTGTGGTTGTTCCCCTTTGGTGCATATGTCAAAGAGTGACCGAAATCAATAGCGAAAATGAAAATAAGTATAGCTGTGTAATGCATGTGATGTAATGCAATGTAATGTAGCCCTTCTGAAAGTTGTTCAACACTGCCTACACAAAACACCGACTTTGAAGAAGTTATTCAAGCTGAAACCGAAACGCAACAAACTACATTACACGGAGAGTCTACCTCTAACATCGCGGCTCCCGACAGCTGTGTACCATCGACCGACTTTCTCGCCAGAGGATGCCTGTCCACTCTCCTTAGTTAGCCTGTAATGCAAGCGATTTTTGCAATATTTTGGGTAGGACTAAGGAAGCAATCAACGTAAAAATGTTTTGCACATTACTCTTGTACAACATTGATTCTTGTACAACATTTTCCCATTTTTTTTTTTTAAGAGGTTCAGTCATCATGAAGCTCCTCATACGTGGAGTTAGAGTTGCTCTGTCCAAAATTAGATTTGGTCATGAGGGAAGTGCGTCTTAAGGTCCTCTGGAGTTTCATATTTCATGAACCAGGCTCTTTAAATATCCCAGAGAAAAAGGTTCATAGTCCGTAGCTCAGTGTTATAAAGGTGTGGGTTTCAATATTTTCTATGCTCTCTTGCGTCTTTGGGCAGAATGTCAGGACACGTCTTCCTAAGTTTATCTTCAACAACATCTCGGAGCTTCTCGTTATCATTTTGAAGCATTGTGTATAATACGACACTGAGCCTTTGCATGACGTTGAATTAGGAGTAGTAACATAAAAGTCCTGTAAAATGTTACTGTAACAGAGCGCAGATTTTTATTTCTTTAATGTTCCCTTCAGCTTCAGATTTACAACCTGAAATTATATGAGTCAGAAGCTGTTTTGTATCTCTGTCTCTTGTGGACTCTTGAGCAACTGCCTGCAGCAACACATATAGCACATACAGCACAGGGCGATAAATTTATCACTTCTTATCTCCTAGACGTGTTGCGAAGCACTTTTGTAAGAGTGCAAGGCGAAATTCTGCATAAAATCGCCGGTTCTACAGCAAGAAAATATGGATTGAAAAGTGCGTATGTGTGTGTGCATGTGTGAGAGGGGGGGCAGTGGGGAGAAGAGAGAAAGAAAGGGGTAGAGAGGATATATATAAAAGCTAAGGCAAATTTACGAACTGTGAAGGGATTGTTTCATGCGGAACAAAACTGTTTTTAGCTCACTGTTGAGTACAGTTCCCGCAACTAATGCCACGAGAAAGGGAACTAGATTCTATGGGCTCGCAGTTCCTGATGATTACAACACACTTTTCTCACGTCAAAATGAGCAATCAACTCCAAATTTGCGAAGTGTCGCCATTACTGTTGCTGAGCTTTCAGTGCTTTGTTGCTGGAGTAGTACTCTGCTGCCCACTGTAATTGCAGCACTAGGAAAGCAGCGTGCACCACGCTTCAAATTGGCGTGAAGTGAGCTGCATGATTAGACATGCAAATGATAAGCATTTCAAGTACGAGGGCGTGCTGAAAAGTAATACTTCGGAACTTTTTATGTGAAAACTTTTAAAGCTTTTTAAATAAGGCAAACGTTATTAACATTGTACATCTTTATTCTTCGTGTCCATATACTCATTTCTCAACTTAGTCACCCTGGTGACGAACACATTTCTGCCAAGGAGAGACCAGTTTATTGATACTTCATCACTATCAAAATGAAGCCCTCGAAGGTGTTCCTTGAGTTCTGGAAATAGATGAAGATCGGATGGGGCCAAGTAGATGGTGTATGGAGGATGATCCGTGACAGTGAACCCCAGGCGTCAAATCGCTGCAGATGTCACAGCACTCGCGTGTAACCTGGCGCTGTCATTCTGAAGAATAGGGTGCTCCGTAGTAGTAGTAGGACTACCTGTGTTCTGTTTCACTCTGCGTTGTTGCCAAATTTATTAAAGATAGCGGCGTGTAGACTTGGCAACAGTGCATGATGTCACTCAAGATGGCGGATTTTGGTGGGAAAATAGGTCAATTGGGGTATGTCCACTAACCTAACCCCCATAAAAATGGCGCCAAATTTGAATTTTGGCGGGAAAATAGGTTAACTGTTCTATATCCACTATCTAACCCTCCAGAAAAAATTGGTGACAAATTCAAATTTCAACAGGATAAAGGCTGCAAAACTGTACTTGTCTTTACTATTATTCATTACCATTTCTTATCATTTATTATTATTTATCAGTACTATTTATACCATGCACGTGTGTTCACTACGAGATCCCGAGTACAACTGTGTTAGTTCATACCCGTGCCACACTGTGACGTCATTCAAGATGGCAGATTTTGGCGGGAAGAAAGCCAATTGGGGTACCTCTACTAACCTAACCCTCCAGAAAAAATTGGCCCCAAATTCAAATTCCAACACGATAATGGCCGCAAAAACTGTGCTTGTCTTTATTATTATTCATTATCATTTTTATCAGTCATTATCATTTATTATTATTGGCCTACCTCCACTAGAAAATTGCGCCAAATTCAAATTCCAACATGATAATACCCCGACAACTGTACTTCTATTTATTTTTACTATCGTTTATTATTCATTCAAGATGTCCGATTTCGGCGGGAAGAAAGCCATTTGCGTTACATGCATAACAAAAATCTGCCACAAGTTCAAATTCCAACACCATAATCGATCACACGCACGAAATAGTCCACATCCTACGAACTTTGACTGTCACTTATCTTTTTTCACTGCTAACCTGTCAAAATCGCGTCAAATAAACTGCACTTGCACTAACGTAATTCACATCCCCTAATTTTGCAAGGAGAAAGGACTGAAGTCTTTATTTCATGCAGTACATTCATCACATGACTTAGTACACATCCTCGAGATCGCAGCAACACGCAGTGCGCTCGCCACCAGGCCCGGACTCCAACTGACTCAGTTCAAATCGTCGCCGGCAGAGGACGCTCCCCCTGGCGCCACCGGTCAGCGGCAGCCCGCCACCGGTCCAGTGGCCGCTCGGACCGCACTAGCTGCTGGACCCTGTGAACATGTTTTCGCCGCACACGCTGGAACCTGCCGATGCCGACATCACACAACCGCCCGTCCGTTCACGATCCACCACGTGGTCGACATAGAACGCACTGCCACACTTTTGGCGCCAAATTTGGTTTGCCGGACAGGTTGGTGCCTGTTCTTGCCTACCTCACAGTGGTCGGTCGGCCGCTCAGACCACTAAATACGTTTTGCTCGCTCGAACCCGCCTATTGTGACGTCACAACGGCGGTTAGCGATCCACCCCGTGGTTTCGTGGCAGACAAAGAACACGCTTGGCGCCAGAGTTGTTTGCTGGAGAATGGAATCTGTCTTGGCGTCACACAACCGCCGGTCCATCACGTGGCGTGCTCCACAAAGAATGCTCTCACTAAGTTAACTGACCGAAGATCGTCTGCTCTCACACGCACGTTATAACCGGACACGCTCCACTGCCCCGCGGGCGTCCGTCTGCTTACGTCACACACCTTCGATCGCCGCCTCCATACACGCGCCGGACGTAGTCTTCTGTAAATATGCTAACACCCACATCGCACATCTAAGCTATCAGTTGCCTAAGTACTTAATTGTATTCCAATTTTAATCATATTAAATAATTCAATTTACAATTTCATATAAGTATGAAAAGCGTTTCAGTTATATAATTTCAACTACTTTCAAGGTCGAGACCTTGAAAGAAAGGTCACTTCCACTTTCTCTACCAACCTAAGAAAATGGTTGGAAAGAAAGGTCACTTGTACTAACCTCAGCCACCTGACTGCCACTTCCTCGTAGGAACCAGCACCAAGGTTGAATTCTGCCAGTAAAGAAAGGTCACTTGTGCTTCCGCCACCAACCTAAGAAAATTCTTGCAAACGAAGCTCATTACCACTAACCTAAGCCTCCAGGACGCAACCTATTCCTACGGGTTTCTGGTAAAAGGACTCAGCCCGCACTAGGTCTATGGATGGAGGAACGAATGCACTTTATTTAGGGATGGAGTATATGTATCACAGAACACACACACTGACATGTCCCACACCATACAGACTTGCAAACCATTCCTACATAACTCATTTATAATGCTCTACACACACACTTGCTAATTGTAAACTGTTAAAAGTAACGAATCGCACAACCTACAAACATGCGAACCGCTAGTAAATAATGCAAAACATTTACGTCCAAATAGCCAACAACTCCTAATTTTCAGAAATAATTTCAGTGCAGACCTGCAAACTGCTCATAAATAATATAGCACAATGATGTGTAGACACGCTAAGTACTCATAAACTATTCAAATAGCGCATATGAAGGCGTACAGACCCGATCCCGAAATAAGCACAGTCCATTGAGTTCACAGGAGGTAGCGATAAGTGACGTATACCTCAGATGTCAAACAGCGCACAGCCCCTGCTCGGCTTCCGCAAGCATGAGGTGGCGTCACACCTGAGAGGTTCCTATCCAAATAAGTGTTCACCTACACACACGTGTTGATGTGATCGGGCGGGAGCGCAACCGCGAGCTGCAGCCGAACGCAGGCCAAAGTCGTATGTAGGCGCCGTTAATGAGCGGGCGTTTATTTTCACACAACGCGCACTCCAAGCAGAACCGCGCGCGTTCGGCCTTCCTCATTCTGACTGCGGTACGGCGAGGACGCTTCAGAATTCCATTCCACAACAGCAGAACCTGCTTTCCCCCCTTAGCGATTCTAACGAACCATGATTGACGACTGACTGACGCTTTACTGCGCGCGCCACAACCCCCGCGAAGTGAGGCAGCCACAGCTCCCACCCGCCAGCCGCCTCCACCGAACACCGGTGAAAGTTGCACTCCAAGCAGCGATCACACCAGCCTCACATTCGAGGCGCCTCCAGGTGCCGCTTGTCTCTGCTGTTGAATGCAAGGCGTGTTGACGCACACACACACACACACACACACACACACACACACACACACACGTTTAACCATACTTAACTACCCAGCACGGCTCTCGCCTCGCCGCCAAACGTCTGCGTGAAGACTCGCCATCTAAAACGTTCTCTTTGCAAAAAATAAGAACTAAGTTGACCTGTAGGGGACTGTCCCAGGAATAGTTAAAGCTTGCTTTCTTCATGCCTCAGTTTGTATCCACGGAAATTCCTCCCATAACAGAACCTGTTTACCAAAATATCGCCTAATCCAGTCTTCAAAATGGCTCTGAGCACTATGCGACTTAACTTCTGAGGTCATCAGTCGCCTAGAACTTAGAACTAATTAAACCTAAGGACATCACGCACATCCATGCTCGAGGCAGGACTCGAACCTGCGACCGTAGCGGTCGCTCGACTCCAGACTGCAGCGCCTAGAACCGCACGGCCACTCAGGTCGGCGCAAATAATCTCACCGATCCTGTATCACATCACAATCAATCGAGCATTCTCATTAGCTCTTATCGAATTTACCAGTCGAATTATTAACGCCATCACTATCGAAGCACCATCCACCTTTTTTTTCTGGCGCTATCTCTCGTTATTTTGCAAAGATTACTAATTTGCACGGATAGTTCCCTCAGTCTATACACCGCCAACCTGTTCTTTCTTTCTACAGACGCTACACTCAATGGTAATAAACTATTTTACACTGATCGCCATTTTTCACAGACAATTAAACATCGCGAAGTTGTGTACAGGTCATCAAATAAAAACCAAACTCGCAAGAATATTGGACCGTCAAACCGATCTCCAACGAGGGCATATATCACCGAGTACCGTCAATTTTCCCTGTACTTCTCGATATCAAGAACACCGCACTAGCCTCCCGATCGCTAACGCAGCATAATGCACAAGATATACACTGTAAATTATTTCTCCACAAACACCAAACTTTAGCGAGGTGCAGCGTGCTGTGAACCATTGACTAACCAGAAACAAGTAAACTGACATTAGCACTCTCGAATGCCGAAGTCGGTCATCTAACAGTTCCGAGATGATAAATATTCTCTACAAACCAACTATGATCGTTCTAACGTCTAGAGAACAGGCAAACGTGTTTCTAACACACCAAAATCCATATTCCCTCAACTAAATAAAGGAATCGAATGTGCAGAAGCAGTCGACCGAACAATTTACATGGGAGGGAATAACGCTCCGCCGCAAACGCGCCATCTTCTCAAAGTTCCACTTGATCACGAAAGCCGCCCAGCACGTACTTAGTTCGCTCTTCGGTCGTCTAGAAGATGGTAAGTTAACTATCATACATTCCTACACTCCAGCAGGCCTCTGCATTCGGAAGACCTCCACCATTAACATGGGAACGTGAATCAATACCACTACAGACTTTGCATACACGAACATATTGCCCGCATCTCGTGGTCGTGCGGTAACGTTCTCGCTTCCCACGCCCGGATTCCCGGGTTCGATTCCCGGCGGGGTCAGGGATTTTCTCTGCCTCGTGACGGCTGGGTGTTGTGTGCTGTCCTTAGGTTAGTTAGGTTTAAGTAGTTCTAAGTTCTAGGGGACTGACGACCATAGATGTTAAGTCCCATAGTGCTCAGAGCCAGCCACGAACATATTCTAGAAAACGCCTCACATATTTCGTTTATCATTATGCTTACAATTAAAGCTTACGATTTAGGTCTCAACTGAACGGTTTTCAGCAATGAGCGAAGTATTGGAAATTGTTGCACGCAGTGGCTCTGGAAATACTTGTACCTTCCTTAGCAAAAAAAATGATTCAAATGGCTCTGAGAACTATGGGACTCAACTGCTGAGGTCATTAGTCCCCTAGAACTTAGAACTAGTTAAACCTAACTAACCTAAGGACATCACAAACATCCATGCCCGAGGCAGGATTCGAACCTGCGACCGTAGCGGTCTTGCGGTTCCAGACTGCAGCGCCTTTAACCGCACGGCCACTTCGGCCGGCCCCTTCCTTAGCACTAGTCATACTCTTCCCTTCGCTATCACAGTACCCCAAGTCAAGTCAAATCCATACTTTATAAACCTGATCCTCAAATGCGGACGTATCACATACCCGCCCGAAGAAAATTTGAAAGTCATTCGGCTAAGGAATGCAGTATATGTGACCGGTATTTGCAACTCCCTCACGCCGCTAGATATTTATCCAGCACGCGAATTCTTTACAGACGAATGGAAAAACTGATAGAAGCCGACATCGTGGACGATCAGTTTGGATTCCGTAGAAATGTTGGAACACGTGAGGCAGTACTGACTCTACGACTTATCTTAGAAGAAAGATTAAGGAAAGGCAAACCTACGTTTCTAGCATTTCTAGACTTAGAGAAAGCTTTTGATAATGTTGATTGGAATACTCTCTTTCAAATTCTGAAGGTGGCAGGGGTAAAATACAGGGAGCGAGAGGCTATTTACAATTTATACAGATACCACATGGCAGTTATAAGAGTCGAGGGGTATGAAAGGGAAACAGTGGTTGGGAAGGGAGTGAGACAGGGTTGTAGCCTATCCCCGATGTTATTCAATCTGTATATTGAGCAAGCAGTAAAGGAAACAAAAGAAAAATTCGGAGTAGGAATTAAAATCCATGGAGAAGAAATGAAAACTTTGAGGTTCAGAGACAGCAGAGGACTTGGAAGAGCAGTTGAACGGAATGGACAGTGTCTTGAAAGGAGGGTATAAGATGAACATCAACAAAAGCAAAACGAGGATAATGGAATGTAGTCGAATTAAGTCGGATGATGCTGAGGGAATTAGATTAGGAAATGAGACACTTAAAGTAGTAAAGGAGTTTTGCTATTTGGGGAACAAAATAACTGATGATGGTCGAAGTAGAGAGGATATAAAACGTAGACTGGTAATGGCAAGGAAACCGTTTCTGAAGAAGAGTAATTTGTTAACATCGAATATAGATTTAAGCGTCAGGAAGTCGTTTCTGAAAGTATCTGTATTGAGTGTAGCCATGTATGGAAGTGAAACGTGGACGATAAATAGTTTAGACAAGAAGAGGATAGAAGCTTTCGAAATGTGGTGCTACAGAAGAATGCTGAAGGTTAGATGGGTAGATCACGTAACTAATGAAGAGGTATTGAATAGAATTGGGGAGAAGAGGAGCTTGTGGCACAACTTGACTAGAAGAAGGGATCGGTTGGTAGGACATGTTCTGAGACATAGAGGGATCACCAATTTAGTATTGGAGGGCAGCGTGGAGGATAAAAATCCTAGAGGGAGACCAAGAGATGAATACACTAAGCAGATTCAGAAGGATGTAGGATGCAGTAGGTATTGGGTGATGAAGAAGCTTGCACAGGATAGAGTAGCATGGAGAGCTGCATCAAACCAGTCTCAGGACTGAAAACCACAACAACAACAATATGTGTAACGTATTCTGTCTCGATACCATGTCAGATATTCCGTTATATATCCACTGTGTTAAAAGCGATCACTCATTGAGAAAGATCACAGCCACAAGTGAATCATATCTCGAAACGAATCATTTCTCGAACCTATCTGCTAAAGTAAAGATCCAACATGGTCTTAGTCAGTTCCTACACATCTTGCAACTGCTCCCATTTATACAGCTTTGCACATGTGATCACACCATTTTAAGTCGGGACTGAGCAGAAGTCGGACAAAGCCATATCCACCATCTTCTGCAGCCCGTCTAGAAACAGAGCGAAATGAGTTACTGCGACAGGACCGTGTTTTGACCATTCGGCGGAAATACGCGCATTGTGGTGCGTCCCCAAACTACGTACAAGTACTACAGATCCACATCCGTTTAAATCTATAAGCCCAACATCCTGTCATCCTTATTCTCTACCCCTCCCCCCTCCCCCCAGCAGGCAAAAATTAACAACCATAGAAGCTCAAATAACTTCAACCGATATAGAACTCACATAGACGCCATGACTCGCGCGTTGACGCAAAGCTGCGTTCGGGGTCCAGCGCGCAGAGAGAGAGAGAGACAGAGAGAGGGAGACAGAGAGAAAGAGAGATTTCGCAATGCTTCCCAGAATAGCACAGCGTGCAGCCCTAACGGCATACTTCGCCCCTCACTGAATTTACCCCTCAAACTGCTGCTGCTGCTGCTCCCTGGGTCGAACAAACCTATTAAATACACACTTATTGATGCACTACAGAGGGTAGTTTAAAGTTTCATCACCTCTACTCTAGGAGAATGATCGTATCCCACATTGTATACAGTAAATCGCAAGAAACGCCCACTGTGGCCCTGTTTACTTGTTTGAAACACTGTTTTCTAACGCGCTTTGTACACTGCCAAACATTTATTTTTTTTGCAACGACTTCGATCTCTATGTCACGTTCTAAACTGGCATTAAGACGCTCTGATCCACGACGTCTCACAGAAAGCTAGACATCACACTATGTAAATCATATTCTTACCGCGGATAGCATAACACTGAATTATTATTAAATAAAACACACTTACAACATAAGGAAAGTGGAAGAGTTTGGCAGCGTTGTGCAGGGTTTCCAAAC
This sequence comes from Schistocerca serialis cubense, assembly GCF_023864345.2. NCBI lineage: Eukaryota > Metazoa > Arthropoda > Insecta > Orthoptera > Acrididae > Schistocerca > Schistocerca serialis. The sequence goes on along the minus strand of NC_064644.1, from coordinate 606,496,358 downwards.
TACCGTGCGAAAGTCTTTCATGACCTCTACATTCGCTGTGACCGAACAGATGATGGCTCGGCGTTCCATTTCGAGTTATTGGTAATTTTACACTCACGTACGCGATCGCTGTTTAGCTGCTAGCAACCACCAGAAGTTGTCTCCCACCCACAAAACTTCCCCCCAACTCAAACAAGCTATGTCACTCAAGTATTATGTGATAACCGATGCGTGGATGTGATTGAAAAGACACCTTCGATGTACTGTAATATTAAGCAACAGACTTGATAGTGCGAAGAATTTTACACTAAGTTCAGCACCGTCCATTAATGTGACAGCATGGCCCCCCAATTTCAGTATCACAGCTAAACCGCCCCTTTTACATCACTTTGCGGGTACGATTGCGAAAGTCGGTAGGTTACTGTGCAGTACGTGCATTCATTGTTAATTCTCGTACACATACGTTATCAAAGTACATCAGACAATGCTCTACATATTTGTAACACTTCGAGCATATTGTTTAATTTACGATCTATCTCTCAGCGTATGGGAGTCACAGAGCATTCTCCCCGTCTTAGGGTGAAAGGCCAACCTCACACAGTCATTGACCAACACACCCTGCAACACCGCTAGAGAATTAATCTCCAAGCAGTCAGAAGAAGAGTGCCACACTCCACGTCTCGTGAATGAATGTAGCTCTCCAGGCCCCAACCCATCCAAGTGCACGAGATTTCTCGAGATGTTACCATGTCGAGGAGCTTAGCACTCCTTCTCGATGTATAGTAACAGATTTCAAAGCGCCGTGATGTAATAGCATACAGTTAAGAAGAACAAGACAAGACTTATTTTTATACGCAACGGAGTTTGAGAAGAATTGAGTTGGATACATTTTTACCTAAAGCAAAGAAGCTATCAACTCTAAATTATTGTTCTAGAGTCTAGGATCTGTACTTGGAAGGTATTCGTAAGATAGAGAACATAAACTCACACACTCCTAAGACTACGACGTTCTGCACTTAAAAACTGTCTATGATATCAGATAGAAAACCTTTCACCCTTGTCAGACATACATCCTTCTTCACAGTTTCTCTACGCTGAACTATCTTGTCGAATCGTAAAACATTTCCTGTTCATGATACGAGCGCAATATAGCTTTGCGTAGACGTATAGTGTCCACTGTTCACATCCGATCATAGTTCAGAAATTATACGATGCCTGCATAAGGCCTACATGAAATGATACTTACTAGCGGGGGATACATCCTACAAGGAGACAGATAAACGCAAAGCAGCAGCGTGCGACATGTGGAAATTACAACTCATTCCGTCACTAACTCTGTAAACAGCGCATCAGTCGGACAATGCGTACACAGCGATTGCAGTGCGTCACAAGCTCTTCACTTAGCTATGACCCTGAAGTCTCGATTTTACACCAAAGATGCGACAGGAGTGATCGCATAAATGAAAGCTCCTTTAGAGGACTGTGTCAAGTTTCTTCACACATGAGATGGAAGTCCTCTGATGACCGACAGGTTTACCGTTAACGATCGCAAGTACACAGTGCTTTGAAACACATACGGGACACGTAGCTGTATACGAGTAGAACTCAGGCTATGTCACGTGACTGATGCATCCGTAATCACTGGACCATCAATAGGCATACAGTATAGTGCACCCTCAATGGGTTTTCGTTTAGATGTCCCCGTTTTTCCGAGATTCCTTCTGTTGCAGCATACTTGTTCCGATATACAAATTGTTCGGTGCGAACCAGAAGATAGCAAAGTACTTCGTCAAGTTCACCGCATTAGGCTCTATATTCGGTCGATATATACCTATTCTCTGGTCACATTTCGCAATTCTATCGATTTGAGGTCAGATCTATATATGCGATCATGACATAACATCTCGTTTTGTGTTCTAAAATGGATTGCAAATGAAGCACAGATGCCACCAGCTAGCCCAAATGCATTGACCGGGTTGTGTGATATAGCACTGCATTCGACTGTATCCAGTCACCTCCACATTCGGAGACCGTTTGCTCTGCTTTCTGTATGTCTCTGTACATGCACACCTCGCGGACGATTCCCAGAACTCGTAGGAGACCAGAGTTAGCGTTCGATTGTGGATCCTCCGCATGTTATATCCGGATCGGTGTTGAGATGCGGATCCACAATATGCCGCGCACGGGATAGGGTTCGGAGGTGGATCCGTCACGAATGTACGAAGCGTTGTTGGGATGCAGATCCACAATCTATCACATGCGAGTTAGCGTGCGGGTGTGCATCTGCCGCGGACTGTATATACGGAGCTATGTTCGGAGACGGATCCACCACGCTCCACATCTACGATAGGATTCGCGGGTGGGCCAACCAGGTGTTACGTCCGGACACGTATTCTGTGTTCGAAGTTTGGTCCACCAGCCGATGGGACTGGGTCCTCAGAGCCGTCCGCGAGGCGTGCATATACAGAGACACACAGAAAGCAGAGCAAACGCTCTCCGAATGTGGAGGTGACTGGATACAGTCGAGTGCAGTGCTGTATCACACGTCCCGATCAAGGCATTTGGGCCAGCTGGTGGCATCTGTGCTTCATTTGCAATCCATTTTAGAACACAGAACGAGATGTTATGTCATGATCGCATATATAGATCTGACCCCAAATCGATATAATTGCGAAAAGTGACCAGGGAATAGATATATATCGACCGAATATAGAGCCTAATGCGGTGAACTTGAGGAAGTACTTTGCTATCTTCTGGAATAACATCTACCAAACGTTTCAGGATGATTGCTATAAAAGAATGTACAAGATCGGTAAGCCCTACTGCGTGTTTGCCGTGGAGTACCGGCCGCCCGATAGTCTTTCAATATCGACTAGAAGTAATTTTAATTTTTATATTATATTTTCTTCTTATTACTTTTTTTAAGACTAAAATGACGGTCAATAAGAAAAAAGTGACACTAAAATGGAAAGAAGAGTGCATGACAATGCCTAATATAATGACCGCGAGTGAGACATCTAAAGCGTTTTCGACAATTAGGAAACAAAATGTTGCCGCCAAAGAGAAGAGATTAAAAGCAGAAAAAATAAAGCCATAAAGGGAGTTGAAGAAAGCTGAACTTAAGCTGAGCATTCTAGTATAAAATAAACACGCAAAGGTTGGCCCTGAAGGCAATTACAAAGTGGCGAAGAATTTACTGAAGTAATGGGTAAATAGAAGAGACTCAAAAGTGCCTTATGTGTCTGGAGTCGTTTGAAAAAGACTAGGCCCTGTGTACCATGTGTAGAGTACGGGCACGTGTTGGACTGTGGATCAAAAGAATATTTTGTATTTCATTTGCGATCTCTGTAAAACAGAGAGCTAAACATTCGTGAATTGAGCTGAAATAGTAACAATAAGCTCCCATGCTGTTCTATTATTATTCAATAAGTATCAGTATAGTGAATCATCAACAACCGCCATTATCACAGAACGGACAGTGGCCGACACTGCAATACACTTTCTACAAACCTTTTAATACGAGTAGTAGTTGTTTTGCTTTCGATGTAATTAAGCAGAATAAATAAAACGTAAAAATCATTTTACTGTCATATTCAAAAAACATATATTGTGGAAAGGGACAGCTGTTGTTGTGGTCTGCAGTCCTGAGACTGGTTTGATGCAGCTCTCCATGCTACTCTATCCTGTGCAAGCTTTTTCATCTCCCAGTACCTACTGCAACCTACATCCTTCTGAATCTGCTTAGTGTATTCATCTCTTGGTCTCCCTCTACGATTTTTACCCTCCACGCTGCCCTCCAATACTAAATTGGTGATCCCTTGATGCCTCAGAACATGTCCTACCAACCGATCCCTTCTTCTAGTCAAGTTGTGCCACAAACTTCTCTTCTCCCCAATCCTATTCAATACTTCCTCATTAGTTATGTGATCTACCCATCTAATCTTCAGCATTCTTCTGTAGCACCACATTTCAAAAGCTTCTATTCTCTTCTTGTCCAAACTATTTATTGTCCATGTTTCACTTCCATATATGGCTACACTCCACACAAATACTTTCAGAAATGACTTCCTGACACTTAAATCTATACTCGATGTTAACAAATTTCTCTTCTTCAGAAACGCTTTCCTTGCCATTACCAGTCTACATTTTATATCCCCTCTACTTCGACCATCATCAGTTATTTTAATCCCCAAATAGCAAAACTCCTTTACTACTTCAAGTGTCTCATTTCCTAATCTAATTCCCTCAGCATCACCCGACTTAATTCGACTACATTCCATTATCCTTGTTTTGCTTTTGTTGATGTTCATCTTATATCCTCCTTTCAAGACACTGTCCATTCCATTCAACTGCTCTTCCAAGTCCTTTGCTGTTTCTGACAGAATTACAATGTCATCGGCGAACCTCAAAGTTTTTATTTCTTCTCCATGAATTTTAATACCTACTCCGAATTTTTCTTTTGTTTCCTTTATTGCTTGCTCAATATACAGATTGAACAACATCGGGGAAAAGCTACAACCCTGTCTTACTCCCTTCCCAACCACTGCTTCCCTTCCATGTCCCGCGACTCTTATAACTGCCATCTGGTTTCTGTACAAATTGTAAATAGCCTTTCGCTCCCTGTATTTTACCCCTGCCACCTTTAGAATTTGAAAGAGAGTGTTCCAGTCAACATTGTCAAAAGCTTTCTCTAAGTCTACAAATGCTAGAAACGTAGGTTTGCCTTTCCTTAATCTTTCTTCTAAGATAAGTCGTAAGGTCAGTATTGCCTCACGTGTTCCAGTGTTTCTACGGAATCCGAACTGATCTTCCCCGAGGTTGGCTTCTACTAGTTTTTCCATTCGTTTGTAAAGAATTTGTGTTAGTATTCTGCAGCTGTGACTTATTAAACTGATAGTTCGGTAATTTTCACATCTGTCAACACTTGCTTTCTTTGGGATTGGAATTATTATATTCTTCTTGAAGTCTGAGGGTATTTCGCCTGTTTCATACATCTTGCTCACCAGATGGTAGAGTTTTGTCAGGACTGGCTCTCCCAAGGCCGTCAGTAGTTCCAATGGAATGTTGTCTACTCCGGGGGCCTTGTTTCGACTCAGGTCTTTCAGTGCTCTGTCAAACTCTTCACGCAGTATCATATCTTCCATTTCATCTTCATCTACATCCTCTTCCATTTCCATAATATTGTCCTCAAGTACATCGCCCTTGTATAGACCCTCTATATACTCCGTCCACCTTTCTGCTTTCCCTTCTTTGCTTAGTACTGGGTTTCCATCTGAGCTCTTGATATTCATACAAGTCGTTCTCTTATCTCCAAAGGTGTCTTTAATTTTCCTGTAGGCAGTATCTATCTTACCCCTAGTGAGATAGGCCTCTATATTCTTACATTTGTCCTCTAGCCATCCCTGCTTAGCCATTTTGCACTTCCTGTCGATCTCGTTTTTGAGACGTTTGTATTCCTTTTTGCCTGCTTCATTTACTGCATTTTTATATTTTCTCCTTTCATCAATTAAATTCAATATTTCATCTCTTACCCAAGGATTTCTACTAGCCCTCGTCTTTTTACCTACTTGATCCTCTGCTGCCTTCGCTACTTCATCCCTCAAAGCTACCCATTCTTCTTCTACTGTATTTATTTCCCCCATTCCTGTCAATTGTTCCCTTATACTCTCCCTGAAACTCTGTACAACCTCTGGTTCTTTCAGTTTATCCAGGTCCCATCTCCTTAAATTCCCACCTTTTTGCAGTTTCTTCAGTTTTAATCCACAGGTCTTAACCAATAGATTGTGGTCAGAGTCCACATCTGCCCCTGGAAATGTCTTACAATTTAAAACCTGGTTCCTAAATCTCTGTCTTACCATTATATAATCTATCTGATACCTTTTAGTATCTCCAGGGTTCTTCCATGTATACAACCTTCTTTCATGATTCTTAAACCAAGTGTTAGTTATGATTATGTTGTGCTCTGTGCAAAATTCTACCAGGCGGCTTCCTCTTTCATTTCTTAGCCCCAATCCATATTCACCTGCTATGTTTCCTTCTCTTCCTTTTCCTACACTCGAATTCCAGTCACCCAAGACTATTAAATTTTCGTCTCCCTTCACAATCTGAATAATTTCTTTTATCTCATCAAACATTTCTTCAATTTCTTCGTCATCTGCAGAGATAGTTGGCATATAAATTTGTACCACTGTAGTAGGTGTGGGCTTCGTATCTATCTTGGCCACAATAATGCGTTCACTATGCTGTTTGTAGTAGCTTACACGCATTCCTATTTTCCTATTCATTATTAAACCTACTCCTGCATTACCCCTATTTGATTTTGTGTTTATAACCCTGTAGTCACCTGACCAGAAGTCTTGCACCTCCTGCCACCGAACTTCACTAATTCCCACTATATCTAACTTCAACCTATCCATTTCCCTTTTTAAATTTTCTAACCTACCTGCCCGATTAAGGGATCCGACATTCCACGCTCCGATCCGTAGAACGCCAGTTTTCTTTCTCCTGATAACGACATCCTCTTGAGTAGTCCCCGCCCGGAGATCCGAATGGGGGACTATTTTACCTCCGGAATATTTTACCCAAGAGGACGCCATCATCATTTAATCATACAGTAAAGCTGATTGCCCTCGGGAAAAATTACGGCTGTAGTTTCCTCTTGCTTTCAGCCGTTCGCAGTACCAGCACAGCAAGGCCGTTTTGGTTATTGTTACAAGGCCAGATCAGTCAATCATCCAGACTGTTGCCCTTGCAACTACTGAAAAGGCTGCTGCCCCTCTTCAGGAACCACACGTTTGTCTGGCCTCTCAACAGATACCCCTCCGTTGTGGTTGCACCTACGGTACGACTATCAGTATCGCTGAGGCACGCAAGCCTCCCCACCAACGGCAAGGCCCATGGTTCATGGGGGAAAGGGACTAGTATAAAAAAATGTTCAAATGTGTGTGAAATCTTATGGGACTTAACTGCTAAGGTCATCAGTCCCTAAGCTTACACACTAATTAACCTAAATTATGCCAAGGACAAACACACACACCCATGCCCGAGGGAGGACTCGAACCTCCGCCGGGACCAGCCGCACAATCCATGACTGCAGCGCCTTAGATCGCGCGGCTAATCCCGCGCGGCGGACTAGTATATTAACGTTCCAATTAACCACCACAGTTCCAATGTAAAATCAAAAAGCTTAACCCGGCCGATATTGCACGACCCTCCCCTACATTTAATCAGTCTTTGCGACGACTATTTATTTTTCTAATTCTTTTCCATTCCGCCTTGGCTTCCGAGCACTTCGCATTTATTTTCCATAAATGAATTATTTGGCTGTATTTCTGTCTTTATCCGAACATTTTTGTACTTCCTTCCTTCATCGTTCATCTGAAGTATTTCTTCAGTTCCCAAGATTTTTCACAGTTACCGTACTTGCACCTATGTCTGTCTGTGCAGTTTTAGTGGTGTCCGTTCTTCTTCAACTGAATTTCTTATTGTGGTACTCGGTGTCGTAGCATCTACGATCCTAAAGAACGTCATAAGCACCTTATCACTCTTCAGTATTTCAGTGTCCCACTTTTCCACATTAATTTTTATGGACGGTTCTCTTAAACTTCACCTTATTCTTCGTCACTACCAAATTTTGGTCAGAGTCGATAGCAGCTCCCGGGTACGCCTTAGATTCCAATATCTTGTTTAGGAATCTCTGATCGTGATATAATCCAGATGGAATCTTCCCGTGCCTCCACGTCTTTTAAAAAGCATAACTCCTGTTTCCGTGATTTTTGAACTTAAATGTGTATTACCAGCGGAAATTTATTTTAGAACTCTATTAGTCAAATAAGGTGTTAATTTCATATTGGCTTTCTTTTCTGTAAGTCACTTTACCTGCCTGTCACAGGAATAGATCATAAATAGCGAATTTATTACGACTATCGGATTAAAATATTCCCAAATTTGCTATCTTAAAAATTTACTTGAAAGAGAATATTACGACTCTTTTTTTTTTTCGTAGACTTCCTGCAATATGGCAATACGACGGAGCCCTAACTCGCCGCTACGGCAATGGTAACAAGCTGCAAAGCACGGACCACGTGAAAACTCGAGCACGAAACGCAGGCCCACCTTAATAACAGCACTCCAGGCTGATTAAAAACGCTGCTTACACAGATGGCCCTGGAGCTGTTTAATGGCTGCGGCGCAACGCAATGTCTGCTGCTGGCCTTTGGATATGAAGCGTGTGCCGCAGAATGAACAAGCAAACTAGCTGCCTCTCCCTATTTTCGGGTACAGTATTAAAGTCGTGTAATACCGAGCGGTATACTCTTGTCCTTGTCTTTTTTCCGAAGGTAGAAACGGTCGACATGATGGAGTGGGCTTCTGTTGCTCACTTTTACGGTTGTGAGGTTCAGAGCGCTAACAATTCAACTACAGTACAGTTTTTTAGGGTGTGAGACAAGTTGGTTGGTTGGTTTGTGGGGGTTGAAGGGACCAAAGGCCATCGGTCCCTTTTTTGACGACCATGAAACACTCACAAGGAAGAAAAACAACCAACAGAGATGACAAGGGACGACACACAACAAGAAAGACGTAGACAAAGACCAGAAAAAAGGAAGTAAAAGCACACAGAGTGTTACAGTGGTTGGCTGACTGTGGAAACAAAAACAAGGAAAAGCCAACCACCAAGAGGCACACTAAAACCCCGAATCTAAAACCGTAGGCCAAAGGCCAGACTCAACACAAAAAATAGACAAACCCTCAGATTGAGCAATAAAACTCCCTGCTCGAATAAAACTCAAAACTAAGCCTGCCATAGCAGCGTCATCTGTTAGAAGTGCAGGGAACGTATCAGGCAGCGCAGACGTCTGCCTGCGGACAGGCCAACGAGATGTGAACCACTGTCAACGCTGATCCTCAGCGCCATCGAGGCGGGTCCTCGCGGCGCAATAAATGACCGTGCGTCAGCCAGCGCAGCTGGCAGAGAACAACTGAGTCCTTGACGGAGGCTCGCATGGAGGAGCGCCACTGACCTGCAGTCTCCTTATTGACCCGAAGGTTGTTGGGTGAAGGCAGGGTGCGCCATTCATCACCCCAGGTGTCAAGGACTTTCTGCCGCAGTACTAACTGGAGATCACATTCCGAAAGGCCAATTTCCAGGGCCGGTTCACTGGTAGCCTGTTTGGCCAACCTGTCAACACGTTCATTACCCGGGATGCCGACATGACCCGGGGTCCACAAAAAAACCACGGAGCGGCCGCAACGGACAAGACTATGGATGGACTCCTGCATACCATCACCAGACGAGAGCAAAGAAAACACTGGTCGATAGCTAGTAAACCACTCAGGGACCATGACGAAGAACTCACGTGAGCAGGAGCAGATATACTCTAGGGCGTGAGAGATGGCTACCAGCTCTGTTGTGTAAACACTCCAGCCATCCAGCAATGAGCGTTGTTCAGAGTTATCCCCAAGTGTAAAAGCACAACCAGCTCGACCAGCAATCATCGAAGCGCCGGTATAGACTATAGCAGAGCCGTGAAAGGATGGAAAGAAAGCGTTGGCGGAGGGCCTCAGGAGGGACTGTGTATTTCAGGCTTTGTGCCAGATCCAGCTGAAATCATGGGCAGGACATACACCACGCAGGTATATGGATATGGGCCCGGAAAAGAGATGGGAGAGGGAAAAACTAAAGCCCACGGAGAAGAGACCGGACGAGAACCGCAATCGGGCACCCTGACCGACTCTTCCGTTCTAGAAGATGGACGACCGAATTGGGGAACAGGAGATGGTAATTGGGATGCCCAGGCAACCTACAAATATGTGCAGCATAAGTGGTCAGTAGTCGTTGGCGCCGGATCCTCAATGGAGGGACACAGACCTCCACAAGTATGCTGGTTACAGGGCTTGTGCGGAAAGCTCCAGTTGCGAGCCACATCCCACAGTAAAGTATGGGGTCAAGCAACCGCAACACAGAAGCCAATGCCGAACCGTAATCCAGCCACCCATAATCGAGACGGAACTGAATCAATGCCTGATACAGTTGTAGAAGGGTAGACTATCTGGCACCCAACTGGTGTGACTCAAGCAAAGCAGAGCGTTAAGATGCCGCCAGCACATTTGTTTAAGCTGCCGAATATGAGGGAGCCAAGTCAACTGGGCTTCAAAAAGCAAGCCCAAAAATCAATGCGTCTCCACCAGGGCAAGAAGTTCACTGTCAAGATAAAGCCGTGACTCAGGGTGTACAGTGCGACGCCGGCAGAAATGCATCACGCAGGTCTTGGTGGCCGAGAACCGGAAGCCGTGCATGACGGCCCAAGACTGCGCCCTGAAGTTGCCATTCAGCAACCACAATGCCAATGGAGCTATAGTACAGGCAAAAGTCATCAGCATACAAAGAGATGGCAACTAAAAAGAGGCAGAGACTCAGAGCCTTGCGGGACTTGGGAAGAACTATGAGAGGGACCAACTTGCACATGGAAGAAACGAAGCGACAGAAATTTTTGAATAAAAATAGGAAGCAGGACCCGAAGACTTCACCCATGAAGTGTGGTGAGGACGTGATGCCGCCATGTTTTATCGTATGCCTTCCACATTTCAAAAAAAGACAGCAACCAGATGCTGATGGAGGGCAAATGCCATGCAGATGGCAGACTTCAGGCAGACCAGATTATCGGTGGCAGAGAGGCTCTTACGAAACCCACCCTGGGACAGAGTCAGAAGGCCCTGAGACTCAAGTAGCCAACTCAACCTCTGGCTCACCATGCATTCAAGCAACTTGCATGGAATGTTTGTGAGGCTAACGGGGCGGTAGCTGTCCACCTTCAGTGGGTTCTTGCCAGGTTTCAACATGGGTATGACGATACTTTACCGCCATTGTAATGGGAACTCACCCTCAACCCAGATACAGTTGAAAAGGTCTAGGAGCCATTGCTAGCAGTTCACTGAGAGGTATTTGATCATCTGATAGTGAATGCAATCTGGCCCGGGAGCCATATCAGGGCAAGTGGCTATGGCACTTTGGAATTCCCACTCACTGAATGGAGCATTGTATGATTCGGGGTGGCACATATGGAATGAAAGCTTCCAATGTTCCAATCGCTCTTTCAGGGAGTGGAAGGCCAGCGAATAATTCGTAGAAATGCAACTCTGAGCATAATGCTCCTCTAAGAGATCTGCAATCGTGTCGGAGTCAGTGCAGACTGTTTCATTTAGGTAAAGCTCAGGTACACTGACAGGGTTCCAATAGCTATAGAGTTGCCTAATCTTGGCCCAAATCTGCAATGGAGAGGTATGGATGCCAATGGTGGAAACATACCTTTCCCAGCTACTTCCGTCAGCGAATAAGGCGTTAGTCTTGGGTACAGAGCCACTTAAAGGCAGTGAGGTGTCCCAGTGATGGGTGCCGCTCATGACATTGGAGGGCCTGCCTGCGATCGCAAATTGCCTCAGCGATCTCTGGTGACCACCGAGGCACAGTCCTCTGCTGAGGGGACCCAGAAGAACACGTAATTGGAGATTCCACGGCAGAAACGATACCGGTGGTGACTGTGTGAAGCACCACATCAATGACGTCGTCATGTACATGCCAGTGGACAGATGGTAGAAGGCCAGGGCTGTCGATGGCTGAGTACATGCGATGTGTCACACTGGAATGTGTGGAGGCACCATTATTTAAGAGAGAAAGGTCGACCTGTGCCAACACTTGCTCAATAACAGTGCCTCGGCCTGTTGCCACCAATCTACCCCACAAAGGGGCGTTAAAGTCACCCAGTAACAGAAAAATTGGCGGCAATTGGGCTATCAGCGCAGCCAATACAAAAAAATGGCTCAAATGGCTCTGAGCACTATGGGACTTAACATCCATGGTCATCAGTCCCCTAGAACTTAGAACTACTTAAACCTAACCTAAGGACATCACACAACACCCAGTAATCACGAGGCAGAGAAAATCCCTGACCCCGCCGGGAATCGAACCCGGGAACCCGGGCGTGGGAGGCGAGAACGCTACCGCACGACCACAAGCTGCGGACGCAGCCAATACATGCTGTGGGACATCACGATCTGGTGGAAGATAGAGACTGCAGACAGTCACAGCCTGAGGCGTCCATACCATAACAGCAACAGCCTCTAAAGGTGTCTGAAGAGGGACACACTGGCTGTAAAGAGAGTTAAGGACGTGGATGCAGACTCCACCAGAAACCCTCTCACAAGCCGCCCAGATCTTCAAATACCCCCCAATAGCCATGGGGGCAGGGGTTCCCATCGACAGAAACCAAGTTTCCTGGAGAGCAATGCAGTAGAAAGGGTGAAGGCTGAGAAGTTGTCGGAGCTCAGCAAGGTGGTGGAAAAACCGCTGCAATTCCACTGAAGAACGACATCGTCTGCAGCTGAAAAAGGCATGAAAGGACCAAGGAGGCATATTACGCCACTGGGTCGTCTACCACCACTGAAGGAGAGCCCGAATCTAGAACCATTGCGTCTAAGGTAGAGGCGAGATTGAGGTCATTGAGGGGCCCAAGAATCTCCAACTCATCCTCAGATGCAGAGCTGGTGGGTAGCGGTGGTGGTGGGAGGTGCCACCGCAATTTCTTTGGTCTTAGGGGTCTTCTTTTTTTACTTTCCTCACTGGTCCTTTGCTTTCTCTGGCTGGGAGGGCTTCACAGATTCAGTCTCCAGGACAGGAGGATCATGAAGCCCTACAACCAGCTGCTTCTGGACACTTCAGCCACTGGCAGGCGTCATCCTTCCCACTAGAAGAAACTTGGGAAGGAAGGGACCCAAGGTACCGAGTGAGAGGAGCCGAAGAAGTGGTATGCTTCTCTGGCTTAGAAGTGGGGACGGACGTCCCCAATGCTTGGAGGGTGTTGTTCCTGAAGTAGGTGGTGCAGGAGCAACAGGGAGGGAAGTGCCCCCCACCATCAAGATAGCAGGTGCAGTCTACTGGAATTGGTGCAACGAATTCGGCTGGAACTGCAGTTATAGCGGCCGTGTAAGACGTGTCATGCACATCGGATGGAGCCTTTCAAATTTCCTTTTTGCCTCAACGTAGGTCAATCAGTCCAGAGTCTTATATTCCATGATTTTCCTCTCTTTCTGTAAAATCATGCAGTCTGGCGAGCAAGGTGAATGATTCTCTCTGCAGTTGACACAGATGGGAGGCAGGGAACATGTAGTATTGGGATGTGATGTGCATCCACAATCTCGACTTGTGAGGCTGGAAGTACGGCGGGAAGACATATGGCTGAACTTGCAGCACTTAAAGCACCGCATCGGGGGGAGGGATATAGAGCTTGACTTCACAGTTGTAGACCATCACCTTGACCTTCTCAGGCAATGTATCATCCTCGAAGCCAAGTCGAAGGCACCGGTGGCAACCTGATTAACCCTCGGACCCTGATGAACGCGCCCAACGAAATGAACACCTCGCCGCTGCAAATTGGCGTGCAGCTCGTCATCAGACTGCAAGAGAAGATCCCTGTGGAATATAATGCCCTTTACTTAAGCGCATATGGGGCGTGGTGGTAACAGAAACATCCACCAACCTGTCACAAGTGAGTAATGCCCGTGACTGGGCAGAGGATGCTGTTTTTATCAAAACTGCCCCAGAGCGCATTTTGGACAAGCCCTCCACCTCCTCCAACTTCATCTCTAAATACTCGACAAAGCACTGAGGCTTCATCATCATGAAAGACTCCCCATCAGCTCTCGTACAAACTATGAACTGTCTCTTTGCCATCCTTAGCCTTTCGCTCCTCCCATGGTGTGGCCAGGGACAGGAACGATTTGGGGGTCATACTTCTGTGCATTGATGTGAGCTCTCGAACACTTTGAGACTTCTGGCAGCTGGCCACCAGCAAGAGAAGATGTGCCGCGCTTCGTTGCGTGTCATCCACCCTGATGCCACCCACTCTGACCAAGGACCCTCCCCAAGCGCGCCACCCAGCCGCAACGAGGGCCACATGGCAGGACAGCCATTGCTGGGAGTCCTGATGTCCAGGGAGTTAGGGATCTACTCCTGAATACGTGGGGAGTTAACGGCGCACGTATCGGTAGAGCGATCCCTTTGTTGTCAGGGGGCTACAACCAACAGGGTACATGGCGCCCCCACCACAATGGACTGGCTACCATGCTGGATATCAGGCGCAAAAAAGGCCACGGTCGTCGTCGGCGCAGAAAGCGACACTGCGTAGTGAATCGTCGAAACAGCACCCAGGAATGTATCCTCACCCAAGAGATGGAGAATGAGCGGGACTGCAATGCGACGACGAGAAACGCACTATGGACAGGAAGCACCATGTAAGGTGCCCTTCCCCAATTGGCTCTCTCTTCAGGAAAATTTGGAAATATGGAGGTCAAACCCTACACGGGACCATCACACAAAGGCCGAAACGCGTGAGGCTCCTTTTAGTCGCCTCTTACGACAGGCACGAATACCGCGGGCCTATTCGAACCCCCAGACCCGCAGGGGGTGGGGAGACAGGAGCATTGTGGCTAGTTTGACGCGGCCTGCTAAATGTGATTTTCCCAGTTTATCATGACTTGGTAAAATCTTTCGTTCAACGAGATACATTTACTTGCTACTTTATCTCTTTATCTCTTCATTTCGCTATTTTTTTTTGGGGGGGGGGGGGAGGGGGTCTATATTTTAATCAGTAAAAACGGAACCATTGCGTCATCACTTCGTTGTCTGTCTGTCCGACTGTTAAAAACTCTTTTTCTCGGGAAAGGGTAAAGGTATCGAATAGAAATTTATGCACGTGCTAAGGCTTACGACACCCTTATGGTGTAAAAACTTGAATCCTCAAAGACAATGCAATCAAAAGATATGGCTATTTATGCCACATATCTTGCATATTTTGATACTCGCAAACTGTAGATTACTTTCCGTTGACTTGGGATCATGAAAGTTGGAAAAAAGCAAGGTTTCACAGTAAAACCGAAGGGAAAAACACGAAAATTGGCCTTTTGTAATTATATCACACGAAGAAAGTTTTGTCGTTTATTTTCCGACGATCTGTGTGCCCATGTGTTTGTTAAGACCGCATCTTCTCAGGAACGGTTGGTCATATCAGGTCGAAATTTATGTCACGTACTAAGCTGTAGTTCCTTGGTGCTGTAAAAGGTTAAGCTTCTAAGTCAATGCAACCAAAAGATACGGACATTTGTATCACATATTTTGATATTTGCAAACTCACTCATCAAAACCTAGAGGGTACTTCCCGTTAGCCCAGAAAGGAAAAGAATGTGAAAGTTGTTAACTTTTAGTTACATAACAGGAAAAAACTGTCATTTGTTATCCGACTATGTGTGTCGTAACGGGTAGGCGTTCCTGTTGTGGTCTTCAGTCCAGAGACTGGTTTGATGCAGCTCTCCATGCTACTCTATCCTCTGCAAGCTTCTCCGAGTAACTACTGCAACCTGCATCCTTCTGAATCTGCTTAGTGTATTCATCTCTACGATTTTTACCCTCCACGCTTCCCTCCAGTACTAAATTGGTGATCCCTCGATGCCTCAGAACGTGTCGTACCAACCGATACCTCCTTCTACCCAAATTGTGCCACAAATTCCTTTTCTCCCCAATTCTGTTCAGTACCTCTTCATTAGTAACGTGATCTACCCATCTAACTTCCACTATTCTTCTGTAGCACCACATTTCGAAAGCTTCTTTTCTCTTCTTGTCTAAACTATTTATCGTCCATGTTTCACATTCATACATGGTTACACCCCATGCAGTCGTGATTGTATTCTAACTTTGTTGCCGCATGCTCTTCCTGTCGATTGCACGGAGGGAACTCGTGTGTATCACCAGCCTCTGAATCAGCTTGACTTAGTTGTGAGAGTTATTGTGTTTTAGCTGTTTGTGTACTGTCTTTCTCGGATATTACCGACAAAACACAGTATTTGCCTAAAGGAGCGTGGAAAACCACTAAAAACCACAGTCAGGATGGCCTGTGTACCACACCAACGGCCTTCAGTCCTCCTCTCGGATTCGATACGGATCTCGTTCAGGTTCCTGTCTCGCTCGCTGGAGCGCTGGACTTTAAGCTATACGAGCAGGTGATGTCTAGTTACTTTCGATAAAAACATGTTGTGCTATGTAGATCAATCCGTTCAACGGATCTTATACTCCTTCCTCCCTTTCACTGAGGATAACAATGTCTGCGAAACTTATCATAAACATATTTTCACACTGAATTTCAACCCGTTCGTGGCCGATGGGATATGTCCCACTAAACTAGCACCCAGTTTTGAGCGTTGGGACGTCTGTATCTGATACCTGTCTAGTGCTAGCATGTAGCGAGGTGCTTTAAGAACGTGGAGAAAAATACTGCGGACCACGGGATGGATATATAGAAGGCTGCGAGTGATAAAATAAGGCGGCATGTGTTTATAGGTGGCTCAGTGCGTCTGTTTCTCCAAAATTAGATTAAATCACAATTTTCTCCACCCTAAAAATGTCTGAGATAACTAATTGTATTTTCTTAAACATCATAAACGTTGTTGTGAAACATTACTATACACCTCAGTAAGCGGGACGTGTACGTCCCACAAAACTTCATAGAACGTAGCAAACATTGGTGAGTGCTATGTCAAACACATCTTCAAACGTTATGTTGAAAACTCGAATGTGATATTTCATGTTTTCCATGTTCAGGGGAATAAATATGTTTTGAAACTCATTTGTTAGACTTTTTCCTAACTGCCACCTTGATAAAAGTATTCTAAAATTACTAGATTTACATGAAAACATGCACCTAGTGATGTTCATGGGAGACATATATCCCACTCACCGATTTTCGAAATCGGTCATATCAAAAATTTTTGGTAGTGAAAGTGTATTTTTTATGACAAAGAAATATAGTTTTTGTCCTTTAATTTTTCAGATATATGCGTAATAAATTTTTATCATGCAAAACTCAAATTTTGTACCTTTTTTTTACTTCCTTCGTCGCTTCTGCGATGTAAAGCATGAAGAGTACGGGAGAATGCAATCGTATTTTACGCCTACGTTAGTCCAGTTACTACTATCGAGATCTCTCTTGGTCTTGTTCGCTCTTGTTTCTGGTACGTTTTGTATATTACCCGTGTTTCCTACAGTGCATGCCAATTCCCCTGAGGATTTCAGACATCTTGCGTCAATCTTCATTTCCGAACGTCATTTCTAGGCCGATCAGTTATTTATACGTCTCATTCGTGTTCAGGCCAGGTTAGACTGTGGCGTCGCTCTGGCGTTCAGTCTCATTCTGTTATACTTTTCACAATAAGGAGCGCAAGCAGTGTGATAAAAATTGACAATAACTAAAAAATGACATAACATTTTTCATTCTTTAGTTTTCTAAGGACCATGGGAGACATGAAACGGTAGATTACAGGACAATTCATTTACGATTCTCTTGTAACTTCGTGATACTTACTGAGGAATGTCGTTTTCCTTTGATAACAAAAATCACTAGAAGACATGAACTTTGCTGAAAAACGTAGTATGTCTATCCAACTACGCGAAGTTTTGTTCACCACAGTTCCGGCCAAATATGTGAATGTGGAACGTACGAAACCTGTATACATATAATACCTATATTATTTAAACTGTCAAGTAAACCACTGCAACTACAGCTGAAGGGAAACCCGCACAGACATCGTAATAAATCATCAAAAGGAATTAAAGCTGTTTCCAACAGAGAAGAAATTAATTCCACAATTGTTGCTACATCTGAGACACAAACGGCAAGAATCTTCAACATATTCGCTTTTGAACCAAAAATTATTACATTTAAAAAATATTCGTCCATCACAAAGTCGAGTGAATTGTAAAATGGACGAATCGATATCCTCCACAAAAATATATTTACTTGTCAAGGAACGTGCCTGTGATAACAAGAACAACAACATGAAGATGTGCTTCCTATGCATGAAATATCTATTTGTATCCTCTTTTTGTGAGCTGAGTAAGCTGCAATTATGTACACATTCGAGAGTATTTCTTAATGTTTAAGTTGTAGCTTATGTCACTGAATAAGTGAAGGTCTGGCTGTGTTACATTTATTTCCGATAATTCATGTTCCTTGGTAATTTATTAATAGAGGGAACGGAAGAATATAGCAATTATATCGTTAATAAAGTAGAAAAATAAATAAAACATACATTACCCTTAAGACACATGTCACTGTCTGCTTTCTCACCGCTTGGAACGCTAGTGTCGCTCCAGCTGTCAAACACATTAGGGAATGTCGCGACAGCGTGAATTAGACTGTTCTCACTATTCGAGGCTAGTGAGCAACTAGAGCAAGATAGAAGTCTCGCGGCATGGCAGACTGACAGCCGTGAATTCAATCAAATTTTGTTTTTGTTGTGAATGAGAGAGGAGAATGACTAACTTGAATTCTAATCTTAGCGAGTAATAGCGAATGCTCTGTTCAGTAATCACACAAGGAGGAGATATATTTGGAAAAGGCCGGGAGATGCAGGACGATTTCAGTTAGATCACATCATGGTCACGAAGAGATACCGAAATCAGATACTGGATTGTAAGGCGTATCCAGGAGCAGATATAGACTCAGATCAATTTAGTAGTGATGAAGAGTAGGCTGAAGTTTAGAAAGCTAGTCAGGAAGTATCAGTGAACAAAGACGTGGGGGAGGAGCCGCTAAAGGATAAAGACATACTGAAAGTTCTCTGAGGCTATGGAAACTGCGATAATGAATATTTCAGTAGGCAGTCCAGAAGAAGCGGATTGGACAACTCTAAAAAGGGCAATCACAGAAGTTGGAAAGAAAAACATAGGTATACGGAAGGTAGCTGCGAAGAAATCAGGGGTAACAGGGGAAGTACTTTAGTTGATCGATGAAAGAAGGAAATACAAAAATGTTCAGGGAAACTCAGGAACGAGGAAATTCAAATCACTTAAGAATTAAATATATCGGAAATGCAGGGAAGCTAAAGCGAAACAGCTGAATGAAAAATGTGAAGAAATCGAAAAAGAAATGATTGTCGGAAGGACTGACTCAGCATACAGAAAAGTTAAAACAACCTTTGGTGAAATTAAAAGCAAGGGGAATTCAACTGTTACATGCAGTACACTGAAGGCCTCTATGAAGGGAAGACTTATCTGATGAAGTGATAGAAGAAGAAACAGGAGTCGTCATAAAAGAGATAGGGGCTCCAGTACTGCAATCAGAATTTGAAAGAGCTTTGAAAGACTTAAAAAGAAGTTAGGTAGCAGGGATAGGTAATATTCAATCAGAATTTCTAAAACCATTTGGGGAAGTGGCAACAAAAGGACTCTTCACGTTGGTGTGTAGAATGCAGGAAAGTGGCTATATACCATCTGGCTTACGGAATAACATCATCCACACAATTGTGAGAGCCGCCAAATTCCAGAATTATTGCAAAATCAGCTTTACAGCTTATGCATCCAAGTTAGTGACAATAAAGACATACAGAATAATGGAAAAGGAAACAGAAGATGTGTTAGATGACAATCAGTTTGGCTTTAGGAAAGGTAAAGGCACCATAGAGACAGCTCTGACGTTGCGGTAGATAATGAAAGCAAGTCTAAAAAAAAAACCAAACACATTACAAGGATTTGTAGACCCGGAAAAAGCTTTCGACAAAGTAAACTAGTGCAAGATATTCGACATTCTAAGAGAAACAGGGCTACGCTATGGAGAAATACGGGTAATATAAAATATGTATTGAGCCGAGAGGGAACGATAAGAGTAGAAGATCAAGAAGAAAGAACTCGGATTAAGAAGGGTGTAAGACAGGGTGTAGTCTTTCAGCCCTACTGTTCAATCTATAGATCGAAGAAGCAATGACGGAAATAAGAGAAAGGATGAAGACAGAAATTAAAATTCAAGGTGAAAGGATATCAAAGATTCGCTGAAGACATTTCCATCCTCCGTGAAAGTGAAGGAGAATTACTTGATGTGTTGAATGGAATGAACAGTCTAATGAGTACCGAATACGGATTGAGAGTAAATCGAAAAAGGACGAAAGTAATGAGAAGTAACAGAATGAGGCCAGGGAGAAACTTAATATCAAGTATCGTGATCACGAAGCAGATGAAGTTAATGAATGCTGCTAACTAGGCAGCATAATATCCCAAGACGGACGGAGCAAGGAGTACATAAAAAGCAGACTAGCAATGGCAAAAAAGGAATTGCTGGCCAAAAGAAGTCTACTGGTATCGAATATAGGCCTTACTTTGAGGAAGACTTTTCTGAGAATGTACGTTTTGAGCACAGCATTGCATGATACTGAAAGACGGACTGTGGGAAAACCGGAATAGAAGAGAGTCAAAACGTTTGAGATGTGGTGTTATAGGATAATGATGAAAATTAGGTGGACTGTAAGGTAAGGAATGAGGAAAGGAATGTGTGGAAAACACTGACAAGACAGAGATTGGAATACATTCAGCAAATAATTAAGAATATAGGTTGCAAGTGCTACTCTGAGATGAAGAGGTTGGCACAGGAAAGAAGTTTGTGGCGGACTGAATCGAACCAGTAAGAAGACTGAGGACTCAAAAAAAAAGTTTTACACGTTTCAAGTAATGAAAGTTAAGTTTCTGGAGCAGAAAACTGTGGGAGTGCAAAGCGACTGGGGATTATGTGGGTGTAAACCCTTTACAAAATGAAATATATTTATTGACCAATTTCAACAACTTCGAGCGCATGTACAAGATAACGCAAGCAAGGTATTCAGCGTTCACTTTACCAGACTGCGCAAACTTAATATTCAACACAATAAAATAATCTGCCCCTTTAAATTTAACCGATAATGTTGGGCAAGAAATATTACCACAGATAACAACAAGACAGAAAAAGGAGAACAAGAAAGCCATGATCTGTGTTAGCCCAGAATACCAAAGCCTAAAATTTATCCAACCAAAAGCTGATACCTTAACAAATATTACACAAGCAGTTAACACGAGAGCGAAAATCAACAATCGAATGCAGCAGACCGAGCTACCCTCTGCTTGGCAGAATAACTGAGATCACCAAGACAATGAAAGGCAACAACAAGAAGAGATTACAATTTCTCTTAACACAGCAGCCATAAAATAAACTTTTTCAACTTTAATACATTAGGCCCAACACCAGGAGACCCACAGTTGAAAATTATCTTAATTAGACTAACGTACCCATAATAGTGTACTAGAAAACTGCGCTCATAAGCAGCACAATGTCTTTTAAGCGTCGAAGCTGTAAACACAGCACAGCTGGCAACACTAGAGTGACGGCCGTACTGCTTCCCCGGATCCGCAAAGCGGAGCGCCGTCCACTGCTGCTCCACGGCACGGTGGGGCGCTGCCTCGCGTCGGCGGTCGGCGGTGGCTCGCTGCTTCGCCACCTACAGCGGCTGCTCTCTTCGGAAGCTGAGTGAGGCCGAGTTGCCTTCCAGCTCGTGCCTTGCAGCTCACTCCACTCAGGTGAGGCTCCCTCTGACGGTGAGAGGTGCCGCCCCATCCCCCGTCTAGAAGGGCCCCACTACCGCCAGTACAGAGACCAGCTGGACCGGCGCACCACGCGTGACGTGGCGCAGTACACCAGGTCTCGTCTGCCGCTGACTGCTTCCCCGACGCTGGCTCCTGGTCGATGTCGTCGTTCCGCTCCTGCTCTTTGCTGTGACGGCACGCCCATCCACGCTCCACGTGGTGATGCAACTGGCTGTTTTTGCTGTAGGACGCCAGTAGTGCCCTAGTCTTAACTGACGTGCACGATCTATTAGACTTGACGAAAGTATCAATACATAGATGGTCGGAGGGTATTATAACTTTATGAAGTGTTTGCAGATGACGCTAGCAAATACTCCAGAAATACAGTAGATTTATTCTATCATGTAGCTGTAATTAAAGTGAGGGTGTTCGAAGTGCTGCAGTGCGGGTTGTGTACACGGCAGGAGCCTGAAACATCGCAGGTACTGGTACACTGCTACTGCGTGCGGTTCTCTAGGAGGGAAACGCCTAGTAAGGCTTGACCATCATTCGTGACAAAAGCATTTATTGAACAGCGTATGCTTCAAAGGCCATAAAACCAATTAAGGAAAATTTCCTTTTAAGCTTTCAAAAATTAAATTCAAATGGCTCTGAGCACTATGGAACTTAACTTCTGAGGTCATCAGTCCCCTAGAACTTAGAACTACTTAAACCTAACTAACCTAAGGACATCACACACATCCATGTCCGAGGCAGGATTCGAACCTGCGACCGTAGCGGTCGCGCGGTTCCTGACTGAAGTGCCCAGAACCGCTCGGCCACTCTGGGCGGCAAAAATTAAATAAATAGACGTTAAGAACAACAACAAATCTCAAAAGTGATCTTTGCATTCAAGTGAGACTTTTATACATTGTCACACTGACCCACATAGGAAACCCAGAATGTTGTGTATGTTTATGAAAATATCTCTTTCCAAAGACAACAAATGAGTTTTGCACTCAACTGTCACAGCTATGGAAGCGAATACTTTCGACGACTGCATCACAGGGGCAAAGAAATTTGTTGCAGTTCAATTGGAATTAATCACTTACACTAAGTTTCAGTTTCTATAAAGAGATAGCGTGTAATTATTAACACACAAAATTTTTTTTGGTGCAAGCTTATGCGGCACAAGAACGATGCAAAAATTTAATACGGCATCTATGCTTCAAAATGGCAGCTACAACAAGAAGAATTTGCGTCACAAACAGTTTAGCAAATCACCTTACTGTATTTTCTGACAGCATGTTTACTGATTTACAATTGCACACAATGTTCCACAACACTACTGACCAAAGGAATGAAAACTTACTGAAATTGTGTCCTTAAAATTTACATTCCGTTGTCCAAAAAGACACACATTTCAGAAAGTACATAAATTTAAAAAAGAAAATGACAGGTACAATGTTACGTGAAGCAATTTCTTTTTGGCGACGCGAGTACTGTTGATCAAGAGGCAGCACAACCCGCGACCTTGGAATCCAACTGGCTGCCCTCAGGCAATTACTCAGCGTACATCAGATATAGATACCTCCCGGACAATCGACACAAGTCCGCACATGGCGCTAGTAACTGCTACTATTATCTGGCAAGAAGAAGAATCTTTAAGTTCAACAAATTAAACCATAGATGATCAATCGTGGAAACGAACACAACATAGCTATGAGCGTACTTACGCATCCACATATCAATAAAGGGGCAGAAGCCAAGCCCTTCGGTACCTCATTTCAGCTTCAAACAACGCCGAGTGGCGTAACGGTAGCACAAACGAACTTTCGTTGCATTAGCAGACAGTACCTTAAATACCAAGAAATTGGCACGAATTCTTTTCTCCCAGAATCGACAAGTTAACTAGCAAAGATCAAAGCCACACACAACAATAAATGAGGTTACAACTGAGGTCCACAAAGCTATCATACATAAGAAGGTAAAAACAAAGTATCTCTTAATTACAGAAAATCACAAATTTAAGGAGGTATAGTAAGCAGTTGGTACAAACACGTGCAGGGCTCTTGAACTCTCACTCATCGTCCCGCGACCGGGGCTTAAGCAAGCAGGAAGATTGAGCCGGTATTTTTATAGTTCTAATAGCCGTGAAGGAGGGTAAGGCGTGTAAGGAGACTGCGACGCACTGGGGAAGACAGCAGAAAGGAACATTGTGCGAACCTCCCATTGTCCCCAAATTCACTCAACAGAAGTAAGATTCCTGGCTGTATTTTTAAGACGGCACACTTCTCTCTTAACCACGGCGCCGCAGCCACCGACTTCCACAGTGGGAATTGCTTCGTCCACCTCGTGTCCTCCGAAGCCTCCAGGAGGAAAACTTATTCTCGAACAAGCGACCCCCAAGAATACCGAAGTCGTGTCGAACGACAGAGAAACAGCACGGCTCAGATGACAACACGCCCTGCCTCCAGAGCCCTCCTCGCTCCGCCGCCTGCCGCCGTCCAACTCATTCCCCACACTGCCACTCACCAGCCTACGTCGAAACGGCACGCGCTCCGCTAGAGGCAAAGATGGCATGCGGAAAACGTACTGCAAGCTGTCGACACGGTACTGCTCAGGTATGTTTATTAATCGATGCGCTCGATGAGTATGCTGGAAAAAATAAATAAATAAGTAGATAAAAACAGTCGAGCTCTCTGCGACCAGGGGAAAATATGGCGTCAGAAGATATGCAGTCAGAAGATGAAATGTTTCCTACTTTAACGTCAATATGTCGTTTGTCGCTTGGGGACGCGTGTTGACTTGCTTTGTGAAGTGACTGTTGGTGAAAAGTGACTGTTCGTGTAAAAGGTTAGAAAGGTTGAAGTTTCCCGTACAAAACGCAATGGGTACTGAGAAGAGAGTCCGTGCACTGCTAGTAAAGTTGCTATATCATAACAGCAGCATTGCCCTGCTGGAATATCGTCGACAGGAACGGGCTAGGAAGAGCTCCTTGGTACATGGGCTCAAGTATACGATCAACAAATTTGAAGAAGCAGGTGAATTACCTGGTGCAGCAGGGAGAGAGAAGTAGCCTATTCCCATGGCAGTTGTTGATGACGTTGCCGTAGCTACAGCCGACCTTGCAGCACATGCCTCAAATTCTGCAGCCAGGGTTCGAGTCGTCACGGGAATTGTCTTTCCCGCAGCCACAAATTTTTCTGCGCATTTTACAGTGGTATCCCTACAACATTCAGAATGTGTTCCAAATGAAGCCCCAAGACAGGCTCCAACACCGTCACTTTGCCCTTCGTTTTTTGGCACGCATGGAAATGAATGACATGTGGCTGGGGAATATCCTTTGAACTAACAAGGTATATATTACTCTGCACCGTGCCGTGAATTTACAGAACTGTCGCATGTGGGGTTCTGTTACGCCACATGTTGTGTAGGAGGAACATCCACTGCACTCAGCTTAAGTGGCTGTGTGGTGTGGTTTCACAGGCTCCTTCGTTCTCCGTCTGTTTTTCTTCGAGGAGATGACGCCTCGTGGGCCTGTTAGGAGTACGGTGACACCTGGACGTTATGGCGACCTCCATGTGCGACACCTGATTCCAACTGAGTCTACATCAAGACTTTCATGCAAGATGGAGCGACACAACATGTTCCTTGTCAGGTAAAGAAACCTTCCGTAACGACTGCATCGCCGCTAGGCAGTTTCAGGATCCGTGGTACTTCAAATCCACATCCACATGACTTCTGGTTGTCGGGACAACTGAAAGAGCATGTCCATTAGGAATGTATTCGGACTCTTCCTGATCTTAAGTATAGTGTACCACACCACATCTCTCTGATTACAGCAACTGTCGACAATGCCGCATTACGGATGAAGCATGTTGCTGAGTCGGGAGACCATATTGGACACATGTTGTAACTTGTGATGGTATCCTAATAAAAGTGCTAGAACCATCGTTATCATGTGTTTGATCATTCCTCCCATTTTCCTGGACCCACACCACAGCCTGACTACTTACAGCACCATATTTTCACCTGGTGGCAGAAAATAGATCTATTATTTTTTCAGCATACTCCGCGAACCAACCGATTAATAAACTTACCAGGATGTTTCAAAAAATGGTTCAAATGGCTCTAAGCACTAAGGACATCACACACATCCATGCCCGAGGCAGGATTCGAACCCGCGACCGTAGCAGCCGCGTGGTTCCGGACTGAAGCGCCTAGAACCGCTCGTCCACCGCGGCCAGCAGGTTGTTTCAGCGTACTGCCCTGTATACATCACGTATTGCAGCACTCAGAACACCGTCAGTTTAATTGTAGCCGTCCGGTATTATCTATAAGTTGAAGATGAAACTAATCTGGTCCCAACAGGAAACGAAGTCAAGTAAACTGCACGTAGAACCCATCTACATCCAAGTCTGGAAAATGCACCAGTTCTAATTGTGTCTTACAAAACACCAGTTGACCTACACTCAGCATGAGACCTGGAGTCCAGGCCGTGTACTCTTTCGACCTCATGAATTAAGTACCAACAACAAAAATATAATCCCTCTGAAAGTTGCATCGGTCGCCTGCATTGGTGCAACATCAATTAACCGACTTGAATGAATCTACATACTGCGCAAGCCACCGTATGGAGCGTTGCAGAGTGTATGCACCCTTTACCACAACTAGTCGTTTACTTTCCTGTTCCACTAACAAATAGAAAAGGAAGGAAAAACGACAGTCCTTATGCCTCCGTATGACCGCTAATCTCTCGTATCTTATCTTCCTGGGGCTTACGTGGAATATATGTTGCCGGCAGTAGGATCGTTCTGCGGTCAGCTTCAAATGCCGGTTATCTAAACTCTCTCAGTAGTGTTCTTCGAAATGAATGTCTTCTTGCCTCCAGGAATTCGCAGCTGAGCTCCCAGAGCACATCCTCAACACTTGCATGGTGATCGAACCTGCCGGTAACAAATCTAGGAGCTCGCCTCTCAATTGCTTCGGTGTCTTCTTTCAGTCCGGCTGGGGCGGATCCCAAACACACCAGCGTCCTACGGTCTCCTTTACAGGTGAACCACTCTTTCCTAAGATCCTCCCAATCAACTGAAGTCGACCATTCGCCTTCCCTACGACAACCCCCACACGCTCGTTCCACTTCATATCGCTTTGCAACGTTACGCACAGATATTTAAACGACGTGACTGTGTAAAGCAAGACACTGCCAATGCCGTCTCCAAACAGTAAGGGTTTGTGTTTCTTACTCATCCGCATTAATTTACATTTTTCTGCATTAAGAGCCAGCTGCCATTCGTCACACCAACTAGAAATTTTGTCTGGGTCATCTTGTGTCATCTTTCCTGCACACCACAGCATCACCAGCGAATATCCGCAGACTGGTGCTCAGCCTGTCTACCAGCTCGTTTGTGTGTTTAGAAAACAGCGACGGTGCTGCCACACTTTCCTGGGACACTCCTGATGTTACCCCTGCCTCCGGTGAACACTCGCCGTCGAGGACAACACACTGGATTCTACACTCCTGGAAATTGAAATAAGAACACCTTGAATTCATTGTCCCAGGAAGGGGAAACTTTATTGACACATTCCTGGGGTCAGATACATCACATGATCACACTGACAGAACCACAGGCACATAGACACAGGCAACAGAGCATGCACAATGTCGGCACTAGTACAGTGTATATCCACCTTTCGCAGCAATGCAGGCTGCTATTCTCCCATGGAGACGATCGTAGAGATGCTGGATGTAGTCCTGTGGAACGGCTTGCCATGCCATTTCCACCTGGCGCCTCAGTTGGACCAGCGTTCGTGCTGGACGTGCAGACCGCGTGAGACGACGCTTCATCCAGTCCCAAACATGCTCAATGGGGGACAGATCCGGAGATCTTGCTGGCCAGGGTAGTTGACTTACACCTTCTAGAGCACGTTGGGTGGCACGGGATACATGCGGACGTGCATTGTCCTGTTGGAACAGCAAGTTCCCTTGCCGGTCTAGGAATGGTAGAACGATGGGTTCGATGACTGTTTGGATGTACCGTGCACTATTCACTGTCCCCTCGACGATCACCAGTGGTGTACGGCCAGTGTAGGAGATCGCTCCCCACACCATGATGCCGGGTGTTGGCCCTGTGTGCCTCGGTCGTAAGCAGTCCTGATTGTGGCGCTCACCTGCACGGCGCCAAACACGCATACGACCATCATTGGCACCAAGGCAGAAGCGACTCTCATCTCTGAAGACGACACGTCTCCATTCGTCCCTCCATTCACACCTGTCGCGACACCACTGGAGGCGGGCTGCACGATGTTGGGGCGTGAGCGGAAGACGGCCTAACGGTGTGCGGGACCGTAGCCCAGCTTCATGGAGACGGTTGCGAATGGTCCTCGCCGATACCCCAGGAGCAACAGTGTCCCTAATTTGCTGGGAAGTGGCGGTGCGGTCCCCTACGGCACTGCGTAGGATCCTACGGTCTTGGCGTGCATCCGTGCGTCGCTGCGGTCCGGTCCCAGGTCGACGGGCACGTGCACCTTCCGCTGGCGACAACATCGATGTACTGTGGAGACCTCACGCCCCACGTGTTGAGCAATTCGGCGGTACGTCCACCCGGCCTCCCGCATGCCCACTATACGCCCTCGCTCAAAGTCCGTCAACTGCACATACGGTTCACGTCCACGCTGTCGCGGCATGCTACCAGTGTTAAAGACTGCGATGGAGCTCCGTATGCCACGGCAAACTGGCTGACACTGACGGCGGCGGTGCACAAATGCTGCGCAGCTAGCGCCATTCGACGGCCAACACCGCGGTCCCTAGTGTGTCCGCTGTGCCGTGCGTGTGATCATTGCTTGTACAGCCCTTTCGCAGTGTCCGGAGCAAGTATGGTGGGTCTGACACACCGGTGTCAATGTGTTCTTTTTTCCATTTCCAGGAGTGTATTACTTAAGAAGTCTTCGAGCCAGGGAGCTTATTCCGTTAAAAATCTGCTGTGGGGTATCGTGTCGAATGCTTTTCGGAAATCTATAAATATGGAATCTGTTACCCTTCATCCATCGTTCGCAGTATGTCATGTGAGAAAAGAGCAAGCTGCGTTTCGCACGCGTGGTGCTTTCTAAATCCGTGCCGATTCGTGGACATGAGATTTCGGTCTCTAGGAAATTTGCTATATTGGAACTCAGAATATGCTCTAGAATTCTGCAGCAAAGCGGTGTTAAGGATATTGGTCCGTAATTTCGCGGGTCTGTTCTTTTGCCCTTCTTATACACAGGAGTGTTCTGTGCAAAATTCTACCAGGCGGCTTCCTCTTTCATTTCTTACCCCCAATCCATATTCATCTACTAAGTTTCCTTCTCTCCCTTTTCTTACTACCGAATTCCAGTCACCCATGACTATTAAATTTTCGTCTCCCTTCACTATCTGAATAATTTCTTTTATTTCGTCATACATTTCTTCAATTGTGGACTCTGACCACAATCTATTGGTTATGAACTGTAGATTAAAACTGAATAAACTGAAAAAAGGTGGGAATTTGAGGAGATGAGGCCTGGATAAACTGAAAGAACCAGAGGTTGTACAGAGTTTCAGGGAGAGCATGAGGGAACAACTGACACGAATGGGGGGGAAAGAAATACAGTAGAAGAAGAATGGGTAGCTTTGAGGGATGAACTAGTGAAGGCAGTAGAGGATAAAGTAGGTAAAAAGAAGAGGGCTACTAGAAATCCTTGGCTAACAGAAGAAATATTGAACTTAATTGATGAAAGGAGAAAATATAAAAATGCAGTAAATGAAGCAGGCAAAAAGGAATACAAACGTCTCAAAAATGAGATCGACAGGAAGTGCAAAATGGCTAAGCAGGGATGGCTAGAGGACAAATGTAAGGATGTCGAGGCTTATCTCACCAGGGGTAAGATAGATACTGCCTACAGGAAAATTAAAGAGACCTTTGGAGAAAAGAGAACCACTTGTATGAATATCAAGAGCTCAGACGGAAACCCAGTTCTAAGCAAAGAAGGGAAAGCAGAAAGGTGGAAGGAGTATATAGAGGGTCTATACAAGGGCGATGTATATGAGGACAATATTATGGAAATGGAAGAGGATGTAGATGAAGATGAAAGGGGAGATATGATAATGCGTGAAGAGTTTGACAGAGCACTGAAAGACCTGAGTCGAAACAAGGCCCCGGGAGTAGACAACATTCCATTGGAACTACTGACGGCTTTGGGAGAGCCCCTCCTGACAAAACTCTACCATCTGGTGAGCAGGATGAATGAGACAGGCGAAATACCCTCAGACTTCAAGAAGAATATAATAATTCCAATCCCAAAGAAAGCAGGTGCTGACAAATGTGAAAATTACCGAACAATCAGTTTAATAAGTCACGGATGCAAAATACTAACGCGAATTCCCTACAGACGAATGGAAAAACTGGTAGAAGCCGACCTCGGTGAAGATCACTTTGGATTCCGTAGAAATATTGGAAGACGTGAGGCAATACTCACCCTACGGCTTGTCTTAGAAAATAGATTAAGGAAAGGCAAACCTACGTTTCTAGCATTTGTAGACTTAGAGAAAGCTTTTGACAATGTTGACTGGAATACTCTCTTTCAAATTCTAAAGGTGGCAGGGGTAAAATACAGGGAGCGAAAGGCTACTTATAATTTGTACAGAAACCAGATGGTAGATATGAGTCGAGGGGCATGAAAGGGAAGCGTGGTTGGCAAAGGAGTGAGACAGGGTTGTAGCAAGCAGTGAAGGAAACAAAAAAAAAAAAAAAAAAAATGGTTCAAATGGCTCTGAGCACTATAGGACTCAACTGCTGAGGTCATTAGTCCCCTAGAACTTAGAACTAGTTAAACCTAACTAACCTAAGGACATCACAAACATCCATGCCCGAGGCAGGATTCGAACCTGCGACCGTAGCGGTCTCGCGGTTCCAGACTGCAGCGCCTTTAACCGCACGGCCACTTCGGCCGGCGAAGGAAACAAAATAAAAGTTCGGAGTAGGTATTAAAATCCGTGGAGAAAAAATAAAACTTTGAGGTTCGCCGATGACATTGTAGCCGGCCGCGGTGGTCTAGCGGTTCTAGGCGCTCAGTCCGGAACCGCGGGACTGCTACGGTCGCAGGTTCGAATCCTGCCTCGGGCGTGGATGTGTGTGATGTCCTTAGGTTAGTTAGGTTTAATTAGTTCTAAGTTCTAGGCGACTGATGACCTCAGAAGTTAAGTCGCATAGTGCTCAGAGCCATTTTTGATGACATTGTAATTCTGTCAGAGACAGCAAAGGACTTGGAAAAACAGTTGAACGGAATGGATAGTGTCTTGAAAGGAGGATATAAGATGAACATCAACAAAAGCAAAACTAGGTTAATGGAATGTAGTCGAATTAAGTCGGGTGATGCTGAGGGAATTAGATTACGAAATGAGAGACTTAAAGTAGTAAAGGAGTTTTACTATGTGGAGAGCAAAGTAACTGATGATGGTCGAAGTAGAGAGGATATAAAATGTAGACTGGCAATGGCAGGGAAAGCGTTTCTGAAGAAGAGAAATTTGTTAACATCGAGTATAGATTTAAGTGTCAGGAAGTCGTTAGTGGGTGTATTTGTATGGAGTGTAGCCATGTATGGAAGTGAAACATGGACGATAAATAGTTTGGACAAGAAGAGAATACAAGCTTTGGAAATGTGGTGCTACAGAAGAATGCTGAAGATCAGATGGGTAGATCACATAACTAATGATGAGGTATTGAATAGGATTGGGGAGCAGAGACGTTTGTGGCACAACTTGACTAGAAGAAGGGATCGGTTGGTAGGACATGTTCTGAGGCATCAAGGGATCACCAATTTAGTATTGGAGGGCAGCGTGGAGGGTAAAAATCGTAGAGGGAGACCAAGAGATGAATACACTAAGCAGATTCAGAAGGATGTAGGTTGCAGTAGGTACTGGGAGATGAAGAAGCTTGCACAGGATAGAGTAGCACGGAGAACTGCATCAAACCAGTCTCAGGACTGAAGACCACAACAACAACACACAGGAGTACCCTGCGCTTTCTTCAGTCGCTTGTCTCTTTGCGCTGGTCGAGAGATTCGTGATAAAAACTAAGCGAGGTACGAACGACGTAGAGCACTCTTTGAAAAACCGAATTGGGATTCCTTCCTAACCTGGCGACTTATTTGTTTCCAGTTCTTTCAGTTGTGTCTCTACTCCTGGATTGCTTATTACTATGTATCCATGCGGGACTCTGTGCGATGGTCAAACGACGGTACGTTTAACACTTCTGCCTTCCTTTCGCTATTTCTACTGCCAAAACAGACTGGTCGACTTAATCTGAATATATGATAACGAGTGTTAGGATTACCGACTTGGGAACATTTTTATTGGTGCATATGAGGAAAATACTAAATCGAAAAGGCTTTGCGTATTAGGTTAGTCTACTACAAGATCTTTCATCAGTTCCCACATCAGTGAGAAAGATAAGACACCGATTTTAAAGCATAAATTCATTCTTGCTTAGTTCACACTTGATGAAAAGTGACAAGAAAGATGTTGGTTAATTGATTCGGGAGAGAGGACCAAAGAGCGAGGTTATCATTCCCATCGGATTTGGGAATGATCTGGAAGGAAGTCGCCCGTGCTCTTTCACAGCAACCACCGCGGCATTTACCTGAAGTGATGTAGGGAAATCACGAGGAACCTAAATCAGGATGGCCGGACACATTCGGGTCCTCCCGAATGCGAGTCCAGTGTGCTAACCACTGCGCCACTTTGCTCCGTGTGTGGTGGGGTCCTTTTGAATCGTCGACTTAACCTGCGGCATATTGGGGTTGGGTGGGAAAGGAGGAAAGTGTGGACAAATTTGCTTGGGTCAGGGCTGAGATGGCAACTGCAGATAACAACGGCGACTTGAAGTCCTTAGACGCAGCTGTTTAATCATGTGGGGTAGTGGCTTCTTGTTTCTATTTGACTGTCTGTGGATCACGTTGATTTGAGTCGGCTCTCTTTCTTTGTCGTAGTTACTAACAGCTTTTAAGGATCTGTGCAAAGACTACAAAACTGCGTATGTAAGAATCATAGACATACGCAAATAAAGAGGAATGTTAAATACAACACTTAGAAACAGATACAAGAAGATCACTTAATCAAGTAATGTAACCTCATTGAAATAGCGGCAAAGTGTGCTTAAACTGTTCAGCGCTTATATACTATTGGGTCAACAGCCTGTACTTAGTCAACAGTAGAAAATTTCCCATTTTTTATTACCAGTGCACAAGAAACCGAAAGCGAGAGGGCGAGAGACTCTGTCACACGATGCTCCGGCACCTGAGCGGCAGCATGGATGACGTGGCGGTTCGGCCGCGGGCGTACTTTTGAGCTGTCATCGTTACCGTGTGTATTAATCGACTTGTCACGACTAGCGGGCAACGAGACGCTTGAATGGTTTGTACGTTGGAAACCGCCAGCCTTCCCTAAACTTCTCAGGCTTCATCACTCGCCGCGCGTGGTAGCCGCTCGGTCTCGGGCGCCTTACCACGGTTCGCGCGGCCCCCCTCGTCAGAGGTTCAGTCCTCCTTCGGGCGTGGGTGTGTGTCTTGTCCTTAACGTAAGTTAGTTTAAGTTAGATTAAGTAGTGTGTAAGCCTAGGGACCGATGACCTCAGCAGTTTAGTCCCGTAGGAACTTACCACCACCACACCACCTTCATCACTCACGCACATTTCGGTAGCATGGGGCCTAAACTGTAGATGCGTGTAGCTCAGAGGCTGATCGTCCCATTTCAGAAATGCGTTAGTTTCGTCACGTTGGTTGGCAAATGGTTCAAATGGCTCTGAGCACTATGGGACTCATGTGCTGAGGTAATTAGTCCCCTAGAACTTAGAACTAGTTAAACCTAACTAACCTAAGGACATCACTAACATCCATGCCCGAGGCAGGATTCGAACCTGCGACCGTAGCGGTCTTGCGGTTCCAGACTGCAGCGCCTTTAACCGCACGGCCACTTCGGCCGGCTCACGTTGGTCCAAAACGTGAACGCTACTGCTCGCATTAGATGCTTTTTAAAATCTCAGCTGCGAATGAAAACAGTGTACAGACCAAAGTGGCACTAATTTCTACAGGCAATTTGACTGTGTCTTTTGCAGGAGTTTTCGAAGGACCACTCCGGGACGTTGACTGGTCAGGCAGCGACGCATCTAACGGACAGTTTCGCTTTGTGGGCGTCTCCCTGCTATTACAAAAATTTTCTTTTAATGGGAATGGCCATCTTAAGGAAAATTAGTAACCCTTAAATGCAACTACTGACAAGAAAAAATAAGGGAAAATGTTACCTCATCACCTATCTATCACCACTATCTATTTATCATCTCCCGCCATCCCCACGTCACACACGAAAACCGATACGCCAATTTGGGCACTCATTATTTATTGAATTTTCTGAAATAAATTTTAGACTCAAGAGCTTGGTAGTCTATAATCTAAGTAATGATGAAGTTTCGTTGCCATCTTTTGAGTAGGTTTCTTCACACTCTCGGGTCCTATCCTTGTCCGTATTATTTTGCTGTCACACTTTGTAACATTAAGCTCTCCTCCATCCCTGTCGGTTTCCTCTTGATTCTCATTCTGCCCAGTGAATCTTTGGCAGCTTCGACCTGAAATGTACCCAACTGAAAATCTCGGTTGTTAAAATTTGTTTCTTCCAAATCTCTTTCTCTCAGATCCAGCGTCTTCTGGTTGACTTGCAATATCCGATCTATCTATCTTCCCTGGTCGATCCTACGGATGTAGCCAAAGAAAACAGGCCTCTTCGTTGAGATGTCAGAGGGAATTTGTGATCAGATAAATAACTGTTCGTTATTATCCATATGAGGCCCATATAAACTGTTTCCAACTTTTGCACTGCCATAAAGACTTGCATAGTCCCGTGTTGTTTCAGTTATCGAAAATATCGGAAACTTCTACCTCACTACTTTTTTTGACGACAGGAAACGCTATGTACAGCTATCTTTGCAATGCAGTTAAAGTAAAGAAGTCGGATACAGCGCGATGCATCATACAAGACCACCCCACTTGTACTAAACCTCCAGAAACGTCTCAATTTAGACACCGAGTCCGTAGAGGATGGTACAAGAGCCGTACAGAATGACTGGCCGCGCTTTTCCATCCGAGTTTTGCGGAGAGTAAGGCAATCCGTCCTGGGACGTCGTTTACGGTTCTTTCTATCTGTTGTGCCGAGAAGTTCACGAAGTTTATGTCTCTCGCAGAAGCATTATCAGCCGGCCGCGGTGGTCTAGCGGTTCTAGGCGCTCAGTCCGGAACCGCGCGACTGCTATGGTCGCTGGTTCGAATCCTGCCTCGGGCGTGGATGTATGTGATGTCCTTGGGTTAGTTAGGTTTAAGTAGTTCTAAGTTCTAGGGGACTGATGACCACAGATGAGTCCCATAGTGCTCAGAGCCATTTGAACCATTTTTTGAAAGCATTATCAGCGCGGTCGGTTTTCTGTAAAATGTAATTCTACTTCATGTGATTATAACTGATGATAAGGATAGCTACATTATTCGTAATAATTTTCAAAAGGGATGCCATTGTGATATACGTATTAACTAAACACCATAAACTGATAATATCGACAGAACTAATAATGAAGGAATGAAAACTAACGATTTCCTGAGAACTATTTCTTACGACAAAATTACACTACTGGTCATTAAAATTGCTACACCAAGAAGAAATGCAGATTATAAACGGGTATTCATTGGATAAATATATTATACTAGAACTGACATGTGATTACATTTTCACGCAATTTGGGTGCATAGATCCTGAGAAATCAGTACCCAGAGCCGGCCGGAGTGGCCGAGCGGTTCTAGGAGCTACAATCTGGAACCGCGTGACTGCTACGGTCGCAGGTTCGAATCCTGCCCCGGGATGGATGTGTGTGATGTCCTTAGGTTAGTTAGGCTTAAGTAGTTCTAAGTTCTAGGGGACTGATGACCTCAGAATTAAGTCCCATAGTGGCCAGAGCCATTTTTACTTTTGACCTGTAGGCTTCTGCTAATATCTGCATTCGAAAAAGCAACTTTTAGAAGCAAATATTTATTTAGCAATATTATTTGCTTCGTGCCAGAACAGCTGTGCTGACGTAATGGGCGTTCTCATGTCTAGCGACAGCGTCTCACGCCACCGCCCACTGGAAACGCCGTGGTTCTCCCACTCAGTTAGCGTGGGAACTGAAATCTTACGCTCAACTGTGTGCATTCTGCCGTACCGCTTTATTCACTGAATGCTACATGATACCTGCAGACTCGATACAAAATTGTAAAAGTGGAAAATAAGAAAATAAAATGTGGCTCGAATATAAGGAGTACCTCTCAATCTTCAGTAGTGGACGGTACATCCTGTCTGGTGTAAGCTGCACACTCTGCCAACAGTCCTCGGGGGCAGCGTGCATGTATTCTCGCTTAACGTCAGTAAGGGCTGTCAGTGTCCGAGGTTGCCTACGCAACTGATGTACACCACAGCGACGTCAGCTGAAGACTCGGGCATCGTCCTGAGCCACAAAGCGGAGACCTGCCTCGTAGTGGTCGCCCGTAATCAACAACACCATCTGCCAGCCCCTACCTACAAATAATGGCGTATAGGCGTTCCGAGAAGAATGAAACAACTCCACGCTGCCCTTCTGGAGCCCACGGGGAAGGCTGGGTCGACCCAGACAGTGCCATCAGCTTCGTCTCACAGACGTACACTGCGAACAATGCTAACCCCCTCCCGCCTCCCAGCAACGCCGTGGAAGGCGACACCAAGACAAGATCTGGAATGTAAACTGTACCAATGGCGTCTGGTCCTCTTCACCGATGAATGCAGGTTTTGTCCGACAACCCATTATCGTCATAGGACGTTGAGGCGCACTATTGGCCAGAATTCTGAAAACCTGACCAAAGTTTCAAAACTGCTCCACTATGGGCTAAAATAGGTGAATGATGTTTCTGATCCTAGTGGTACCGATTTTTATATCGAAGTTTAAAAATTCAAAAGGCGGATCAAACATAACAAAAAGAATTTGGAAAAAATTAATAATGTGAACAAAAAATATTTTCGGTGAAGATTTATAATTTAGTGGTAACTATGTTACAAAACTGCCTCTATTACCGCTTTTATTATAGAAAATATATGTGTAAAAAAAAGTGAAAGTTTTATCAGTCTTCTTAGTCTTCTTCCTCTTGTGCTTCTTGTTCTTCATCTTCATTTTCTTCTTCAACTTCTCCCTGACCAACGTTTGCTTCCTGCTCATCATCCTCAGCATCTGATACCTCTCAATCCTCTGCAGCAGGCACCGAGAGAGCAGCACCATCTGACGACAAAGTTTCCACTTTCCTCAGAGATGGTTTCGACGAAGAAGCCATACAGGAATCGAGTGTTGCCAGAAATCTCCGAAACACATCGTCCATTTTTTTCACGGGAGAAGACTTTCGGACAGAGCTTGGGCGATATTGGCTTATTAGTTTGTTTGTTGGTTACTGTGCATCTTGCGACAGCTGACCGATTGGTAAAATTGTAGTAATCATATTTTTATTTTGTAATAGCTTATTAGCAATCTTCTAGAAACAGCAGTTGAAGACATGCACGGATAAACAGGCTAACCCTCAAATGCCTGAACTTAGAGATAAATTGACACTGGTTTCATTCCTTGCAATATTTAGGGGTGAGACCAATGCCAATTTTGATAGTTCCCGTACCTAGCAACAGATCAGAACACTTATCTCTAAGCATTTACATTTGAGGATTATCTCGTTTTCCGCGCATGTCTTCAATTGAATGATTATGTGTGCATACCTGCATGTGTGTTTTAATCGCACTTTAGTAAAATTTTCATTTCTATTTTCTCAGTGTAAGTAACGGCATTTTGCAACTGTCGCTTAAAAAATAGTTCAAAGTCGGAGTTGCGGCTACCAGCTGGATTTTAAGGCTGAGTCGCCAATATTACAGTACACACTTAAGGAAGGATTGAAACAGGAGGCGACATATCGTGAAATCTAAAACTCATCTCTTTTTTCACTCGCGTTTTACAATTTCTTTGCTTCTATTCCAGTAAGAAGTTAATTAACAAAAACCAGTTATTATCAAATGACTCAATATTGCCATAAGTGTTCCTGATAAAGTATATACCGTCCGGAACAGCCTCCATTTAAAAACATTTCGATCTGATTTCGCTGAGCAAAACATTTCATTCGAATGACGCAGTACTTTCCAGCCCCGCTATGTCTGCGCGGTCACAAATGAATGCCGCGTCGGACTCGAAATTCAGGGTTCGGAATAAAGAGCTGTCCGCTTCTAAGACCGGGATTCAATAGTACCAACATTGCTCTAGACAACCTATTAAACGAAACTTCTCAGCTCCGATTTTTTAAAATTTATAGCGCCTTTTTGAGGATTCTGGTCCAGTATGAGGCGACCAGGTACTGAAGCACTTCTCAGACGTGCAGTCCCAGGTATTAGCTGGTTCAAATGACTCAGAGCACTATGGGACTCAACTTCTGAAGTCATCAGTCGCCTAGAAGTCAGAACTACTTAAACCTAACTAACCTAAGGACATCACACACATCCATGCCCGAGGCAGGATTCGAACCTGCGACCGTAGCGGTCTTGCGGTTCCAGACTGTAGCGCCTAGAACCGCACGGCCACTCCGGCCGGCCCAGGTATTAGTAGTGAGGTAGGTCAGTCATGTTTTGTAGCTGATTTTTCAGTAGTGCTATTTAAGCTGACACTTCGTTTGGTAAGATCACTTAAGGCGTTTACAAGTTATTAATTTTTAAAGGGGGGAGGTTAATTTACATCTTCTGTTAATTCGACGTAATTTGCATAATGTGCCGCAATGTTGATTCCGAGGGCTAAAAACGCATTTAAGTACAAAATAAATTGCAAAACGACTAGTGTAACGTCAATATCAGATAACAGACTGCAGTAGCTATCTGTAAAGGTATAGGTTAATTTTAAAATACGTAACAGGAAATAATGCTAAGTTTGATCAGATCACTGAATAAGATGTAGATGAGCAAAAAACTAAGCACCCTTGAAAAAGACTAATGGCGCCATCGAAAAACTGATGAAATTGTAATCCTAATTCACGTATGACGCAATAGCGATAAGTGTAATGCAGTGTTTATTCGTTAACAAAATAGTAACACAGTAATGCGATAGGTCTGTAACTGTCCACTTGACATTAAATTAGCCAAATAAATTTAAAAATCATCCACTCACTTCATTAAGCTCTTTTCTACGCTGATAGTGTACAAACAGAAGTAGGTCGCACTTTTCTTTTGAATTAAGTTGGCGTTCTGGGATGTATGTTCATTCCAGCGTTCTCTCCGCTTCTCGGTGACATTGAAAATTTCTGTGGTCCAAAGATGGCTTGCATGACTTTAGCTGTATAGCTGGAGGGTTGCGGAAAGCCCTACTTACAAGTGAGTTCTTATAGGACTGTCTTCCTAAAATTTACTACTTGGCAGTTGTTCTTCTGACATCCGGAGCAGCAATATGGGACAGAACATGCAACCACGGAATGGAAGCAGATCTGACAGTGCCTCTCGGTCTCATTCACACGTTGTTGTATGTACGCTGTTTTCCCACTGAGGGCATCTATATTGAGCAGCCGAGAACAGAAGTGGAATTGCACCACTGAGTCGCCCATCTGCATTTGTGCCCCAGTTATTTCCGGATATTTTTTGGAGAAGATTTCCGCTTGAGTCAGGCTTCTTCGACACGTTCGCGCAGTGCTGTTTAAATGTCAGTATCTGAAATGAAATGATCGTGTGGCATTGTTGGCCGGCAGGC
Organism: Schistocerca serialis cubense; assembly: GCF_023864345.2. Lineage (NCBI taxonomy): Eukaryota > Metazoa > Arthropoda > Insecta > Orthoptera > Acrididae > Schistocerca > Schistocerca serialis. The sequence goes on along the minus strand of NC_064644.1, from coordinate 606,457,154 downwards.
CCCATGCGGGGAAGTTCGGCCGCCGTAGTGCAAGTCCTTTTTTTTTAGTTGACGCCACTTCAGTGACTTGCGAGTCAATGAAGATGAAATGATGATAGCCACACAACACCCAGTCATCACGAGGCAGAGAAAATCCCTGACCCCGCCGGGAATCGAACCCGGGACACCGTGCGCAGGAAGCGAGAACGCTACCGCAAGACCACGGGCTGCGGACTGTCAGTATCTGATCGAGGTTGACACCGATATATTCACTTATGAGAAACTTGGACCACATCAAGTAACACTAGTAAGCTTCCTGCATGCGTATTTGTTATGCAGATGGAATGCTGTCACCTCTGTTTTATTTGCATTTAGCTGGAATCTGCATCTGCAGATGACCTCATTAATATGGCGAGGTCATTTGATAGTGTACTCTCTTAATTTTAGACAACATGGTTTGAATTCCGTCAGCGATCTGTTACAAATACCAATTACAATTATTTTATTTTATCAATCGGTACTCTCATAACGCTTGATATCTTTGTTCTGACACCTACATACAGTATTTTCTTGGGGCTAGTAGATCTGACAATGGTCATCATAGGCGGGGATCAATAACTAGATGATGCACCTTCACGATCAAGGGCTAGGATTAAAGACAGTTAAAGTCAGATTCTGCCTTCTTTGTTCGTAGTTTGTTACCAAATGCTACCCCCTGCTATTTGACAGATTTTCTTCAATGTTCGGACCGAATCTAGATAATTGAAGCTGCTGCTGTTGTGGTTGTGTTCGGTTCGAAGACTGGTTTGATGCAACTCATCTATCATGTGAAAGCCTCTCGATATCTAAATCTAACACATCGCCGGCCGGGGTGGCCGTGCGGTTCTAGGCGCTACTGTCTGGAACCGCGGGACCGCTACGGTCGCAGGTTCGAATCCTGCCTCGGGCATGGATGTGTGTGGTGTCCTTAGGTTGGTTATGTTTAAATAGTTCTAAGTTCCAGGGGACTGATGACCTCAGAAGTTAAGTCCCATAGTGCTCAGAGCCATTTGAACCATTTTTTTCTAACACATCCATTTGAACCTGCTTACTGTCTTGAAGCTCTGGTCTCTTTCTACAATTTAATCCCCTATATCTCCACTGCCAAACTGACGATTCCTTGACGTCTGACAATGGTTCTGTCGATTGATGCTTTTTTTTAGTGAAGTTATGCCATAAATTTCGTTTGTCCTCGACTCGTTTCAGTAAATCGCACTTAGTTATTCAATGTACCCACCTAATCTTCAGCATTTTTCTATACCGCATTTCGAAAGCTTCTGTTCTCTTCTTGTCTGTTTATTCGTAAAGTTTACTTCCGATCAAAGTTATACTCCAGACAGTTACCTTCAAAAAAGACTTGGTAACATTCAACCTTACATTTTACGCCAGCAATTTTTTGTTTACTACTGCCAGTCTGTATTTTATCCCTCTCCACAACTGTCATCGTCAGTTATTTTGCTGTGCGCGTAACAAAGCTTATCTATTGCTTCTGGTGTCTCATTTCCTATGTTCTTTAGCATGGCCTGATTTAATTCGACTACATTGCGTTACCCTCGTGTTACTTTCGTTGATGACCATCTTATCCTTTCGAGACACTACGCATTCTGTTCAACTATTCTTCCGAGTCCTTTGCCATCTCTGACAGAATTACTATGTCATCGACAAGGATCAAGGTTTATGTTTCTGCTACTTGGACTCTATTTCCCTTTCCCAATTCCTCCTCGGTTTTCTTTACAGCTTGCTCAATGTACGGACGTAATAGCACCGAGGCCTCGATACAGATCTCTCTCAGTCTCTACGGGGACGAAAGTGGTAGCTTCTGTGAAGGTTTTATTCGTTTCCGGTGGTGTGTGCGTGTTGTCGCCGTCCTCAGTTTATTTGGTGGTTCGGTCCCAAGGTTCCGGCGCGGCGTCTCGCGCGGTCCAGGGTTGCGCAGCGCAGGGTCGCTCCCTGCTCTGCCCCCGCGACCTGCCCCTACGCTATTGATCTGCCGCCGACGGCAGCGCCGCGCGCGGCCGTCCCGGAAGGCTGCTGAGCCGCTGAGCGCGAGGCGAGGCGGCAGTGAGCGCGGGACGCGCCATGCGGCAGGTGGAGGCGGAGGTGGAAGCGGAGGTGTGCTCGCAGTGACGGCAGCAGCAGGCGCGGCGGCAGACGCACCGGCGGGCGACCACTGGCAGGTCAGTCAGGAGCCGCGCCACCGCCACCCAAAGGAGACGTTCGTCCTATGTAAAGAGCGCCTGCAAACCGGAAGAGTGTCATCGATTGTCTGTACGAGTGAACATGTTTTCGCCTTTAGGAAGAGATATTGTCGCCCTTGTGAAACCGAAATATCATTCTTGTTATACCACTAACTGTGGTGTCCCTAACGGAAGTGTGGGTCGCCTGGCTGCATTATGTCCCTTTTTTCTTTTCTTTTTTTTAATGTATGCTACAGTGTCAGCACGTATCTTGCAATAACTGGAGTTACTGATGCGTGGTGTTGTCGCAAACGCTTGCGCACTGTTATGTATTGTACCTTGTAGATCTTTTTATACGAGCATAATGCGGTGTAATTTGTCTACGAACACATATTGTTCGTATTTAATCTTTGCAGATCAGCATCAGACAAACTTCCTCGCTCGTGACACCCGTCCCGCCCCCCCCCCCCTTCAAATATCGTATGTATGTCGCAGAATTTTAACAATACTTTTCTTTGGCTAACGGATCCTAAGCTACATACTGCGTTTGGCAATTGCAACTCACTTCTGTAGATCGGTATTGGTTTAGCCTACCTCAGTAACTGGAAACGTTGAAGCAACTCTATTTTTAGTAAGATATTTTCCTTGAACCTCTACAAAGTCGTTTAAGTGACAATTCTTCTTCTTTTCGAGAAAGAAAACCTTCAGTAAGTATTGCTACTGTGCATTATGCAGGTATGTGTCGTCCTTTCTAGAAACTATTGCTTTACAAGATTCTATAAATCGGGCCTAGTCCAACAATCAGTGATCGTTGCTTTCGGTCCAGGGAGTTGTTTTGATAGTTGGGTAAGGCAATCTACAGATCATGGGTCTATAAGGGAATACCTCCTGCGATATGACCTTGTTGAATAACGAAATGTGGTGTCAAACCAATCGTTGGGTTGACATAGCGATCATTATGAATGTCTTATGCAGCAATTTAACAGACTATGAATACAGTTCTGTCTCACCAATAATATTTATTATCTTTTTAGCGTCAAACTTTCTAGTTTGTGAAATGTTAACATGTGAACCGTGTGTTATTTTTATCAGACTGCCGTGCTAAACTGCGTGCAATTAGAGTAAGACGTTCTTCGGAGTCGATGTCCACCAGAAAAAAAGTGCACTGAATTCCGGCGTATATTCTGCGCGGAAATATCATCATATCGATGATTTTGCAAAATTTTACAGGTGAAGCAAAATCAGTTTCTAAAAAAATATGTAATGTGATATAGATAAAATTGCTAGATATCTAACTATGCAGTTGTAACCTAGTTATTGATTGCTCTTAGAGATCCATGCACTTTCAAATCTCTCTTTAGTAACGGGGTTACTAATTACTGGAATTAAGAGTTTTAACAGACAGATGGAGTTTCGGGGATTTCATTGTCTATCATCGATATGTAGCCAGGGGCGCTTTCCTCGCGACCTGTATTGTGTTGAACTGGGGACCTAGAAACGAGGGAGAGGCTTCATCCCCGCCTTAGCCCTCAGTTGTTCACAACCCCACAGCAGGATACACCAATCCACTCAGCCCACCGCGGCCCCGCACCGAACCCAGGGTTATTGTGCGGTTCGACCCCCAGTGGATTTCCCCTCCCCCCCCCCCCCCTTCTCTCAGGGAATGTCTCACACCAGACGAGTGTAACCCCATATGTTTGCATGGTAGAGTAATGGTCAGTGCGTCAGACCGCACGGCTAACCGCGCGGGCTCGCGGCGTGTGGTGAGCTGTAGCTTTACTCATGATGATAACAAGTATTCCATTAAAGTACGTCTATAATGGTGTTATACTGAATCTGCACTGTCAGCCGCTGATAAAACACAAACCAGACAGTAGCAGCTGCAAATGCGTTCTCTATCAAATTTAAGCGTAATAACAAATCTTATGATATGCAAAAGTTCCAAACGCGTAAATGGCTCTGAGCACTATGCGACTTAAAACTTCTGAGGTCATCAATCGCCTAGAAGTCAGAACTACTTAAACCTAACTAACCTAGGGACATCACACACATCCATGCCCGAGGCAGAATTCGAACCTGCGACGTAGCGGTCGCCCGGTTCCAGACTGTAGCGCCTAGAACCGCACGGCCACTCCGGCCGGCTCGAAACGCGTAGTTCAATGTTTGTATGACTAACGAAGAACACATGATGTAATAAAATTATGTGACTAGTCACGGCCATAAATACGTAGCCGACAGAGAAGAAGCAATATGGCTCAAAAGTGTAAGAGGTAGACTTTAAGCGCCTCACAAGCTGTGGAACAAAGTGGCGCTCTAGCCGCCGACTTGCCACCGTCCGCATGTCGCCCCTGCGAGCACGCAAAGAGCCAGACAGCGGCGCGGTGCATTGTAACAGGGGCGGCAATTAGCGCCGAAAAGCTGGCCGGCAGCGTCGTTAGTGCGCTCGGCTGAAAGCTGAAAGCCGGCCGCCTGCCTCAGTGGCTTCTATTCTGTCTCGCCAAACACTGCACGCAACTTCACGAACTTCAACTACAGTCATTTCTTCAGCGACGCTTCCGCCTCTTACGCTTCATTCAGTCATTCCCGCTAATAGTTACCTGGTTAATATCAGTGGAGAGAATACATTAAATTTAAATTAAATAATTTCAAATACCGTCTAATATTATTCGGCTAATTGTGGATCCGAGGCTGCACGGATAACGTAGAAACCTCTGGTAATCCAAAATACACATTTTTTACCGTAAACTGCTATTTACTATATCCACGAAACATGCCACATGTCACATACGAAAGCCCATTGCATTACTTACACGTTACTTGCCGGAAGCTGACAACTTATTAACAAAATCACCCTTAAAACACACTGCATTTCTCATCACTTACTTTCGGTTCATTTTTGGAAAAATAGATATCTATTTTTTTTTCCATTCATTTTCTTCCTGACGAAGGTTCTCAATTTCCGTAGAGTCAGTACGTCGGCAAAGTTCTGACACCCAGTAGATCCAAGATTCTTGTCATAAAGACATCCCTTTCGCACGAACGTTATAGGTAAACATGGCGTTAGGCACTATAGCAGCGGATACTCTCAGTTCATTTGCGACTTTTGACGGGATCAGTCCAACCAGGTGTGCATCGACAGTCTGGTATCTGCCACTGACGTGCTGCAGGTTCACAACACCTGCACTGTTGTTGCCTTCAGTCCGGGAACAGATCTGATGCAGCTCAGCGGCTTAGCTTATCCTATGCGAGTCTCGACATGACCGCGATAACCTGCATCCTTACTGTGTTCAAGCCTCGGCCTATCTCTGTAATTTCATGCCTCCTTTCTTACCAAATTAACTATTAATTGATGTCTCAGGATGTGAAATGAGGTCGCTTTAGCCTAAATTTAAAATTCCCAGTCTTGGTTTTATTATATTTTATTTGAGCAGCTTTACTGCCACTAACAGATCTATTTAACAAGAGAAAAATATAAACAAAAGAATGTCATAATTTGTGAAAGATGAACATATTTCATACATCTCACGATATGTCTCATTAACCGAGTCTTTCACTTACTCCAATTGTTCCATAAAGTTCTTTTCTCCCGAGTTAGATCCAGTATCTGTTCCTTAGTCACTCGATTTATTCATGTGGTCTTCAGCCTTCTTCTGCAACACCACATTACAAAACCTATTTTCTTATCTGTATTGTTTATCATATACATGTGACTTCCCTTCATCGTTTAGCTTTTCATACTGCTGTCATCGCCTCCTAATGTAATTTCCCTATTATCACTTGACATGATTCGACTACACTTCACACCCATGTTTTACTGTTATTGATGTTCATCGAAAATATCAGACGTAATGACAAATGCGGCGGGTGGTTATTTATCTATTTATTTATTTATTTATTTATTTAACCTGGCAAGATTAGGGCCATCAGGCCCTCTCTTACATCTAACCAGGCATTCTACTTATTTTACATTCATATGTTTTAGTAGGCATGTTAAACTACATCTAGTACAAAAAGTGAAATAAACAATTTGAAAGGTACACCTGGAAAAATACATACATATAGAGTTTATGTTCTTAGGTCACAAGTACTGTTATAATTAGACATTATTGAAGAGACAGATTTTAGATAGGAGTGCCGGCAGCAGGGAGTATGAGGGAGACTCATGGTGATGGGAGGAGAAGAATAGAGACATGATGAAACATAATTAAGGAAATACAAAGGAAAAGAAGATTGCGTGGCTAATAGAGAAAGATGAAGAGGAAGGCATCTCAGGAGCAAGATAGGAGACGCTAACTTTGCTATTTGACAGATGAGGGGATTGTCCTTGTACATTAATTTTGTGGAGAACTTTTAAGTCGTACACGAGGCGCAGATCGGTCCTGGAAAGCGCAGGCCGATTCTCGGCTGAGTTTCGCTCGTCTGCGATCGTGAAGTCGGCGCCCGCCGCCCGCGCATCCCCGCACGATACGGCACCCAGCTTGCTTTTCGTCTCAGCGGGAGTGACTAATCGTTCAGCAGTACCACCATCGTGAGATCTCGCTGTTTAGCGCCAACAGGTTTAAATCCGTCCACATTTCTGTAACGCCTGCAGTTTCCCAATTTAAGTTTATCTCAAGACACAGGAAACCTTTTCTCCTATATTGTTGGTGTTGTGATATTGTTTGTTATCTGTGATGGACTGTGACTTGGAGACTACGACTGTTTGTGATCTGAATGACAAACTAAAACAATTTACTGTGGCCGTTACTTTTCATTTTCTTCTGTAACAAGTTCATAAAGAGTTCAGAGCTGTGCCGAAGAACGCTTCTCGCCGACTCCTAGCGTGCGGCCCCCTTTGCAAATGCGCCGAACTTCCCCACGTGCGTCTCTTAAAGGCTGGAAGTGTTGTGAATAGCCACAAATGATTTGATTCGTTCGTCCCATGTCATATCCTTCCGCAGCGTTACTATGAGATAGAAGGTACTTAATGTGTACGGCAGAGCACAGATATTTACAATGCTGTAATCAGATACAGCGGGTATATTGCCATGGTTACCCGCTCTATCTTGGATGTATGAACAGTGGACTCGCATTCTATAGGAAAACGGTTCAAACCCTCATCCTGATTTAGATTTTCCATAATTTCCCTAAATCGCTTCAGGCAAATTCCGGGATGGTTGCTTTGAAAAGGCACGGCCGATTTCGTTCCCCATCCTTTCCCAATCCGTTGGGACCGATCACCTCGCTGTTTGGTCTCCTCCTTCCAACCAACCTAGTATATATATATATGCACATGTAAGGCGAGCAGTAATTGGCCGAACCGTCTGGCACCGCTCGCTGTCTACGCTGTCGGCGGCGCCTGGTGGGGGCTTCCCCTGCAGACGCCGACTCTCTCACGAGCGGCCCGTACACCCGCTGCCGGACAGCCAGGACAGTCCAGTTATTTCCTCAACTGTTCGCTACTCCGAAAAAGAAAGTAAAACATTGCCCTTTGTATTTTTTAAATGCTTGTCAAAAGTACTTATTACCGTTTGGAGTGAAACAGTTTTCTTAGCGGTGATCGGAACACTCTTCATATGAAACCCAAAGCTCCAGAGTAGATCACCTTCACGTGCCTCCGCATGGAAGCATCGGCTGACGGAGTGGGGCTTCGGTTTATACGCAGCTGGTGTCTCTCACTCTGGAGCGAAGACCTGGCCGACGGCTGAGTGTGCTGGTGACATTCCACCACGGCCAAAGGCGTAAATAGTCGATTGTATTCTGACATATGAATCTCAAAAGCCAGAAACCTATCGCTAACCAGAAACAACAACATTAAACTATTAGGCATCACTAGAGAAGCAACGTAATGATGGCTTGACACCGAATGAAAATTTCGCGTTGATTCTACAGTAACGCTGCTGCACACACATCACTCAATAGGCCAATCGTCGAACACGTTGCCTCTTAATGGCTGACATCTCCCGTCCAAATAAAACTCATACTATAAACCGACTCAGAATATTTGTAGTAGCCACCAGAACGACAAACTAGACGAGCAATACACTTTACTAAGAATTAGCCGCCATAAAACCACTAAAATATTAATCAAATTGACTTCAAAAATAGGAAAAAACAATTCATAAAGAAACGAATAGAAATATTACTAAAGACGGATATCTACACGAACAGCGACTCCAAATTCCCCTACATCGCTGACACACAACATGCCAATGTGACAGGCACTCACAAGACCGCCGCACAAATCAAATTTCAACTACTACGAGAAAACCAACACGACATGTATACCAGTATCAAAGTTGAACATAACCCAGCCCTAGGTGAAGTGTTGCTGGGAAGCAAACGCCACGAATGTGAATCACCCCCTCAGATAACATAAAAAAACGGAATTTTCAAATGTAAATAACGCCGATTTTGTATGTATAAAAAACGGTACCCTAACAGTATACCATCTGCGGCGAAGACAGACGCTTGACTTCTATCGTCGTCCTGTGATGCCATATGGGGTTAGGAATGAAACATAAGGAACGAAAAACAAAGCAAAAAACAAAGGTTGCGCCGACTGTCCAACTCTTACATTCATCTCATTTTCCACCTTTTTCGCAGAGTTTATTACAAACTTAGGAAGCTTCATGTCACTATTATGCCTTTCCGGAAACTTTCTACGGCTGTGAAACTAAATACATAAATATATTTTGAAAAAATGCTTGTTTCATTATCGTATAGGTAAATTACACTACGAGCATTGACCACCTAGCAAAATACATTAAATTGCCTGGCAGATTAAAACTGTGTGCCCGACCGAGACTCGAACTCGGGACCTTTGCCTTTCGCGGGCAAGGTCCCGAGTTCGAGTCTCGATCGGGTACACAGTTTTAATCTGCCAGGAAGTTTCATATCAGCGCACACTCCGCTGCAAAGTGAAAATCTCATTCTAGCAAAATACATGTCTGAGTACTGCCACTTTGTTCTCTTAATGTTGATGGTTTTTGCGGGCGGCATCTTTAATCTAGCAATTATTTACTGCGTTTCTTCTGCCAAAAAAATCACCTATCCTGTACATAATCCACATGCCCGTAGTTTCTAGTTATCGTGCTAAGGTCTGGTACCATGCCGGTCGCTTCTCAGAAATGTAGGAAAACAGGATGTACCGCACTGCCTACGTTCGCAGTATCGTGCGAATCTAACACACAGCGATTAATATGAACGATGCTTTGCATATTTTTGGTGCGCTATATATTGTACGAACCTTCGTCCCACGTAAAATTCATGTTTATCTCCATTATGGGGACGGAGGTAATGTGGTTATGTAATATTATGCTTCACGCTTGTACACGCGTCCCAGTGCAAATAAAAAATTACGCAAAGGATTTTTATATGACGTAAATACGTAATTAACTGGATAATCGCAGAACGTTGAGTTCCAGCTGATCTGTAAACTTATAAAATGCAGATAAACGGAAGGGATGGCGTCTTGAAAAGAAATTGTAACATGAACACCTACAAAAGTAAAAAAATGGAATGGGATGTAGTTGAATTAAATCAGGCAATGCTAGGAGAATTAGATTAGGAAATGAGACACTAAAATTAGTTATTATCTGGGTAGAAAAATAAGTGATGACGACCGAAGTAGACAAGATATAAGATAGAGATTGGCAAAAACAAGAAAAGTATTTCAGAGAAACAGTGATTTGGTTAAATCTAATGTACATAAATTTAAATATTTTCCGTTAGTTGTGGTCCACAGCTTCGATAAAGTTCATACATGACATCATGTAACACTCTGAGCTGATTCCTTAACGTGGACGGGTATCTCTCGAGGACCATTTTCCGGCGCTGCTTGGGTTAACAGCAGGACTTACATTGGTAAACAAAAGGAGCAAAATGTCAAAACGTCGACTGAAAACTGTATAGGTAGTAAACAGACTTATATAGTATACTTGCGTATTCTATTCCACAAGTACGTTTACTCATTATAGAGTTTCCAGTCATACAGTTTCCAGTCGACTTTTTTACTCTATACTTCTTTTATGACGTCATTATATTCCACTGTAACTTTTTAACGGAAGGTGAGCTGGAAAACGGTATCTGACCGAAACGGCTAGCATATTAAAGAATGCTGTTAACAACAGCTTACGGTGTTACATCACATCATTTCTAAAACAAATTAAAATGTTAGGAAGTCTGTCCTAAAGCTATTTATTCGGAGTGAAGCCTTGTACGGAAGTGTAACGTGGCTTGTAGAGTTATGACAAGAAGAAAACAGATGCTTTTGAAATCTGATGCTAGAGGGAAATACTGAAGATTAGAGGCATAGATCGAATAAGTAATGAAGAGGTACTGAATTAGAAAGAAAAGAAATTCGTTACACGCTTAAATAAAAGGAGGGGTCGGTTGACAGGTCATATCAAGAGACATCAAGAAATTATGAGCTCGGTAATGGAGAGAAGTGTAAGGTTGGTAGGAACTGTAGGGGGAATTCAGTAAGACTACAGCAAGCAGTTTCAAATAGATGTAGATTGCAATAGAGCTGAAAAGACTTGCATGGCTTGGACTAGCGTGAAGAACTGCATCAAAGCTGTTTTCCGACTGAACACCACAACACCGACATCCCAATTCTAGTATTATTGAAACAAAAATTTTTTTATTGTTCATATCCTATCTTGTTTCAGCTGTGATGCCATTATCAGTTGGCACACTTTATATTTTATTAGACATAGATATCATATGAGTTTCGTCACTTGACGATCTTCAGTGTGTGAGAGTTAAGGACTGAGCCTAATATAATAGCTGTTCATTGCCGAAAGAAAAAAAAAAAACTGGAGTAGGGATACAGCACAAAGCGATGTGGAAGATGATATTGGCCGCAGCTTCGTAGAAGGAACCACTCCTGCAGTTACCACGTGTCATTCACACAAGCCATGGAATTCAAACACAAATAAATATCCATTGTCAAAACCACTTCACCATCTCGCACGAAAGGGCTTCCTTCTCTGTCTAGCTTACTGTTTCGGAAATGAGTTGTAGTGTGCCCCTTTCTTTGCGCCGGTTGTTCTAGGATAGGTAGAGGAGGAGGTACAGTTAAATGATACTTACAACATCACAGGTTACTCTGGACAAATTCTAGCCTCACGAAAACTAAACAGGCAATGCGTTCAGAAATATCAACTACTTTATTGCACGGCTGGTTAGAAATATTTGAATTTCACTGAGGCCGCAGCCCATACAAATTTTCTGTATGATAACGGACTGTAGCACTGGCTGTTAGTGTCTGGGTTAAAATTCCCCTTCCTTCTACATTCATCGCTACTGCGCAGTGCCATGTCGAGTGATCGTATAGTATAGCACATCAAATGCACGACCTCGCGTTACTACAATCGAAGTGTACCTTGAACCAGTATGACTTTACGATATTTTCTTCCAGCCAACGACGGGCAGTGAGGCAAATTGTTGTTACCCAGAAAAGATACTAGAAAACAGTTATGCTTAGGATTAACAGAATGAAGAATGAAACAAAAGTATGTTAAAAAAAATGCTTCATCAATCTGACACTGACTAGTGCAAGGAGTTAACATAAAAAATTTGGATGTCTCTGTATATAAAGAAGTTTTACTTCAAGCGTCATAAAACGAATGTATTATTGAATTTCCACGCCAAAAACATACTGCGGCCGGCTTTTGTGGAAACTCAACAGTAATCTAGTCACGGATAATGCTTTAGAAGTGCAACTAAAAATTTGCAGCAAATCGTAACAATGGGACACATATATACTTCAAGCATGTGAGCTTAGAAGAAACCGGAGACTACGTTGACTACCTGTAGCAGCGACAAAGCAAGGTCGGCAAGACACAGTAGAATATAACTTCTTCCCTACGAGATCTATATAACGGAGCGACCTCTGGAAAAGTTATATTAGACATAAAGAAGATTAAGGCAAGATTAATATCAATCAAAAGAAAGCAATTAGAGGATTTAAAAATATGGTCGAGAATCCAAACAACTATAGAGGGAAGAAAGCGCTTCGATATCCCACCTGATAACACTTGGGAAAAACAGACGTCGAAATTTCAAAAATGATTCAAATGGCTCTGAGCACTATGGGACTTAACTTTTGAGGTCATCAGTCCCCTAGAACTTAGAACTACTTAAACCTAACTGACCTAAGGACATCACACACATCCATGCCCGAGGTAGATTCGAACCTGCGACCGTAGCGGTCGCACGGTTCCAGACTGTAGCGCCTAGAACCGCTCGGCCACACCAGCCGGCTCGAAATTTCATCAACAACAGCACGCAAGACGAGCTGGTTGCCGTGGTTTGCGCTCTACACCGGCCGTTGTCGGCTTTACTGAGTTCGCAAACCACATAGTTTCCTTGCGAAATTGCACGCTCCTGAAACAGCTGCATTAACTACACTACTGGCCATTATAATTGCTACACCAAGAACAAATGCAAATGGTAAACGGGTATTCATTGGACAAATATATTATACTAGAACTGACATGTGATTACATTTTCACGCAATTTGGGTGCATAGATCCTGAGAAATCAGCACCCACAACAACCACCTCTGGCCGTAATAACGGCCACGATACGCCTGGGCATTGAGTCAAACAGAGCTTGGATGGCGTGTACAGGTACAGCTGCCCATGCAGCTTCAACACGATACCACAGTTCATCAAGAGTAGTGACTGGCGTATTGTGAGGAGCCAGTTGCTCGGCCACCATTGACCAGACGTTTTCAGTTAGTGAGAGATCCGGAGAATGTGCTGGACAGGGCAGCAATCGAACATTTTCTTCATCCAGAAAGGCCCGTACAGGACCTGCAACTTGCGGTCGTGCATTCTCCTGCTGAAATATAGGGTTTCGCAGGGATCGAATGAAGGGTAGAGCCACGGGTCGTAACACATCTGAAATGTAATGTCCACTGTTCAAAGTGCCGTCAATGCGAACAAGAGGTGACCGAGACGTGTAACCAATGGCACCCCATACCACCACGCCGGGTGATACGCCGGTATGGCGATGACGAATACACGCTTCCAATGTGCGTTCACCGCGATGTCGCCAAACACGGATGCGACCATCATTATGCTGTAAACAGAACCTGGATTCATCCGAAAAAAATCACGTTTTGCCATTCGTGCACCCAGGTTCGCCGTTGAGTACACAATCGCAGGCGCTCCTGTCTGTGATGCAGCGTCAATAGTAACCGTAGCTATGGTCTCCGAGCTGATAGTCCATGCTGCTGCAAACGTCGTCGAACTGTTCGTGCACATGGTTGTTGTCTTGCAAACGCCCCCATCTGTTGACTCAGGGATCGAGACGTGGCTGCACGATCCGTTACAGCCATGCGGATAAGATGCCTGTCATCTCGACTGCTAGTATACAAGGCCGTCGGGATCCAGCACGGCGTTCCGTATTACCCTCCTGAACCCACCGATTCCATATTCTGCTAACAGTCATTGGATCTCGACCAACGCGAGCAGCAATGTCGCGATACGATAAACCGCAATCGCGATAGGCTACAATCCGACCTTTATCAAAGTCGGAAACGGGATGGTACGCATTTCTTCTCCTTACACGAGGCGTCACAACAACGTTTCACCAGGCAACGTCGGTCAACTGCTGTTTGTGTATGAGAAATGGGTTGGAAACTTTCCTCATGTCAGCACGTTGTAAGTGTCGCCACCGGCGCCAACCTTCTGTGAATGCTCTGAAAAGCTAATCATTTGCATATCACAGCCTGTTCTCCCTGTCGGTTAAATTTCGCGTCTGTAGCACGTCATCTTCGTGGTGTAGCAATTTTAATGGCTAGTAGTGTATATTAGCAATTGTCGAAGATGAACGGAGAAAAACGTGAAGAAGATTCTGGACTTGCAGCTGGCTGGAACAGCGAATGACTAGTAAAGCAACACTTCATAAAGGAGTACAACGATCTGTGGTACACTGAAGAGTCAAAGAAACTGGTACACCTGCCTAATATCGTGTAGGGCCCCCGCGAGCTCGTAGAAGTTACGCAACACGAAGTGGCATGGACTCGACTGATGTCTAAAGTAATGCTGGAGGGAACTGACGCCATGATTCCTGCAGGGCTGTCCATAAATACGTGGGAGTACGAGGGGGTGGAGATCTCTTCTGAACAGCACATTGCAACGCATCCCAAATGTTCCCAATAACGTTCTTGTCTGGGGAGTTAGGTGCCCAGCGGAAATGTATAAACTGAGAAGAGTGTTCCTGAAGCCACTCTTAGCAATTCTGGACCTCCAGGGTGTCGCATTGTCCTGCTGCAACTGCCCAAGCCCTTCGAAATGCTCAATGGATATGAACGGATGTCACCTGTCAGAGTCGTATCTAGACGTATCAGGGGTTCCATATCATTCCAACTGCACACGCCCCACACCGTTACAGAGCCTCCACCAGCTTGAACAATCCCCTGATGACATGTAGGGTCCAGGGATCACGAGATTGCCTCCATACCCGTACACATTCATCCGCTCGATACAATTTGAAACGAGACTCGTCTGACCAGGCAACGTGTTTCCAGTCATCAACAGTCCAGTGTCGGTGTTGACGGGGTCAGGCAATGCGTAAAGCTTTGTGTCGCGTGGTCATCAAGGATACACGAGTGGGCCTTCGGCTCCGAAACCCCATATCCATGATGTTTCGTTGAATGGTTCGCACGCTGACACCTGTTGATGGCCCAGCACTGAAATCGGCAGCAATTTGCGTTGTCCCGTTCTTGCAAGACCTTTTTCAGGATCGCAGCAATGTCAGAGATTTGATGTTTTACCGGATTCCTGATAATCAGGAAATAGTCGCACGGGAAAAATCCCCACTTCATCACCACCTCGGAGATGGTGTGCTCCATCGCTCGTGCACTACGTCCAAACTCACTTAAATCTTGATAACTTGCCATTGCAGCTGCAGTAGCCTACCCAACATCCGCGCCAGACACTTGTGTCACATGGGCGTTGCCATCGCAGCGCCGTATACTGCCCGTTTACAGATTTCTGTATTTGAATACGCATGCCTATACCAGTTTCTTTGGCGGTTCAGTGTACAGCGTAGTAGAAGTTATTCGTTAACTGTAAAACAACCTGAGGTGTATACTGGTAGAAATTATTCATGAACTTAATTGAGTCTTCATTCTTTTCTCTGTTTTAAATTGAATATAGTTAAAGTATAGTGCCTAATGACAGTCTACAGATGTGTAATATGCATATTAAAGTTGTTGAATTGACTACCAACGCTCAGAAATTAGGGACTCACCACATAAATTTCAGGCTTGAGATTCGTTTCGTAATTTCATTCGAATGGAAGAGGAGATTTTTTCGAAGCTGCTCACCATCAATGAAAAAGATATTTGTCTGCGAGATACAAACTTGCGCCAGTCCATTAAATCCAGAGATAGATACAGGCCTATCTATATATTACAGAAAGTTTCATAGCAGCAAAAATTTCCAGTTTACGCTCACACGTAAACTGGCCACTGGAGAAACATTCCAGTGGTTGGCCTTTGCAACAAGAATTGCCGCAAATATATTGTTTATAATAAATAACATCGTCTTTTGACATAACACTTCTATTAAATTAATAAGAAATGCCCAGAATATGTTATAAAACTAAATGTGAAAAGAAATGGAAGGAGGTGGGCATGAATCTGCTACTTTTCTCTTTTCAAATCAAAACCCACAACGCTACCAATTGTGCTGCAGCTTTTTCTTTTTTCTTTCTTTCTTATTTTCCAGATTTTACTTAACAAAATGCCGTGACACAAGTGCATCACAGTAACATATGAACTGTGTGTTGTGTGAATTGTGAATTGTTGTGAGCATTGTGACACATTGACACTTCAATTTGAAGTATGGATAGTTGTGGGAATATATTTTCTGTTTGTTTCTTTGGAGCCTGTGTGTGTAAAATGCCACAATCTTTTAATGTATTTACATTGGCTATGAAGTGTAAGATTTATGGATATCTGTCGAAATTTTCTAAATTAACTTTTACTTTGTTTCCTTTTTTTCTAATCGATTTCAGTGAGATACTTTTAGCTTATCTGGCATACACTGTCTAGTGGCTGTATCTACATATCTCATTATTTGATATATGATATGCAAATTGTACCAAAAAGACGCGCTGTTGATAGTTCATAATTGCGCCATACCACTGAAATGGAATACTTTAGTAGGACACAAGCTATAACACTAAAACCAACTCCAGGAAGCCTACTAATATGGAGTTTTCTTTCATTTTACTGTAAGCAATCGTAGTTAAAGCGTTTTGGAGGGATCCTCAATTTCCTGTTTCTTTTAAGCAACTTATATTCATACCAGATACTCTGTGAGAAATAAAATCCACCAAATACGATGTTTAACGCCATATAATATGGCAGTACGTATGTTATGCTTGCAATGTAAACCTATGTCGCACTTGATTGGCCACGGTCCTTTCCATGAGGCAATACTATGACATGCCTGGGTCTTTATTTCATGCTCTGCTGTGTACTGGCGAAAGCTGTCACCAGCACACCGGTCGCCAAAGATGCAACAAGAATGTCGACAGTAGGTGCTGGATCAAGCGCGCCTATCACACGAGAGGCCAAAGACAGACTCGCAGGCAATGCGCCGACAACGCCCTCTCGCCCACCAGTACTTAGATGGCCGCCACTGACCGGAGGTCTCGGCCCCTCGGTCAGTCCCAGTCACCAGCGCAGTCACTCATCCACTGCCACACCCACTCGCATTCTAGTTTGGCGTCTGTCATTCATCGCATAGCGGGACTTGTACTTGACCAGCAGTGAGGCTGACGTGGACTATTAACGGAAGAGCTAGTACCACAACACATGGACTCTCAAGATAATTAGCTTCCTGTTATGTAAATAAAGAACGCTGCTAATACATGTGTGCCGTTGTGTTTTAGAAAGAGGATGCCGGCCACCAAACAACATCCTCTCCCTTGATTCTTCCTGCGGTACGAGACTCAACAGTGGCGGCGAGGACATTACACTGGCAACGAGGCAGCAACACGCAGTCTAGTGGAGTGTGGAATTACACGCTGTGACGTCACGAGCTCCCCCTCCACGTGTTTTCATGTCCGGAGAAAGGACAGCATTACTGCCAAAAGGAAGCAACACAGGTTTAAAAGACATAAAGAAAATGAGACCTCTTTGCACTGGTAGATAGGACAGCTTGGCTGTGGAAGTGGAAGCGTAGCCCACAACATAGACAGACAACAGTATTCCCAATTACAAGCACCCAAGCTTTAATGCTCTTCCAGCAATAAAGGCTCTTAACAAATCTCAATTAAGCAAGGACATAAACTTGGTTACAAACATATGTTAACCTTCAACCAGTGAATAACCCCAATAAAGAATTACCAATCAATAAAATGTAGATAAAGGACTGCTTTACAAGAATGTTTAAGTTAAATAAAATCATGAAAGCTAAGTTACAAATTTTATGTTAAGCTTCAACAGGTGAATAACCCCAATAAACAATTCTCATTTATATAAAACAGATAGGAAGATGCCTTAGCAAAGTGCTTGAATTGTGTAAAATCATGAAAAGCTGAGTTACAACTTTTCTCACAAACTACTTAGGAATTTACAGCAAATAAACAAGTTTGATCTGTTTAACCAGAAGGTAACTGCCAAGTCCAAGCGACCGACAGCAACACCGGAGTAACAGTGACTGAAAGTCGGCGTACGCCTTACGAAACACGGCACACCCTGAAGCGGGAGCAGGCACAGCTGACTAGCGGCCATATAGCCGCGAGCAAACAAATCTCACTCCGCCCGTACTAACGCGGGAAATGATAGCGAGCGACAAGACACCACGCGCAAAGCAGCAACCGTGCCTACCCCTCGGCCACAGAATGTGCCCTGTCTCCTTGTCTGTGGTAATACAATTTATAGCACACAAGAAACGATTTAATAACGGCATTAGTTCAACGCAAGATCAGTTAACAGTTAGGTCCAGTAAAGATTTACCAACGGATTTACCTTCAAACCAACTTCCGGACCACAGGCGGAAATTAGTAAACTTGGCATAAGTTTTCACCAAACCGATAACAAGAAATCAAATTAAACAGTTGCCAAAAATACAGTCACGATACCCAAGCCCTTCAAGACTTTGCCATCTTATTCACAGTTATCATTAACGGCGAAACATACACAAATGAATGACAAGAAATTCACCATTGAAAGCAAAAAAACAACACACCACAAAGGCTAAATTAATTAATTTTGCAGATGAGCCAGTCACTGAAAGCTCAGTTCCACAAGATTAGGACTAACGTCACTCGGCAGCAATACACTTGTGTACGTGATAACTAGGTTGCCCAAACAGGACTCCAAAACCCAAAACAACAGGTCACACGTTAGCTGTCTTGTTCTCGGATACTAGGCACCACCGGGCTAAGACAATCGCGACGAAAAAAATCTCTGAAATTACAGCTGCCTGCAGCAAAAAAAAAAATGAGTCAGTGAACGTAAAGTACAAGCCACTGTTCCAGCTGGAGCGTAACCTTTTCAATGCACATACGGACAGAACAACACACGTGGGCATAAAGGGAGCAGCACATGCGTACCAAGCAAACTATACTGCGCCAAAATACGACCCACGTCACGTCCACAAACCGGAGCACTGCTCCCGGAGCTGGTGTCTGCTCGCTGGATTGCCGCAACTCTCTGTCCCCCGGAAAGCGATGCTGACTGCCGCCTTGCTCAACGCTCCCTTCTCGGCCGTGCACAACAACTCTTGTCGCCTCAGAGTGCGGCCGCAATGTCCGTTCTCCCCTGGTGTCCGCCCCACTCCCCCCTTTACTCGCACTCACTCCCTCGTTAGGACCCGCTCCGACAGGAGGCGCTCGCGATCGCACATAGTGCCAACCTCAACCAGAGGAGTCATCGATAGCGTCTTGCGCCCGAGAGCCGCGCCATGGTTCACTCTTTGCCTAATGAATGCTGATCGTAAAATACTTGTGCGGGTGATGAAACCGAGGTTGCTACTTCTGTGACAGAAGACAATTGGCAACCATCAGACGTATCTCCCTGGATGTAGCGTGAGCATGTATGGAGACACAACAGCAATTATACCGGCATTGTCTAAAAAATTTGGCCTAAATTTTATCGACTTTTCAAAGGCTTTTGATAGGGTGAACCACGAATATTCATTCAAGGATTGATATATGTGGGTTTGAATAACTCTTTTCTAAAAACAGTAAGGGATACAAACAAAAATTACCACCAATGGCTGTTTCACAAAATGTAATGCAGTGAGAAGCGGAGTCCCACAAGAGAGGCCCCATCGATGATGCTACACGTCCTTGAACCAGAACCCAAATTCAGGAGACTAGACGCCGAACTAGTGGGTATAAATGATTTAGGCATAACCGAAGTTACAAGCAGGTATACTGATGATGTAGATTTTGTAAACATAAAAAGATGACGATGTTGTGAAGTCATCTGGAAGTTTTTTTACTTTGTCGTAAGTCAATGAAGCGAAATGTTCCCTTCTGAACTCAACGGACTAACAGCCTAATCTTTCTTGAGGCAGTTTTGTTTGCTACACAAAAGAATAGTGTCGTCCTACGGTTATTTGGAATTATGTTCGCTATGTAGTAATTGGAGCCGGCCGCGGTGGTCTAGCGGTTCTGGCGCTGCAGTCCGGAACCGCGGGACTGCTACGGTCGCAGGTTCGAATCCTGCCTCGGGCATGGGTGTGTGTGATGTCCTTTGGTTAGTTAGGTTTAAGTAGTTCTAAGTTCTAGGGGACTTATGACCTAAGATGTTGAGTCCCATAGTGCTCCGAGCCATTTGAACCATTTTTTTAGTAATTGGAAAACATGGGGAACGACCAACTGCAAGAGTAAACAGCTCACAAAGAAGAAGAATATTTCAAAATATGTAGAAAGAAAACCCACAAAGAGAGTTTCGCAAATACATTAAAGATCGTAGTTAAGAAGCAGGGGTAATCACTAAACAGCTTTGGGGACTTAAGAAAGAACAGTGCTAAAGTGGGGGAACGCTGCTGCTGAAGTACGGTGGGGACTCGGAGAGGCCCGAGTCCGCTACGGCAGCCGAGAACGGCTCGGCAGAGGCCTGAAGAAAAGCAAAGCGTGCGGCCGGGTTGCGCCGTGGACGTAGTCGGGCCTGAGGACAGCGCAGTGTCGCGGTGTGTGTCTGCAAACGGAACGGCCCAGACGCGGCTGCGACCGCTCGTTACGGGCGCCGCAGGCAGGCGTTTCGTGGGGTCGCGTGTGGCTGTTCGCTAACTGTGTCGTCCAAGTTCTTTGCACGGAAAATGTGTAAATTGGTTCTCATGTAGGCGTATGTATTGTGTTTGCCGTTCTTGTTGTCATCTGTGTTAGTCGTTTCATGTTAAACGTGAAGACGTCATCATAAATCATACTCAATAAAATGCGAGTAATTTAAAAAATAAAAATATAAACTGAAGGAGACGCCATAAATCTAATTAAATCAGAAGAACAAAGGAA
The DNA here is from genome assembly GCF_023864345.2 of Schistocerca serialis cubense. NCBI lineage: Eukaryota > Metazoa > Arthropoda > Insecta > Orthoptera > Acrididae > Schistocerca > Schistocerca serialis. Next base: position 606,436,485 of record NC_064644.1, on the reverse strand, counting down.
CAGAAAAGTATAATACAAAATTTATGATTCAAGAGGAATTAACCGGTTTGGTCTGGGCCGCCGCTATTTACTCCCAATCTCTTCATCTCAGAGTATCAGTTACAACCAGTGTCCTCTATTGACGATGATGATGCTTTGATTGTGGGTCGCTCAACTGCTCAGTCATCAGCGCCCGTACAAATTGCCAACTTCTGCTCAGTCCAATCTCACCACCTTCATAAATCATGATGGAATGATGAGGACAACACAAACACCCAGTCATCTCGAAGCAGGTGACAATCCCTGACCCCGCCGGGAATCGAACACGGGACCCCGTGTTCGGGAAGCGAGAACGCGACCGCGGGACCACGAGCTACGGACCGATGTCCTCTATTGTTTATCGTGTGTAATACAGTATGTCTTCCGTTATTATCCCATTAACGCGTACTCTTGCTTCCTGTCCCTACGTGTCATTAGTATTTTCCGTATATTCCTTTCCTCGCGTATTCTGGGGAGGACTACCTCATTTTTTATCGTATCAGTCCACAGAATTTTTATCATGCTTACGTAACATCACATTTCAAATGCTTCTGAGTCTCTTCTTTTCCGGTTTCCGAAATGCCATGTTTCACTTCGATACAGTGCAGCACCATCGACGTGAAATCTCAGAAGTTTCTTTGTCGAATTAAGGCCTATGTTTTAAACTGGTAGACTCCTTTTGGCAAGCAATGCGCCCTTTTCTTTAGATAGGTTGCTGCTTTCATCGTGCTTCCTTCGTTCGACAGCAGTGTAGCGCAAGAGTTCACCTTACCTACCACGTCGTACGCAATGCTGATGACAAGTTTCTCGCTGCACTCATTTGCGCTGCTCTTTAACACGAGGGAAAAAGTGAGTAACACATTATTATGGCAGGCGAAACAAGTTTTATTGAATGCTGCAGCACATTTCAAGGTGACACACGTAGGTGACACTATTTTGCAAGATGTTCGCCAAGTCTCTAAACGACTTTCAGAACGTCCTGCCAGTCGTTCAGTTCCTCGACGATGGAAACGTGCTCCCCGGACACGGAGCTGTTCGGTAACAGCCGTCTGAGCGTCCTCGTCGTTGGGAAACCTCCGATTGCTGCGAATCAGTTTCTCGATTGCGCCGATATTGTCGTCTGTGCTCGATGTCAATGGCCTTCCTTCTCGATCAGCATTGACCACGCGTGTGCGGTCTCGATCAAACTGTTGGCACTATTTCACTACGGCAGGACGTGACATTGCATTCGATCCATATACTGCCAGAATGTTGCTGTGAATCCGTGTGCAGTTTAGGCGCTTTGTCCACAAGAATCGCACTGCCGCGCTCCCTTCGCCTCTGCAGTACGCTTGCAGCTGCCGCGCCATCCCATTCGCGCCCTGCGACGCCCGCCTCATCCGTACAGCAGCAGAACGAGTGCTGCCTTCTGGCAGTGCGCCACCCTTGTTGAGCAGTGGTTACATGGGGAACTTACTTCTCGAAATGCCCTCGAAGTCCAGTCTTTGTATTATTTACTGTGAATCATTCTTTGCTCATCATCTCACTCAACAGGTCGTGTAATTCTTCCTTATTTTCAGAGAGGACAGAAAAGTCATCAGTGAATCGTTCCATTGATATCTTCCACCTTAAATTTTTAATCTTACTTCCGGAACTTTCTTTTATTTCGTTTAATGATTCTTCGATACGCAGGTTAAAAAGTCGAGGGGAAATACTACGTCCATAGATCTCAACAAGAGGGCTAGATGCTTCCTTCGAAAAGAGGAATGCCACTTTCCTGTGCCACCGTTGTAAAATCATCGCCGGCCGGTGTGGCCGAGCGTTCCTAGGCGCTTCAGTCTGGAACCGCGCGACCGCTACGGTCGCAGGTTCGAATGCCTCGGGCATGGATGTGTGTGATGTCCTTAGCTTAGTTAGGTTTAAGTAGTTCTAAGTTCTAGGGGACTGATGACCTCAGCAGTTAAGTCCCATAGTGCTCAGAACCATTTGAACCGTTTTTGTAAAATCACCTACCGTGCTGCGTCACTATTGACCTTATTGTCGACGGGAGCTTCTTACTTCTTTCTGCCTTGTAACTGGTGCACTTACGCGAAGTTTGGAACACTGGGAAAGGGCAGTGACAGTTGAGAACTGTGAGGCGTAGCCCTGCCGTAGACTCCCTGTTTCGAGGCCCGGCGCGGTCTGCCAGCGAAGTGTGGACGCGCCTTGTCAGAGCCCTCACGCACGCCTGCACAGTGTGTAGCAGTTCCTCGTGCAGTTATCGACCTCGCTGACCAAACTGCCTCCGTGCCTGGAGCGGCACCGTCACGCAAATGCAAATAGTGAGAAGCGGGCGCCGACAGCTGCCGCTTGGCGTCCGAGCTGGAAAGGTCACGATTCCGGCTGACAGGTGGTGCGATGCGGCGGAAGACAATTTCTTTCGTCGATTCGACGTCGGCCAGCTCGGAATAGAACAACGGCTGCAGGCTGCGCCAGAGTGACCTGCTGCTCGTTGCAGTTCGTGCGCAGCTGTGCGTACTTAAAATGTTGTTTTTTTCCCTCAGCAAAATCACAATTACCTTTTCATATTTCTGGTTTTGGACTGTCTCAAAGGTAAGATTTATTTTAAGAATGAAGAAATTCCTCCAGCTGTATTTATGGTGTCGATTTTGTTTTGGCATCTAGTTTCAACGTTGTAACAACGTCATCTTCAGGCCCATACACTTGTTGACGTCAACTGCGTGCGGTTAGGATGTCGCTCGTAAAATACATTAACTATTATAAAACACAGAGACGGCAAAATTCTCACATTCGTTTGTTGCACGGGTTGGGGACAGTAGTACGCGAACAGCCGACCAGTTTCGCCGTTACTCAGTTGCTACTGTCCAGACACGTAGCCACAGCAGTCTGTCGCAGTCGCAGTCGCTCGTCTCTGTACATTTCTTCACTTGCGGCCCGCATCCTCGCTATAATAATTCTCCATTTCTTTGCTCCTCCTACAAGCTTTCTGTACAGCATCACGTGCCCGCAACGCCAGCAGGTGGCATTCCTGGCCGTGGTAGTCAGTGGTCACGTGCAGTGTAACCATGAGCACGACCGAAAACGTCAAGGGATCGAGAACTCTTTTCTTGAGAATAGAAAGGAATCAAAAACGCAGTAGGAAGTGACACGTTCACATATTCTTGAAGAATGGTTGAAATCCCCGTTGGGCGGTGCATGCTTGCGTGTTTATACATCCCGTAATTTCCGTAAGTCGGCCAAGGCAAATGAAATAATGAAATGATTGTTCCCTTTGTATGAGCACGGTCAGTGTCCTTTCACATCAGCCCGCAGTTCGAGCTTGTGCTCCACCTCTAATGGCCGTCCTGTCTTCGATATATTAACCCCTAAGCTTCCCTCCTAATTTTCGAGCGTAGATCCGACAACTTACAAGAGCGCAGCCCAGGTGCTACAAGCAACATTTCGCTTCAGCCGCACGTAGCCGGCTGCTCTCGTAAAGGTTTCACCGTTGTCGGATTCGTAGTGTTACTGCGCCCATAATGTCGAGTTTCATGTCGTCTACTGCCCCTCGAATGGAAACAACGAAATTTGGAAATTTGTGGTAAGGTCTTATGGGACCGATCTGCTGAGGTCATCGGTCCCTAACCTTACACACTACTTAATCCAAAGTAAACTAACTTACGCTAATGGAAACAAACACACCCATGCCCCGAGGCAGGACTCGAACCTCCGACGGCGATGACATAGCGAACCGTGACAAAACGCCTCTCTCTCTCTCTCTCTGTCTCTCTCTCTCTTTCTCTCTCTCTCTCTCTCTCTCTCTCTCTCTCTCTCTCTCTCTCTCTCCGGCTAAACTGCGGCACAATTCATGGACGATCGCAATAAAGTTAACGTTTAATTCCAGTTAATGTCAGTTTCATAGTCGAATATAATCCACCTTTAATCGTTGGGAAAATACGGGGGCGTGCTGAAAACTAATGGCCGTGAATATTTTATGCGAAAATTAGTACAGCTTTAACGTTATTAACAACCTACATCTTAATGTCTACGTGTATGCAACCATCTTCTGCTAGAGTGCTCCAAATTTTAGCGTGTAACATGGCGATGTGTTACGTAACTGTGTCGGTGCGTGAGAAGCAGAGTGCTGTAATCTGGTAAGCGTTCCTCCACACGCCTAGCACCGTCTTGTTCAGCATGGCAGTTCCAGAACGACACAGAGCGCTGAGACGCCTTGGTTCCACTGTCATCGATCATAATCCATACAATCTCCACTTGGCCCATCCGATTTTCATCTGTTTCCAAAACTCCTTCGAGGACTTGTCTTTGATAATTCTGAGGAGGTGCAAGCAGAGCTGAAGTTGTGGCTCCGTCAACCGAGTCTTTCTACAGCGACGCTAACAACAAAGTGGTCTCTCGTTGGGAGAAACGTGTTCGTCACCAGGGTGACTATGTTGAGAAATAAATATGTAGATATTGTTAATAACGTTCGTTTTATTTAAAAAGCTTTAAGAGTTTTCACATAAAAGATTCAGAGGCATTACTTTTCAGTATGCCCGCGTAATCATATGATTTGTTTCCGTTTCAATAAAGGTTAAAGAATTAATCCTGTTTTCTCGAAGTCTGACATGGTGAGATCGTGGCTCCGTAAAGAGACAGGGCAGTAAAAGCAACAGTTAGCTATTCTTAATAACACCCTTCACTAAGAACAAATACCGCTGTCACTCGTTCCGAACGTACAGCCCCTTCATCAGACAGCTGGTCACGTTTACAATTTCATGTATCACGTGCCGAATACAAGACGTAGGGCAAATGAACAGGCGGCCCAGCACTATTTGTTTTAAGAAAATAGTTTCGTTAACGATGGATAGTTGATGTTTTTAGTTGTTTCAAGAACTGGAACTTACATTTATACCGGAATTTAAAGATTTGCTTTTCTTTTCATCAGAACGTAGTTTGAAAATATTTTGTTCTCTTGTGTTTTCTTCATCATTTTAGGAAATGAATAGAACACTTCTCTATGAGGTTATTTTAATACAAATGCATTGTATGCATGATCCAATTTGTTAAAATGTGTCTTTCAGTACAACGGTTTTGTATGTAAGAAAATTAATGAACAAGTGGATTCTGTTGGCTGCATTTCCGTACCATAAGCACAGTGTAAATTAGCGCTTTTTGTGGGAGATGCTAGCAGCAGACGCATGCGATCACAGCCTAACTCTCTGCGTTCACAGAGCTCGAGGTTCGGAGACTCGTCTGCTCTGTAAAGTAGGGTAGGCGGTGATCTGTGCTGTCTGTGCCGAAAGAGCACAGTGCTGGCGCATGCACTAATGTTTCGCAGCACACCGTTCGTCGCTGAACACGGAGTTCCACAGCAGACCACCCCCACGTGCTCACGTGTTGACCGAACGTCATCGTCAATTACGACTGCAGCGCACACGGGACCATCGCGATTCGATCGTCCGTCAATGGAAACGTGTCGTTTCTTCGGGCGAATCACATTTTTGCTGCACTAGGTCGATTGTCGTCTCCACAAACGCCGTCGCCACAGTGAACCACTGCTCGAAAGGTGCAGCGCGCCACAGACGCAGCCTGACGGGAGCAGTGTTATGCTGTGCGAGACAGTCTGCTGCGCTCGCACGGGACTTGTGGCTGTAATCGAAGACACGCAGCCAGCTGCGAACCGCCTGCGTCACTTCGTGCTCGATGTCTTTCCCGACGGCGATCTCATCTTTCAGCGGTATTGTTATCTGTGTCTCGAAGCCGAACCGTGCTACATCCTCCACAAACCCACCCACCAAAGACGGACAAGCAAGCTATTCAGCTTGCTTTGGCTCATCAGTGTACGTGCAGAGAACAAGAGCCGACTGCTCTTCGCTCGGCCGGCTGGAATCGACGCTGCACTCACGGTGCCCACTACGACGGTCCGCCGCGCCGCAGTGTCCCCTGGCAGAGGACGGCGGCGGCCCGAGTCACCACACTCCACCGACTCCTTCGCTCCCGGAGAAATGCCAGGTTACACCGTGTGCAAGAGGCAGCCGTAAGCAAAAGGAAACGAACGCACATGCGATACTTTGTGTAGCCGTGTGCCGCCGATCCACAGCGCAAGACGGGCGGTCTCGTTCCCAGGTGTGGTATTCGTATGTCCAAGGAGAACGCCGTGGGCTAGCAAACTTCTGTTCCGGGTCTCGGGCCCGCCTATAACCAGACCGAAGCTCGAGCCGCGGAAGACTTGCGAAGCCTCTGAGTTGAACGGTACGCAGCCCGCGAGCAGTGCGTGCAGTCGACAGCTGCCGCACGCACGCTGCACGTGTCAGGCAGCTGCCCCCCCTTCCCCCCTTGCCCTCCCCCTCCCCCTCCCCTGTGCAGTACTGCGCGCGCCACGCGGTCTGTGCTGCGCTGACTGAAAAGACGCGCCCACGCGTCCAGCACACGCACGGACTCCGGGACTCCGCTTGTTCAGCCAACTTCTCTACATTCTCTGTCGGATATGTTCTGGGAGTAGAGTCGAGTCGTCGGCACTCAAACTCAGTAGCGTCGTTGTTTCTTTGTTTTTTTTTTTCATTGCCAAGTGACTGCAGAAAGCCATCCAGCGACGCGTTATGCTCGAGCGGATAGCACGAGCCAGGTTGCCGCTCTGCAAAACTGACGCGCAAGTGTCCGAAATGGGTCGTAACTGCTACTGTCTTTTCACTTTGTTTAACTAGAAGTCTAGTCCGTAGTTTTTTTCGATTTTGGTGTTTTTAGTGTTTATTCACTTCTATTTCATCGCGAATCGTGTCCGTCGCGACGAGTGATGAGAGCTCAGAGCGAAAAGACGAACAAGGGCATGCTACACGACCACGTGCTCAGCGAGTCAGTATTATGAGAAAGAAAAAGGCCAGCTCTTGTTTTGTGATGCTCAACTTCTAAAGCGGTGTGCAACAACTTCGAAAGTAATCAAAAATGCTGTGTAACGACAGGAAAAGAAGAGTGAAGTACAGAAAGGAATAAGAGTGGCACCACAAGGCCGCAGTCTCCCCGAAGAAAGCGGCCAGCGGCCAGTGAAGAAACAAGCGAGAGCATTGAGCGACCTTTCGTCGTCATATACCGTGCTCCTTTCCTAAGTCCGTCAGGTACATTTTCTCCGGTGTTTCAGCACATATTTGCCATTTTGTTTTCTCACTGTTTAGCTAGGGTCATCCCTAAAAAATTATAATCATCAAATCTTTCACGGGTCGGCCAGTGCCGTCGGAAAGCGTCAGTTTGTTGCCCGTTAAAGAGGAATTTCAGGTTCCCATTTGATAGGGCGGTGCCAGATTAGTGCGACACTCGTTTTACCGATATGTGTGAACAGCAAGAGTAAAACAGGAGCAATAAGCAGTACTGCTTTCAGCATCGGTCGGCACAGGCCGCTGCCGCAGTCCTGCAGCGCTGCTCGGTCTCTGCTGGAGTACGTCTCGATTCGACACCCCGAGACCACGGGTGACAAAACACTGTGGGTTTTCGGAAGCGGCTTCAGGCACCGCTTGTGACAAATCTGAGAAGGCGGTCACTCATTGTTACGGCAGGAGGAGTCAGTTGTCCACGATGAGGCACCAGCTTTGATAACAAGAAAAGTGTCGTTCAGTAGCTGACGAGACAAGGTGCGGATCTCAGAGAAAGTCTGAAGAAGGATGAGTTGCTCGAAACTGACGCACAAAAGAAATCATAATTTCCAACACACATCGTTCATGAAATGGTTAAAATGCACAGGCATAAAATCCTTCGGTTTCCTTCATACGATTGTCATTTCCTTGCTATTGAAGGGGCATGGGAGCATATAAAGAGTCACTTTGCTGCAAACAACACAAACTTCACGATCTCTGACGATGGGAGATTCCTTGTGGAAGTAGTCAAATCACGTGGCTAGTGAGACCTGGAAGAAAATGCTGAACTTTACTGCGACCTTCATCAGAAACGCAACCAAAAACGAATGCGTTATGGAAGATTGCCTGGAAAATTTTACTACACATCTCGGAGGAAGAAGTGATAGCTCGAGTAGTGCAGAAGTAAACTAATCGAATTTTATTCGTCTCTGCTGGACGTTCTAGAACTGATAGGTGATATGAAACTTATGATACATTTACATATTCTGAAAATAACAACCCTGTGAATGAAGCTTCCCCCTTTACTGAATCGAAATACGCAGATGCAAAACAAAATAACCTTTTCTTTTCTTAAATCACTATTTGCAGTAATCGTGTGTCCTATGGATGTAGCTGTACTAAAGCTCTTTATTCAGTTGTCTTTCGACAAGTTGCTAGGTAACATATTCAGATTGTAGGGAAGCAGCATACTCACGCCTTATAAAATTCACATCAGTCTTTCCATTGTGTGCCAGCCTAGTCCGCTGTAACTAGCTCTGACGTCATAAATGTTGCGCAATACTTTAAAAATCAAGTAAATAACCTGAAACGTTTCCAGCATGTCAAGAGTAGTACTAAATCAATATGTGTTGAATATCAGTTCAATAACTTTAACCATTTTCGAAGTTTGGACGTTTTTATGTAAAAGTCATTGGCGCAACAGAAAAGAGCTAGAAACTTAAAAATTTATATTTAGATTTCTTTTGCATAATAATTTAGTAGAAACAGTATTCTGGATCTCACAAATTAAAATTTTACTTGAAATTCATGATTTTCTGGTTTCTATCTTAAAAACTAAGGAAGCAAGATAGATTAAGTAGGCGAATAAATAAAGCTAGGATGTTTAAATTTAAGTAGAAGGGAGATCCGCTATAATCATAAAGATGTGAGAAGTTTCAACCTAATAACTATAAAACTATAGCGATAGCGTATCTCCAAACGGCAAGTTCAGAGCTCGTCTACCGCGTGTAGTGTAATTAAATTAATTATCTCGGCCAAAATATTTGACTTAGCCACGTCAGACTTTTATTATGATTACTTACCTGTCTGCTGATTGCACATTTAAATTGAGAGCTTCATCGGCCATCAGCAAAGGAAGCAATGATTTATTCGATAACTTTAAGTGGTGCATTACTAGCCGAGCGGCTAGTAGGGAGAGCACATTTGATCAGGCGTTCCCTTAGCCGTCCGCACCGCGGCTTTATATGTAAGAAAGCTGCGTGAAATAGGAAGGCCCCAGTTCTCTCCAGACGCTGATTAGCGCACCACCTGTGCCGGGAGTCGCGTCGCGTCGTATCGTTGATATAAACAGCCTCGGATGCGGTAATAAGTTACTCGGGATACGCGTAACCATGAAATCGTTTTCGAGTGAAGTGTTAATTTTGGGATGACGTTAATGATCTACACTCCTGGAAATGGAAAAAAGAACACATTGACACCGGTGTGTCAGACCCACCATACTTGCTCCGGACACTGCGAGAGGGCTGTACAAGCAATGATCACACGCACGGCACAGCGGACACACCAGGAACCGCGGTGTTGGCCGTCGAATGGCGCTAGCTGCGCAGCATTTGTGCACCGCCGCCGTCAGTGTCTGCCAGTTTGCCGTGGCATACGGAGCTCCATCGCAGTCTTTAACACTGGTAGCATGCCGCGACAGCGTGGACGTGAACCGTATGTGCAGTTGACGGACTTTGAGCGAGGGCGTATAGTGGGCATGCGGGAGGCCGGGTGGACGTACCGCCGAATTGCTCAACACGTGGGGCGTGAGGTCTCCACAGTACATCGATGTTGTCGCCAGTGGTCGGCGGAAGGTGCACGTGCCCGTCGACCTGGGACCGGACCGCAGCGACGCGCGGATGCACGCCAAGACCGTAGGATCCTACGCAGTGCCGTAGGGGACCGCACCGCCACTTCCCAGCAAATTAGGGACACTGTTGCTCCTGGGGTATCGGCGAGGACCATTCGCAACCGTCTCCATGAAGCTGGGCTACGGTCCCGCACACCGTTAGGCCGTCTTCCGCTCACGCCCCAACATCGTGCAGCCCGCCTCCAGTGGTGTCGCGACAGGCGTGAATGGAGGGACGAATGGAGACGTGTCGTCTTCAGCGATGAGAGTCGCTTCTGCCTTGGTGCCAATGATGGTCGTATGCGTGTTTGGCGCCGTGCAGGTGAGCGCCACAATCAGGACTGCATACGACCGAGGCACACAGGGCCAACACCCGGCATCATGGTGTGGGGAGCGATCTCCTACACTGGCCGTACACCACTGGTGATCGTCGAGGGGAGACTGAATAGTGCACGGTACATCCAAACCGTCATCGAACCCATCGTTCTACTATTCCTAGACCGGCAAGGGAACTTGCTGTTCCAACAGGACAATGCACGTCCGCATGTATCCCGTGCAGCCCAACGTGCTTTAGAAGGTGTAAGTCAACTACCCTGGCCAGCAAGATCTCCGGATCTGTCCCCCATTGAGCATGTTTGGGACTGGATGAAGCGTCGTCTCACGCGGTCTGCACGTCCAGCACGAACGCTGGTCCAACTGAGGCGCCAGGTGGAAATGGCATGGCAAGCCGTTCCACAGGACTACATCCAGCATCTCTACGATCGTCTCCATGGGAGAATAGCAGCCTGCATTGCTGCGAAAGGTGGATATACACTGTACTAGTGCCGACATTGTGCATGCTCTGTTGCCTGTGTCTATGTGCCTGTGGTTCTGTCAGTGAGATCATGTGATGTATCTGACCCCAGGAATGTGTCAATAAAGTTTCCCCTTCCTGGGACAATGAATTCACGGTGTTCTTATTTCAATTTCCAGGAGTGTATCTTTAGTTTGCGTATGTAGTATTTTCACGTGTCGCCGCAGGACAGACATTCTACCATTATTAGCGTGGCGTTTGACGAACATTATCATCAAATTATGGCGAGCATTCACCTAAACATTTAATTTGAACAGTTATAGTGACATCAGCGCATTAGACTTTGAACTGCTCTGGTAGTTGGATTGTGTGGATTCTTTTTGGTCTGTGACTTTCAGAATATAGTGATCATTTTAGAGAGAATGGTTTTTGATTATGAATCCCAGAGAATCTCCTAATTCCTCAGAGCTATAAGCTGTAGCTCTAAATGTATTTCTCAGGTGAAGTGGGCACTAGGAGTTCTAATTACAGGCTTCACGTTTTGCTAATCAGTTTCTGGTTGCCAATATTGTAGTTAGAGAGCCAGTGTTGAGAATGGCAAACAGCATAAATACAAAACATTTATACAATTATTCCACCCGCTGCCCCACAAGTTTATCACATGATGACTTTCTAGCAAGTCCATTTTTGTGAGCTGAGGCCCAAGCATAAAACGAAAAAAAATTTTAGAACTCGTAATTTTATTTTTTCTTTCAGGGCTTATTTGGTGATCCATCAATACAAATGTAACAATCTTAAACAAACAAACATTTTTTATTATTTACAAAAATCTAATGCATAACATGAGATTTGTTCAGTGAAAGCCTATCATTTACGTACCAGATCTCCAATGTCGAGAGCGTACTGTGTGCCTTCGCCGTCTTAAATAGGCAACACAATGCTTTAACTTAGCCTGTTATACGACAGGCTGCTATCGTAATGTAATGAGTTGATATGTGTATTCATTAACATTTTTAATGACAGTAGTTGAGTCTTACCGCTATTTGTAATACACTTTATTGTCACTTTTCCTACATATATTTGAAGATGGTTCACTAAACAACAGAATCTGCTAATCACGAGAAATGTATATTGTGATCTTATCGGTTAACAAATATCCTGTTAAACTTGCATAGTCAAAGCATCTACCTCAATATTACTTTCGCCCGCCTTACCTTTAGCTTCACCTGTAGCTTTTATTGATGCCAGTTTTTTTATTGCATCGTTTTTTTGCGGAATACTAGTTCCTATCCTTTTCTTTTTCTCTGTAGGTTTTCGATCTATCCCTACAGACAAAAAATCGGATACAATTTAGAATACTCTTAGCAGTAGCCCCACAACCACAATTCTTTAAGGAATCGAACTATCGTGTATAAAACAGCTTCAGATGTCTGATTACGTTACATCTGAATTAATGTGTTAATGTGCTGACATTAACTTGTAAAATCTTTATCGTTCAAGGTGCAAAACCATAATTATGTTGTTTTAACTAACCCATAGACTAATGAAAAGCTCAAAAACCAAAGAGATTCACAGACCATCATCAAGTGAATCTCTCTCTCTCTCTCTCTCTCTCTCTCTCTCTCTCTCTCTCTCTCTCCCCCCCCCCCCCCCCCCGTCCCCACTCTCTCTCTCTCTCTCTCTCTCTCTCTCTCTCTCTCTCTCTCACACACACACACACACACACACACACATGCGAGCAACTGGGAATTAGTAGTAAAGAAATAGTACAGAAAATGTCATGCTTGATACAAAAGGTTTTCCTCGCAAACAACTAACATTTAGTAACCTGCAACCTGTTTTCCTTTCATTATTTCGTGGGGCTGTAAGCGAGAAAAAGTATGTTGGATCAAAGCACTGTCATTATCAAACAGTTGATGGAGTCTAGTCTGAGTTATTTACGCTCGGTTTTAAGAAAAGTTAGTTTTGCACCCATCTTTACGTTCGTGACGGCATACCTCCCAAAACTGTGTGTTTCACAGTGATATAATTTTGTAGGTACATTGAGTGGTATATGTGGAAAATGTGTTGCTAGTAGAGTTGTTGGTACAGAAAAATAAATTAAAACCTGATATCTGATGCAGAAGTTTTACTCCCTGAAGAGAGAAAATACAATAAGGGATAAACGTCTTTCCTTACATTATTTTGCGGGGATGGCAGCTGGAAAGTTTTTAGAAAAGGTATGAAATTATGTGTAAAATTTATTGAAAGTCGCTAAGTGCTCTCACTCTCAAATATCAGGGGAATACAGTGTGGGTAACTTGCACGCCGTGCATTATGTTGCCTCAAGAGGTATACACAGTTTCCAAGTTCAATACCTGTGTTAAATCGTTAGCGTAAGATTAGAGCTCTTAATGAGTAAATTATCGCACAAGTTAAAATTCTACAATTATTATATGAAATACTGAAAATAAAATGTTTGTAGTACCTGGAGGCAACGTGAAACTTGGACCGTGCACCGTTTTAGATATTTAGTAATACAGAAAAATCTGATAGAATTTAGAATACGTTATACTACGAGGTGCATTCAAGTTCTAAGGCCTCCGATTTTTTTTCTCCGGACTGGAAAGAGATAGAAACATGCGCATTGTTTTAAAATGAGGCCGCGTTCATTGTCAATATGTCCCAGAGATGGCAGCACCGTACGGCAGATGGAATTTTACCGCCAGCGGCGAGAATGAGAACTGTTTTAAATACTTAAAATGGCGACGTTTTCCTTACTTGAACAGCGTGCAATCATTCGTTTTCTGAATTTGCGTGGTGTGAAACCAATTGAAATTCATCGACAGTTGAAGGAGACATGTGGTGACGGAGATATGGATATGTCGAAAGTGCGTTCGTGGGTGCGACAGTTTAATGAAGGAAGAACATCGTGTGACAACAAACCGAAACAACCTCGGGCTCGCACAAGCCGGTCTGACGACACAATCGAGAAAGTGGAGAAAATTGTTTTGGGGGATCGCCGAATGACTGTTGAACAGATCGCCTCCAGAGTTGGCATTTCTGTGGGTTCTGTGCACACAATCCTGTATGACGACCTGAAAATGCGAAAAGTGTCATCCAGGTGGGTGCCACGAATGCTGACGGACGACCACACGGCTGCCCGTGTGGCACGTTGCCAAGCAATGTTGACGCGCAACAACAGCACGAATGGGACTTTCTTTTCGTCGGTTGTGACAATGGATGAGACATGGATGCCATTTTTCAATCCAGAAACAAAGCGCCAGTCAGCTCAATGGAAGCACACAGATTCACCGCCACCAAAAAAATTTCGGGTAACCGCCAGTGCTGAAAAAATGATGGTGTCCATGTTCTGGGACAGCGAGGGCGTAATCCTTACCCATTGCGTTCCAAAGGGCACTACGGTAACAGGTGCATCCTACGAAAATGTTTTGAAGAACAAATTCCTTCCTGCACTGCAACAAAAACGTCCGGGAAGGGCTGCGCGTGTTCTGTTTCACCAAGACAACACGCCCGCACATCGAGCTAACGTTACGCAACAGTTTCTTCGTGATAACAACTTTGAAGTGATTCCTCAAGCTCCCTACTCACCTGACCTGGCTCCTAGTGACTTTTGGCTTTTTGCAACAATGAAAGACACTCTTCCTGGCCGCACATTCACCAGCCGTGCTGCTATTGCCTCAGCGATTTTCCAGTGGTCAAAACAGACTCCTAAAGAAGCCTTCGCCGCTGCCATGGAATCGTGTCGTCAGCGTTGTGAAAAATGTGTACGTCTGCAGGGCGATTACGTCGAGAAGTAACGCCAGTTTCATCGATTTCGGGTGAGTAGTTAATTAGAAAAAAAAAATCGGAAGCCTTAGAACTTGAATGCACCTCGTACATCTACCGTCACTACAACATCTTAATCAACACAACTGGTTTCGTATCGTCAGCAGTACGCGCTCTACTGCGGTACCTTTCGCTAAATCTCAAAACAATATGCGAACAAGTATGGACTCGAAACGTCATGTCTGCCGGACTGGGACTAGAACGAGGAACATTTGTGTTTGGCAGGTAATGCGTTTACCGGCTGAGCTATGCTCTTGCTGTGGCTAAGCCGTTCCTTCCCGATATCCTTTCTGTGAGGTAGACAAGAGAAGTTTGAGAGTGGGAGAGAGGTACCAACGGAAAGAAAGCTGCGAGGGCCGTTCAGTATTGCGTTAAGAACTCTGTCCACGAAAGGCAAAGTGCCGTCTTCGAATCTCGGCCCAGCACACAGTTTTCATCTGCTGCTGCATGGTGAAAGATCCATTTTAATCTACTTCCTTACGACAGGCAGGTAAAATAGTTAATAGATGGACAAACGTCTAACCCTCCTTGCTCATTAATGCACAAACCCTTGAAATTGCGAAGAAGACATTCCGAGATCGGTTGCATCAATAAACACGTTTCAGGTGCGGCGAGTGTGGTACACTGATAATACACCCCGGAGTGACAAGATTCTGCCACTGCAGTTACGCCTTTAGTCAGAATGAAACTCTGATCTGACAAGTTTACGACTTGATTGCGGATGCAATCACTGGCACGCCCAGTCCAGCAGTCGGGGAGTGTTGTATTCCAGTGATGTTTTGCCTGGTCGCTGGAGTATGAAGTCGCACTTTAGAGGACATTTTAGCCGACGACACCTCTGCCAGTTGCCTCGACAAGTCGTGCCATTTCCCACATCTGCGGCCTGTAAATGGATCAGTAACCGGTTGCCGACCTCGCCGCCCCACACATTTATGTAGAAGCAATGTTAAAAATCATTTTCCGCGTTGGCACGTGAATTTGCATGGCAGCACAGATGTGAGATACGGATATTGTTGACGATATCATGCGTGAAATAGCTTCGTCGGCGAACAGTAAGAATGGAATTACTCGGCGATTAGCAATTACCCGTCGGCGAAATTTCAATCGTTGCGCGTCATCAGCTGCACGAAAGTGTTGCGCCGTTGCTGATGCAAAACAGCGTCCATATTATGTTGAGCGGAGCAAGTAAAAGGCCCAATTAGAGGTGAACATAGGTCGTTTTGGAGCGAGTGGTTGGTGTAGAGCCTATACCACAGATATCGTGCACAATATGTAGATGATGCCATTATATTGAAACAAACGTGTCGATCAGCTGACGGGTCATGGATCGATTTGGGTGGTAGTTCTGGAATATTGTTCAATTAATAACAATTGTATTATTTTCAGCAAAGGGATTCTTTCTTTCACTAAAGTGGTGAAATCTTGTTTATGAATAATGCAAAGCAACATAATGATACAGATAGTTTACTGTTAACACAAATTAACGTCTACGATTTGTTCGTCTTTGTTTAGTGTAAATCTCGACTCATTCCACATCCCTAAAGGTTTTCCTCTCGATGGGATCTATAGAGCAGAAGAACAGACGACTTCGTCGCAATTCATATTTTGTTCTTTGTACTAGGAGCAAAATTAATGACATTGATGAAGGCTCAGAGAAGTCTTGTTTTGCACCCTACATGTTACGCAAACTGACTAAATTCTCTATTATGAAAGAGAACTGTTTTAAGATACCTGCGAAGATATTTCCGTGAGTTGAAAGTTGGAATGTGTGTTAGCCCTCCCAGCATTTTATCCCTGGTATCTTCGGAATTTCGAAGAGCCTGTTCCAGTCAGCGTTGTCAAAGCTTTCTGTAAATCTACAAAAACTATATTTTTTTTTCCTTCAGTGTATCGTGTAAGATAAAATGTAAGGCGAGCACAGCCTCAAGAGTTCCTACATTTCTCTGCAACCTAAACTGGTCCTATATGAGGTCGACTTCTGCCGGTGTTCTGCAAATAATTCGTGTCAGTATTTTGCAAGCATGACGGATGGTTCGGTAATATTCACACCTGTCAGCATCTGCCGCCTATGGAATTGCGATCATTATATTCTTCTCGAAACTTGTGTATATTTCGCCTGTCTCATGCATCTTGCACACTGCCTGGAATAGCTTTGTCTCGGTCGCCATATGGTCTACCTCAGGAACCTTGTTTCGACCAACCTATTTCAGTGCTCTGTGAAATTCGTCTGGTAGTAACACATCTCCTAACTCATCTTGTAGGTCGGTAAATACTCGATGAGTGAACGCACCAACACTTCACGCTGGTCACTAACATATACACACACATAAAACGTTTACATATCTCACACATAGATAACATTTTAATTTTTGGGTAGGACAACATCCTCGACGAAGGATGGTGCCCCAGAAATAAATTAATACGGTTCCAATCTCCCGGTTCAGACCGAGGTTTTCCTGGGTTCTAAGATGTATGCCGGAATTGGTGAGCCGCTCCCTGAATTCCCGATTGGAATTCCCCATATGCGCTACTAGTTGCCTGTCTGATAATTGGCTGAATAGAACCGCGACTCTTAATTGGCCGGATCTCAAACAGCCCACTCCAATCCTAAGAGTGGAGAATAAAAAAATGTAAAATAAAAGAAGATTAGCGAACCTCTGTTCCAGGCATGAGAATGGGCACTAGTTCCGTGTAATTTTGTACCGGACTGCTCCACATCTTGACTTATCTGCGTGGAGAAGCAATCCGAACCCTACTGGGTTTCACTTAAATCAAAAACTAAGTCACGTACATAAGATGATAGCACACGCTTGTCGGTTGCTCGGGCTGACCGGGCCTTTGCTGGAATACAGCGGCAGTCGGCGGCTGGGTGGGTGGCGGCGCGCTGCGGCACAAGGTGGGCGCGCATGCGCAGGGCGCAGCCGCCCGTCCAGCTGACCGCCGCGCCGCGCCGGGCCGCTTCCGCAGGCGGCGACAATGGCGCCGCGCCGCGCCGCGCCGCGCCGGCCGTTCCGGCGGCCGCCCATTGTTTTACGCGAGGCGAGGCGTTTCCTGGCGGCGCGGCTCACAGGCGCAGAGGCTTGCCGCCCACCTGCAGCCCACACCGCCAGATTACATCTGTTGTGCGCTGCCCGCCGCTGCACCGCCGTTTTGTTTGCCGTCCTCCTGCCACTCCCTCGATCACGCAATCACCCGTGTGAAGGCACTGCACGAGAGTGCCTACGTGCGGCGAGGCGGGGAGCAGCAGGAGAGGCCTTCTTCCCGTGCGCCCAGCCTTAACGACCGTCCGAAAGATATTGCAATACTGGTGGACTTCTTGCATTGTGTTTCCTTATTCTCAGTTTCCACAACGATTGAAAAAAAAAAAAATATCACAACACCAAGAAGGTGTTGTGCGACCAAAACGAAATGTGGTAGGCATGTTTCAGTACCTAAAAGATGATGTCTGTTCAACTTTCGTGCCAGCCGCATAAGAGACAAAAGTGGCGCTACTATTAGGATGCATATCGAGTTTGCTTTAAATACACGCTGTAGCGGTCCCGAGCGTTAGTTGCCTCTGACATTGTACGTGGTGAGTTGATGTTAGTCAAGAATGCCTTTAAAGCGATAAAGACGCCATTATCAACATCTCACTGGGTTTGAACAAAGTCGTGTAATAGGGCTACGAGAAGCTGGATGTTCCTTCTGCGATTCTGCAAAAAGACTTGGCAGGAGTGTAGCCGCTGTACGTGACTGCCGGCAGCGGTGGTCGAGAGAAGGTACGGTAGCAAGTAGATAGGGCTACGGACGACCACGTGGCACTACCGACAGGGAAGACCGTCGTGTTCGGCGATTGGATCTGCGGCATAGTACTGCATCTGCAGCAGCAATTTGAGCAGCACGTGACACAATGGTCACCCGACCAACTGTTGTAAGTCGGCTACTTCGAGGACAGCTCCGAGCCAGACGTTGCTGTAGCGCGCGTTCCACTGACCCCGAACCACTGCCCTTGCCGACTTTAGTGGCGGCAAGCGAGAGGTTACTGGACGACCGGGTGGAGGTCTCTTGTGTTTTCTGATGAAAGCTTCTTCTACCTCGATGCTGGTGATGGCCGTCTGCTGGTTAGCAGGAGGCCTGTGGAGGGCATGTAGGTAACCTGGATCTGCACCTGGAGTTAGGGTCCGGGGTTCGATTTAATACGACGGCGGGAGCACTCTCCTGGTTATTCCTCACATCTGGCGTACGTACAGCATAATGCATGCACGTTTGCATGCTTGCATTCGACATTCACGATGTTACACCGTTTATTAATGTACCAACATTTCAAATTTGCAATGGCTTATCGCGTACTTTCATTAACCAGCGATCTTGCAATATTAATCACTTAAATATGTTACCTAGACAAATGTACTCCCGAATTTCCAAAAGAAACCGCTTTCAGATGTACATGAACTTTTACTGGAAGACTATCCGGTTCGTGATTCCGTCCCTTATTAGCGCTTAAACGTTTTACTAGCGTGAGTATTTCATATTGGTTGTCATAGAGCATAGATTATTAGGAAAGATGTGTTTTCATCATAATGTCGATTGTACGTTTTTTATCATAATACTCAGTGTATGTTTTTTATCATAATGTCGAGCGTATGTTTCCTATCTTGTAAATGTGCATCTGAAGATGTGATTTGACGTCACGAAACCGGACGTTTTCCTGTAAAAGATCGTGGACAGTTGAAAGCGGTTTATTTCAGAAACATGGATTACTTCAGCTGCAGTTGCCCTCAACAGAAAGCTGTTTGTATTCACGAAATTTCATTACACTACATTAATTATTTTTTGGAACTGCAATTTTATTTCTGTCAGTATATTTTCCAGTTTCCTGTTTATTTCAGCACTTCCAAAGACGAAACGTCTCGTAAATGTGCATGCAGACATCGTAAAAGAAATATGATTCATATCAACCTCCTCTGTTTCACCACAGATTACGTGTTAATGACCCCATTTGCCCTGGTAATGCATTACACGCATCATGCCTAGTTGCCCCAGAACCCTGACTGAAATGCGCAGAGGTTTGCTAATTTTCACCAACCTGCAGTCTTCTAAAGATGTCCCCTCTACAGACAAGAGCACTTAGAAAAAAATGGTTCAAATGGCTCTGAACACTATCGGACTTAACATCTGAGGTGATCAGTCCCCTAGAACTTAGAACTACTTAAACCTAACTAACCTAAGGACATCACACACATCCATGCCCGAGGCAGGATTCGAACCTGCGACCGTAACAGCAGCGCTGTTCCCGACTGAGCGTCCAGAACCGCTCGGTTACAAAGGCCGGCAAAAGCGTTTGGAAACGGTTAATAAATTAGAAATCGAGTTTCTTTAAATTTGTGTTTCCGAGATAGAAAACCTTTACTGTTAGTTTCATACGTTTTTCTTGAATAACTCGAAAACCGCGGCCTCTAGCGGAAACGTGTCGCAGTACAAAATTAAGATGGGATACCAGTTGGATTTTACACAGTGTACGCGAAGTAACTTGCTCCCTTTCTTGCAGAGGTGTACCGTAGGTCTCTAGAAGAGCGTACCGTTCCAAAAGATTGGAAAAAGGGCGCAGGTCATCCCCGTTTTCAAGAAGGGACGTCGAACAGATGTGCTGAAAAAAATGGTTCAAATGGCTCTGAGCACTATGGGACTTAACTGCTGTGGTCATCAGTCCCCTAGAACTTAGAACTACTTAAACCTAACTAACCTAAGGACATCACACACATCCATGCCCGAGGCAGGATTCGAACCTGCGACCGTAGCGGTCACGCGGTTCCAGACTGAAGCGCCTTTAACCGCACGGCCACACCGGCCGGCAGATGTGCTGAACTATAGACCTATACCTCTAACGTCGATCAGTTGTGGAATTTTGGAACACGTATTATGTTCGAGTATAATGACTTTTCTGGAGACTAGAAATCTACTCTGTCCACGAGGCTCAGAGGGCCATAGATACGGGTTCCCAGGTAGATGCCGTGTTTCTTGAAAATGCTAATTATTCCAAGTTGTGGGAACATCAATTTTATTGTATTATGTTTACGTTTTTATATGTATATTTTAAATGTGGCATCTCTGGTTTCGAACTCAGTTTTTCAGAGTGATTTGTGCGCTATAATATTGACGCTCGTCCAGTATATTGTGCAATATATTGTACCGTCTAAGGGTGGTATTGAGCAATAAACGGCAGTTACTGCCGAGAGCGAGAGAAATTGAATTCCCTTCGAACGAATTTCCGCAAAGAACTGAAAAAGTGAATGAAAAAAGATCACGGAGTGAGCTGGAGGATGTAAAAGTATCGTGCGGTACTTTGAGAAATGAAATTCTTGACTATTTGGGGAAAGTGATAGATAACGTTGCTGTCCGCAGCAGCCGAGAAAACAGAAGATTACAGCTTCACGGCAGTAAAGAGAGTTATTTACTTTACCTTGTAGCAGTTTTTAGGATTGGCAAATAAGACGAGGTCAGCTGTCTAATGAGCGGGCATGTATCTTTTTTTTTGTTTTTTTTTTGCGACCGTTGTCACGCCACGGACTGAAGATATTGTAAGCTTTCAATCAGTAATCAGTAAATAATTGTTTTATTTCTTTTGCAACAGTTGTTGCAGCTGAGAAGTACATAGAAAACTGTTCAGGTACGCGATAAATTACACACTTCCCTCGTTCAACTTGTAATTTGTTGTTGTGGTTTACGAATCCACGCTACAGCGAATGAGTCCGCTGAAGTGTTTAGTGGAGGCTTATCGGACTAGTTTCGTCCGTTCTGCACGGCACCCGCTTGACAAGCAGCACAGTCGCAGCACATACGACTTCCACGTCGTCGAGCACCGGCTTGTTCACTGCGAAGGCAGAGTTCCAGTTGACGGGTCCCGGGGATAAATGTTGCACAATAATATTGTGCCGTTCTTGGCCTCAGAATTTCGCGAAATGCATTGACATAGCATTTTGTGGAATAAATATTGAGCGCGTGAAGCCCGTCAACCCCCTGCCCACGAGATGGGGTGAAAAACCGGCCGCCCGCCCTGTTTGCCCTCCTCAGTGCACAGCATGCGCGGCGCGGCTCTCGGGCCGTAACCCCCAGCTGGTGTACCCGTCTAGCCCGCCACTGTCAAAGTGCTGGAGGGGCCGCCTGCTCCGTGGCACTTACTGCCCGATCCACATACGGTCCTCGGGTGGATTTCCATTCAACCTTGTTAACACTGTCCATTTTTCGTCCTACTTTAGCGCATATCACAGTGGCCCACAGAACTATGTTCACCACCCCAGAGAAGTTTTAGAGGAGTTGCGAAGGCAAATTGCGATGGATTCTGATGATGAGGATGAAGACAATTTTGAGGAATCTTGCTCAGAGACACTGGATGACGTATTATCTGATGATGATGCTACCGATGACGAATTCGAGGAGGGAATCTTTGAAGAATGGCAGCTACCCGAAGACAAAGACGAAGACGTTAGATATTTTGCGCTGGGGAAAGGTTTAAAAGGAATATGGACCAACACACCTATAAAATGTAAATATGCCAAAAAGTGTACAAAAATACAGTATTACACCTTTCCTCACCCAAGGGTAACTCTAAAGGCATGACGGATGAGGCAAAACCATTTTCGTTGTTTGTAAATGAAGAAATCAAAATGGTTCAAATGGCTCTGAACACTGTGGGACAACTTCTGAGGTCATCAGTCCCCTACAACTTAGAACTACTTAAACCTAACTAAGCTAAGGACAACACACACATCCATGCCCGTATCGGTCGCGCGGATCCAGACTCTATCGGCTAGAACCGCTCGCCCACTCCGGCCGGCGTAAATGAAGAAATGATTGATATTTTGATGAAATACACAGATCAGGAAATCGAACAAATAGCCAGGCGATTCAGTTCTTTTCAAAAGTGTACCGCACCCCCAAGCAGACTTAGATGAAACCGCTTTGTAGTTTATCACACAGGAGAAGATAAATGAAGAATTGTTTGAATATTGAACACAGAGAAGATCTGCAGCGGATAGGCACTTGGTGCAGGGAGTGGCAACTGACCCTTAACATAGACAAATGTAATGTATTGCGAATACATAGAAAGAAGGATCCTTTATTGTATGATTATATGATAGCGGAACAAACACTGGTAGCAGTTACTTCTGTAAAATATCTGGGAGTATGCGTGCGGAACGATTTGGAGTGGAATGATCATATAAAATTAGTTGTTGGTAAGGCGGGTACCAGGTTGAGATTCATTGGGAGAGTGCTTAGAAAATGTAGTCCTTCAACAAAGGAGGTGGCTTACAAAACACTCGTTCGACCTATACTTGAGTATTGCTCATCAGTGTGGGATCCGTACCAGATCGGTCTGACGGAGGAGATAGAGAAGATCCAAAGAAGAGCGGCGCGTTTCGTCACAGGGTTATTTGCTAACCGTGATAGCGTTACGGAGATGTTTAATAAACTCAAGTGGCTGACTCTGCAAGAGAGGCGCTCTGCATCGCGGTGTAGCTTGCTCGCCAGGTTTCGAGAGGGTGCGTTTCTGGATGAGGTATCGAATATATTGCTTCCCCCTACTTATATCTCCCGAGGAGATCACGAATGTAAAATTAGAGAGATTAGAGCGCGCACGGAGGCTTTCAGACAGTCGTTCTTCCCGCGAACCATACGCGACTGGAACAGGAAAGGGAGGTAATGACAGTGGCACGTAAAGTGCCCTCCGCCACACACCGTTGGGTGGCTTGCGGAGTATAAATGTAGATGTAGATGTAGATGTAGAAATGTTGTCAAATTTTGACGGACCCCCGATTTTTCGTTTTATATTGTCTAAAGACCGATTTGCATTTCTTATCAGTGTCGTTAGATTTGACGACAAGAATACACGAGATCAAAGGTAACAAAACGCCACATTTCTGGCCTTACGAGGGTTCTGGACTCACACCATTCAGTGTAGAAGCCTTTATGCGCCACGTGAATACTGGACTGTAGGCGGAACGTCACTTAGCTTCAGAGGACGATGTGTTCAAAATTTTTTTCCCAGAAACGAAAAAGAAACCTGGCAGATATGGCATGAAAATTGTCAGCTTATGTGACGCAAAAACATTTCATTTTTCGATCGAATTCCTTGGGTTGCGAAGGAACTAAAGGAAAAAGAACCAGTAAGCCTCTCCATGCGAACGAGGTATGTCTTACAGCTTTGCCAAACTGTAAAAAATACAAACGGCAATATCACGGCAGAAAAAAGGTTCACATCGTGAACTTCCTATCAAGAGTTATCTCGGCGATGAAGGTGAGCCGGAATATGAGAAGCTGCCAAGAAACCTCTTCGCTGTGGCGTTTGGAATGAAAAATAAGTGTAATAATGATAGAGAAGATTATTCTTTTTGTACAAATTGCAATAGACGTTTGTATGGTGAAAATAAAAGTGTGGCTTGTTTCAGCTGTCGTGACATGTAACAACATAATAATAATACTTACTTTATTTTTAATATTTATTTGAATTGTTTAACAATAAATTGTCTACCTTGTAGGATTATATCTGTCTAGTCAAGTCAATTGATGCGATGAAAGTACCAAGCTGTGTGCCATTTGATACTAGTAAAATAATATATCTAAGACTGAAGATTTTTGGCATACATTTACTTGTTCCTATTTCAATAAAATGTTTTTTATTGTTTCTTTTTTCCAACAATATCAACAAGTATTTAATTTATTAACATAAATTATGGTACATGTGATTTGCTTAAAAATACAAAGGCATTTCAGTGGCTGGTATTCCACCCGACTTTCTTGGTAATGTCTTTCCAATTCACTTTGTGGACTGAGGGCTGTCAGCAGCTCGTGGTCGTGCGGTAGCGTTCTCGCTTCCCCACGCCCGGGTTCCCAGGTTCGATTCCCGGCGGGGTTAGGGATTTTCTCTGCCTCGTGATGACTGGGTGTTGTGTGATGTCCTTAGGTTAGATAGGTTTAAGTAGTTCTAAGTTCTAGGGGACTGATGCCCATAGCTGTTGAGTCCCATAGTGCTCAGAGCCATTTGAAAAAAAATTCTACATAACCACACGCATTATCTAAAAAAGAAGCAAATCGCGACCAGGCGATCATATTCTTACACGCTGCGTGTGACTCGTCAGATTGCACGGGAGTTCGATCGGCCGCTGCGATCTGCGATTTGCCGACACACCTGCGATCTCCAGACAGATCGTGCGCGCGAACTGCTGACGTATTGCAGCACTCCATCACTCACGTACGGGGGTCCTAGCAGTGCTGACGTAATTGCACTGTTGACTATGTTTATCGAATTACATGCACTCCTCTGTTCTAGACGACATCAGAATGCGCATCTCACTCACTGCCGGAATCCTATGGTGCAGCCACGCGGTGTACGTTGTCATAGGGGCGAGGGGCACGAACGAAGAAAGTGTCCTGTGCGCATGCAAAACACAAGTACCCTCCTCCTATCAACAAATATAAACAGTCTCACTGTTAGGGGGTAAGGGGGCCGGTGTTGGTAGCTCAGGTTGTAGCATCGAATCCAACTGAAATATCTACAATCTGCCGCAACTACTCGTGGCGCCGTGGATAGCAACTGAAAGCTCGACAAGCATGAATGATCGAGCACTTTGTGCTGTACTGTGCTTAAGTCGTCGTTATTCTTGTGTGCCAACAAAGTGGGGTGGAGAACAACCCGCCCGCCCTGTTTGCCTTAGTGCGCATGCACCGTGTAGGTGTATCCTAGACCGTCACATAGGGTAGCAGGGTTGCCTGCTCCGTGGTACGTACTACCTTGACGGGATTCCACTCGAACGTTCTTCCAAACCACCTCGTGGGAAGAGCGTTAATTAACAGGAGCTTCTGTGCCGAGTATATCAGGAGCGCGGAAAGAAAATCGGAACACAGGTAAAAAGCGAGAAAACGACAAACGTGTGCGTTAGGAAAAATTTCACGATTTTGTGGAAGTTGCTGTGCGCTCGAAGGTGCGTGCTTGGAGTTGGTTCCTGCTGTGGCTGTGGCTCTTCATCGGTGTAGCAGATGACAGCAGCGGTTGAGAATTGGAAGAAATTGGCTACGGACTAAGCACTGCATTCTGTGGCTTCAGTATTTAGTAGTACGGAGAAATGTAGACAATACGCTTTTACCTTACTCACACCTCATGCCGATAAAATGTGCTGTTTTTGCAACAGGATTTTCTGGTGCTTATTCTTTTTCATAACTTTCGCTATCCGCCTGCTGCTATTTGAAGCCTGTTAAGGAGTTTTACCGTAGATTATTTGACTGATCTTACAGATTGTATAAATGGCATTTGAAGTTATCGTATTACGCTACTGCACACTTTTTTTTTTCTTTACAAAGCGCATATACTAATGCTACAGCTGTAGCCTAATTCTCGTACATCGTGGATTCCAACGGAATGGAGATAAACGCAGTTGCAGTTTAATCGCGCCAGTGAAAGTGACGTGTGAGCTGCGAGGCTGCGGCACAGACCTACCTTAATACGTATGCGACTGTGATTCACGTTCTGCGGGAAGGAGACTACAACGAGGTAAAACCAAACGCTGAGGTATAAGGCAATGTTTTCTTCCGTATTAAATTTATGATGGTTAGAGTATAACGACAGTAAGGTAATTTTGCGAAGACATTCCGACCGTTCGAGCTGCTCTAGGCTCTATCGACATTGAATTATGGAAGCTTACCGATGCGCACATGCTTGAGTGTATGTGCGGTCACCGTGTAGTAGACTCGGACAAGTAAAAGTCAATGGATGGAGTATATGAAGGCTAGCTTGTGTCAGGAGCAGTAAATTGAAAGCCTGAGACGGAGGGATGTTGCGTAAGTTACACTTTTGACAAAACGTAAAACGCTTGCCCGTGTTACAGAATGACTTTTTTTTCATGGGATAGGCGAGGTACATATACTACGTCAACACTCGCGTAACTAGATTTCGCACCACATACAGATTACGTGAAATAGTAGTACCGGTTTAGTCAATCATGTTGTGGTATAATTTCTCTCGTTACTGTCTCATGCTTTTCAATCAATAGTGTTACAGCTCATAGGAAATTTAAATATATTTCTTCATTGATTCTAGAATAATGGTACTACTAATGTGGATAGCTTGAACTCACACGACAAAGTAATGTGAGAATAACTTTTTGGTTCCAGTGGGCAGTACCTCCAGTATGCTCACCGTCATCCCCTTCGTTATAAACATGAGCTTGATTGAGCGCAGTTGTAGAGTTGGAGAAACCTTCTTTCAAGTTATGAAAGTATCAGGGATAAAATACAAGGAGATGGAGCTGATCTTCAACTTGTGCGCAAACCAGACTGTCGTTAGGTGAGTCGAAGAACATGACAGGGGGACGGTAACTGAGGCAGAGTTGTGGCCCCTCCGCGGTATTATGTACACTATACGTTGAACAAGCAGTACAGGAAAGCAAGGAGAAATTGGGAAAGGGCTGGCTCTGGGCACTATGGGACTTAACATCTGTGGTCATCAGTCCCCTAGAACTTAGAACTACTTAAACCTAACTAACCTAAGGACATCACACACATCCATGCCCGAGGCAGGATTCGAACCTGCGACCGTAGCATTTGGAAAGGGAATTAAAGTTCAGGGAGAAGAAAGAAGTTTTGAGTTTGGAGTGGCATTTGGGACCGCTGCTATGACGCTACAATAATATCTCAACACGTGGGATGCTACGTAGTTTACTAATTCAAACCAAAATAAGGAAAAACTTTATCTCAGCCAATGCTTTATGAGAGCTAGTCTAAATTCGTCAATTACGGTAACTACAATAACACTACATTCACTAAATAACAATAACACAACATTCACTAAATAACGTGCGGTATCTGTTTACATACTTATTCAATTCGAACTAACGTTTCATCAGTGAAAAATGAATCTTTTTCTTAAATGGAATGAATCGCACGAGGACGGCATGGCTGTACTGCCTCACTGTTTCCCGCCTGCTTCGGCACTGCCACATTAGTTTGTTAATCGGTTAAATTAAATATTAATGGTGGACGTTATGCATCTTGGCACCAAATCTGGTACGCAATTTCCTACGATCTGTCGGCAGTCAAGGACAAGAAGCCTTTCCCACAGTGCCGGTCCATACGTCACCAACATGTGTCACTGGTGGAGCGAGTAACGTGTCTTCTTCTACAACCATTTCTACGCGTGAAAAATCATAGTTCGCAAAGTGGCATTAACGCCACTACTTCCATGGAGCCCAAACTTCATAACTGTATCGAAATGTAACGGCAGAGGCGCAGGGCCGACCTGTCCTCTAAACTGGTGAACACAACATGGCGTCGCCGAGGTGTTCCCTTTAAGGAGCGTCGGCGCCATAGCGAGCTGTGTATTGACACTGCACGACACGCCGTAACCCGAGCTCGTGCTTAAAAGCCCTCCTTAACAAGTAAACACAATTCGCCACGCCTACGCTCCGCTTAAAGCCAACAGAAACGCTACGTCGTTCCTCTGCCCGCAGTCAGTAGCTTACATTACTTCCTGAGGCTATTCTGCACGGCTTGTTTTTACTTCCACGGCTTCATATTGTTAACTTTCCATGGTAACCAAATTAGAGTTTCTTGGGTGTTCCATCGGTCACTCGGTTAGCCAGCATCATGTCTACCGTTTTAATTAAAGCTTCACAGTTTCATCTTCAGCCTTGTTTGGATTCATGTGCTATTATTTTGCATTTTTTTGTGTACGGTGCTTGTACCAAATTCTTTTCTATTGTCATCCTTTTTTATTTGGTCCGCCCAATTACATTTTTTTGTGTCTCTAAAATAATTCATCTGCGCGCTGTCGTTAATGTTGGCTATTTGAAACCCATACTTCATTTCCACAAAATGAAATTATCATATACCGTCGTTGGCCGGAAGATGCAAGTCTTTCCATCTGACGGCACTTGGGCGTCTTCACCGTCTTTGTGATGAGGACGAGATGAAATGATTAGAACAACAAAAGCATCCGGTCCCCGAGCGAAGAAAACATCCGAGCGACAGGAAATCAAACCCGCTACCTATGATATAGAGACAGCGACACTGACCACTAGACAACCAACTGCGGACTTTCGTATAGCAAAGTCGAAACTACGTCCGTGTCTACTGTCGGGTTTGCGGCCGTTGTGGCCGAGCGCTTCTAAGCGCTTCAGTCTGGAACCGCGCGACCGCTACGCTCGCAGGTTCGAATCCTGCCTCGGGCATGGATGTGTGTGATGTCCTTAGGTTAGTTAGGTTTAAATAGATCTAAGTTCTGGAGGACTGATGACCTCAGCTGTTAAAGTCCCACAGTGCTGAGAGCCATTTGAACCATTTTCTACTGTCGGGTTTAATGTTTGACGATTATTGACGGCAGCGCGTGTAATGAACCCGTGCTCTCTGTGTTGTGCATGTTCTTATCATAGTCATAGGAGGAAGGTAATAAAAATGCTTCGCTTCCACGCCTGGCCGAAAATTTTCGTTCTTTGTTCCTTTTATATTGTTCATCAGGAAAAGTCTACAGTTCTTATCAGCATGTGCAGGTCTGGAATGGAAATCCTTATGAAAAATATGAACGTATCTTAGCCAGAAGGTCGGACAGAACATGGCAGTGCTTTGTTACGCATGATCAAACTGGAGCTAGTATGCGTGTTGAGTGGTCTAACGAGTCACGATTTTGCCTCTTTTTCAAAATGAGACACCGACGCCTGTACGAAGCGTTGAACTCGCATTGTGTGGAGGTTATCTACATCTACATCTACATGATTACTCTGCAATTCACATTTAAGTGCTTGGCAAAGGGGTCATCGAACCACAGTCATACTATCTCTCTACCATTCCACTCCCGAAAAGCGCGCGGGAAAAACGAACACCTAAACCTTTCTGTTCGAGCTCTGATTTCTCTTATTTCATTTTGATGATCATTCCTACCTATGTAGATTGGACTCAACAAAATATTTTCGCATTCAGAAGAGAAAGTTGGTGACTGAAATTTCGTAAATAGATCTCTCCGCGACGAAAAACGTCTTTGCTTTAATGACTTCTATCCCAACTCGCGTATCATATCTGCCCCTATTACGTGATAATACAAAACGAGCTGTCCTTTTTTGCACCCTTTCGATGTCCTCCGTCAATCCCACCTGGTAAGGATCCCACACCGCGAAGCAATTTTCTAACAGAGGACGAACGAGTGTAGTGTAAGCTGTCTCTTTAGTGGACTTGTTGCATCTTCTAAGTGTCCTGCCAATGAAACGCAACCTTTGGTTCGCCTTCCCCACAATACTATCTATGTGGTCTTTCCAACTGAAGTTGTTGGCTCTGAGCACTTTGGGACTTAACATCTGTGGTCATCAGTCCCCTAGAACTTAGAACTACTTAAACCTAACTAACCTAAGGACAGCACACAACACCCAGTCATCACGAGGCAGAGAAAATCCCTGACCCCGCCGGGAATCGAACCCGGGAACCCGGGCGTGAGAAGCGAGAACGCTACCACACGACCACGAGCTGCGGACACTGAAGTTGTTCGTAATTTTAACACCCAGTTGAATTGTCAGCCTTGGAAATTGTACTATTTATCGAGTAATCGAATTCCAACGGATTTCTTTTGGAACACATGTGGATCACCTCACACTTTTCGTTATTTAGCGTCAACTGCCACCTGCCACACCATACAGCAATCATTTCTAAATCGCTTTGCAACTGATACTGCTCTTCGGATGACCATACTAGACGTTAAATTACAGTATCATCTGCGAACAACCTAAGAGAACTTCTCAGATTGTCACCCAGGTCATTTATATAGATCAGGAACAGCAGAGG
Source organism: Schistocerca serialis cubense (assembly GCF_023864345.2). Classification (NCBI taxonomy): domain Eukaryota; kingdom Metazoa; phylum Arthropoda; class Insecta; order Orthoptera; family Acrididae; genus Schistocerca; species Schistocerca serialis. Next base: position 606,406,361 of record NC_064644.1, on the reverse strand, counting down.
TCCCAGGACGCTTCCCTGGGGCACACCTGATATCACTTCAGTTTTACTAGATGATTTGCCGTCTATTACAACGAACTGCGACCTTCCTGACAGGAAAACACGAATCCAGTCGCACCACTGAGACGATACCCCATAGGCCCGCAGCTTGATTAGAAGTGGCTTGTAAGGAACGGTGTCAAAAGCTTTCCGGAAATCTAGAAATACGGAATCAACTTGAGATCCCCTGTCGATAGCGCCATTACTTCGTGCGAATAAAGAGCTAACTGCGTTGCACAAGAACGATGTTTTCTGAAACCATGCCGATTACGTATCAATAGATCGTTCCCTTCGAGGTGATTCATAATGTTTGAATACAGTACATGCTCCAAAACACTACTGCAAACCGACGTCAATGATATAGGTCTGTAGTTCGATGGATTACTCCTACTACCTTTCTTAAAAACTGGTGCGACCTGCGCAATTTTCCAATCTGTATGTACAGATCTATCGGTGAGCGAGCGGTTGTATATGATTGCAAGTAGGGAGCTATTGTATCAGCGTAATCTGAAACGAACCTAATCGGTATACAATCTGGACCCGAAGACTTGCTCGTATCAAGCGATTTGAGTTGCTTCGCAACCCCTAAGGTATCTACCTCTAAGAAACTCATGCTTGCAGCTGTTCGTGTTTCAAATTCTGGAATGTTTCATTCGTCTTCCCTGGTGAAGGAATTTCGGAAAACTGCGTTCAATAATTCCGCTTTAGCGGCACAGTCGTCGGTAACAGTACCATCGGCACTGAGCAGCAAAGGTATTGACTGCGTCTTGCCTTTTGTGTACTTTACATACGACCAAAATTTCTTCGGATTTTCTACCAAATTTCTAGACAATGTTTCGTTGTGGAACCTATTAAAGGTATCTCGCATTGAAGTCCGAGCCAAATTTCGCGCGTCTGTAAATTTTAGACAATCTTCGGGATTTCGCGTTCTTCTGAACTTTGCTTGCTTTTTCCGTTGCCTCTGCAACAGCGATCGGACCTGTTTTGTGTACCATGGGGGATCAGTTCCATCTCTTACCAATTTATGAGGTATGAATCTCTCAATTGCTGCTGCTACTATATCTTTGAATTTGAGCCACATCTCGTCTACATTTGCATAGTCAGTTCGGAAGGAAAGGAGATTGTCTCTTAGGAAGGCTTCCAGTGACACTTTATCCGCTTTTTTAAATAAAATTATTTTGCGTTTGTTTCTGGTGGATTTGGAAGAAACGGTATTGAGCCTAGCTACAACGACCTTGTGATCACTAATCCCTGTATCAGTCATGATGCACTTTATTAGCTCTGAATTGTTTGTGGCTAAGAGGTCAAGTGTGTTTTCGCAACCATTTACAATTCGCGTGGGTTCGTGGACTAACTGCTCGAAATAATTTTCGGAGAAAGCATTTAGGACAATCTCGGAAGATGTTTACTGCCTACTATCGGTTTTGAACAAGTATTTTTGCCAACATATCGAGGGAAGGTTGAAGTCCCCACCAACTATAACCGTATGAGTGGGGTATTTATTTGTTACGAGACTCAAATTTTCTCTGAACTGTTCAGCAACTATATCATCGGAGTCCGGGGGTCGGTAGAAGGAACCAATTATTAACTTAGTTCGGCTGTTAAGTATAACCTCCACCTATACCAATTCGCACGGAGTATCTACTTCGACTTTATTACAAGATAAACCACTACTGACAGACACAACCACTCCACCACCAATTCTGCCTAATCTATCTTTCCTGAACACCGTCTGAGACTTCGTAAAAATTTCTGCAGAACTTATTTCAGGCTTTAGCAAGCTTTCTGTACCAATAACGAATTCAGTTTCTGTGCTTTCTATTAGCGCTTGAAGCTCAGGGACTTTCCCAGCACAACTACAACAATTTACAGCTACAATTCCGACTGTTCCTTGATCAAAGCACGTCCTGTATTTGCCATGCACCCTTTGAGATTGCAGCCCACCCCGTACTTTCCCGAGGCCTTCTAATCTAAAAAACCGCCCAGTCCAGGCCACACAGCCTCCGCTACCCGTGTAAACGCCAGCTGAGTGTAGTGAACTCCTGACCTATTCAGCGGAACCCGAAACCCCACCATCCTATGGCGCAAGTCAAGGAATCTGCAGCCAACACGGTCGCAAAACCGTCTGAGCCTCTGATTCAGACCTTCCACCCCGCTTTGCACCAATGGTCCACAGTCGATTCTGTCAACGATGCTGCAGATGGTGAGCTCTGCCTTCATCTCGTAAACGAGACCGGCAGCCTTCACCAAATCAGATAGCCGCTGGAATCCAGAGAGAATTTCCTCAGATCCAAAGCGAGACACGTCATTAGTGCCGACATGTGCCACCACCTGCAGCTGGCTGCACCCTGTGCTCTTCATATGGCATCCGGAAGGACCCTTTCAACATCAGGAATGAGTCCTCCCGGAATGCACAATATCCCTAAGGGGCGCCATTACGCGCCTAACATTGGAGCTCCAAACTACCAATAAGCCCACCCTCTGTGATTGCACGGACCTAGAAGGCTGAGAATCATCCTCTGAAACAGGGCAGGCAGCTGCATCTGGCTCAGCCCGAGACAGTGCCTGAAACCTGTTTGTCAGACGCACCGAGGAGGCTTTCTGATCAGCCTCTGGGGACGTCTTTCGCTGCCTGCCACGCCTTGGAACGACCTCCCAATCAACCACAGGCGAGGGCTCAGCCCCACTGCGGGCAGCAACCGGGGCAACGACAGCGGCAGACCGATCTGGGGACAGACGGGACGAGGTTGACATCCCCGTGATACTCAAGTCCGGCTCCCCACAGTAGTTCAGCTGTCAGGTGGTTCTGTGATGTTTCAGGGATACTCGTTCAGGTTTCTGCGACCGTGAAGCAGGATGCTTATTTCAACAATATCGGTGACGTAGGTTGCTGTTTCTTCTGTGTCTTCATAACAAGATGACAAGAACCGAGTCACAATTTTGCTTGCATACGTTCCTAGTTTGGCGCGAACTTAGGAACGCTGCCACACCTCGACTGGCCAGGAAAGCAGCCGCGCTTAACCCAAAGAAAACGTGTAACAGAGTGGGGAACACCAGATGGAGCGTCGCAGTCACCAGCCTCGCATTTTGTAGTCCAAGGCATCTATCGTCAACGAGTGGCTTGAGCTGGATGCGACATGCCGGCAGACAGCTGCTCCGTCTCTTCTTCGCTATACGCTGTGGCGACAAAAGACGTGCGATACATCCTAACATCGTGCCGGACGTAATTTTGCCCGGCGTAGTACGTTATCTATCAGCCGTGGCCTAGGGGTAAAGTCTTTGATAAGTAATCAAGGCGACCTCGGTCTCGGGTTAGAACCCCGACAACGCTGAAATTTTGAGTAAAAATCGTCGGCAGTGGCGGCCGAAGACTTCCGTAATAAGAAATCACACTCATTCTGCCAACGGCCGTGTGAAAGAGGGCGAAGGAGTGGCACTGTCTAGCGCTCGAGGTGAGAAGCTGCGGAAGAACCAGAAGCAATGATCAGCGGCGTTAGAATGGAAAAGGCAATGCAAACCACTCCATTAAAGACGGTTAACGTGTGTCCACAGGACATGTGGCCTGTAGTTGAAAAAGTGTCGTCGTGATCTCTATTGCAGAAGATTCCTGACCAGTCCCCGGGAGGGGACTGGCAGCGGTCAGGTGAGCATTAAAAATAGACTGAATAACCGACGAAAGCATAACGTTCTACGTGTCGGGGCGTGGAATGTCAGAAGTTTGAACGTGGTAGGGAAGCTATAAAATCTGAGGAAGCAAATACTAAGGCTCAATCAACAGATAGTGGCGTCAGTGAAGTGAAGCGGAAAGAAGACAAGGTTTTCTGTTCAAATATCAACAGTAGCAGAAAATGGTATAACGCAAGTAGGATTCCTCATGAATTGGAAGACAGTGTACAGAGTGAGTTACTGTGAACAGATCAGTGAGTGGGTTGTTCTCATCAGAATCGACGGCAAATCAGAACTGACAAGAATAGTTCAAGTATAAATGCTGACGTTACAAGTAGAAGATGAAGAACGCGTCATTCAATACGCAAAGAGACCTGAAAATCTTATAGTCATGGGAGATTGGAGTGCGATTACAGGGGAAGGAGTACGAGGAAGGGTTACATGAGAATATGGGCTTGGCAGGAGGCATGAGAGAGGAGAAACCTGAGTTCTGGCGATGAATTTCAGATGGTAATAGCGAATACTCTGTTCAAGAATCACAAGAAGAAGATCAGTTAGACTACATCATGGTCAGGCAGAGATTCCGAAATCAGATATTGGATTCTGAGGTGTACCCAGGGGCAGATATAGACTCAGATCACTAATGGACGAAAGAATGAAGCTCGAAAATGGTCTGGGAAATCAGGAACACAGAAATCAAGTCACTTAGGAATGAAATTAATAGGAAGTGCAGGGTGGCTAAGCCGAAATGGCTACATGATAAATGTGAGGAAATCGAAAAAGATATGATTGTCGGAAGGACTGATTCAGCATATAGAAAAGTCCAAACTCTCTTCGGTGAAATTAAAAGCAAGTGCGGTAACATTAACAATGCAATAGGAATTCCACTGCTAAACGCAGAAAAGAGGATAGGTGGAGAGGGTACATCGAAGACCACTATGGTGGGGGGGACTTATCTGATAACCTAACAGAAGATGAAACAGGAGTCGACAGCGCAGACATAGGGGATCCAGTATTAGAATCAGAATATAGAAGAGCTTTGGAAGACTTAAAATAAAATAAGGCAGAAGGATAGGTAACATTCCATCGGAATATATAAAGACGTTTGGGGGAAGTGGTAACAAAATGATTATTCACGTTGGTGTATAGAATGTATGAGACTGGTTGTATACCGTCTGACTTTCGAAAAACAGTCATCGACACGATTCCGAGAACAGCAAGAGACGCCAAGTGCAAGAATCATCGCACAATCAGCTTAACAGCTCATGTATCCACGCTGCTGACAGCAACAATGTGTCTACATCTACATTTACGTAGATACTCCGTAAGCCACCTTACGGTGCGTGGCGATGGGTACCCTGTACCACTACTTGTCATTTCCTTTCCTGTTCCACTCGCAAACAGAGCGACGGGAAAACGACTCTCTATGTGCCTCGTGTGAGCCCTAGTTTCTCGTGCCGTATCTTCGTCGTCCATACGCGCAGTGTATGCCGGCGGCAGTACAATCGTTCGGCAGTCAGCTTTAAAAGCCTGTTCTCTAAATTTTCTCAGTAGTGTTCCCGAAAAGAGCTTCACGAGCGTCGTCTTCCCATTTCAGTTCCAGAAGCATCGCCGTAGCTCAGACGTGTTGTTCGAACCTACCGGTAACAGATCTAGCAGCCCGCCTCTGAATTGCTTCGATGTCTTCCTTCAGTCCTAATTGGTATGGATCCCGAACACTCGAGCAATACTCAAGAACAGATCGCAACCAGCCTCCTAAATGCGATCTCCTTCACAGGGCGAACTACTCTTATCTAAAATTCCCCCAATAAACCAAAGTGGACCATTCGCCTTGCCTACTACAGTTCTCACACGCCCTCACCACCGCATACCGCTTTGCAACGTCACGCTCAGATATTTAAATGACTTGACTGTGTCAAGCAGGACACTAGCAATACTGTCTCCGAACATAACGGGTCTGGTCTTCCTACTCATTCGCCTTAAATTACGTTTTTCCACATTCATCACACCAACTGCAAAATTTAGTTTAAGTCATCTTGTGTCTTCCTACAGTCACCAAACTTCGGTCCCTTTCCGTACACCACGGTGTCGTCAGCAAACAACCGCAGATTGCTGCCCGTCCTGTCCGCCAAATCATTTACGTATACAGGGAACAACAGCGGTCCCACCACACTCCCCTGGCGCACTCCTTACCGCACCCTTGTCTCTGGTGAACACTCGCCGTCGAGAACAACACACTGGCTTCTATTATTTAAGAAGCCTTCTAGCCACTCACAGAACTGTGAACTTATTCTACACTCGAGTGCCAAAGAAACTGATACAGGTATGCGTATCCAAATATAGAGATATGTAAACAGGCTGCGGAAGGCAACGGCTTTACAAGGAAGCGAGTGTCAGGCGCAGTTCTTAGATCGGTTAATGCTCCTACAATGGCAGGTTATTAAGATTTGGGTGAGTTTGAACGTGGTGTTATACTCGGCGCACAACCAATGGGACACAGCATCTCCGAGGTAGCGATGAAGTGGGAGTTTTCACGTACGACCATTTCACAACTGTACCGTGAACATTAGGAATCCAGTAAAATATCAAATCTCCGACATCGCTGCGGCCGGAAAAAGATGCTGCAAGAACGGTTCTAACGACGACTGAAGAGAATCGTTCAACGTGAGGGAAGTGCAACCCTTACGCAAATTGCTGCACATTTCAATGCTGGACCATCAACAAGTGCCACCGTGCGAACCATTCAACGAAACATCATCGAAATGGTCTTTCGGAGTCGAAAGCCCACTCATGTACCCTTGATTACTGCACGACACAAAGCTTTACACTTCGCGTGGGCCCGTCAACACCGACATTAGTCTGTTGATGACTCGAAACAGTTGTGTGGTAGGACGAGTCTCGTTTCAAAATGTATCCAGCGACTGGACGTGTACGGGTATGGACACAACCTCATGAATCCATGGACCTGCATGTCATCAGGGGACTGTTCAAGCTGGTGGAGCCTCTGTAATGGTGTGGGGCGTGTGTAGTTGAAATGATATGGGGCTCCTGATACGTCTATATACAACTCTGGCATGTGACACGTACTTAAGCATCCTGTCTGATCACCAGCATCCATTTATGTCGAGCCAGCCGCTGTGGCCGAGCGGTTCTAGGCACTTCCGTCTGGAACCGCGCTGCTGCTACGGTCGCAGGTTCGAATCCTGCCTCGGGCATGGATGTGAGTGACGTCCTTAGGTTGGTTAGGTTTAAGTAGTTCTAAGTGTAGGGGACTGATGACCCCAGATGTTAAGTCCCATAGTTCTTTGAGCCATTTGAGCCATATATGTGGATTGTGCATTTCGAAGGACTTGGAAAATTCCAGCAGGACAATGCGACACCCCACAGGTCCAGAATTGCTACAGAGTGGCTCCAGGAACACTCGTCTGAGGCCTTGCGACTTGCTGTTCAGAAGAGATCTCCATTGTATTGTACTCTTACGGACTCATGAACAGCCGTGCAAGATTCATGGCGTCAATTCCCTCCAGCACTGCTTCAGACCTTAGTCGAGTCCATGCCACGTCGTGTTGCGGCACTGCTATGTGCTAGCGGGAGCCCTACCCGATATTAGGCGCTTGTACCAGTTTCTTTGGTCTTCAGTGTAAAAAGAGTGTAAGACAGGTTCAAATGGTTCAAATGGTTTTGAGCACTATGGGACTTAACTTCGGAGGTCATCAGTCCCCTAGAACTTAGAACTACTTAAACCTAACTAACCTAAAGACATCACAGACATCCATGCCCGAGGCAGGATTCGAACCTGCGACCGTAGCAGTCGCGCGGTTCCGGACTAGAGCGCCTAGAACCGCATGGCCACCGCGGCCGGCTGTAAGACAGGGATGTTGTTTTTCGCGTCCGCTGCTTAATCTATACGTCGATGAAGCAATGATGGAAATAAAAGAAACGCTCAAGAGTGGGATTAAAATTTAGGGTGAAAGGATATCAAGGTTAAGATTCGCTGATGACATGGCTTCCCTCAGTGAAAGTGAAGAAGAATTGCAGGATCTGTTGAAAGGAATAGCCTAACTAGTGCTGAGTGTGGATGTCGAGTAAATGGAAGAAAGAGGAGAGTAATGAGAAGCAGCAGAAATATGAACAGCGAGAGACTTAAAATCAGAATTGCTGATCATGAAGCAGGCCTAGGTGAAGTGAAGGAATACTGCTACCCAGACTACAAAATAACCCATAACGGATGGAGAAAGGAGGACACAAAAAGCAGACTAGCAGTAACAAAAAGACTATTCCGGGCCAAGAGAAGTCTGCTAGTATCAGACATAGGTCGTGATTTGGGGAAGACATTTCTGGGAATGTACGCTTCGAGCACAACATTATATAGTTGCGAGATATGGACTGTGACAAAATCGGAACAGACAAGACTAGATGTATTTAAGATGCGGTGTTACAGAATAATGTTGAAAATTAAGTGGGCTGATAATGTAAGGAATGAGGAGGTTCGGTGTAGAATCGGCACGGAAAGGAGGTCAAGGAGAAGGGACAAGATGGTAGGACATATAATTCAGGACGTAAGTTGCAAGTGTTGCTCTGAGATGAAGACGTTGGCGCAGAAGAGGATTTCGTAGCGGATCACATCAAACCAGTCAGAAGACTGTTGACTAACGTCCCACAAATATTTGATGGGATTCATGACGGGTAATCTGGAGGGCCAGATCATTAATTATAATTGTTCAGAATGTTCTTAAAACCAATCGCGAACAATTGTGCCCCGATGATACAACGCATTGTCATCCATAAAAATTCCATTCGTGAATGGCTGCCAATGGTTTCCAAGTAGCCGAACGTAACCGTTCCTAGTCGATTATCGGTTGAGTTGGATCAGAGGACCCAGTCCATTCCATGTAAACACAGCCACACGAATGTGGAGCCACCACTAGCTTGCACAGTGCCTTGTCGACATTTTAGGTCCACGGCTTCGCCACACTTTGCGCCACACTCGAAACCTACCATCAGCTCTTACCAACTGAAATCGGGACTCGTTTGACTGGTCCACGGTTTTGCATTCGTCTAGGGTCCATCCGATGTGATGACGAGCCCGGGAGAGGAGATGTCGTGCTGTTAGCAAAGGCGTCGGTCGTCTGCTGCCATAGACCACATTAACGCGAAATTTCGCCGCACTGTCCTAATAGATACGTTCGCCGTATGTCCCAAACTGATTTCTGCGGCGGTTAGTTGTCGCAGTACTGCTTCACCCTTGGCACTGACAACACTACCCAAACGCTGCTGCTCTCGGTCGTTAATAGAAGGCCGTCCGTCGATCAATGCGTTGTCCGTGGTTAGAGCTAATGCCTGAAATTTGGTATTCTCGACGCAGTCTTGACACTTTGGATCTCGGAATATTGAATTCCCAAATGACTCTGGAAATTTAATGTCCCATACGTTTAGCTGCAACGACCATCTCGCGTTCGATGTCTGGTAATTCCCATGGTGCGGCCATAATTAGGTGGGAAACCTTTCCACACGAACCACCCGAGCACAAAGGACAGCTCCGCCGGTGCACCGCCCTTTTATACCTCGTGCATGCGAAGCTACCGCCATCTGTATGTGTGCGTATCGCTATACCCCGACTTTTGTCACCTCATTGTGTTGAGGACATTGTTACGGCTGGAGACAGTGTTGTACTTTTATGAGCATGGTGACTATTAAGGGTGAGTAATTTTTTGTCCGCTTTGCTTACCAACCCGAAACGCGACAACGTCTTTACTCGGGCCAGAGGATACCTCGACATTTCACCGTTTGTCGACATGCTGCGGCATTTCATGCAAAGACCACGCAAGCTGTCACGTCCCAGACAGGCGAGCATTAAGCGGATTTTGCTGGCGCCCTGTGTACTTTCCACACCAGGGGATTATGCCTGGCTTTGCCTGGCATTACGTGTGCGCGTGACGCTGGAGCACTGTTCGCTCAAGTGCTGCTTCAACACCCGGAGCTGTTGCACAGACAACACCTTGTGCGGCGAGTCAGAAAATGTAGTGCGCCTGCGCACGCTAACTCGCTGCGAATACAGTCCGTTTTACGAGGCAAGTGCTGGGTTCATCGTTGCCCGGGAACCATTACAGGTGAGGGCAGTGGGGGGGGGGGGGGGGGGGGGGCAGGCTACGATCGCCGCATACGCGCCAGGCCGTTGCTGGGACTCGCGTAGCAGTGCTCATTCCCTGCACCCGAGGAAAAACTAGACTAATTGCGAGCGGCCTTAGAAAATAGTTGCGCCAGTTAGGCCGGTATTACACTATAATATTTCTTTGACAAAGATATACGATCAAATATTCGTCAGATTTCTTTGGCAAAAATCTTTGACGTGGCGCTAAAAAGGGGTATTAATGTTGTCATAGTTTTCGGGCAGATTTCAAGATGGCGGGCGACAACTTGTTTTTATACGCTACAGTTGCTAGTCCCACAATTGTATTTGGAAGAAAAGCAGCGGAAAAAAATGAAACGTACTGGGATAAAGCCCTAGGTATTCCGTCGAGATAATAAAAGCATTCAGCAAAATTCGTTAAGAGAGCTGCAAGAGGAGGAAGTCAAGTCTTTATATATTAATTAGTTACGAATGGATTAGTGTATTTCAGTATTTGCTCAGTAAAGTGGTTTCTCATATTACAAAACACAATACTCTTGAGAAATGCCGTATGTGCAGAAGACAGGCAAACTGTAACACTGCGATTTCTTGATACGTGAGACAGTTGCTGTAATTTACAACACAGCACTCGAATATCATATTGTACATTAACCAAAATAATCCCAGAAACATGTGGGGCGACTTATAAAGCACTTAAGGGGGAATATGTGAAAGTAAATAAATTTTAAGTACACTATATGAGCAGTAAGAACTATTTTTAATTTTGAATAATTTAATTAACGGAATTAGTGTTCCAACAACTACAAAATTAATAAAAAATACGAAACAGATGAAGCGCTTTTTAACTTGTGGTATCCAGAGTTCAAAAATAGACGAAGTAAAATGGAAAGCTAAGAAGGAGTTTTTTATTTTATAGTGTGACCACATGCTCTATTCCGGCTTGCTGAAAAGCTGCCTGGATGTATCCAGATGTAGAGGTGGATGGCTGTAGCTGTGAAGTCGCCTGCAGCATATTCCACCTGCCCATGAACACACAATTAACAGCGTGGACTGTGCCCCTTGTTCACCCCCATCCTGGTCGAAGCAAGTTTATGAAAAAGGAGTCGAAGGAACAAACCAGCTTTGCAGCCATGTTGACAAACACACTACAGAGACGTCAAATAGCTGTAGCGACGCCAGCGCTCGAAGCTGTTACATTTCACATTGCAGTGACGAGAAGACGAACGACCTTTACGATCAAATCTACGGCGAACCCCTAGATTTGATCATATTTATTTGACGACAGAAGAGATTTGACAAAGTTCTCTATTAAACCTTCAAATTTCTTTGACATAAATATTCGACATATCAACTTTGATAGTGTAATACCGGTCTTAGCACTTCAGGGTGGTGCGGCAGTGGTTGCATGTGGTCATTGCATGTGGTCACAAGATGCAAACTGATGATTGGGCAGCTTTACCAGGAAGTGTAAGCTGAATGTCACGTCCAACTTCTTGGACGCTAAGGTGGCTAGCAATAATGCAGTTAATTAGGACACTCGGAATAAGTAATAGTTTATTAATTACAGGCAAACTTGGCTTTGCTCGCCAGGCTCCGCTGTACCAGTGAAACTGCTCACGTGGACCTGCGCTTCAGAACACACTTCATGAGCCACGATTAGTGAGTGGCGAATTGATACAAGTTTTGATCCGCCCTACCGTGGCTTCACTACAGTCAATAGAAGGTACAAGTCCATAGACACTTGCTGGCACAGTGCTGACAGTGTTGGGGCGTAGCAGACAGTCTGCAGTGTGGCACTGTATCAAATGCTTTCCGGAAATTTAGAAGCGTGGAATATGCCTGTTTCCCCTGTTGCATACTTTGCCGTGTACCGTATCAGGAAACTGCGAGCTGAGTTTCACACTAGCGTTGCGTTCTAAAACCGTGAGAATGTCTAAGAATTACGTTGACATACATATACTTACAAGGCGTTACCGAGTCTCCAACGACAGTACCAGAAAACATTACATAACGATGAAGTGCAATCTCTAAATGGAGACTAGTTATTAAATTACAGAAATGAATGATAAGCTCCACAGCTCTCTGTTAGACCATAAACGCAAGTTGCTATGAGCAAATGAATACTGTCACCAGATGAATACAGAAATAGCGCGTCTTTTATTTTTTCATTTATTTTTAGTCATAGGGATATAACAGTAATTAGTTCTGCGCCCAGTTTTCGTTTGACACAGCACATGTATGTTTTCTCATAGTGGATGTGGAATAAACAAGAATACGATCACTCTGTTTTCATTTCGTGGATTTTGTATGTTTCTCGTCTGAAGAGTGGACTATAACATGAAACTTATTCTCTAATGGAACACATTTGTCATTGTGTACTTTGTGTCAATTAATTTTCGCCTTACCCCCTCCACAATCTCACAAAACACAGTTCGTTTAAGGCTATCTGATCCCGACAATCGGTCATTTCGACTTTTCAGTGCCACTTTACAGCAGCATGACCATGTACTCCCCTTACGTACCAACAATAAGTCACGACTAGCCTTACAGTTCTGCACGGTGCAGTAAAAGAGAACGAGTCGACGGGTATTAGACTGAAGCGCCGCAGTTTTCAGACTCGGCAGACTCGCGGAACTACAGGCGGAAGTATGCAACCCGCAACGTTACACTCATACCCTCCCCATTGCTAATCTCTGCTCCTATAGACACACACAACCAACACACACAGTCGATTCTATAAAGGATCCAACCCACATGTATGAAGCAGTTTGTTTAAAGTTTGTTGGAAGTCGCTAAGTGCTCTCACTATCAAATAATGAATGAATGTTGGCTGGGTAATACGTGCTCCATCTTAAGAAAAGCGAGTTTATGACTTCGTATCTTCTCAACTGTGAGTCATACAACGATATGATTTTGCAGTTACGTTCAGTGGTATATGTGCACACTGTCTGCAAAATGTGTTGCGAATAGAGTTAGTAGTAAAGAAATCATAAGTGAAACTCTCGTACCTGAAGCTAACGTTACACTGCATTATCAGCTAAAAATGTAGGACCTGATAAACTTTTTTCCTATCGTTGTTTCGTGAAGGGTGTTGCTCAGAAAAAGTTTCGAAATGATTTGAAATTTTGAGTACAGTTTGTTGGAGGTCGCTAAGTGCTGTCATTATCAAATACTGGATTGGTAATTTACACACCTGAGTTACGTTGCTGCAACACATACAACGTGCGGGTGTAATACTTGACTTAGTGCATTAAACCTTCCATGTAAGAGTAGAGATCTCAGTGAATGGATTATGGTAGCATTTTTATTGTCCCTAGAAGGCGTTAGACAGGCAACCTGCAACTGGGATAGCGCGACCGATTTTGCGAAGCAAAAAGTGTATGAAACAATGCAAAAAGTCGTACAGAAACGAAGATACATGCTCGACCACCACACCGAACAGTGCAAAAAGTATATAGGCAGAAAATCGCTGGCATTGAACCATGATAAACATTTACATCATGTTGTTGTGTGGTCTTCAGTCCTGCGACTGGTTTGATGCAGCACCTCCATGCTACTCTATCCTGTGCAAGCTTCTTCATCTCCCACTACCTACTGCAACCTACATCCTTCTGAATCTGCTTAGTGTATTCATCTTTTGGTCACCCCTCTACGATTTTTACCCTCCACGCTGCCTTCCAATACTAAATTGGTGATCCCTCGATGCCTCAGAACATGTCCTACCAACCGATCCCTTCTTCTAGTCAAGTTGTGCCACAGACTCCTCTTCCCCCCAATTCTATTCAATACCTCCTCATTAGTTATGTGATCTACCCATCTAATCTTCAGCATTCTTCTGTAGCACCACATTTCAAAAGCTTCTATTCTCTTCTTGTCCAAACTATTTACCGTCCATGTTTCACTTCCATACATGGCTACACTCCATACAAATACTTTCAGAAATAACTTCCTGACACTTAAATCTATACTCGATGTTAACAAATTTCTCTTCTTCAGAAACGCTTTCCTTGCCATTGCCAGTCTACATTTTATATCCTCTCTACTTCGTCCATCATCAGTTATTTTGCTCCCCAAATAGCAAAACTCCTTTACTACTTTAAGTGTCTCATTTCCTAATCTAATACCCTCACCATCACCCGACTTAACTCGACTACATTCCATTATCCTCGTTTTGCTTTTGTTGATGTTCATCTTATATCCTCCCTTCAAGACACCATCCATTCCGTTCAACTGCTCTTCCAAGTCCTTTGCTGTCTCTGACAGAATTACAATGTCATCGGCGAACCTCAAAGTTTTTATTTCTTCTCCATGGATTTTAATACCTACTCCAAATTTTTCTTTTGTTTCCTTTACTGCTTGCTCAATATAGAGATTGAATAACATCGGGGAGAGGCTACAACCCTGTCTTACTCCCTTCCCAACCACTGCTTCCCTTTCATGTCCCTCAACTCTTATAACTGCCATCTGGTTTCTAAACAGTAAACATATATCTTACGTAATAAGCAGGTCATTAGCATCATATCAGCATAAGCAAATAAATGTTCATATGTCATCTTAATAAGTAAACATGAAGGCGCAAGCAGATAAATCACAAAGTATAACTTACATACATATCAGCACAACTAATCAGGTGACAATTATAATTTAAATAAATAAGCACAGCAGGCAAATAATAAAAAAATATAACATCAGCGAAAAAGCATTGCAGCCAAGCGATGCATAATATACACAAATTACAACCCAGTTCATTAATAATCATTGTCAAAATCAGTTAACGTACGCAAGCACGTCGCTTCACAAGTAAATTCATAGAACATGAAATTAGCACAAAGTATGAATCACGTAATCGCGAGCAGCAAATTACGTCTAAAGTACGTACCTAAGTGGAAATATGTTACCTGAAAAATGAACTCAATTAACAGTTACCTTTTTTTTTAGTTTATTAGTTTCTTC